>NC_080430.1:134055102-134791352 GCF_028018845.1 Melospiza georgiana | reverse complement strand
TTCATTAAGCCATACCATCAAATAGAGATAACCTTATCAATAAAGCGACTTAAGTGGCAGCAGTGCCTTTTTGGGTTCATAATTGTTTGGTTCAATGACACTGAGAAAGGGTTTTGCACTGCATAACTGCAGTCCAAACACACTCAGCTCACCCTTTTAACCATTGACATATATGCAGGCCTCTCTCCTTTCCCCACCCAACTAAACGAGGCAAGTCAAACCATATTTTACTACATCACAGGATTACAAGGTATGACTACATTAGGGGTAGAGGATCCAGTAGAGGACAAAAACCCTCTCACACCATTACACCATAACAATATACTGGCAAAAATAGTCAAGGCTATGCCTAGAAGGGAATAGCTGCCATTTGTGGGAAGCTAGTCAGGCTACTCATGTGAGCTCTGTCAGCAAGAGCTGGAGCTTCACTCTTGCATGGTTGGTATCCCTAAAGCACAGTGAATGCACTGCATGTGACCCATTCATTTATGAAATAAACACATCAAGCAAGGAAGAGGGAAAAGAACAGAAAAAATACTTGCTTACCACAAGTCCTAGCACAAGGGTACGCACTCTCTCCCCAATCTCTGGTGAAATGTCATTGCCAAACTGCTGTAAGGTTGTAAGAAATCTCTTCAGTTTGCTGAGCTGCCTAGCTCCACAAGCTGGCGGTAACTGCTGGTTAGCCAGAGAAGAGGAAGAGGAAGAGGATGGCCCATTGCTAAAGCCATTAGGAGGAGATGGAGCTCCATTTAACGCTGTTGGTGAATGGCTAGTGCCATTGGTTACTGAAAGAAAAAGAGACAGAGGATAAAATAAAGATTGGGGTTGGGGAAGAGACAGAAAGAAAAAGGAGACAGAGGGGAAAATCCATCAGCTTATGTTTTCTGCACTTGACCTCAGAATTAATTAAGTTGCACAATCAAAGATAATTAGCCTTTAGACAGAGTGACAGTCTGCAGTTTATATCTATTTCCCAGTAGCTGGTGCTGAATGTTGTAAGGACTGGAAATAACCTCTCACACAGCCCCTTTAAAATGCTCCTGGACCTGAAAAGCACCATTTGAATACCAGCCTTTTGTCAGAGGACTTTAAAAAGAGAGAGAGGGAAATGGAAAGAGAAAAAGCATGAGTGCATGTATGATTAAAGACCAAAAAAAAAATTGCTCTTTGGGGTAGAAAAAAACATGCAGACATATTTCATGAAGCCTCAGTTTATCTCTGAATATTTTTACTTGTGTTTTGTACACACAACTGACAGCTGTGTTTATAAAACAGGACTTTCACGTTTTAACCTTACACCACCCAATGAGAAGGTTATTTTTTCCAATACAGATTCCCTAGCTGCTAACATATGGAGCACACAAAGTTGTCTGTGCAGGTACAAATGCTGCCAGTGCTCTGTATCATGAAGCCTTGCAGCAAGGGCAGCAAGCTAGACTTCAGAAGACTTCTCAGAGATCATGAGCAAATCTCTCTGCTTTCACGTGCCAGCACCTTACCTCTGAAAAGGATAAGAAAGCATTTCCCTCCTGTTGCAAGGTTGCTTTGAGAATAACTATCTACTACTGAAGTACTAAGCATTCAAAATTTATGGCAATGAGATGCATGTAAACATACTCAAGACAACAGAGAGTTTTTGGCAGTGATTTCAGAGAGAAGAGAGCAGAGAATCAAACTGAGGACATCCTCTTCCACTCAGGTTAGCATGAACAGCAACACTCGAAACACACACCATTGAGGCTGAGTCTGATTTGCTAAAATGACAGCAAACAGCAAGAAAAAAGGCGGCTCCCCTAGAAGTACAAGTGTACCAGTGCACTGGCAGGTGTGGGCATGCAGCATGTGACTGTACCCAGCAGCAGCTGCATTCAATGGGCCACAGCCCTGGAGAAATTTTATGTTTTTTTTTTGTTTTTTTGTTCTTTTGCTTTTTTTTGGAATAATTCAGAACCCAAACAAAAAAATCAGGAAATCAGGAACTTGTCTACAATCAACAATGCATAGGAGTATCAGTTTAACTTGTTTACTATTTAAAAACACAACCAGGGCAAGCTAGCGACTTCAAATACTTTCAATATTTCTCAATGATCAGCCTCTCTGAAGCCAAACATCCCATTCTCATATCATTTTCTTCATGGATTGTCCTTATCTCTAGCCAGCAAGTCCTTTTTTCAGGTTGGACACATACTAGTAGATATAAATCCCTACCTATTACTATATTTAAATCACTGCCACAAACCTTTGAAGGAATTTTTGTTGCCCTAGTCACTGCTTTCCAGGAGAATTACAGAAAACTCTATGTGAATTGTTATCTAGCCTCTGTTTGTGTTTTCTCCTAGTTTTTGATTGCCTATTCTGGCTGCATGGGCTAGTGACAACAAGGATTGGTAAATGCAGACATAGGAAGAAGCTGGCCGCAGCAAGTTCAGCTCCCTGTGAGGCTGCAGGCCACGCTCTGAGTGCTGCAGTGGGGTGAGGTATCTGAGTAAACAAATATGCTGTGATTGCAAGGAACTCACATAGCCAGAAGTCATCCTACCAGAAACTTAGAAAATGAGGACTGGGAAGAATAGCAACATGTCCTGCTGATCTACCCTGACACCACCCAACAACTGTTGCCCATAAAGAGCGGCTCTAGGCAGAGGGTGCTGGGGTTGATCAAGAAAGCAGAGAAGTGTGGAATTCATCACCTAGGATAGATACAGGGAGAAGAGAGGCTGATAAAGATTCCTCCCACAACAAAAGCAATAATTAAATAGCCCCGTGATTTCAGTGCTTTCCTTATAATATCTGAATTTGCCAACTGGCAAAGTTGTGCATAATTTCTAAAACAAAACCATGTTGCTAAGCCAAAAGAATTTAGCATTTAAAATTTCAAACTACAACACGTCAAGAATTTTTAATCATCTAAACCAAAGAAAACAAAGATATTCTAGACCAGAAAACAAGTCAGATCTTTCTGGCCTACAGGCATTCCCACTGTAGTAATAATAAATGCAACAGACACTCTGATAAAAGTGTCTGTTTATTGTACAAGCTGGAACAGCTAAGGCCAACCTCCAAAATCTGACAGGGTGAAAACCAATTAAAATCAGGGTTTTTTAGACTTTTAGTGTTCAAATAAGGAGCCCCAAAATCAAGCTGTGGTTCACACACCTTCTGAAGTGCTGAACTCAATCAAATAAACATCCAGAAGCCTTGTGAGGACTAAAGAACATTGTCATATTCATTTTATGATTGTCAAGAACCATCCTGAACTGCTGGCAGGGCATCACATTGGAAAGCTTAAGGTGCAAGAACCTGATCCTGCCAAAACCTAGAAGCAATTTAACTTCAGACTGAAGCAGCTCCAGTGTGAAGCTCCATCCAGGATGATTCAGGTGCTGTAGTTAAGCAAAACAGACAAATTTTTGCAGGATCAGGGTCACTGGGTTAAATGTGAGTTTATGTGAATAGCTGGCACAAACCCTCCTCACTGTTTAAGTTCAATATAAATTGTCAGGACAGGGTTCCCTGGAATAAGTAGTACAAAGGCCTCCAGCTGGCCTTCTGCACAGAGGTGAATTTTAAATAAGGCATTTAACAGAGAGAAAGGGACTACAACAGACTTAGGCAAGACAAATAGAAGATGCAGCCTTCATTCTGTTTAGGCATATGTATTCTACTGTTCTAAAGATGTTTTATTTAAAACGTGAAATGTAAACACATTCTTATGTTTATACTATTACAAGGCAGCATAAAAGAGACCCAAAAATTTGCAGCTAAATCTTACTATGAGAAATGTGGATCATTTCATGGCTGTGAAAAGAATAGTCCAGACAACATGCCAGATTCAAATCTCAGTTACACTGATATGAATGCAGCATACATCAAGACTAGTGGAGTTTGTTATATGTTTACATCAATAAGCTGAGACAAAGATGCAGCCTTGAGTGATTTAGAGAAGTGGTAACAGACTAGAAACCTCTAGATAAAAATTATGAAAGGACTTTAATTTTGGTTTTATATCAATATTAACTAGACATTATATAGCACTGAAATCAGAATTCTTCACTGAAACATAAGCAGAAGGAAGATTAGTATTTTTTCATTATGAATTATCTCCACTTTAAAAACAAAGAACAAACAAACTCCCTGTAGTTTCTATACTAAAGGGAATGGGATCATTTAAACAACATAATGGCATGTAAGAGAAGAAGATTTTCTGTTCTTCTCACAAGAGGGCTAACCTGACCATTAAGTACATGGGAAGTCAGTGCTCACTGTTCTTTGACACTGTGACCAAGTGGTCAATGAAATAGCAACACAACTCTGAGCTGAATGTCTTAATACCTTAAAGATGCATTAATCTGTTGTGAACTTTGTTTTGTTCAATTATTTTATACCACTACAATCAAATGTTGCTCCTGCCACTTCATGCACATTTCCCTTCACCTATTTTGGTTTCTGACATACAGAATAGAAATAAGATGGAAGAAAAGTAAGAAAATAAGACTAATTACACGTTGTGGGCGTAAATGAACTGGTTCTTGGAGCTCCTTGGGTAGTGGGAGGAGGTGGCATGGTTGGAGGCGTCAGCCTGGATTGTGTCTTCACATCCACAGGTGAGTCTGGCATTGTGGAATGCTTCTCAGTGCGATCTGCAACACACACCACAGGAACACACCGGTTTATTTCCCCGAGCACACCCCCTCTGACAAAAACTTAAAAGCTAATGCAAGAAGTGAGCCATTTCAGCATCTGCTGTGAAAGATTACACCTGATTATCTACTCCAGTGTGCTCTTCCCAAATTGTATCATCTAAACCTTACTTAAGGAGGTGCAACACAGATGGAAAGACCTCATTTGTAGCACTGCTGCATTATCTTTTGTTTTTATTTCTAGCACGTGCAGATGCTACCTCCCAAGCACTCCTAGAGCTGCAACAACGCCACCTCCCTTCAAGGTTCACATGCTAGCCAGCAGGAAAAAACAGATGCAGGAACAGGAAGACAATAAATCCCCCTATGACGTCTCTTCCAGAACTAAAGCCTGAAGCTCTTTAATACCGGTGAGATATTGTGTGGAATATTGCCTGAAACAAGGTCTCTTCATGTCTCTTCTATGTATCACTTGCTGCCTTCTCCATTGCTTCTCCTTGTAATTCTATGTTAAACTTATGCTAAATACACACACCCCCTGGATCACCTTACCACAGTGCCCCTGGCTATTCTTATATTCACCAGAAAAATAAACACAACATGCCAAAATGGTATGTCAATCATCTCATATACATACAATTATTTTCAAATAAACATGGAAGTTTGCACCAGCACATATTAAGAACAACTTTCAATGCTCAAAACCTGCAAGATAAGCAGGAACATATCTCCCCAAGAAAACAAAACAAACATAAGGCAAAACTAGGAAAAAACTTAACACTTCTCTTGCAACTGAAGATCTAAATATACAACACACATGATGTAAAAGCTACAGAAGTGCACTTTTTCCCAACATCTTTTTGAATGACACTACCTTAAGTTGTTTTTTTAAACCATCCAAGCCCATATGTTTCATTTATTAAGAATGGGCAAAACACAGCAAAATTTACCAGCTGAAGGCAAAATTAAGGCTTTCTCACTCCTGCGAGGAGTTTAGCAAACCATCTTGAAAAAAGATGAGTACAATGATGCTTAGCTTCTAATGGGAATAAGTAAAATTCTTCAGTCCTTTCTTTGGGGAGTTGGGGCTATTTACTTATACACAGCCCAAGAGAAGTCTTCCTGAGCTCCACAAAACTATTCCGTAAAGCAAGTAGGTGTTGCTGCTAATGAACAAGCATGTAAGTCTGTGGTTTTAATTCAAAGCATGTCACATTCTATAAATTCTGTCACTTCACTTTGTGACACAATTCCTTGTTCTTACTAACAACATACAAACTTCAATGAAATAATTATATCTTAAATTTGCTCTGAAATACAATAACAGAAATTCAATGCAATGCACACATTTAACAAAGAACAGGTATGTTTAAAAGAGCCTCAAAACACTTAATTATTAGCAAATTTAAATACGAGAAAGTTGGGTTTTTTTTAAAAAGGGAGGGGGAGGGAAAGGGAAAAAATGAAATCAGCCCCCATACTCCCCAAAAAATTAACAACACATAACAGATACCAATCTTTCTCTGTCTGAAATTGCAGAAACTGAGGAAGTAAGTAGTAAGTCCCAGAGGTGCAGCATGTCAGGTAGTGTAATTATAAGAGCCATCTTCAAGCTTTGTTGAAATGCCTACAGGCAATGTTTCAGCTCTCAGGGAAAGGGAGTAATTTCATGTAGAATTTAGAGACAAGTTTGGGGAAGATGAGCAGCGAAACACCCCCAAAATAAGATGAGGGGAATAGAGATACAATTTTATAAGATCTGTAGTGTTGATCTAAGGTTAGTAAACCTCAGCTGTGGAGGGAAGAGTAACCACAATGATTACCTTAAATATTAAGATTGTTACACAGGTAAGTGAGGTATGATTTGCAAATCAAGCAACAGTAAATTGTTACATGCTGGAAAACAAAAACAGGTTTCTAAACAAATTCTATAAGTATTTCCTTTTCATATCAGTATACTAAAACAGTTAAATCTCTGTCTTCAATAAGCCATTAATTTATTATAAAGAACTATGAAAACTCATCTTGAAATGTTAATTGCTTCCTTAATAGCCGAATTCATCTTGCACTCACCTCAACCAACCTCAGCAACAAGGGAATAAATAGCTTTCAGCTCATGTTGCAACAGAGGGAAAGAGGCACAGCAGTGAGCCCAAGCCCTCCTAAATAAAGGCAAATATTTCTCCCATGCCAAGAAAGGAGAGAGAAAGGGAGGCTTGCCAGAGCTGGTGGGGAGATAACAGTGGGAACTGCTGGTCCATCTGGTTTTCATTCTGCTAACACTCACATTGAACTGTTAAGGAAGGCAGTCCAGGTACACAGATTTGAAGCATGTGGGAGCGCAGACACAGGCACAGAGGAGATGGAGGTGGGTGGAAGAAGGAGTGAGAGAAATCGAGCTCCTCTAACAGACTGCTGCTCGCTGCAAGCAGGCACAGCCTGTATCCTCCAATTCAGCCGGTGATAACTGAAGCGATCCTGAGCTGTAACCAACCGCACGGCTCCTGCTCCCTCCCTTCCCTTCTCTGCATTTCAAAGTTCAGGTTTGATCAGAAACGCGCTCAGATTAGAGGGGGGAGACTTTCCCACAAAGCTGGCAATGTTTTGCTACTTAAATTGAACATGGTAGTGGGAAATAGTGTGTTGGTTTTGCCCTCGAATTTCAGGTTGCCACTCTATCATGATCCAAATGGTTTTTACTACCTCCAACAGTTTGCCACCCAGTCTGCAGACTGCTGAACTTAGCCACAGACCCCTGTACTTCTCATCTAAATCTAATAACATTAGGTTTGATTTTCCCAATTACCTTTCTTTGGACCTCTTAGACATAAACACAAACATGCTTTACATACCACTCACCTTTTCGTTACCTCTCTCTCCCTTGCAAAGCCCTAAACCCTCCTCTCCTACTGTATGTTCACAGCAGGCAGATTTCCCTCTGACTGTACATTCCCTAGCCCTGACTTCTTTAAGGTGATATTAAGGCTCTTTCCAAGCACATCCCAAAACATCTCTTGCCAGAGTACAAGATTATTTTGTCAGAACAGAGATTCTCCATGGGGGCAGGGGAAAAATGGCTTTTGAAGAAGTACAATGCAAAATACAAAGCATTTCCACATGCTTGGAAGACACCATCACATCACACCACCCAGGAGAACAGCCTTTACAACTCTCTATTCCACCCTCTCTAATAACAAAGCCCCTGTGGGAGCCATTCTGCTCTTGCTGCTACTGTTTTACCTGTTCACAGAGCTCCCTGCATTCTGAGGGACTGATGGGACTGGGAGCACCTGTATACAGCACCCACAGCACCAGAGAACCTCAGCAGCTCTAAGACAGATCACTCAGGGGATGAAGTGGTGATGGAGAACCACAAATCAGAGCCACCGCTGACAAAAGCGTTAACAGTTCTTGTGATCTGATCTTCCTAAAGCTTTCTGGTGTCTGACACTCAGCCTGTAACTCCAGCTTCTACAAATCCTTATTAATTTTTTAATTAATAAAAACAATAAGCCTAACAACCAACACTTTTTACTGTAATGGTTGACAAATAGCCTGATGATATGAAAGCTAAAGACATAATGGTATTTAAGGCATATTCACAAGCCAATTTCCTTCAAGACATGATATTTCATGAGGCTTTTAATGTATGGACATTCTTCATACAAACTCTCAGCAGACATTCTGCTGTTCATACATTCAGAGGTAATGAGGATTTGGTAGGGGAAGAAAGAATCTCTCAAGAGGAGAAACTCTAATTTTAACATATCAAAACCTGCCTGAGTAAGATTTTATGTCCACGTACTCCAGTTCTACAATACAGAGGCACATACATTGAATTTTGTCTGAAATTCAGAAGAACTTTCAATATGTCTTAAAATAGCTCAATTTCTTGAATTCAAAAACATGTCTATGTTCTTGAGTCAAACCAGATTCCTCACTTGCAAAGCTAGTTTTGGCTATCCTTTTCTTCATATGGACCTTGACATTTCAAACAATAATCCTGAATTAGGAAGGACACACCAGAAAGTTTCATACAGGCAGCATCCCACAGCATCCCATTTAAAAGCATAGCCTGTATATACAGAGGGAGTAAATTCTTTCAGGTGCAACAATTTCTTCCACTGAATCCCTTTAAACAATGACAGACCTGTGCTCCTTAGCCCAGTTCAGATCAAATGGAACTGAAACCAGAAGTCCTCCAAACTGGAAGGAAAAGGAGACATCTGCAACTCATTCTGTAGTGTTCACTGCAATCAGTTCAGGATGGAGAAAGATGGTGAAATAATGGTCTAGTCCTAATCCATACACACAACCCTCTGGAGCAGCAAGAGACTTAGAATAAATTCAGAAAACATGTTTCAAGTATGCAGAGATCTATTGCATTTGCTTTGGATTATATTTTTATTTAAAAACAAACCCAAGCAAAACATTTTGAAATACACATTCTTGAATCTCCTTTACAGCACAGAGTGAAGAACTGTGATTTAACCACAGAAGTATTTTGCTTCATTTAAAATTAAAGAATGTTGTAAAACCAACTTTAAATTATGATATTTCTTCTGTGGATTCTGAACTATACTGTTCTTGCTGTTCATTCAGTTTTTATGGTAGAGGATTTTTTTATCACTATATTTAGTGTTAAGGTGAACACTGATATTTACTGCAAGCACAGTCAGCTTCTGAACCAAACAAGGAAGAGACAAAGCATGCAGGAGCTGGAGCAAAGAGAGATGTGCCTGCATTCAAACTGATTTACTTTACTTCCTGTACCCTACAAGATTTAGTCCATTTTTAAAACAAGGCGGTCTTTCATAAATGGCAACATTTCAGCTCACATGGCACACCTCCAAGTCTAACGCATCAAGGAAAGCTGATGAATGGAACAAAATATGGAATATATAAATACTTTACTGATACCATTTCAATAGCCAATTCAATGTCAAGGAGTGGTGTGTTTTCAATTTCCTTTTTTTAAATGAAAAAAAATTGTGGTATAATATGCTGTGGCATTTATTTTACTTTTAGTTAGTGCAAACAGTTCCAGATGTACACTCAGGCATGCAGGATTCTTAAAGATGCTTTATATTGATTGTACAGTACTTTCTACTTTGGTGCCAACATTTAAAAAATAAAAATAAAACTTGCTAAATTAAAAGAGTCCATTGTCTTGTTCTCTTCAAACTCACAAAAAGAGCAAGCCCCACATATGACACAAGGTATTGGAACCTGCCTCCACCACCCAAGTTACAGGAATCAGACCTAAATCTGAAAGGTTTAATTCTGATGGTTTCTTAGACACGTTATACTAATTTTCATTATTTTGAGAGGGGTGGCAGGGAATTTGCAAGCAGGTAACCACAGACTGTGAGTCACAGTGGTGATGAACCTGAAGTCAGACAACCACAAGTCCAGCCTAGGAGGACAAATTCCATAGTTCTTCCATCCATAATGCTGTCATGTTGCAGCCAATAAGAACTTCTCCTTCAGATGTGGCCAAGCCACACAGCACCATTAGAAATAGGCAGTGTTTGTGGAATCCCACAACTCCTGAGCCTCAAACCTGCTGCTACACCGAGCAGGACAATATTACAAGGTTGCCTTAGTTGAAAAGAACTCATTTGAGAATGCATGGTAAAAGCCTGACATATCTGGTAAATCCTACTTACTGCATACACTGAACCCCTGGGGAAGCCTGCAAGTCATACAATGCAGCCATAAAACACGACATGTGGACAACAGTGCTGCAGAACCTCTCCCTGCCAAGCATGCCTGGGATTTGTTTGAGACTGGTACAGTCTTCATTCCATTCACCTCTTGGCCCTTTCGACTTCTTCTTGATAAATAAGGACCTAAACACAATGGATGTTTATGTGCTACACAATGATCTCAAACAGGCATAATACAACCATAACTTTCTCTCAGCACCAGATGCAGTCATGTTATTGTCCTAGAAAGGAAACATCACTGGGTTTCCAGTTCCCCAGTAGAGGACTTTTACTTCCAGGTGATTTGCAGGAATGCAGTAGCAGAGATCAGCTCAGACTCTGTCTTTTGTCACAGAACATTACCTCTGCAAGATTTATCCACCAGGAATCAGAATCTATGGGAAGTGACTGATGGATATGAACAGCAAAGTTTTCAGATGACATAACATTTCAATGCTTCTTTAGCATGCTGGGTATGAAGCTCACATATTGAAGATGACCCTTTTGCAAGAGCAATATCACACACTTTTGCTGCAGCCTTATCTTCATTCTTCTCTGCTCAGATAGTTGAACAATTCATATCACCAGCTATTCTTCAGAATAAATGAAAGCACATTCAATTTACCCATTTATGCTCATTTAATATGCAATAGCTAGAAGAAATTCTGTATCCTGGGAGTTCACTGAAGTTATCTGAGGCCAAGTTATAAGAGTTTTCTTCAGCTGTGCTAAAATAAGCCTTGAGCATAATACAATCTCCTCTGTCTCCCAAAAGCTGAAAGGGATTTTTGTGCTACTGTCTCCCACTTTTGGTAGAGCTTGTGGATGACGTAAAGCAGGTAAATAGCGAAAATGCCTTATGCCATGTTCTTTGTCCACAATGGTACCTTGACTGGTCCTAACAATGAGGTACAAATGCAAAATCATTCTCTTTGATTTCAGTTCTCTACAGTGAGAGGTTCTGACTGGCAAAAAAACTTGGTCCCACACTCATGGCTTAGCAGCTGAAGGCCAGATAATTACACATATTATAAAATAAGTAATGCATGAGTTCAATCTCAGAATTAAGACAAAAATGTCACAGCTTGCTTTGCCTGGACATATTATTTTTTCCTGAAAGAAATAAACTTGCCTTACCATATAATTTCCTAAAGAAGGGGTAAAATAGAAAAATAAAATAAACTTTTCCCTCTCACTTAACAATCTGACATGTTTTGACAGTTTCAAAACTATCATAAATTCACTTTTAGTTATTTAATAAAAACTGGCTCATATCAGAATTGCATGTTTTTTTAAAATGTCTCTTTTCTCCTTCACCCTTTCTGGCTTTGCAAATTTTACCATGCATAATTGCTTGGATGCAGGAATGCAGGAAGAAGAATACATTCTAAATCTAGATCTGCTACCACCACAATGGTTTATGGTTTACTCAGCCAGAACAGACAAGCAAAATAAGGGCCCAACTGTGGCAGCTGCCCTGAGTTTCCATAAGCCCCTGGAAAACAAAGTCTACGTGTTCCTTTTCATGGATGAATACACAACACTTGGTCTATAATGAAGCTGAAGACAATGTGGATTTCTTCTAAATATTCCACCAAATATCACGAAAATTTCTCTATATATGAACTAATGCAGTTAATAAGCAACAGTCCCATAACCAGTATTGAAATACTATTTTCCCGTTTACATTGTTCTGTAGATCTTTTCTTTTTGTTGACAAACTATCCAACTAAGAACCGTGTGTTTGGGTGGTTCTCTTGTGTTTCACATCATGGGAAGTATTACTGCTATTCCAAACCCAGCTCACTGAACACTGAGGCTCAAGTGAAGTGACAAAGTGGCACTCTCTGCCTCTGGCAGGAAGAACTGAAGAACAGTCAGAGCAAGCACTGGCCAAACTCACACCCCAGCCTCCCTGACAAACTACAGAGGTGACCACCTCTCTACATTAGCAATCAATCCCTTTACTTGTATAGAGGAAATCTTCAGCATGCTTTCAGTACTTTCAGCACTGAAAGTATTTTCAGGAGTACCTTCCCAAAGGCTCCCTGACCACTAACTCATTTCCTCTCTGCATCATCATTCCTTGAAGGCCTACCCTTGTCAGGATTACACACTATTTGACAAACTATAGATGAAGGCAGAATGATATCTAAGAAATACAAATGCCATCAGAATCTAATTGGTATTGTTTGCATGCTCTTATATACTCAACCACACACAGCACAGATCCTTCCCACCAGAAGTAAGAAGATTTTTCTCTCACAACATTAACTGAAATTTCATAACTTGGTCTCCAGAAGCATATTTATGTTTTTAATCCAAAGTTTGTCCAGTCCCAAATTAACAGTAAATAACAGAATCATGGGAAGACTTGGGTTGGAAAGGGACCTTCCAGATCATCCCCTTCCAGCCCCCCTTCCATCAGCAGGGACACCTTTCACTAAACCAGATTACTCAGAGTCTCATCCAACCTGGCCTTGAACACTTCCAGGGAAAAGGCACCCACAGATTCTCTGGGCAACCTGTTCCAGTGCCTTATAGTAAAGAACCATAGTAAAGTCCTCATAGTAAAGAACTTTTCCCTAACAACCAGTCTAAACATACTCTCAGTTTGAAACCACAGTTTGTTATACAATGCTAGAAGTCTGAATCAAAATAATTATAAACTTCTTTATTTTTATGCACTTATACAGAGTGTAAACAATAGCTGTACTCATTTTAGAAAAGTCCTAAGAGAATACTGATACCGTATTTCATTAGATTTAGCTGAAACTGAAGTCTCCAATATAGACTACACAAAGTAATCTAAAGCAACTTATTTAAATTCAGGAAAGTATAGGCAATAAACTCCTCTGTCAAAAAGCAAAAGAAGTTACTGCAGCTGTATTTGTAACTTGCTTATATTTGTATAACATGCCAGAAGTCCTTTAGGCTCAAAAAGAATCAAATATGGGTGTTGGAGGTGATATTTTCCATGGTTATACATCTGAAAAGATGATACAGGGACTACCAAGAAGGTGAATGGATATACTTTTGGCTTTGTTTGATTTTAAAATGTGGAATTTGTCATGGGCAACAAGTCAAGATCCTGTAACGTGTAGATGGTGGTG
This sequence comes from Melospiza georgiana, assembly GCF_028018845.1. Lineage (NCBI taxonomy): Eukaryota > Metazoa > Chordata > Aves > Passeriformes > Passerellidae > Melospiza > Melospiza georgiana. Next base: position 134,777,888 of record NC_080430.1, on the reverse strand, counting down.
GCCAGCCTGGGACAGGCTACTTCCCACGTTGTGGATCAAGGTCCCAAATCCCTGCTCTACCAGACGGCAGTATTTTATCCACCCAAAAACCCAGTTCCTCCAAGTGATATTTCAAACAGTGAGAAGTCTGCTCCATTAGACCAGAAGCATAGGTCTGGGGAGCAAGAACACACCCATAATACTGAAAGCAGAGGCAGCCAAGCTCCCTCTCTACCAAGTAGCAGAACAGTCTGAGGAAGTCTTCTTATTCCTGCCATCTAACACAGACAGCTAAATTAGCAGACTAAATGTCCCATATAATCACTAAAGAATTAGAGTCTCTAATTTTTTAATTTCTGTGGCTGCTAAATCGGGCATAAACATTCCCATATAGATCTAGGTTCTTTCCCTCCTGAGAAACCAGAAGCATTCAGACTGCTCTCACAGTGTGGCTGCTGTACACAGCAATTGGTGGTTCTCAGTGAGCAGGCATAATAACTCCTTGGCTTCTATTCAGCCACTCAAGACGGGTATTAATCCACCAATGAAAATAGATAATGAAGCATATTTCCCCCAGAAACCCTTGCTCAGGTGCTGGCACTGTAAGTTACTTACTGCCACTACCAGCAAGACAGAAGTGGAACTATAGGCTTTCCCCATCTTGGTATTATACACTGACAATCTTCAGTAGTGCAATTTATTATACTCATCAGCACTTCAGCATTTATAGAAATACACACTTTGGAAGACTATAATTTCATATCATCAGATCATGCCATTAAAGATATCCTTTATTTACATGATTCACTGTCTAGAGAGAGTGTGAGAAAATACCCACTATTAGTTACGAGTCAGTTCCTCCTCAGTGCTGCATGTCACACCGAATGTCTTTTATTTGGGCACTGGATTACACCTTAATAAAGCAGTGGAGAGGTGAGAAGGGGGAAAGAGAGCCTCAAAAACTTCACAAGAAATGAAGGCTCAAATATCTTCTTAGATGAGACAATACTGTTTATTGATAAATAAGCTCCAAAGCAAATACTACCATTAGCAATTCCAAAACTGGGTTTTGAAATCATCTGGCCTAACACCTCACATGTACTCTTAAAAGTGAATGAGAAATAGCATAAGCATATAAAGGAAGAAGGAAAGGAAGGAATTTGTGTATGTCATTTAAGGCTAACAAAACCTCTTTCTGAAGCCAGCAAATTCACACAAAATCATATTGGCACAGAAATCTCTAGTGATCTCACCCAGAAAGAGAGATGCTGGGTTAGCCTTCCAGGCAGACTCCAGCTCCAGAAACACTCAGGAATACGTGTTTAACCACAGACACTGAAAACAGCTGTAGGTAAACTAATGAGACCACTCACAGGGTATACAATTACACGCAACGTTTCTAGACCTTAAAGCATCACAGCAGTCTTAGTCTTGCACAATAAAGCTTAAAACTTCCTTCTTTTGAAGCATCTTCCCTATGTTTTGAATTTTAAATAGCAGACCCCAGCTGAAGCCTGAACTGAAAGAAAAATCAGCAATTATTACAGAATCCACAGAAAATATACACAAATTTTTAAAACTATTTTAGGTATCATAGCATTGCCATGATTGATGACGGTTGTACAATACATACTTCATTTAAAGCCCAGCAGATTCAAATTAAATGTTTAGGGTTTGGTTTTTGTTTTTATTTTTTCCCTCAACAAATACATTAAAAAGGTTTTTATATTTATAGAACAACATTTTCATCACGCCACCTAAACCTATTACTCTAACACGGCAATATTGATCTGTGTGCATCAGTGCTGCTTCTATGGCTTTCTTCTGTATGTGTAGATATGTGCATGTGCACACACACTTGTGTGTGGGACCAAATTTTACTTGGTTTTGTGTATAAAAATACTTACTGTGATTCTTTTTCTTTCTTTATTTCATTTTTTTTAACATTCAAATTTAGAAAACTGTAAGAGGGAAAGAGCCTTCAATTGCACTGAAGGGAGTGTTAAATGGAGGGGAAACTTCAGGGTGAGAAGTCAGACACGAAGGAGAAGCCACTCAATGATACGAATGCAGGCGAAATATTGACAAAGTAAGGAAGTCTGATGCATTTGAACTCTGAATGTTCAATGTGGATGTGCTTAACCCTTTCTGACACGGTTACATTCTCTTGTATATAAAAAAAAGTCTTATGAAATGTAGCTTTAACTCTCTCTGTGCTACGGAAACACCCACATTTGGCCTTGGTCCTACTTGTGCATATCCATTTTGTGTTCCTGTGAGGTGAGGCCATGGTTGTGCGAAGAAGCAGAGTGTTCCCCAGCAGGACGGACGCCCTGCGGCGGGGCAGAGCGGGGCTGCGGGAGCGCCGGCAAGAGCCCTGGCGCGGCCGGGGGCGGGCAGGGGCCAGTGCGGCCACTAGAGGGCGCCGGCATCGTGCCGCGCGTGGGAAAGGCCCCGCCCGCAGCCGGCGCCCACATAAATGGCGAGCTGCTCAGAAAGCCAAAGGGACGCGCTTCAAGAACAGCTCCTCCCAGTATCTTCAGCCACGTGATGTAAAGGAGTATGTGTTATTCCGTGCCCAAAGAACCAACAGAATATTAAGTAATTGTCCCTAAAATTCAGGCATATTAATTTCATTCTCAAAAGAGCAACTAGACAGCCCTGGCTGCAACAACACCTTTTTCAGTGTCTCCTGTTGTTGCCCCTTGCCCCCAGCTACACCTCGCCTGCCCCCACCTTCCCCTGCTTGGCTGATAGCTTTCTCTGTGAGACATTGCAAAAGTGGAATTGCAGAAGCAAGACAATAGGCAGCGTCATGCCTACAACTCACACTATATCCAGTGATAAAACCTGGATTGTGCACACACAACTACAGCCACGTGATGATGGCATAAACTTGAACATACCCAACAAAATTTAAGGTCACTCCTCTTTTTCGCACCAAAACACAGAGAACCAAACAAAACTTGGTATTTCCCTCACACCTATAATCAGTCAGAGAGACCAAAAGGCAAGCAGGGAAGAAGTAAATGCTCTCACAGTTCTTTATAAACATCCTTTTTGCACCACATATGTGCTAAGAAAGCTAAATCCCAAGGGCAGATACAATTCTAAAGTACAAGAGAGATAGGAACTGCACTGGCATCTCCTGTGAAAACATATTTCTTTATTCTTGGAATATAAGGTGTAAAGCACATCAGTACTTTTCTGGTGAGATCTAAACTTGGATATGAAGAAATTAAGAATTGCTGAACTGCAACTATCCATGGTAAATTCTAAAATTATGAAAGGAAAATTAAAAAATGGGGAAATAGATGTACCTGGATGAAATACTAAACAGTTAACAAGAATAACTGTGCCCAAATGAGTTCCTAGCCATTATCTTTTCCATAATTATTGCAAGTAGATTCAGTAACTGTGCATACAAATGACCCATTAGAAACTTAACAGGTCATTTCCAAAGGTGATTATGAGCCCTGACTTACAAAGCTACTTGGGTTTTCACACAATTCTGTTCAGTGCCAACAATCTGCACAAAATTAAGATAAAATGTGTTTCCAAAACACTAAGTGGAAATAAACTTTCAGAAATTAAAAGAAGGTATGAGGTAGCGAACACCAATTAATCAAATGCATCTTCATAAATGAAATCTTTAAAAATTTGCTTTTATCTGTGCTCTGGTGTCAGGAGAATAGGAGAATGGAAAGGAGGCAGCAATCATATGTTAGAGCCCTTACAATGCCCCATACTACAATAAATAATGCTGAGTGTAACTGTGAAAAGTCTAAGGCTAGGCAGGAGAGATAAAAATCATAGTAGGCTATCAGAGTGGACATCTGCTGCAGAACACAGTATGGAGAGCAGAAACGTGTCAGTAGATAAAGATGAACCCAAATGAACTTCTTAAAACAACAACCTCAATGCTCTTCACCTCAATGGTCCTTCTTGGCCCTTTTTCTTAATGGGTAGCTGTGCTACTGTAACAAATGAACAAATAATAGGCCTGGTTTAGAAAATATTAGAAAACTATTCAGAAGCACCATTTAAGGAGAGTAATAAAGAACAGGAGTATAGACATGCAGCTTCCTCAGTTGCTGAGGTTGTTAAAGAAACAGCAGGAGACACAAAAACAGATCCTGGCACTACCACTGTGAATGGCTTGGGCAGGTTGTAAAGAAATTAACTGAGCAAAACCAGAATAGATTCACTTAAAATGTGCAGACGAAAAAAGGTAAGAGGAAGCATCCCAAGCTATATTAACCATAAGAAACAAAACACATGATCAGTTTTCATTCATATCAAATAAATAAGAAAACAAAACTATAAAAAACTATGATCTTCACTGAAACTGAACAAAGATATTGACAACTAACAAATATTGACCTACCTTATGTTTAAATTTGTCTCAACAACAGAGGAAAAAATGGGCAAGGAGTGTACCAAACTTGGACAAAAAAACCTTGATTCTGGAATCATATATGTGAATTTTTTTTTTAAAGGAAGTATTGCAATAGAAAATGGGTCTCTGATACTGCTTGTTCTTCTCTCACTTTCTCTTCTAATGCAAAGAGAGAAGAGGCAAAACAAACACACTGAGATACTGTCACATTGTTCAGCCCAGCCTGGGCTCTTGGGAGTCTCTCAATAGACCTTTCCTTTCTTTTCTCCAGAAATCCCAAACCCTTGCAAGAGTGGGTATGAGAAGCTGTATGGCCTCATTGGTTCTGCAGGGAATCGGCAGCCTTTTGTCTATTGCTCCCCTCTAATATTTAAGATAATCTATCTTTGTCTTTTCTTTTTTCTAAATCATCTCAAATGTAGGCTTTAAACACATGCTTTACATCATGTTATGTCATACTGGAACAAACAGCTCCTCGAAAGGCTGAACTTCTATTTGTGATTATTTATCTAAAAGCTGTGTTTTCTTTTAAACTGTATATATTTTGTTGGACTGCATCTACTGACAGCTAAATTCCCAAGCCTTCAACCTGCCATCTCAAAAAAGCAGATTCAAAAGGGTCCAAGTAGAGTTTACTGTCAGTCTGTAATGAGAGTAAAATTATAAATCTCTGTACCAAAAGCCAGCTGCTTCATTCTTAACTCTGATCCCCCCTTTTCTTTTGCATTCTAGCTAGCATACAGCTGCAATAAATGTGGCTCTTCTCACAAGCCATGCAGATGTTAACAGTTCTGTAGAACATCAAGAAACATTTCAAGAATCTTGTAAGTGCTGACTAAACTTGCTTGAATAACCCACACTATCTCCTCCACATTCCTATTCAGTAACATTAGTCTTCCTGAATATATTAAGGAAAAAAAAATAATTTAAGCTAAGGCTTTAATGTCTAGGTCTAAATGCGCTATCAGTAAACAAGGAATGTTCTTAAGCCCTCAGACAACAGATATTCAGGTAGTAAAGCAAAGGGAGTCAATTTATTCTTTGCCACAATGAGTAATGCATTTTTTGTTTCTTATCTATGCAAGAGTAGTAAAATTAATGTCTAAAAATATATATTTATAAAAGTTATGGCTGTATCTATTTGAAAGAATGGATCAGTACTAAAGCAAGATCTTTTCTAGTAGTCAAATGGATTAATACTAAATTAGAGTGAAGGAGTTCAAAGTGCTACCTAGTACGTTTTTATTAAAGTTATATTAGCATGACAGTCATATGCATTAAAGATTAAGCTAAAGCCTCAAACCACAGTCAGCAGCAGAAGAGTCCAGCTGTGCAGGTAGAGGACTAGATACAAAATGCATTAATTAAGTGGGTTTATACTAGAGATGCTGTTTTAATATTTCTTCTCTCTTCAAGCAGTGTGCTGGGCTAATTTTCTTCTTAGCAGCTAATGCAGGGCTGTGTTTTGGATTTGTGCTGGAAACAGTGCTGGTAACACAGGAATGTTTTAGTTTTGGCTGAATGGGACTTACACAGAGTCAGGGCTTTTCTGCTTCTCACCCCTCCCAGCAGCAAGCAGGCTGGGGGTGCACACGGAGTTGGGAAGGGGACACAGATGGGACAGCTGACCCGAACTGACCCAAGAGACAGCCCACACCATGTGATGTCATGCTCAGCAATAAAACTGGGAGGAAGGCTGGCTGGGAGGCTGCTGCTTGGGGACTGGCTGGGCATCAGTGAGTTGGTGGTGAGCAATTGTATCAGTTGACTTTCTTGGGTTTTTTCTCTTTATTTGCTATTTTACCTTTTATTACATTTATCACTAGTATTATCATTACAATTATTATTTCAATTTTATTTCAATTATTAAACTATTCTTATCTCAACCCATGACTATTCTCATTTTTACCCTTTCAATTCTCTTCCCCTTGTCCTGCTGGTGGGGAGTAAGCATCTCTGTGGGACTTGGTCGCCAGCTGGGGTTAAACTACGGCTAGCAGCAAGTTTAGTTTCCTTTTTGGAGTAGGACTTTCAAAACACGTGAAGCAGTTTAGAAGCTCAGTCATCAACAAAGCCAATAAGACTCACACTCATGTATTACTCCAGACACTTGAAAATCCTACATCAAATACCCTACCCTGTGTGTAAACTTCACACTTTGAAAACCCACTGGAAGGAGGGCTGCAGAGCGATTCACAGCACTGAGCCATAAAGAGATCACAATCTTTGACAAGTTCAGAAACAAAATGTGCAGTCAAGAGTGTCTATGGTGGAGTTTTGAGATTGTCTCCAGTCAAGTGTCAATCTCGGCAGAGTTTCAAAGAGGACAGGGTAGGGAGAAATAAAACGAACATATCAGTACATTTCCTGCAAGGGATCGATAAAAAGACCTCACTCCTACAAAGGCTTACATACCTGCTCAACTTCAGATACTTATCCTATTATGTAGCACACTTGAAGTGAAAATCAAGTCTTTGAAGACATGGGGCACAAATAATTTACCATGAAATGTGGAATTCGGGTACTGTTTGTTCTTCGATTTAGTAATACAGAAAATCTGAATATAAAGCAGAATTGCAATGTGCTATTTTCTAAATGCTTCATGACACTGCTTTTAGAGTAATTTCCTCAAAATGCCATAAAAAGACATTTAAGCATTTTGAGATAAGCAAAAAGACAATAGACTGCAGCCTTAAAAAGAAGTCAATATTAACAGAAGCTCTGTAATTAGCTAGTCCAAAAACCTCAAGCAGTCTTCAGGCTTACCCAAACAAAACAAATTGTAAGGAGAGAGCAGGAAGAAGAAGAACTAAAAAAAAAATGAGGAAAATAAAGAAAGAGGAAAGAAAAGCCACATGAGCCAGAATCCCTCACTGCTGTTATTTCTCCACAAGCGGAAATGCTCCGTTCAGTCATGGCTTAGGAGGCATAAACATCATTGAAATTCAAAAGCAGCTCTGAGAAAGAGGACGCCTCAATTGGTATGCAAGTGGTGTTTTCTCGCCCTGAATACATTATGAACTTGCAGCATGCTAATATGCCATGCTATCATAAGCACCAGATGGAACAGTAGGCAGTGTATGTCCCATCAAACCTCAGGAAGATGTATTAATGTTCCTGCTCTTTTTTTTCCTTCCCCTCCCCCTTCCCGACTACAACCCCTCAGCTGTGTCCCCAGACTGGCACATTTCGTAGCATCAGTCACCTGCTCCCGAAGCACAGTTCTCCAGGGTTGCCTCATCTTCACCAGGTGGTGCCAAGCATCTTTTCAATCTTTTTTATCGCAGAAGGTAAAGGCCACAAGATGTGTCAGGCTGTGCTTACTGAAGGGTACCGAGTACAAAAGATAACATCATGAGATAAATGATAGATGAGAAAGACTTTGGGTTTAAAGCTAGCACAATAGTTTTAAATTATGTATAAACGGCACAGCACAAATTTTCCCTTCAGTACTATTGGTGAATGAAGAATTGGGGAACAGCAGCAAAGGGAAAGGTTTTCCAAGTAATCAGATAAAATAGAGGAAACGGGATTAAAGATCTTTGAACTGAATTCCTTTTTTCACCACACTGGAAACCTTTGCACAGAAGATGTACACAGATCAACAGCCATTTATAGGGTAGGAGCAGGCTTTAGTTTTAAATCAGGGTAAGAAAATGGCACACAGGCAAATTAGCTTACAGGATTTTGATTTTTATATATATATATTATTCTAATGATATTCCTTGGCTTTTGTGACTAACAAATTGCTTAAAGCTATATGTCTGATTCGAAAGACATGGGAGAATTTTAATACTGCTTCGCATCATTTATTAATTCTGTCTCAAGCAGGTTTTATATTACTAAAGAGAAATGTGATCTAGTATTCTGTATGAAAGTATGTGCATAGGCATACAAAATGAAAGCACATATTTTCTGGTATCACCTGAACTTCTCTTATCTATTCCTAGAAATAAACTTCCTATTGAAATATATGGTTTGCAAGAAAATTATTTTCTTTTTCTTTTCCTGTTACTGTGCTATTCAGAATGCAAAATAAGATCCTCAAGACTAAAAATTAGGAGCCTGTGAATTCAAAACACAAGTAAGAAAGACCAGAGATGGCTGAAGAAAAGCAAATCAGCTTTAAGCATTTGAAGTTTGAATGTTCAAGTATTTTTAAACAGGTTTGTTTTTCAGAGAGAAATCACATCAGTAAACATTTTGCCATTTTCTGATATTTTAGAAACCACCTGCTGATTTGCAACAGCTCTCACTATACATGTAAATTCATTGTTTTCCTAACAACATTAGCCTTCTCATAAATACAGTCTAATTCTACAAGATGCTGAGTATTCACAACTCATACGAACTTTTCTGGGGATTAACATTGCTCAAAACCTTGTAAGACCTACATACAGAAGTTATCTGTTGCGTGTATTAGAAGTATTTTTCCAGCTATTAAAGGTCTGGTTGACAGGGACTTCCAACTACATATCCAATCCTAACTAAAACAAAAAAAAAAAATTACCTTTTTCATTCAAACAAAGCATGTTATGACTGTTATTCAGAAATAACAGGTATTATTATAGCATCTATTAAGCACAGAAGGGCTTTAATGCAAAGATATCTTAAGGATTGAGTTAGAAATCAGATCAATTTTTTTCTTCTTTCTTTTCCTACTGAATATTGGGGGACTTGTTTTGTTTTTTAATACATAGCCTTTAAGGGTAATTTGCTAAACTATTATTTGCAATGTGCAAATAAGTCTATTTAAGTCCATTATCCTGTGTTATAAAGTAATTTCTGACACCTTAACAGCACTCAATTTAATTACAACACACTGAAACAGTAGAGCTGACTCCCAGAGGAACCAGTTTGGATCAGAAGATGATGATGTATGCTAGCTGCTGATCAGCTTTCAGCATCAGATCTACCATCAGCTGTTTTCAAGAACAATATCAGAACATCTGCATCATCATAGTATTTTGTGTTGAAAAGCCCTCCAAAAGCTAGCAATTGCAGGCAACAATATGCACATACCCACACCTGTAAGGAGACATACTTAAAACCCAGCAGCTTTACTGTAATGACTAAAAGAGACCAAACAAACAAACAAACAAACACAACAAAAAAACCCAACAAAAACAAAACAAACCCACCCCCCACAAAAAAAAAAAAAAAAAAAAAAAAAAAAAAACAACAAAAAACCAAAAAAACAAAAACCTCAAAACAAATGAAAAAATACAAAGAAACCCTTTTGATTCTGATTCAGTAAGCAACAATTTCTGCACCAGAATCCCCATTGGGTAATTCATCAAGGCATCTATTCTGTATCTAGTATGGCAAGACAGTGAAAACACTTACAGCCTCCAAAAAGAAAAACACTTGTGACAAAGCTATTAAGCATTCCTGGTGATTAAGCAATGGACACTCATTATTTCAAGACTGTCTTGAGCCAATACCCCAGACAAAACCACCCGCTCATATCTGCTTCTGTCAAGGTGAAATCAAGACATGATGATTTTCTGTATTCCTTCACGAAAATGCAAGTTACTCAGCAGCTTCCACAAAGCTCTTCCTGAGAGAATATAGAAGTTAACTAAGGAAAGAGTATATAATTTCTCTTGTGGCTCTACAGAGAGATGCAGGTCGATACCTTAAATTTAGGTAGTATTTTTATCTTTGGAGCTTTTACAGACTCAAAAGCAGTTTGAGGCAAAACCTTTAAGGCAGCATAAATGAATGGATTCTGTTTCTGCTGGTATCTGAAGATTAAATACCATTACTTGCCTTGCTCAAAATGAAAGGAATTGGAAATTACTACTCTACCAATTGACATGTCACAGGAAGAAAACTAGCTGCTGAGCTGGCAAGCAACCATGCAAATCAAACCCAAAATGTGGTTCTGTCTATGTAGAGGAGTCTGAAGAGGGCAAAAAAAGGCTGTAGCACTGTCCTTCCAGGCAGAGAACTTGCTATACATGCTCTTAAGGCTCTGCTTTCATACCAATCTCTCAATCAAAGTTTCATGCAGATTGATCTCTTGTGCAGCAGACTCAATAAATGCAGAAAATCCAAATATATATTTGCTTTTACAACCAGAGAAAAATGTAAAGAGAGATGCAAGTAAATTAACAAAACATGATAAGCATTCTTCAAAACACTTGAAAAATTTAACATGAGAAACACAGATAGTATTCTCTAAGAAGCCACTATCTCACTTTTCCATTTTCAAGGGGACAACGGAGTGCTCACATTGGCTAATAGAAATTCAGAAAAGAAAAGATATACACTCCTTACTGCACAGATCCCCTTTAAAAACTGCAAAGGACTTTGCTTTTATTTCTGAAGATGCAATGCAGTCAATGCTGAGCTCAGTGTAAAATAATCAAATATTGATTTTAATGAAGTAATTTACATTACTTCCAAGAGCTAATATGGATGAGACTGACAGAAGCTCTTTTTCTTTTAGGACCCTAAAGTTAGGAGATCCTACAGTGCCATGGAAGGATGAACTCAAGCTATGTGGACGCCTTGAATTCTAGAAACTTAGTTGTCCTCCTCCCATCAGTGGAAAAATGAAAATTAAAACACCAATCCCAAGGGGTAGTAAACTCTGTTGCAAACAAGTTTCCAAGAAGAAGAAAACTGATGACTTCCAAAGCTATTAAATGACAGTGCCATATGACCTTGATGGATATCTAATTACACCCATTCTTTTACATAACCACAATTGCTTTAATGAGCATCTTTCCACTTTCTTTACTGTGTTACAAGGTCCCTGTGTTTCACTCGGGATTTCTCTTCCAAAACTGACAGAAATCCCAATACTTTCTAAAATAGAATGCAATTATTGGATATCCCTGTTTTTAAAAGACCATTTTTGTACACTGCAGTGTTTATAGTCTAAAGTGTCCAAAATAGTGTATCTAGTATGGTTCCAGGCAAAAAAAAAAGTAGTAACAGTAACACTGTCACAGAAAATGACCTCTTCTAAATTCCAGTTAGACAAACTTTCTCCTAAAGAGAATACAAATAAGAGTGTGCAAATCTAGCAGATATAATTACGCAATCAACAATTATGTGGTGAAATGGACTGGAAAAATAAAATTAAAACAATAAATGTTAATTTGTATTTGCTAACCATGGAAGATGTGGCTGGTGCTCTGCAAGGCACAAAATGCCTTAAAAAAAAAGAGGCTCTTAAAAATTCAAGGAATTACATGAGGAAGTCACATATAGGAAAATCTGTCTAGATGGTATTCATTTGGATTATAAAACAGCTACAATGAAAATTCAAGGCTGTGTACACATGCTTATTGCTCTGGCTTAAAAGGGCCACCAGAATATATTTGGAATGCACAGTTTGGAAGCAAGAATCAAATTATGCCCGCATTTTCCTATGATGCGAGTGCACACATTTTCCAAACTGCAATCTTGTGGCAGGAAGAGTATTTGAGTCATGTGTGCTTGCATGACTCACAAAATACATATGAAGGAGAGATCTGAAAGAGAGAAGGGAAAGGCCCTGTATCCCTAACTGGGAGATTACTCCTTTAGCAGGATGTGGTTTCAAACAGGAGGACAGTAAGACATTGAACCTAGCATCGCTAGACGAATCAGAGAGAAAGGGGGAACTACAAGAATCTGCACTGGACATATACAGGAAAGCTCCCAAGAATTGGAGAAGAGGATTATAAGCATATAAAGAAAATTCCAATAAAGCATTCGAACTGATAGAGTACCACGTAAAATTTTAGACATGCTTTCCAAATTCCTTACTTAAGACAGAGTAGTGCCTTATACCCCAGAAAAGATGCATTGATAAGCTAGAAAGGGCAATGGACTTTGAAAGGCAACACATGTTCCTGCTTCTTGAATAATTTCAAACTTCACTGCAGTTAATTAATCATATGCAAATACCACTTAGTCAAATCTCAGTTCAATATAGCAACCCCCATTTTTAAACAAAGAATGGATATCGGCCTGACCCTACAGCAGATCTGCCCAAATTTGCAGTATGCTTGAAGGGTTACCAAAATACATTTTTCTTCCTTAATCCTCAGCTTCTCCTTCAGGAGGTGATCAATATCGATTCCTTTCACTCTTCTATTTCCCCATTTATTTTGGTTTTTGTCAGCTCGGTATTGTCAACATGCAAAAACAACAGCAGTGTTTGTTACACTCTGCTTCTAAAGGGATGTCCATAAGGAATGAGAACCATATGAGCAGTACTCTTAATAACTGTGTCCTCTGCTGATGGTATTTCCTTTTGAACTTCAGAACGATTTCCTGTCACCTTTGACTTACACTTTGTGCCTGTTTAAAAGTATAGTTCTGTTGCAGGCATAGCAGAATATTTATCTACACTAATAACCTAAATATCTGGCTGGATAATTTTAATAAGTTCAGATGCGTGGGTCCTACCAGATAATTTTTCCTCATGAAAAGTTCCACAAGATTACCAGATCCCAAGAGCAAGAAGAAGCAGAAATAAATCCACAACTCATTACACAACATAATGAAAAAGCTCAAGTAAAGCTCTAGCTTCATGCCATAAGAATTTGAGAAGGAGACTTTTAGAATTTGGATGGGTTCAGTGTTTCTTCTTTAAACCAGCTGCAGGAACATTACTAACAGGTGGTAAGGTGCAGCATGGGGACAAAACTAAGAGGTCTGTGAACCTTCAGTTGAAGTGTCTCCTCTCAAATCCCAAGGACTCCAGCACCTTGTCGTCTCAAGCTGTTCTGCAGTTAAAGCTCACAATGAGGCTCTTTCTCTGCACTCTGCCAACAACTTGCAGTAAAGAAGAAATTACTAGTAGAGAAAAAATAAAAGTAAGACAATAAAAAAAACTCAGAGAAATAAATTCAGCTCTGATATTTGGAAGTACAGCTCCATGAGCTGCCAGAGGAAGGATGTGCAGCCCTTTCAACCAGCATTGAGCCTGACAATTCTGCTCTTCTACTAGCACACAAAGTCCATTCACAAAACTACAGATCAAACAATGGTTTCAGAGCAGATTCAATTAATACCTTTAGGTGTTTGAAGCCCAACACTGCTGAAATTTCCCCTGAAACACAACACAGAAGCCAGTACCAGGGGCTGCTCTGCTCTCCTGTACAGAGCACAGGTCTGAAGCACCTCAGACTGGGTGTCCAGAACAGTTAACAGATCCAGCAGAACAAAGAATCATTATGCAAGCTGAAGTGACCTTAGGAGATTAGGACAGTCTATGTCCTTCTGTCTTAAAGCATGTGAAGTTTAGATCAAGCTGCCACACGTTTGTCCTATACAGGATCTTCAATAAAGAAAATATCACTACCTCTCTGAACAAACAGTTTTAATGTCTGACCATCATTATGGTGAAGAACTTTTTTCCTGGAATCTACTTGGGTTTTATCATGGTCTATTACTCGTGCCTTTCACCTCTCATCTTTACCACCATGCACCTCGAGAAAAATTTGGCTTCATCCATCTTCTCTACACCCTCCCATTAGGCAGCTGTAGACAGCTCATGACAAAAAGATTATATAAAGTTAATTATATTTAACAAGTAACTGCCTACAGCTCGCCAACAGGAAAACTGCCTTTCAAGGGCCTTGGAGACATGGAATCCACAGCATTACTCTCTCCTCCAGGAAAGTTGTCCGTATCCGCACCTTCAGAAGATTGGCAAGTAGAAATGGTTTGTATAAGACATAGCCAGGCAAGATGGAAGAGTGAGCTTTGAAGTTTTTTTTGCAAGATTTTGGAGTGGAAGCCTCACTCTGGAAGTGAAACACACAAATTCAAATTCTCCTGCTTGTTCACGCTCAGGTCTGGACCATATTCCTTTAGCAATGGGGAAAGCTACTGCCCATTAGCAGTTAATGAGAGTAATCTCCAATGCTCTTGTTCTACCCAAGAACTGAACAAGAAACATTAAAAGGGAACAGGGCTCAAGATCAACACCACCAAGGGGAAAGCAGCTCCTGCACTGGTCCTGCTCTTCATTTCGTGACTCTCATGTACATGAGGCAGAAAGAACAAATGTACATCACAAAAATGCAACTCAGTGCAGAGATGGCTGAGCTGCTGGAGAGCTGAGCCAGTGAATATAGATAGAATGGCACAATGTGGCAAGGACTTCACCAGCTTCACAGAGGAACTGCGGGAACAGGGAGTTAGCATAGCAGGATATCGAAATAAATAAGCCTTGCCAAGTGGGCCAATATGGCTAGACTGTGTCTGTGTGTAAGTGAAAATCTAAGCACTGCTGTGCCCTATGTTTTTCCCCATTTAATCTCTACTTGCCTTAGCATTGCTGGCTCTATGCTCCATTTTACACCACACACATTTCTGGGAACAAGAAGTAAGCCTACACTTGTGAAGAGACCAACATGTTTAAATATGCACTGGGCTTCCTCTGAGATTACCTACCAGATGAAACTGTGTGAACAACTCAAGTCACAGAAATGCTTCAACTCCAAAAAGGTATTGGTGTGATCTCAGCACTGGGCTGCTTAACCACGTCAATACTGAAGGAGACCCTGTCATGCAGAGTTGCAGCTTGACATGATCAGGAAACTTTAAAGCTGTAACAGTGATGCACCCAGGAATGAGGAGAGTTAAGAGGCACTTTGGATTTGGAAGGCAGCTACTGCTTCAAGTGCACAAGTTGTTTTGTGACTTGGAAGCAAAATGCCAGGCTTCAGCTGATTTTTTGTAGTGTTATCCTTGATGTACACACTTGAAAAAAACAAGGATGAAGCAAACAAACCAGGAAACTGGTAGAGGTATGTGTGCATGTCCTGAAAAGGACCAGGTATCACGTCCTCTACTCTTACATGTATCGATTTCTCTGGGTGGACTTTAAACTGGTGTATCACGTTATTTCATTTTATGCAAAATTCAAGCTGTCTTTTCAAATCGTATACACACAGATCACATTGATTTGCAAGCTATGATGATCATGCCTTATATATGTGAGTGTGGAATCCAAAATCTTCAAATCAAGATGTGATTGGTTCTAAACACCCCAGTGCTGAACACCAAGGAAGGACCTGTCCTGAGACACTAACTAGGCTATTCTTCTCTAGCTAAGGGCCTGAGCTATAAAGCTTTCAATCTTCTCAGGAAAAGAGTGTTTGGAACCCTGATATAACATACATACACACATATATATACATATACATATACATATACATATACATATACATATACATATACATATATGTATGTATGTATGTGTTCATTCCTGCAGCATGATCTGCATTCCATGATGTGTTAGTTACTTTCCATGCATGTGTAGCATGAGGCAGTTCACAGCCCCATGGGTTGAAAATAAGAGCAATAATTTTATGCAGACTTTGGAATTTATTACTACCATAAAAGACAAAGAAACTTTAATACTGTGAAAAGCAAGTCATCACATGTCGCCTCCCAACCCTATCATACATATCTGAAAAACCCAGTGGCCCACAGTCCTCTTAGGGAAAAAGCTTTTCACTCGTAGCTGAAACCTGAAGATAAAGCCATTATGTAGGAAGATTGGAATAATGATGCAAAGTTAATACTCAGGCTTAAGTAGTTCCAGACACATTTTCCCTATTTGGCAGGAAACTTGTTTTGTAATACACAGAGTCCTTCTAATATAACAGCATAGCAACTGCAACTTAGAACAAGTCGGTTACTGGACTGTTAGGATACTTTTGCTGTGTAACACCATTTAGATGCATGTATTTAAAAAACAGGTGGATAATCCAAATGTTCAGTTACTAGGACACTAACAGTTATGTCCATGGCAATTTTGTTTCTGTTCTTTAAACAAATCATCACTTGCAAGCACTAATGTTAAAACCAGAAAGCCACTCTAGTACACAGTGGCTATAAATGCCAAATCAATTTTCAGCAGATAATAAAGTCCATGTTTTACAATCAGCAATACACTGTTTTACTACCCAAAATGTAAGCTAATAATATATAGCTCTGCTAAATGGAAAATGCAGATATGCTGTTAAGAAATGGGCTGGCTGTGAGATGATGGATCATTTCTGCCGGGACCTTCTTAAAGCTATGTGCAAATGTTTTGAAAATATCACATGATGTGGCCATGTGTTAAAAATTACAGCCAGTTAAGTTCTCTGCTAAGAAAAATATGTGGGCAATTTATGAAATGCACTCCAGGATGGAGATATCTTAAGTAAAACCAGATTTTGAAAACAAACCCATTTTTTTTTTGAAACATGAACTTAAAAAAAATAGTTGCAGCCACATCTGGAGAGCAGAAGTAAAGAAAGGGTGGTCTGACCTAATACCAGGCCATCTTCTGAAAGAGCAGCATTATTTCTGGGCTACAATGACTGTGATCACTGATTGTCCTTTTAAGGAAACCATGCTGAATAATGCCATGGGCAATAATAAAGCATTTTGTAGGCCAACATCTGTTCTTTGAAAGTACTATAAAATGACTGATAGATTTGTAATGTTTCATAAATAAAGTCCGGAATAAACAGTACCAAAAAAAAAAAAAAAAAAAAAGAAACCAACAACCACATTCACAGTAATCAGAGAAACTGGTGCACGGTATTAGATTTGAACACTGTTCCCCCAGGAACAATTACTTAGAGATAAACGCTTCCTAGAGTTCGCTCCACAGAATGACAAAATGGTTAACTTGGTTACGGCAAGCTGCATGTTAACGGGATTATCTTTCTAGAGACTTTTCTGAGAGTTGCAGCAGTGCCTTCACAGAAGTCTGAATGGCTTTTACAGCGCTTCATTAGCCAGCCCCGCTGCTGTCCCTTTGCCCTGACAGGAGTGTGAGGAGGTGAGTACCCAGTCACAATTATAACAGTACGAGCAATTCATCTTTGAAGGGCAATTCCAGTTTGTTTAATTGTTATCACCACACATAAACCAGAACCCGTCTTTATTACTTCCTGTTCTTTCCCCAAAAGAAGAACCTCAGATGTCAGAATCACTAAAGGGATGGTTCTGAAATCAAGACTTCACACATACACAAAAGGCACTGACATAATATCAGATTACATAAAAATACACATCCTTTTAATCTCCTGTACATAATGTGCTTACTTTTAAAATACAAAATCTGCCCCAGATGGCTAATAATGCCCATTTGAAAAAACACAACACCACAATATTAAAGGGCTAAAATATGCTGTGAACAGATTGAGAGGCAGTTCATCCTAGAGGAGAGTAAAAAAGTGCAGATGGGTGTCAAAAATAGCCAAGTGTCAGATCTGTTCAAGTATCTCCATTCTGGCACATGCTCCCAGTCACAGCTGTCAGTGTATTCTCTGTATCCAAGTGCAAGGTTTTCTAACACTCAGAGCTGACATTAAAACACACTTCTTGCTTGCTACTGCTTTAAGAGAATGCTGCAAATAAAAGATTTATTTAATGGTAAAGCTTAACCATTAAATTGATAAGGTATACATATTTGAGTGTGGCACATGCCATTTTGATTAAAGATGCATGAAATTTTAACCAGCAGGTAGATTAAGTAATTTAAATGCCAAAGGCTTAATAGGTTTTCAAAAATGTCCACTCTAGGCATTCCAACAGTTTGCCAATAACACCGAATAATGCACACAAGGATCAAAACTGATAAGATTGTGTCATTTCAGTACATCTAAATATCTTGATAAAACACAGGAAGAGTAAACCGCAGGAGAAGATGAGTTTCATACAAACATAAGGGAAACATCAGTGGATGAAAATTATGCACAATGCACAGTTTTCCTAATTAATGAATTATCATGGTATTTCTAATGAAGAGCACATTCCCAGGAATGCAATGCATGCAAATCAAATCTGATGTTTAAAGGGTTAAATTGACCTTTCATAGTCCTCAGTTGTTATCTATGCAAATTAATTTGCCCATATTTCAACCATATAAATCCTCTTAACCTTGTGCTTTGAGCAAACAGAGCCCACTTTCTTGTTACAATCACAGGATCAGCAAACATACCAGCAGTAGGGTATGACCGTATACAAAAATCCTAAAAGGAAAACATTCTTCCAACAACTGGCAATACCTACATGCAACTGTGGCTGCAGTAAACTGGCAGATACTGTTTCAAAACACCATCTGCGAGGTGTACAGACTCTCTGTGATCAAGCACAGCCTCTTCTGCCTGTCCTACCCAAATAATCCACAAGAACCAGCCAGCTGTAGGATCTCTAGCCCCGTCTTTTTTTTTTATCCAGAACACAAGCTGTTATAATCAGGCACATGGCTTTCTCCAGTCCTTACCAAAGGGGGAAAAAAACACAAACAAAACACACCAAATTTAATCTACTCAGTCGTGGTCAAGCATCTCATAAAACCCCTCAGACAAATCACCCTGCATAGAAGCATTTTTATTGGCAATAGCACTTATCAATAAGACAAGTGATCGTAAGATCCAAGGATAATATTTTCCCGAGGAAACCGACCTATTATAACTCCCAGCTCCACAGCAATTCCTCTAATTCAGCAGATTTTTTATTGTTTTATTTTGAATCAACATATTTTGGTGATTTGCCTGGTGACAGTGAAGGACTACAATTTAGGACAAGGCTGGAATAATCTGTTTTATAAATCTCCCTCACTTCTCCAACATAAACAGCTTTTCACAGAGATAATTTCAGCTGATGGGTAAACGCTGTGAATGATCTCCGACGATCAAATGTTTGCAGATTCAAGGTGCAGCTGACAGTCATGAAAGCCAGCCCGAAGCTGTATTTCCCTTTGCTAAAAACGATCCCCCGTGCAGAGACCTGCACCCACAAAGCTGGTGACTTTCTGCTATTTCTATCCCTTTTCACTGAAACATCCAGTCCTGCTGTAAGTATCATCTTTAGCAGTTCACTTGCACAAATTCCCCTCCCCCAAACACATACACAACAGAATTAGCATCCGCGATCGCTCCGTACCCGTATCAGCTTGCAAATCACCCTCTATATTAAAAGAGAAAAGAAAAAAGGAGAGGGAAAATGTACTATCAAAAAAAACGATTAGCGTTTCCTCATTTAGAACCGAAAGAGCTGCAATAATTTCGACTCACCAGGCATCCTTGGATAAAATATACCACACTGTAAATGGCTCTCTCCTAAAAGCAAGCTTATTTAGGGCTCAGTGCCTCCTGTTCTGGAATGAACAGAGAGAAGCGAGGAGGGCCATCAGAACTGGCTGTGGCAGCGTAGCTGGAGGCAGGATGCTGGGCGCGTGCGTTTGCCAGGCAAAGACAGATGGAGAGCTGACACTCTGTATTGCACTTGGAGCAGAAATGTGAATGATGACAGGAGCACATGTGGCCTTGAACCCAGCCCTGTCTCTTCAGGCAGAACAATGACAGGGATGTGTGTGCAAATTATCACAACCCCGGCTCCCCTCAGCTGACTCCTTTTACTCTACCTTTCACACCAAGTTCCAGATGACCAAAGAATAGAAACTAAAATGCAGAGTGATAAGCCAAACACTGAATTATTCATTTTTTCCTTAAAAGTTAACCCTTTCCTCTGCTGACAGCAATTAAAGAAAAACAATCACTTTGAATCAGCTCTCTTCCAAATGTGGGGGGGGGGGGGGGGGGGGGGAATTCTTTATTTTAACAGCCATAATTTTGCACTTTGTAAGACTACGTCTGTTTATTTAGGTGGAAATTCAAAACGTGCACAAGAATTTACAAGAGAATTCCGCCCCCACCCCCCCACCACACACACACTTCTGTCATTATTATTCTCCTTTACTATAGGGAATGGAGTATCAAAATCACTCGCTCTCTCAGATCCACAGTAGTATGTGTAAAATAGACCACACTTAGAAAGCAGACCACTTACATTTTACTGTGGTGCTTTTAACCCCCTGGGATTCTTCCATTGATATGTTCCAAACATTTGCAGCTTACTCTCCTTTACCTTGCATAGTGATCCATGGGGGATGAAAACAAAATCTTCCCTGTAAAGCTTTTTCAAAAGCTAAACAATCATGTCCTCCCAATTTCTGATTTTGTGAACCCCTTAAATGTTTATCCTTCACATGAATAAGGAATGCCTGGCTAGGTTCAATTCACTCTTCCCTATTAAGCTTTAATGGACACCATGATACATAAAACTACAAGTCTTTGTTATAGTGCTTTATCTAAAGCTGGCTATTTTCTTCTCAGCAGTCCCTCTTTAGTCCTTTGTAAAACATCTTTGCCTCTTAGAAGAAGCATACGCTTGACTCGCATGCCTTCTGTAGCACACAGCTTTGCACAAAATTCTAGGCACAAGAAAAAATACCGTCCTTTTTAAAACTCTCCTCCCATTCAGCACTTGCAAAGTGCTTTAGTAATGAGCCATTTCTCCAGCAACTCACATGTAGGTCCTGGTTCTGACTTCACCTTTGCATTATACATTCAAACCTTTATGGAAAGGCAACAATTCTCAGTCAGATCTTCTCAGTGTAAGGTCTGTCCTTGTGTACATACTTATGCACCCCCCTGATCCCCCTGATTTTGCATTATGCCATCTTCTGCCTCTATTAGGAAGAAACAGCTCTGCTTTTAGGCCTTCCTCTTCCTTCCTCTAGTTACCACAGAGCCTGATAAAGATCTGTTTAGGAAAAGGACACACATGCAAAATTAAGCAGAAAATAAGAGTCCTTCCTAATGTCCAGACTGAACTCATGAATATTTCTCACTTAAAGAAAATGAATAATTTAATTTACTGATATTTCTATGATATCTTTTTAACACAAACTAGGTGGCACCCTTAGGTTTCATTTAAATAGGAGAGCAATTCCAAACACAGGACTGGCAAATCCAAGACCATCAAGAAGAAAAGGAGCTCCCCTGCCCGAATAACAATCCCCTGGGCTGTTAGCCCAGCACAAACAACCTAACATGTCTACTACTTGAGGCAGGTCTTTTCTTCATCTTCATCAGACATCTATCGAAATGAAGTTCTTTATAATGGATTTTTGAGTGTCAAAGAATCCAAGAGAAACATGAAATCCAAAACACAAATACATTTTCCTGACCACTTTCATGAAAGGGAGAAAAGCAGAGGGGCAAAGGGAGAGAAGCAAGGGAAATGGAGACAAGTGAAGTCTGCTCCAACAAGGCCTTTAAAGACTTTACTGTCCTTTTGGTTTTATTATTTGATGCACTATTTAAAACCAGTCAGTTAGTATTGTATTTGCTACGTTGTTTTTCTTTTGTAATGCTGTACTCTACATGAAAGGAAAAACATTTTCACAGTTGGAAATGCAACCTTTCATCAACATAGATGCAGCCTGAATCAGCTTCAGAGTAGAAAGTAACGTGTCAACACTATGACGCATTTTAATAAAACCGAACAATATTCACTCTTTAAAAGAAGGTCTTAATATCAGTACATTGTAAATCCACAGACCATGGCTCACAAAATTGAACTTCCATATGCTGCATGATTATGCATCTTTTTCTGTGTGTAAAAAGCCTTTTTAAGCTGTTATCTGACTACAGTAATTGCCACTTAAATTGATCCACGTCAACAAAACCTGGATCCCTGGAGATTCTCACCTAGAAGTCTGCTCATGGAAGGGGCTAACAGAATGCCTGTGCATCTGAGACTACTTCAGCATTTTCTCAAGCAGCCAGCTGCATGAATAGTTTTCTCCTCTCATTATTTAATACACTGAGGCAGGCTGCAACCCATTTGGCAGTCCTCCCTGAAGAAGTTTCTGTGGAAATTTATTTGCTTTCCCCACCCCCATTTCTAATGCAGTCACCTAAAGCTTGCCCTAGAAGTTTTTGCACCACATCTAAAATTTTAGCAGGCCAAGCAAAAGTGGAAAGCTCATTCTGTAAAATGGTTTTATTCTCCACCAAGAAAGGAAAGACACTGGTTTTAACACAGAACAGTTCTGCTGCATCACAAGAGTCAGAGTATTGCCAAAATGAATGGGATACAAAAAGAATGAAAAACCCACAAGACAATCTAGCCCCAGTTTCTTTATGGTGCACATTACATTACACCATCCTGGGTGGGCACCAGCTCCTTCTTTAACCATCACTCAAAATGCTTTACAAAATAATTTTAAATCTTCCTTTAGGAGTCCTTAGTTTGAAAATGGGTAGAGGAGGCAAACCAGTCTCCATAGTCTTGTATTTGAAGGGGAAGTGTAAAGATTTTTATGCAGCAGATGATATAAGGTAGCCAAGACATGGATCTGATGGAAAAGGGAAATTCCTAATGGCCATCATGTAAAAGTACAGAGATTGCCTTTTGTGCAAACCCAGTTTAATAACAGGGACTGGAAGTCCACTGAAACACATCTGTAGTTAATGAAAGCTCTCTATTAACAGTGAAGGAAGAATTTAACTCAAAGCTTTTCTGTAGGACTTCTCAACTTCCCGCTCTACTTATAGCAGACTGTTGTGATACATTGTGACTTCACACAGTGGGTATTAAGTGAGTTAATTCAAAGGAGCTGAAACCTCATTGATCCTAATTGAAAGCAATACACCCAACCAAATAGTTTTCTACCCCATCTGCTCTGGCCTGCCACCAGCTATTCAATACAAGAGAATTAATAGTTTCAGATATTCTAACAGACCCAATAAAAGCACTCATTTAAGCAGGACTGCATTAACAAAGTGAAAAACCAAGGGCAAAATGGGTTCAAATGGAGCATTTTACTCCTAGTTGGCTTTAACAAAGCTGAATAATGCTTATTCTGACTTTTTATGTGCAAGACTTGATAAACTGAATGAGAAGGCACTCAATGATCAGTCAACGAGCATTGATGAATGGTCATTAGGACCCCCCCAATCTCAGGGAAGGCCATTCCACAAAGTGGCACACCAGCTTGAAAGGGCGGACTCACTAATGTCCAGATTTCCCCGCTTGCTTGTTCCACTTTCACTTTCAGACCACTGGCCACCAAATGAGGCTGACATATTGGAAAATAATCTTTTATGGGCGAGTGGTAAATAAAAATGGAGGCATTAGCTGGGCTTTCAAATTCAAATCTACCAGTTTTGTCAGCCCCAAAACGTTTTGATTTTCCACCCAGCTGGAAGCTATTAGTGTTTTCTTAAGGCATCCCACTGACAGGGCAAACCCACCTAATGTGTGAGCTGTGGAGCTGATGCAGGGGACAGGGGACAACCACTTCTGGATGCTTTCTTAACTTGGTTCAGTTGACTGTCCAACCACAGTACGGTAATGGCAACACCTTCAGGAGAAGCTCAGTAATTTCTGGCTGCCCAACTATCTCTGATTGCCTGATGCCATGGCAGCCCACCTAAGCCTGCAACGGGACCCTCAGTGCAACTCTTTCCATTACACTGTACCTAGCCTCCCTTGGTTTTACTGCACTACCACAAAAGGCTAAATCTACCCAAGAAAGGCACTTCTCTATAAACTTCCAATTCTTTCCTTGGAAATAGAATTTAAATATTCCAATAAGATATGTGCTTATCTGTTAACAGCAGCTCTTTATGCACGCAACACAAAACATTTGCCAGATAACACTAAACATTTCCCTAAGCATTTCCTTATTGGCAAGGCTTTCTGGACTTCTGAAAAAAGACAAATGAGACATTTAAAACATACACTGCTCTGTGAAATATAGACTAATTGAGATTACCTACACAAATCAAACACTGAGCAGTTGAAAGGGAGTCACCAAGGTGGTAAGAAAATATTCTTTGTTTTCTAAGACAAACTGTTCATGATGTTACCTTGAGTACTGGATTAAACTCATTGGAATTGAGAAAGCATTCATGTTTTTTCAGTTAAGAAAACTTGTATGTTATATCCATATTTCAATAATACTCCAAAGAGTATTTTAAATCATCTATTAAGAAAAGGCAACCTTGATAGTGCATTAGACTTAACAACCTAGACTGCCTATTGCTTTTTGATCAAAAAAAAACCCCAAAAATTAATTTTTGTTGAACACATAGAAATTCCAGTGACATTTTGGGTGCATTTCAGGTTTTAAAACAATGAAAATATACATTTTGACCTAACATGAAAGAATAGTTCTGTAAAAAATTAACTGACTCACAGTGGGAGGGACAACATTCAGGCCTTAAAGAACACATGCTCTTTTGCTCTCTATATATGTTCTGGTAAAAACACTCACATGGACAAACTCACATATAAGTGTACCTGTCTTGGGATCTATTTCTTTCACTAGATTTAAGCTAAACAAGTTTTGCCTCACTTTTTTTATTAAATACTATATTTTCCAAAATGTGGGTAAAGTAAATTAGAATTGACTGCTAATTTCCATCATCATTTGACTTCAAAGAAAATTCCCACACCATCTGTGCATAGACACCACTCATGCACTTCAGAAAATTTGATATTGATTTGAAAATATTTCTGAAAGAAAACACCAATGATGCTGTCTCACTAACAAAGAAAAAACACATTCAGTGTGACCTGAAGAAGCCTGGAAGAGAATATCTGCTCCTGCTGAACTAGAGCCATATTTTAAGACATAAAAAGGAGGGGAAAGGGGGAGGGCATGCAGGAGGAGGGCAGTGAAGGGAAAAAGTGTTTCAAGCTATCAGCTGCTTTTTGACTTGAAGCTCAGGGTGTTTGTTCATTTAACATGGGTAGGGAAACTCCTCCTGCTGTAGTATATTAACCCAAGTTTTGACCTTTAATCGATGTCTTTTCAATGTATAGGATCTTCGTAATAAAGATAATGTAGAGCATATTTGTGTGAAAGTGTATCTACCACTAGCCATAAATTTGAGCCTTGCATTTTTCTCTGTAACATGTCAATATTTGTGACACTAACTAAACATACTTCATTCATTTGACAAGAATTGTTACATTATATTGAAAACTTTTGTTTCAATGTCACCACCTCCCAGTTTTGACTGATGGCGAGTTAGTTTTGTTAAAATGCACGGGGTGATAGCGTATGCTCCAGTGAACTTTCCCTCCTCTCAGCACCAGAGACAAAAACCTGCAGCTCTGCTCTGTGCTGGCAGCCATCTGGCCAGCTTTCTCTCAATGCCTGCCCCACACCACACTGCAGGCAAAATTTCAGGGCTCTAGAGCTCTGTGGAGCTATTCATGACATACCAATTTCACATTTTCTGCTTGTATGCTTGCAACAATAAATGCTAATGAGGACTATGAATGACATTTTTAAAGACAATAAAAAGGTCTCCAAATCCCTTGCATATGGAGACACTATTTTCTAAACTTCACCTTCTGTTAGCGAGCCATTACACTCTAAAGGAAAAAAATAACCTAAGGAGAACAATGAGATGATCAAAGCATAACCAAGTCCTTAAGAATTCCAAAGAAAACAATGTTTGCAAAGCTAGCTTAATGACAGACAGATTTAGTGCTGATGTACAGCACTAACACTTAAGCATAGTAACTCTCTTTTTCAATAACACTGCTACTTCTGATCGAGGGGCTCAGGACTGGGGTGGGGGGGAGGGAGGGGAGGGGGAACTCATAGCAAATCCTCCCTTTCACTGATCACATATAACTCTACAAGCCACAGACTTGGATTCAGCAATTACTAATCTCTAGATGAGTCCAAGAATACTCTAAATTAGCCCCAAAATAATCTGTAATTACTAATGGATTTGGAATGCTACACTTTCATAGAGATCTCTGTGCTGACAACGTGTGGCCAAGACAAATATCAAATTATACTTTCCACAAATCTGCCTATTGCAATGAGAAAGAAAAAAGGAAAAGAGAGAGAAAAAGGGAAGGGAAGGGAAGGGAAGGGAAGGGAAGGGAAGGGAAGGGAAGGGAAGGGAAGGGAAGGGAAGGGAAGGGAAGGGAAGGGAAGGGAAGGGAAGGGAAGGGAAGGGAAGGGAAGGGAAGGGAAGGGAAGGGAAGGGAAGGGAAGGGAAGGGAAGGGAAGGGAAGGGAAGGGAAGGGAAGGGAAGGGAAGGGAAGGGAAGGGAAGGGAAGGGAAGGGAAGGGAAGGGAAGGGAAGGGAAGGAAAGGAAAGGAAAGGAAAGGAAAGGAAAGGAAAGGAAAGGAAAGGAAAGGAAAGGAAAGGAAAGGAAAGGAAAGGAAAGGAAAGGAAAGGAAAGGAAAGGAAAGGAAAGGAAAGGAAAGGAAAGGAAAGGAAAGGAAAAAGGAAAAAATGAAAGAAAGAAGTTGCTTTTACTCTGAGAAATGTCTTTAATATTAAAGACAACTTCCCATTAAGATTAAAAACACTTCCAGGAAAATCCACCAGGTGGAGCAAATACACAGCATTACAAAACATTTATTTATGCTCATACTGCCATTTTCAACAGGGCAAAAATGGTTTATATGCAAATATCCTTACCTATTGACCTCCCTTCTTCACCCTTTTGTCACATATCGATCAACTTGTATTTATTTACTACATTTATAACGGTACAAAAACTTTCTTGAAAGGAGCCTTCACACAAAGCTATTGTTCCTGATGAGCTCAATATGAATTTGCAAACCACAACAGTCATATAGGGGAAATTAAAGTATTGTATTATTCATATTTTATATATATATATATATATATATATATATATATAATTTTTTTCCAACAATATAAGGGCATGGCTGTGCTAGTAAAACACACTGACAAGTATTCAGAAAATAAAGCTTAGTCTTACATCAGTTAGCAAAATCTTTGCACTGGCCTCCACTGTAATGGGCTGGAAGCCTGGCCGTTCTGCATGCCTGGTTATGTTTTTATACACACAGTAGTGCCCATAACACCACAGCACTGCCATTGGACAGCATGTTGCTCTTTACTACTAATGCTTTATTTTAGTATGACATCTGTCAACTACTGAGTAACTTCAAGAGGGCAAGTGAATGAGGACTGTAAATACATATTTCAGCTTATCTAGGACAACTAAGTATTATTTCTCCATTTAAATTATTTGCTTTCCAGAGCCAGGTGAGAAAGTCACCTTATCATCAAGTATTTTCTGTTTCCCTGATGAATGAGGAGATCTAATGGAACAGAGGCAGCAAGGGCAGATTTTTACATGAAGAGAACTAAGTCCAAACAGAACAGTGGTTCTTTTATGGATGAGTTTTCTCACAGTTATAAGAGGACAACCCACTGGCAGACCCTGTAATTGTTAAAATGCCAGGCAGTATTACCAAATGAACTGCTCTAATGCAGTTCAGCATCTGGAAACAGCAGAATCAGTACACAAACTCATTCAACCCTTGATGATAGAAAGGCATTATCATTTGTAAGTGACAAAACGAAGGCGCTGATTTTAGTCAAGCCCTTTTCTTTCCATTGTTTCCTTAGTTATACCTTCCACCACATTTTTCTCTCACTTTTCCAATCACTGTCCTCTGTCTTCTCTCTGGCACCAGATCTACTCCTAAATTCATGACTCTGGGGCCACCTTCT
Organism: Melospiza georgiana; assembly: GCF_028018845.1. Lineage (NCBI taxonomy): Eukaryota > Metazoa > Chordata > Aves > Passeriformes > Passerellidae > Melospiza > Melospiza georgiana. The sequence continues at coordinate 134,750,175 of NC_080430.1, read as the reverse complement.
CACTCTGCTACACATCCCTCTTCTCCAGCTCACTACATGACCTGACTCTACTCCAGCTGCCTTGGACACTTATCCTCTCCCACCTCCACCAACCTTGACAGCTAAAAGAAGTTCCAGAATTCCAAAGTGTGAGTACTACTGTAAAATATTACGCTCAATTAATACATAAATTGAATAGTAACAATCAGCACTCTTAACACTGAGGGGAAAACACCATGCCAGTTAGGTTTCCATTTCAAAACTAAGCCAGAACCATATTCTAAAGTGCAATTGAAGGAGCACATCAAGCTCCCCGGAAGCACCATGTGATGTTCTGATCTCTGTGCTTCTAGTCTGACCCAGATGAATCCCATCATAGCTAAGAAAAATTAAAATACAAAATCTTTGTTTCTTTAGGAACCAGGAGAAGCCTTGAGGAACACAAGATTCTAAATATAATTTCACTTTATCTAATGGTGTTGTACTCCACATGGTGCTTCGTTGTAGCCATTCAGAAAAGAAGCAGAAAAATGCAGAAGTGATTATGAAGTGGAATTTCATACCAAGAGCAAATTACACCACTTTACACTAGGAGAATATCTGCAAAGAGAAGCAGTAAATGTTTGGGCACAATGCAAGGTGGCAGTTTTAATAAAGCCCAAACAATCTTATCCGCAAGAACTTTCCTTAAGCAAGATTATCACAGCAGAGGCTTTTGGAGATGGCCAAGATAAATATTTTTTGAAGAGAATGCTGATTTAAAACCATTATCCCAAAGAATTTTTGAGTGGCAGCCCTGGTGTAAAGGCTACCATTTATTATTTGTTATTTTCAAAGCGGCTCTTGACACCCAATGGGTAGGAGGAAAGACGATGTGGTGGTTGTTGTCACCACACGTCCATGGAGAACTTTTCATTTAATGGACTGCTAGTTGAGGCAGGCAATGGTTGGACAGAGGTCATGGACAGTTCATTGGATTATGAACTCTGCCAAAAATAAATAAAAGCAACTAAAACGCTGGAAAAGAGGGACACAACTTATATGACATGTAAAGGTTCAACAAACAGACAGTGCTTTCATAGACATATAATTTCCCTCATATGTACAAACCCTGTACGTATGTCATGTTCCCTTCAAGAATGTGAGACTGACCACAATGCATAAACCATCCTTTTTTTCATCCTATAAATACAAGCAATGGTTATTTAGATTATGGCTTCTTTACAATATGACAGGACAGACATTTAAAACCACATGTCTAAGTCATCCACTTTTACTTAAAGGCACCTTTACACCAGAGTGTAGTACACTAGGGAGTTTGTACTGAAGAAAGGGGCCTGATCCTAAAGGTGAAGGATTATTGTACATATTTAGGAGTTCATTAGATCACAATTATCAATCTGATAACACTGTTACAGTTCTTTTGTTGCACCAACCCCTGAAAATGCTTTTCAGATGGGGGATTAGTGGCACAATAGATGACAATGACTCTTAGCTCTGTAGCTGACTCCTGTCTGTGACAGCATATGCACACTGAAGGCTACCTCCTTCACTCAAGGGTCACCAAAATCCTTACATGCAAGAAGAAAAGTATGCCCTTACATTTGTATTACAAATTTCCAATTAAATATTAGCAGGGAAAATCTAACTAACTGCTCAAAAGATTTCAATCTCACCTACGAAGTGCCCAAAATCTCTAGCACATTAATATGTATGCTGTGCCTGGGGGCATAACTCTACAAACTGGACCATAAGCCTTCAGCATGAAAGGAAATGAAACCTTAGTTAATTTTCAGCTCTCCTTCTCTCCTCCTGCAACCACAAGTATCTTTCTTCGACCAGCTTCTGCCCACAACAATAAACGGCAATAGTCACATGCTACACTCATTTCTGCTGGAAGCCCTTATTAATTATGTTGCCTCCCTCTACTACTTTTACCCAGCGATTTTAAGTTCTACCAGTACAACTATTAACACCACTATGCTATAAACTCAAGTACTGAGATTCTAGTCATAAGAGTAACATTCTTCAGTTATCATTCAAACAAGAAGTCATACTTTAATTCTTCACACACACACATTAAAAAAAACCTAACCAAAACAAAACCAAAATAAAGAAATAGACAAACCCCAAAACAACCAAACAGCTATTGAAGCCCTTTGCCCATGTAAACATACAGTATCTTTCATCTATAGGGAGGAGCTTTACATCCTAATGGAACATATCCATCTATGGACCCAATCCTGAACGCTGCCTGTGACCTCAACAAACAGCAGCTATAAAGGACCAAGGACTGTAAGTGACCCTATCCCAACACTTTAAAATTGAACACCAGACTTTTAAACATCTAAGAAAATCACTTGGATAGTAAGAATGGAAGCATTGATAGCTGCCATTACTGTTTTAATGGGCCAGAAACAAACACTAGCTTGGTTTGAATCCAGGGGATAAAGAAAAACAATGCTGCCAAGCACACTTAAAATGATAAACTTAATATGCCAAGCATGATGATTATATAAATGAGAACTATGAAATAAATACCATTTTCAAAAGCATAACTGTTGCATAGAACAAAATGCACCTCAAATAATTTGCTCCTTAGAAGATTTGATTTCTGAAAATAAGAGGTCAAGAAAGAAAGAATCAAATAGAAGAAAAAAGATGCAAATTCAGAAGAAAAAGGGTTAATGTTTTGTTTCAGTCAGTGTTATACCAATGCCAGAATTACAAGGGAAAGACTAAAAAGAGCCAATTTTTTTCTTTATTATTATTCTTTAAAAGAAAAAAATGCCTGCCTATCTGTCACAGGGTTGTCCGGGCTGGAAGAACCGGCAGGAACCTCAAATTCCTGACCAAACCCTCTTCCACACAATGCCTCCTGAATGGAAGGAACCGAGGCCCGGCAGAGATAGCCCCCTGTCAGGAACCAGCCCTGACGTTTGCGGACAGACGGGGCTGGCCTCGCAGGATGTCAGAGCAGCAAACTGCTGATCGAGATACTGGGTTTTCACACACTCCCAGCCTGGATGTTTTGCTCTTCAGGTAATTAAACACGGAAACGGGGCTGATGTGTACGAGTGTGACCCCTGCGCCGCGGCTCCGCGGTTCTGCACATCAGCTTCCGCACCAGCCGCGCCGAGCACGGGCAGAGCCGCTCCCGCCGCTCCCGCCGCTCCCGGCACCGGCTCTGAAACAAATCCTCCTGCAAATATCTGCTGCTGCTCCCTCCCTCCCCCACACCCAGTTTACGAAGGGCTACATTATTTGCTGTGTTCCACACACCTTGATTTCTCATAAAAAAAAAAAAGGAGGAAAAAAATGAAATAAATGGGTACTTGGGTGAAGCTGTTCTTCAGCCAGCCATTCAAAATATTAAATTACTTGGGGGAGGGGATGAACAGACAGAAAGATGAGACAAGGGATTCCCAAATTAATGTTTAGTTTAAGGTCATTACTCAAAAAGATCCTGAAACATATTGCCAATTTTTCCAGCCAACAGCCAGACATTCATTTATTTAGAAATAAAATTATTCTGATTTAAGCATCATTGAAGAGTCTTTGTCTTACAACTGCATATAAATCATAGACCTAGGCATTCGAAAAGCAGACCAGTGTTTTCTCTTTTTCCCCAAATTTCAGAAATGGGAAAGGGCAGGTGTTACCACCTATACTTGGCAGAAAACCCTACACAAGGCTGCTCTGTGACTGACCTAGTTTCTATGCTCTTTAAAGGCTATTTAAACAAAAATTATTTTTAAAAAGGTAACACATTCCTACTTCTTTCTGAAAAATCCACAGAATAGAATATTGGCTGAAAAGAGAGGAGCCCAGAAGAAAGACGAGTACAAAAGCATGCCTGCTTGTCTGTGTTCAACACAAAGAACATTAAATGAAAACAACTGGCATGCTGCCAAGTTCCTATACAGGCAAAGAGATTCAAATAAATTGATTTCACGCATCACACTGACCTGGGATCAGTGAGCAGTGGTACAATACACTTGCTGCTCCATGTGGGGCAAAGCCCATTAATGTTATCAGAGACACATTACATTGAGGGGGAGCAGGGAGGGGGGGCACAGAGAGAGAACCCAAACTCTGAATTCAGGGGGGAAAAAATCACTTTGAAAAAGGAACTTGAACTGGAGCACTTGGTTTCAGTTTACTAATAAATATATCATATTGCAAGAGCTTGTCCTCTGCTCACCTCAAAGGTTTCAAAGACCGTATTTTCAAATTAAAATAAATACTAATGTCAAATACACACATTCCCCTTACATTCTACTTTTAACACAGTTGTTCTCAAACTCACTTACTCTCTGAAAATTTCCTCCCTTCCCCATCCGCTAGCGTTTTATATAGATTATGGGTTATTTTCTTTGCACTTCAAAAGCTGGATTCTTGCCCAGGATACTCTCACTGGCTCAGAAAGCAACTGGAGAAATCGGCCCTGCTCTCAACTGGCCCAAATCAACCTGACCTAGAGAGAAAAATGCTTTTATTTGCAAGGTAGCAGCGAGCAGGGCACCAGTGTCCTTTGCAGGTCACCCATACATGGTCCCACATACCAGGGAGCTGTCTCCAAAGCAGTACTTTGAATTTCACTTTCTTACTAATGTGAAGTAACCCATGTTTGCTGTGGAGTCTCTCCTTGTCATCCTGGCTTTGTTTTTCATTAAGCTCTCTCACACTCCGATCAAGAGCAATGCCAGCAAGCCACAGGTGTGCACCACATGAACAGATGAAATTCTGATTGGAAGTACAATTCACTGTCTATAATACAGTTGCATACTCTTTTGCATCAGTGGTATGTTTGAAGGGGCCTTTTTTATTTTCACTGTACTCCTTAAGATACATTGGTAAGAAAACAATTGTTTTGAAGATAAAAAAAGGAAGCTAAGAGAAGATGACTTTGCAATAGCAAAACAAAGATGAGGATGCTTGAAAGGTCACATCAGCAGAAGTAGTCATTGCTACAAGAGGCCATTGCTTCAAGGAGGCAATAAACTCAAAACACCTTTTTTTTTTGCCTCTTACACCAATTTAGGCTCTAAATAGCAAGGCAAATCTTCTTGGGCACAGCAAAGTCCATACTAAGTTAAGCTCAGTGTTGGCTTCATCTCTAATTATTTAAAACTGAAATTTAAAACAAAAAAAATCATTGAAAATGTGGAGCTTCTTAACCATTTAAAACTAAAATTCTTGAGCATGTCACAAATACATCCAGAGTAGACATCTTACCCAGTCACCTCAATTCAAGTAAATGACAAAATGGGAATGGCCAAAGATTTAAGAACTGTTATCCCCCACTGATCACTCTCTAAGAGCTACAAAGCAGTTTTGAATTCTTCATTACCAAGGTGAAAACTATACAGTATTGTTAACTCTGTAAGAGGTGTCACAGAGAGATGATTTTATTTAGTATAAGGCTACAACTGATAGAACTGCACAGGGAAGAGAATCATGCAGTATACAGCAGCTTCAGCATGGCATAGATGTGCCTGCACCCAGACAATACAGAGAGCACAACCTGCGCAACAGTGAACAGGAAGGTTAAGGTGCTGTTCCCTTCTTTTTATGAATACTTCAGCAACCATCACATCAGTTGGACTTTATAGAGATGAAGTTAATTTTAGTCATATTAACTCCCTTTCTTTAAATTAATGGTATTAGAAAATAAGCCTTTCTCCCAAGTTGTAGGAAATTTCCATTATCTTGCACATGCTCTGATAGCAATAAACCACAATAAACTTCCCATTAGTATGCCAGCACTGCATGCTTCAGGCATGACATCTTTACTTTTACATTTATTTATTTTTAAAATCCTTTATGAAGACCCATATGGCAAAAGAAACCAACCAACAGCCACCTGTACAGGGTACATTTGCACTTTGAAAAATAAGACTGTAGATAGTGAAAAGGAAAAATCAGTCAGAAGCTATACACTGCTAAATAAGCAAAATCAAAACATATGAAGAAACCCTGCTAAGATTATTCATTCTCTGTCAGTGCTGCCTGAGTACATGAAGGTCCCACAAAAGCATTTATTTGTTTTAAAATGAGATAGGAACTCAAGTTAGAATGCAACTTCATTTTTATTAGGATTTAATCTTTTAAAAGTACGTTCACACTGGTGCACAAAACCTCAGGCCTAGCCCTTTGCTACAAGGTGTTGTGCAGAGGCTCCCACTGGCTCTTTCAGCTGTTCTCCATCTCCGCACACCCCACAGGCAGAGCAGCATGGGCCATGGTATCTCAGGTGGGAAAACAAGTAATATGATCAAGGCTGAGCTACCTTTAAAACTATCCAGGGCAAAGCCAAGAGTACTCAGACACCATTCATCTTATTTTGGTACCAGACTCTATCAAAGTTATGTCAGGCGATATGGTCCAACACTGAGAAAGAAAATTATCCAAGTGTTGGAAAGCACTTAAAATCAGTTTAGCAGTTTCTTGCCATCCAGACACACACCATTTTAGAAGAAAAAATGTAGTTACAGTGAAGACAGGAACGACTGTCATAGCTTATCTAGAAATTTTGTCCAGCAATAGCAGATTTACTTTTATAGTACGGTAAAAATCTTTGCGCACAAGAAGCAGAAATATCCATTCTCATTATCATCTCAATCAAATTTATCAGAGATTCCCAGTTTGATGCAATGAGTTTACCAGAGGATTCCACTAAATTACAAACAACCATTTTGCCAATGTGATTACAACTACCTCTTAACTTGGTTGCAAATACTATTACAATTCACAGCTCAGAAAACTGAAAGTCACTATTTCCACAACCCAGCCAAGTACTATTGACATGACACATAAAGAGCAACTGTGTCATTAAAAACACAAAAATAACACCAAAGTTTAAAATTTCACGCAGATTTTCTAAAAGTCAGGACTGATGTATTTTATGAACATTGCAGTACACTTTTCTTACTTGTATTAAACAAGGACCGCACCTTCACTGATTTAGGCAGACTCTTTGGAGCTAAAGGGAAAGATTTCTTTTTTAATTACAGTTTACAAGGCAAGGTACAGTCATTATATATACACGAATAACTTCTAAAAGGTATTCACATTATAAAATCAAATATTTTTCTGTTCCTTACCTTGACAAAATTCAAAGTTCCCTTTTTTCCGGCAGTCACCTATCACTAAACTCAGTGCTCTCCAAGTGTTTCTTTTGACAGATATCATTCTCCACCAATCGCTCTGCTAATTTCCTCTTTCCTTTTCTGACTGGGACAGATATTATGTTCACCAGCCCAGAGATCAATCTTTTCTATTGACAACAACAAATGAAAAAAAAAAAAAAAAAAAAAAAAAAGCATATATCACAGCCAGTTTGAAGCACCACACCCCTTCATTTACATGATAATAGTAGTCTTAAATAAAAAGGGAAGACAGAAACATTATTCTACAACAAGTAACTGCATTTTCTTTGCTAATATAAGGTAGTACTTTAAAACTGTATTAATTCTTCAACAAAGGTAGTTTCATAATTTGCTCAGTTAAAACAGCTGGCATATAGAAGGCAACAAATTAAGGGCAGCCTATATTCTACCCATTAGTTAATTCTGTAAAATGCTTGGGTTTAAATACATTCACATAATATAAAATATTTCATACTTTACCTGGTTCAACAGAAGCTCTAGAGAACCATTTATTAAATCAAAATGTTTACTAAAAATAGAGATCTTCCAATTTACACATCACCAATACTAAATTGGATTTGTAAGTTGTAACAGCAAACACATTTAAAGAAAGGCAGATCAAAAAGCTATTGATATATTTACAAATCATCTTCCCACTTTTGAAAAGGCAATTTCCCTCCCACTCCAACACCTAAAAAACCTGTTTATTTGGGTTACACAAATACTCTGACATTTGTATAAGTCTGTATCACAGTGTATCACAGTCAGTTTTCCAAGGCATTAATATGCTTTTCAGAGGTTCATAATTATGTCAAGACAGAAAGTTTTTTCAGAGCCAAGCACACACAGTTACGTACATGCTTCAATCTGCAATGACTGTTCAAGTATTTTGGGACATCAAGTTAAGCATGCACAAGGATCCAGCCACAGCTCATGCATCTAAGCCAGAATCCAGCCCCAACTCTCTCCTGCACTAGATCTTTCTGCAAAAAAAACTTCATTCCCAGGGGCATTTGCAAAAGAGCACATTTGTGTTTGTGCTAGAAACTGCAATCTTTCCCACAAACAAGCACCCTTCTCAAATCAAAACAAACCTTCCCAAGTTAAAGTTAAGGTTACAGAACAAAGGAATTCACCAAAGTCCTTTCTTTCTTTCCAGCAGTTGTGGTCGGACATTTCCCCACAGTCCTAGAGAAGCCAAAATTCCACTGATTTCAGTGAAAACAAGTGGTAAGGGCTGCAGGACTCTACCCGGAATCTGGCAACTGTGGAGCTCTCAAAGTGACACAACTGCCTCTGGCATTTGGAAAATAACCTCCAAAATGTGGTTAGGACTCCACAACTTGGGTACAATAACTACTTTAATAAAATTATTTTTATTTTGTATGTAATTCTCTAGTTGTCACAATGTTCTTACATAGGCAATAAATTTACCTTTCAGTTGTGCCCGTAGCATGAATTGTGTACTTTTCAATTGCCCAGACTTTTGTGTAACACTTTAAATTTCCATAAATGCATACAGCATTCTCTGAATTGTTGTTATTGTTTGATCTGATTTTTATGATCATAAACCCATAAATCCTACCAAAACTGAAAAATTCTCCACTGACCAAGTGGCCCTATTAATTTCACTGAGATAATTTAAACATTAAGTTTTCTACTAAGTGACAACAGCACAATCTGGCTGAAATATTGTCTTATAGTGGAATACATCATATTTTGGATTCAGAGTAACACATTTGTAAAGATATAGTCATGTTTTCCTAACCTATTTTAATTTGGTCACTAGAAACAATTATGGTCAAATATGTTGAACTACGTAATATATAAAAATTCAATATTTCTGCTGAATAGCATACTCATTTTCCATAGCTGGTAAAAGATTTTAAACATCTTACTGTAAAAAGTTATTATTAAAAAAAAAATCTGTCATCCACTTTACAATGAAGACATCACTTCAATTTGCTACTCTTCTTTTGTTTCAGGCCCATGTTCATTTTTTCTATTTACCACATTTTCCAAAGTGATGGATGCATTTTGCTATACCCATTCTACACTAATCTCCTTCTTTAAACGTATTTTTGCTTCCTGAATTGTAAAATGATGCTGTTGTTCGAATGTACATGCAAAACTGTCTAATGTCTGAACTTCAGTGAAAGCAGAATGCCTCAAACAATTTGTAGTCTTACATGAGTGTTATAAAAAAGGATCAACATGTTGTATTACCATGGAAATTTTGAAAAACATACTTTCCCAAACAAATATTACTTTTTCTCAATGGTATGAAGTAATGAAAACCACATGTGTAAATCTGCGATCCGTGCAGTAGTTCAAGCTGCAGCTAATAGAAAATACAGAGAGTGAACTCTGCCATATAAAGGATTCTTGTTACAGAAATATAATGTGAAAACCAGATGCAGACAGAAAACCTTAATCACAGATGGGAATGTAATCACTGGCATACAGAACACTTTTTTGATCAATCTCAACCATATGAGAAATGTATTTATTTTCTAAGGAATGCAATAACTCTAGAGAGTCTTCTATTTGAATTCAGTTAACCTCATATTCACAGTGCTTTTATCTTATATGTGTAGAGAGGGGGGATATAACCCGAGCCAAGACTTTTAGAAGAGCCACTGGCCCTGGCAAATCATGCTTGTATCAGCTTATCTTTCAAGGAATTAATAGGATGTAAAGACTACAAATATCAGGATCAGCCTCAAATGAAATGAACCATCATTGTACTCCCTAGATACTGCCAGAAATCCCTTCATCACCTAAGCACTTCCCCAAATTTTCCCTTTAATATGCGGATCTTCGAAAATATAATGCTAAGAGCAAACACAGTGTCGCACTCAAGTTCTGTGAATCAGAACTGGAGTCCTACAGCAAAGGACTCTCTCTCTCTTTAAAAGCTGAAGAATCATCAGTTCAAAAAACAAGTTTACCTGGGGCTTCCTCCTAACTGCTGGAAGTCCCTCCACCCACACAGCCCCCGGGGGTTAGCAGGAAACAAAGGAGCACAGCGCAGGGCAGCTATCCAGCCACATCTAGTGTCTAAACTGTCTTTTACCAACTCTACCAATGCAAGACCAAAGTAACTCCTGTCAGTTTTCACTGCTGGTGACATTACTATTACAGTAGTAGTAAATGCATCATGTAAAATAGGGACCGACACCTCAAAGTGCAATACATATTAAAATTAAAAAAAAAAAAAAAAAAAAAAAAAGAACCACAAGCAAAACCAAAAACCCCAACTTCTACTCAGAAATAAAACTTAAGAGAGAAAAGGTATTCAGAGATGAGGCCCCCATTGGGTACCAGCAATGGCAGTTTTATTTCCTGGCAGCCCCCAATCCCTGCTGCACCCACCTCCTGATGCACCCGAGAATACACAGCACTGCCTGACTGTCACAGTTCACAACTGAGCTTATTAAGGTAACCTAAGGTTGGTATAAATTTATTTTAATAGCATAATTAAGTAACACAAACCACAATGATTTGGTAGCTGTTACACCGAGGCAGAGAAGGGAGGACAGAAACCCTTTGACAGGCACAGGGTAAGCAGATTCTCCCTCTCTTACAGTCTCCAAGGCCATCATCTCATTTGCCATCATCTCATTTTTGATGCCTGCAGTAAGAGGACACAGTCACTTCAGTACCCTACCACAGGGCTTACAGAAATAGCACATCACAGGTGTCCATCATACTAACTCTGCTGAAGTTCCTGTAAAGATGCTTTCTTAATTGAATGCCTGTAATGCTAGGTGAATTTTGAAGTCTGCTACTAGTTTTTTTCCTCCCATGTTAACAACTACCAAGTCATTTGATAAAAAACTTTGATTCTACCACTGCAACAAAACAGTTTTTAAAGCATCTTGTCTCTTCTGAGACTTTAAATTTCTGAGACTGCAGCACTAATAGATATCGCAGAAGTCAACATTTAACACTTAAGTAATATGGGATGGATATGCTTGTCTTATTTCTAAACAAGCATGCCTAGATTAATAATAAACTTTGGCCAGATACATATTTTCATTTGCATGTTTTTCATATAGCATCATCATCATGTGTATGTGTAGAGTGCTAAAAATGGAATGAAATCTTCCAGCTGAAAACAGTTCCACGTGACAAAACAGAGAGGGATCCTGAAAACTCCTGCTTCATGTCATGTGCGAGTGTGTGTGCCTGTGTCTTTTTTTTTTTACTCTCATCTAATTTCATCTGCGAGAGACTGTCCCTAGAGGACAAGACAAGAGAGAACCAATTATATCCAGCAGTTGGTTTCTCCAAAATGAAGGCATCTGTTCCATGCCAACGACTTCCACACGGAAGAAAAACAGAACTTTGAAGGCATCTGCGTTCATGGTTGACAGTTGCAGATCTTAGGGTCTACTGTAATTGCCCAGCTGCAAACATGATTTGGTTGCTGCTGTTGTCAGCTGATCTCCTTGCACTGAAAAGAAGGGAGCTTAAATAGCAAATAGCTGGAAAAAAATCAGATATTCTTCTACAATACTGACACCTTTTCTCTTCTGAAGGAGGTATTTTTCCTGGTACAATAGGTTTGATGGAAGTAAATTGCAAAATGGTTCTTAAACCAACATTTTACAAAATATTCTACTTTAAAATGCTATTCTTTAAATAATGTACCAGTCCAAGCACAATGTGTTCATTATCTGCCAGCATTTCAGGCTGGTATTTTCTAAGAGTGATTCAGAAACCAGTGTGATTCACCAACCATATAATCCTGCAGCCCACCTTATTTAGTCAAGTAGTCTCGGTAATATCAAGAGTACACCTGAGCAGAAGCTCACTTTTCACCCCAAATGCATATGGCAAATAAATAACTAGTATATTTATTACTTAACTCACATTGCTTCCAACATGAGTGAATAATTTCCAAAAGACACTTTAAAGAAACATTACTGGTAATTCAAAATCTGGCTTACAGCACTGGATGTGCACTCACATTTGCAGTGAGATACTCAGCAATGCTGTGCACCCTCACTGCTAAAAAAATCAAGCAAGCTGTTAACAAGAAGCTCATATAAAGTAGCAAGACCTGAACTGATTTTCCAAAGCACAGGACTGAGTGCCATTTAGAGATCCATGGCTACTGATGGTGCAGTTGCAACAAAGACAATTAAAACTGGCCTAATCAGAAAATACACTGACATTCTCTATCCTCGACTCACCCGATAAAAGTGAATCAGTTTCCAGAAATATTTCATGCACCTCTTGAGTTTTTGTAGTTTGCTTACCTAGGACTTTTTATTAATATCTTGAAAGAAGGAAAACAGTGTATGATACGGAAATACATTTTTGTAATAGAATTGTTTGTTATTCTGCTGGATTCCAGCTGCAATCCCAAACATACTCGGCAGCAACAGCATTCTGTCCTCCCAGCCAGGTAGCCACTCAGCTTAAAAAGCACAGTAAGGATTCCCAGACAGTCTCCCTTGCTTGGCACATACCTCAAATTATTATGAATGCCTGAAGCAGTGAACCTGGGGGGACACAGTAGGCCTGACACTTCCTGACCACTTCTAAATTCCCTCCAGGAAGGACAAGAGTTGGGACTGAGGACAATTAACACAGCCACCTGTTTCCTGTGACCTCCTAAGGGGCAGACATGGCTACTGATGACTTGCTCTGGCAATGTCACTGAGGTCCTGCCCATCCGTCTCTTCCCAGGGAAGCCATGGAATAATAAAAACAATAGTGGCCAATAATAGCTCTGTAAGAGATAGTGAAATTTGGGCCTGGACTTAAAAACAAATGAACAGACAAACAAACAAACAAAAAAGGAAATTAACATCCAGGTGAAGAGGTGGGACCAATCAATCCCAGAATGTGGAAGGAAAATTACACATTGATCCCCCCCTTCCAAGTACTGTAGCTGGTATTTACTGTAGCTGTGACCTTCTCTGGATGTCTGGGGCAGGCAGCTGGCCTAAACACAATTTAAAACAGATCTTGGGATACACAAGTTGAGAATCCTGGCCCAATGGACTCAATAAGGATCTGCAAGCATTATTATGGAAGGAATAGGCTTTTTTCTGTCCTTTATATGGCAGTCTTGTCAGGTAAGTCAGTGATTTACAATTCAAAAAGAATGCCCTTGGCTTTACACTGAGACCTGATCTAGTCCATTTTATTAGGGAGAGATCTAGATCTAAGTCTGAGAACCAATCTAAAAAAACTATTGTCAAGATCACAGATGTGAGATGGGAGCACAGAAATCCTGAAGGTCCAGTTCCTGAAACTGGCATTTTAAGTAAAGAAACACTGTCTTCAGTGAGAACTAGGTGTGGGAGTACCACGTAAGATCTGAGCTCCAGGATTTCATTCAACGTTTACAAGCTCTGCTGATCCATGGAGTTGTATTAATTTATCATGGTGCATATGAAATGTGTACAACATTCAGAAACTACCTTGGGCTATTCAGTTCAGTAGGTTGGTTTCCTTGTCCACCTGTAGCATGCTTTAATACAGGTTGCAGCCTGCTTTTCCAGCATTAAGTGGTTTGCCATCAAGCTTTAAAATAATAAATAGTAGAGTCATGAAACAGGTTTTGCTTAATGGTTCCTGGAACCCAGTGACTTCACTCACTAAAACACTTCCTATAACATTACTCTTAAATACTTTTAGCAATGTCACCATTAAAATAAAATAAAAAATCATCCTGGCAGTGCCATCCATTGACAGCACACCCATAGGTGCCATTATTCCCACATTTGTTGGCAGCTTTTTCTGGCACCATTATGCTTTAATGGCTCTGGCAACAAACCCCACCTGGATTTCACTGGAAGTGCTCCTTTGGAGCACTCTTCCCAAATATCCTTTGCAGCATTTTGTCTCCTCTGTTGCACCCTAATCATTCCATTTTCTGGCAATAGCCTCACCCTCTGGCTGTCAAAGCCTGAGCTGGTCCTGGGGAGTTCTCTTCCTGAACTTATCTAATGCATGTGTGATTCAATGTTAGGATGCATTTTCCAAGAGGATTTCAGGACAACATCTCAGCTGCTCAGGATGGATCTTCACTCACATCCCAGCTTTAAAATTATTTTTACTACATCCCAGTAGCATAATGTGACCAAACCAATGGGACAGTAAAGCACAGGCACAAAACCCTATAATCTGGTGCTTCATCAGAGCGTTTGTTAAACCTTGTGACTGCCAGAAAGCACATACAGCCTTAGTCAACATGCCACACAACCTGTCATGGTAACATTCAGAACTAACATTCTGATACTGCCATTACCAAAGTAAAAGAAGAAAACCAGAAAGGTATTTAGAAAAATAAGCAATTGTGGGGCAAAAGTGGTGATTTTGGGGGGGCTGAATTGTTGCTCCTTTATTTTTCCCAAGGTATTTAAAATGACACCTGGGCCACAACCAAAAGGGGGACTTGTGGAGTCATCAGAAATCAAAAAATGTAGACAGCAGATCTTCAAACAAAAGAAAAAAGCTGGCAATGCCTACTGCTTATGCAAACTGCATATTAACATCCAACATGGCAGACACACATAACCCTCCTAGAGCTCCAAAAGTAACTACAGCCTGGTACAATTTGTAATGGTCATACAACCACCGCCTCAGATGCTTGTCTGAATTCCTGGGCTTTACTCTCTGTAGCAACTTGGCTCTCCATAAAGGATACCTATTTTATTACACACCAGTGCCTGCCACCATGTGCATATTAATTCCACTCCACTAGGTGGAGTCTTCTGTCTTTCCAGACTGCAACCTAATTTCCAAAAGAACCTATTATCTATCCTCCATGAACCTTGCACATTTACGTTACTATAAGAGCCAGAGTATACCTGTCTTGATAAACATAAAAATTAATCAAATGCCTTCCAAAATGTTTAAAGAAATCATGAGCTATCCCATGAGGATCTCAAATCAACATGTTACAATATGGGATCAGGCAGGAATATTGTTGCTGCACAGTTTTGTACAACACAACTGTACTTTTCCAAGAAATAATACTGAGTATAAAAACATATTCCTTAAATAAGTCAACACATGCCCAAAAACTACAAATAAACAAACCCAAGTTTCAGAACTTCTATTAAATTCTTTTTGTGTATTCTGAAATACTTCAGACTATCGAGGATGCCCTCCTTTTCCTGGCATCCCAAAATGTGTTACAGAAAATAAGAGGGAACATTAAAGTATTCACATTTCCATTCACAACCAGTGGAGTTAAATATGGCAACTATTCAACAGGAACAGCAAAACTGTATGCAGTATTTCTGGCAAAGATTAAGAAAACAGAACACTCCCATGAATGTGTTCAGAACATTTAGATAAGAAAATCTGGACATGCAGCTATAATCTTTCTTTTGGGGCGGGGCTCCACCCCAACCCCTGTGCAAAGCACCAGAAAATCCCAGGCCCAAAGCAAAAAGCTCCTTGTTTCCCGAACTGCTCAGGTGGGCAGTCTGTGCTGTCACACGCCGCGCCAGGCGTTCGCTCGGCAGTGTCTGCGGGCAGGAAGCCCCTCGCAGGCGCGGAGCGGGCACGCCGGGCTCCCCGCGGCTCCCACACGCCCGGGTCAGCCGAGGCACGGCCTCCTCAGCGCCCCTCCTGCTGCCGGCACATATCACCAGCTATTTAAGGCTACAGACATTTTGCCCCAATCGGCCACGTTTTCTGTAATATTTACTTCTCGTACATATGTCTATAACTATGTATACATCCCACAGAAGGTGAGGTTTAACAGGGTTAGCTTTGTTGGGGAAAAGAAGGTTTGGAGGAAAGGAAACAACTTTCATGTTGAGAAGATTTGAATCTAGTGACTGTCACGGGATGTAAACACTCTTCTGGGGAGGGAGGTTTTTTGTTATGTTTCAGGAGAGCACAGAGTTTTTGATAAAATCTGTATAAATAATTATCCCTCTGTCATTCAACATAAATTTATGCACATGTGTGCACGCAGTTATGCTGGGGAATACAAACTATAAAGTAGACATGCCACAGACTTCTAGACAACCTACCACAAGCACGGATCTCACACAGAATCCATTCTATATTTAAATTTCAGTTTATTGAATTTTAATTATTTCTGATCTGCAGATCACTTTGAGGAAAATCCCCCAAGGCCAAAAGTGTACAAATCCAATTGCAAAACCAAACAGAAGCATCAGCAAGGCCTTTTCCCATGCAGATACCTACCAAAAAAATTAGTTCCTGACTACTAGATTAGATTAGAATTCAACAGCTAAAGCCCATTCTAATATTAAAACCAGGTAATTCGCTATGTTGAAATAAAGCAATAAAAGCTCTCATTCCATTCTGCACGTTTACTCATGTTATGTACACAGGGTTCCATAGATGTAACAGTGAATTATCCCTTCCTCATTTAGATCCTTATTTAGAAAATTAACAAACACGTGTATTTTCCATTAGGTTATTGTTGGGGTTTTTTTGTTGGTGTTTTTTGTTTTTTGTTTTTGTTTTAACTAAAAAGCAACAGTGTTATGTTCTTCAGAGATGCTTATGACAGAAAATGTATGCTCTGCTAATACTATGCTTTCCAAGTCATAGAACTCACTTGGATTAGCAGCTCTACAACCATGATTATTTTTGTCTATATGCATTCAAATAGACTCCATCATTTCAATTACCATGGAAAAAGTTACACCACAATCCCCATTAACTAAAATATCCTTGATGAGCCCAAACTTAAGATCTGCTGGTATATCAGGAATGAAACAAGCCAAAGAATATTGTGTCATATACTGAACATCCTTTACATTGCTCAAGGCCCTCAGTAGTAAGTAAAGCTGTATTGCTGCAAAGGGGCATGTCATTTTAAGATACAAAATGACATGCAAAACATGTCATTTTAAGCTACAATCATAGTTTATTAATAAAATTATTTTAAAAGTACGAGTTAAATCCTTTCACCAACATAGTGACATTCAGCTATCCAGTGTCATTCTTCCAGTTCAAATAGATATGGTCCTAATTGCATAATGCCATTTTATCTGCTCAAGATAAAAGTGCCGATAAACAAAAATGCACATTAGGCAGGAGATTTTTCAGAATAGATTTTTTTTTTCAAATAACCCACTTGCATTAACAAAAGATTGCAATGGCTTCCAAATTATAGGGTGTTATTTTTAGTGGAAGTAGTTCAATATTCATATTGGAGCAGATGTAGCAGTTTAACAAAACAGCTCTTCAAATCCTGCACAAATTGAAAACAGGAAAACTGATTGCATTTTCTCTTATCACTTTCCTTTTCTGAATTGACACTTTTGGCCTTCTGAAAATTTACACATGGCTTTCATCTCAACAGCACCTGCTGATCAAACAGAAACCTAACATTTTCAGGAAAATGGTATAAAGGACTAGTTTTCTTTTTACCATCTTAAAGGGCATCGGCAGTCCACTTGATGGCAACAATTGCTGAGTAGATGGCACAGAAAATACATTTTATATTTTCAGTCTACTTACTTTTAAAAATTAGTTAAATCGTAACAGCTCTTCTGTATTTGCTCTTTGTCTGCTTTAAATTAATTTCAGTCTCTATCTCTGCATTACCCTGATGGGTTTCATTCTACAGTCAGCTAGATTTTAAAGATGATGTGAAAGCCTCTGAAATAATAAACACATTGCATGCTCTGCAGACAGGGGTCTTCTTTATAAAGGCATTTACATGCAATCATATAAACTGATATATACAATTATGCATTCATGTGCACATATTGCACAGACATTTCTTTTTATGGTGCTTATAGCAAGGAAAGAAAGTGTGTGTGTGTGTATATATAGATATACATATATGCATGTATGTTTCATTCCGCTAGTCTCACTGCATTGAATTCTCTGAGCACTGACTGTCGTTTGAACATGTTGAGGGGAGAGAAATTCAAAGGGCATTTATTTATTTCAAAGTTGTTCTTTGTTTCCTTTGCAGTCTTCAGACTAGGAGAATGTCTAGCAGATGCTCTAGAACTTGAGCATCAAGACTGGGTTGAGATGCTGCCATTGGTGAACATGGCGAGCATGCAAACAGCACAACCAGAAATCCTTGGGCTCCTGCAAAAGTTAAAGGTATCAAGTAATGTATATAAAAAAAGACACATAAGTACCTTGTTATCCCATCTGCTTCTGTGCCTGTAAACTCTGAAGCGCAGCAGCAGGTAACAAGGACCATCTTCCTTTGTACATAATTCTAGGTGTAATTAAAGATACTACTGAAACCTGCTATGTGTCAGCTTCTTAACGGATAGAGCCCTCACCCCCCTGAAGTACTCTGCTGCCATCCATTACCATTCTGCTTCAGTGATAAGGTAACCTGAAGGCAGAGATGACATACAGTAATATATGTGCCACTCCAGACAGTTGGTTCATGAATTTCAGTGTTTCATCATGCTCACTGAGGCAATCGCAAACCTGAAATGTCAATATGTTCAGTCAATGGAAGTAAAATAATGGGGCTCTATTGTCTTACCCTATCGATCTGCTGCTGTCAACAAGAATACATGCCCCCCTGGCTTTAAACAAATTTTAATTAGGCTTTTAGTTAACAGATCATATCTATATATCTATCTGTGCAAACACTTGACAAAGTGAAACGGCAGTATAAATATTTCAAACTTTTAAATATAAAGGTAATTGTTTAATGTTGCTTTAAGGTATGACCATTGGTAAAGCCGTTCGCTAAAGCAGCGTGCATGCACACACCGAGCGTGCAATTCATTTTAATCTGGAAGAGAACTTAAAAAGCATCACCAGAAGTCCATCTGAAACAACAAAAAAGAAAGAGCAAAGAAGCCACTTTTCCTGTAGCCCGGTGTCATCCTCTGCGGGGATTCTGGAAGTTAGGAGCCTTCACTGAAACCACCCCCGGAGTGAGCGGTGGGAGCCCGGGCGTGACAGGCCGGGGCTGTCACATCCCCTCGGCCCCGCTGCCACCCCAGGCCGGGGCTCCTTCACCCCGTCCCGCCAGACACCCAGACACGAAACTCTCTGCTCCAATGGGCTGTGTTTAAAGTCGTGTCCCCTAGTCACCACCCTCCTTCTGCGGCCACCTCCTCCCTCCCTGCGGCCAGCCCAGGAGGCGAGCCCCTCTCCGCTCCCCTCGGAGCTGCCCGGGGGCGGGGGGAGGCAGCACAACAAAAGGCAGATCCTGTCTCCCCGCCGGCTAATCTCTGCCCGTAAATCCCCCGCCCGCTCCGGGGGGAGATAATAAGTGGTTATATCTTCACTTCTCCCCGCGCCTATCGACTTGTGCAGCGCCGAGGGAGCCGGAGCGGGCCGGGCCGGGCCGGGCGCTATGAGGCGGCGAGGGGTGTCCCTCCCGCCCGCCTCTCCGCCTCTCCCGCCCGCGGGTGGAGATTTTACCTTCCGGCGGCGGGAGGGACGAGGAGGCGCCGGCGCGGCCCGAGCTTTGTGCGCCTCACGCGCCTCGCGGCTTATCTGCGGCGCAGGGACGGAGCATCGCGGCTCCGCGGCCCCGCCGGCGCAGGGGGGGCGGCACGGCGGCGTGCATCGGGGCGATTACGGTATCAGCGCGGCCCAGATGGCGGCCGGAGGATGTGCGAGGCAGCGGGGCCGGGAGCGGGGCTGGAGCCGGCCCGGGGTCCCCGGGGAGGCCGCGCCCGGCACGAGGAGAGGCGCCACCTCCGCGCCGCCCACCGGGGGGGAAGGCGGCGGTGCCCAGGTCTGCGTGTGCCTGCCCTCTGGCCGGCGTCCGGCCCTGGAAGTTGCCCAGCACCTCTCCGGGATAAGGACCCTGCCAGGAGTGGCGCAGCGCTGGCTCCCCAAGGCTCCTCTGCCGGAGGTCGCCGCTACCCCCACCAAGGCGATCGTCCCTGTGACTGCCTCCAGCCCGGCTCTCCTTTCACAGGCCACAGCTACTGCTGCAGCCCGGCTCCCCCCTCACAGACCATGCCTACATCCCGCACGGAGCAGGGCGGCCGCTGGCCCAGCACAGTCACAGAGTGTACCTGCTCCCAGTTTGGCCAAGCCCCTACCTAATCCAGCCTGCTCATTGTCACGGTTGGCATAGGGGCCTGAACACAGCACTGCTGCTACAAAGTGGTGGCATCATTCACCAGGGGATGAGCGATAAGGAGAAGTAGTTCCCTGTACTTTACAACTCAGGTACTGTGAAAACTGAGGGACTGTTTTGTCCGGATTCATCAAAGAGCACAGGGTTAGCGAGAGGCATGGAAAAGGGAGAGAGACAGCAAAGCAGCCTGGCCTGCCTACCATAAGCACAGCCAGCCAGCAGAATAGCTGTGCCAGCACCAGGCACTCTATGTGCTCGGGTTTTAAAATTTCTAAAATGTTTCTCCCTGGGAATCAACACTTATTTATTAGGAAACGCATCTCCATTGCATGTCGGCCAAGGAGTAACTGCGAAGGAGGGAGGAGGACAATGACAGCACACTGAAGTGAGACTGGCATTGTTCAGTGCAAAACTCCTTCCAAAATCACTCGTCCAAGATAGCAGTTTATTCCACAAGAAAAGGAATAAAGGGAATTTGACACATAATACAAAGTGAAAACCAGAACCTAGATGGGGGAAGGGCATGTATGTGAAAATCATGTCACTGCAATGAATGTCAGATAAAAAAGGGGTCTGTCACAAATCCTCCACTAATCCAATAATATGAAAACCTCTTGGTATCACTGAGACATAGCATAAGAGTTTTTTTTATTATTTTTCATAAACCACTCTATATGCTTAGCCTTGGAAAGACCTATCGCAAAACCAGGACCTTAATTTTTCAGTGAAGGCAAACTGATTTTCACATGTCAAATTTACTATGCATTCCTCAGCCAGTATTTTTACCCTGAAGAAGAGCCACTTCTCCCTCAACTTCCTCCAGTTGTCAGTTGCGTGACAACCATATTTAGAGGTAATGAGACGGGTCATATTACAAAAGTTAGTCAACTTGTTTGAAACCTTAGCTTCTAAACTCAATGGCATGTTCTACGCGTTTCTAAAGAAAAGTGACTTATTAATTAATTCAACCTGCAAGGTAATACAGATTTCTTTCTGCATATGTTATTTCAAACTATTACACGCAAATTAGAGACTGCTCTTTTTAGGTATTTCTGTTACAGAGCTTTTCCTTGAAATACATACATATCATGCCATGATTTAGGAACTAATTTAGGATCTGCCAGATTCTCATGTGCAGAGAACTATGTGCATTTTATGTCTATGTTGACCATACTTTTATTGCTCAAATCACAAAATTCTAAAAAAAAAAAAAACGAATCCAGGGTCCTTCCTAATGTAAGCAGTTTGCTATGAAAACACATTTAAAAATAAAACAATGTGCATTAATAAAATAAATACAATCAGAATACAAATGTGTAACAGAAGTGGCGTTCCATAAGCACAGCTGTCTCAAAGTCCAAGCTGCAGGCTAGAAATCTTAATTTCAACTGACTCTCTTGTAATAATGGGTTACCTTCCTCTAAAGCGGAAAGTCCATCTGCCCCAGGCAGATAAGTTTTGAAGCATTAAAATAGATAAAAATCTTAACATTTTCTTTCTTGCATTGAATATGTGAATTCTGGTGTGCTATAATGTGAGAATTTCAACATATGACTATTATGGCATAATATCTCATAGCTCAGCTTGTCATTACCTCACTTGTAATTCTTATGTTAATTATGTTCATAATTACTATAAACAGATGTGGTAGAAATTCATGTGACCTTTTACTTCAGAATGCATTTCTCACTCTTTCCACTTTTTTTTAATAATGTAGGTTATACCAGAGGAAACTATTTCTGACACACTCCGCATATATGTGTGTACATATTTAACATGAAACCATTTCTGCCTCATATTTCAGGCAAAGGACCACCTACATGCCAGTACATTGACATGAAAGTGATGATAACTGAAAAGTCTACCCTGAAACATACCCCTAAATAACTATGCCTACAGTGAACCTTTTTGATTAAGCCTAGCTAGAGACATCACTGAAGCCTAGGACTTAAATGGAGCAGTGCATTTTTATTCAGGACCTTTGTTAATGCAGCAGTATCCTGCTTTACAACTACAAGTACATAACAGCCATACAGCAATTTATTTTACTCACAGACAAACCATCACCGTCTGTACACAAAACACATTTACAATAAAATCACCATGGATTTCATTAAGAGAAAGGCTACTCGAATTTCATTTCTTTGGACCTAATCTATAATTAGTGTGGACAGACAGGTGCAAACCCTTCTCCTCTACAGATGGCTACTGGAAATGGTGCAAAATAGCTCCTTCTGTTTAAACAACACACAGATAACCTGCTCTGCTCTTATCACTTACAATTACCTCCATTATACTGAACTAATGTTTACTTTAATAAAATGTCCACTGTTGTCTAAACGTTATTTGGAAACTTTCATATCAAAGGCAGAAAAAAATGAAGATGGAAGTCAGTGTCTTGCAGATGAAAATTTGGAGGGGAGGAAATAAAAAAAAGCTTTTAAAGAACAGGATAGAACAGACTTTGATTTTATGTCTGCTGTTCATTTTTCTTTTTCCACAAAACCACACAGCCTGCTACTTCCTGATGTATGTGTGTTCCTCTGCTACCATATATTAAACTAATAAAGTTTATAGTACGAATAGGATAACTGCATTTTAGAAGCAGGTCTTTAAAAAGGAACATCTATATGGGAAATCAAGACCCATGGCCCTAAAAGTTCAGTTTTTAAACCAACTGTTTTCGATCTCTGATGTGAAACATCATGAAGACAATGTAACCTGGAAGCCAATATTTTAAAGATTTACATTCTCATTACTTATACTAAATTCAGTGTCAACTTTTTAGATGTTATAGGTTGTTTTAAAGGCTGTATGAAAAAGAGCAGGCTGCTACTAACTACATAGATCAAGGTTTTTTTATGTAGATTAAAACAATTTCTTTTCACATTTCTTTAGCCAAGCCATGAGAAATGGCCCCTTCAGAACACCAAATTCATGTTTTATTTCAGCTATTAAGTCTTCTTGATCTCTGCATGACAACTTAAGTTTCTACAGAACAAAGAACAAGAGCTTCTCCTCCACCCCTCAATCTAAAAAGTCTGAAGCTCCTGCAATAGCAACATACTGATATCCTTATTCAATTAGCTAAAGATTTAACAGTAATGGACTGTGGCAAGTGGATTTGAAAGTTGAAAATGACAATTGCAAGCCCTTTCTCCCATCATCCCAATGCAAACACTGCAGATGCCTATTTCACCCAAAGCGTCTGGCAGTGAGGAGTTTGCAGTCTGCACAGTACCTCAGTGAGGCGAGCTTCACATTCAACGCCTGTCGTCTGAAGTTCGTTTCAGAGAAGTGAGAAACAGGATTTGACAGGGAAGAATGTCCTGAACTGACTATCCACTGACCAGCACTGCAGGTGGAGCTATTTTTCTCCCCCATTATTCCAAAAACAATACTCCCAGTATAAAACTCCATGTGCACACAGGCATACGTAGTGTTAAGCGTACACAGATGAGAGATACCGTGTGATGTTTTACTGGTCCATTATTTAGTCACGAAACAAGTTAACGTTAAGGTGGTCAAAAATGGTAGAAGGCAGTGTTTTACTTAAAAAGATTTTGGAAACTATTTAAAAGCTCAAAGCCTTTGAAGAAAAACAACTTGTGCAGCAGTTGCCAGGAAGCAGTGACCTAACACTGCTGTCTGCATTCCATTACAAACAGAATGGTTCTTGTCTCCCTGCAGCATGCTCATGGCTCAAGAACCCAGCCGCTCACCCTTCTGCAAGCACAGGACAGAAAGAAGTCCTGCTATCATCTCCTGTACCCCTCGCCTGGCTCCAGCTTGCCAGAGGCGTGAATGGATTCAAGACTGTTGGATTTTTGGTGGAGTTTGGTGTTTTCTTGCACTGATACACGACTGAGCTTCTCATGACAGCAAAGGAAAATGACTCACTAATTGAAAATAGTAGCAATTTTACTGGAGGTTCAGGTATGGTGAAACTGACCTTAAGAATGTTATCAATTATCAAACATAGTTATTGTAAGTTCCTAATTGAAAACCTTTACAGCAAATCTGCAGTGAATCTCACACCTAACAAAGCCTTTGCCAACTTCATATTTTCACAGACTGTACAGTTATGAATGAGCCATACTCATGTCTTTTCCTATTATCTTCCTATTGAAGAGGGGCCACAGAAACACCTAGTGCTAAAACCAGAATGCATAAACAAGATGGAGTAACTTTTTTACCATTCAGCCGAGCTGAAGGAAATTCCCTGATCATATTGAATTTCCTAAGGAAATCAGCCCAGAATAAACTGAATGAGGTTTTCAGACTTCCCATGGAAAGGTCAAGCATCAGCTTTAACAACCATTAGAAACCAGTTTCAATCCTCTCTGCTATCCAGATTCACTAAGCCGTTAACAGAAAAGCTGAACAGAAAACCTGGACAATAGAATTCAGCTCTAAAAACATCTTTCACATCTTTCCTGAAACTGCAGTTAACAAAGTTGCGTATTTAAACTTTCTATTGCATCTGTCAGGATGCAGAAACTGAGACGGAAATGTAAGGCTTCAAGGGTGTAGTTAAATAAATTATACTCACCCTTAGCCCTAACATATTGTGTTTACAAATACAATAATTATGTTCCTAGTTACATGTCAATGGAAGATATTTTCTAAGTCCTTCAAAAAGCATGCAAGCATTACTGTAAGTAGGAAATAAGTCAAAACAGATTAGTAGAGCAAAAATGGGGAGGGGAAAAAAAAATTCTGCTTTGGTCAGCAACTCGGACCACCATCAGGGGATAAATCAATTTGCAGCAGCTGTGGACAGCCATTTAAGTCTGGGGCCTGAACAGATTAATTAGGAGAAGCGATGTTAAAAGTTAAAGGGGTCAGCGTTACATTAAGCACAGGAGTACTTGCTGGAGCAAACGCTTGGCTGTACATACCAAGACTCACAAGACATTCTTCTAGTTAGCCAGGGCTACGCCAGTAGCCAAGCGTTTGGCACTTGCTGCTTTCCCAGAGACAGCGGGCAGCTCCTGCGGGCTGATTTAAGAGGCACGTACCCGTTCTTGCCCAGCCCTTGCCGCGCCGTGCTGTGCCCTCGCCGCGCTCAGCATTGCCCGCACAGGCGGGCGCGCAGCCGTGCACAGCGCACCTTGGGGCCGCCCTGGCAAGCGAAGGCAGGCGCTTCCCGCCCGCCTGCGATTGCCAGTGGAAAACTTGGGCAGCTCTTTCGGTCAGGCTTGCTGCCGCGGACTCAGCAGATCGCAGCCCGCTCCCGAGCTGTCTGCGGGGCGGGAGCTGCCGGCTCCCGGGCGTCACGGCCGGGCGGCTGCGAGAGACGGATCCTGTCCGTGCCGTGATTTAGGGCACGGCAGAGGCAGGAGGGGGTGGCGGGCAGAGCCTGCTATGGATCGGAAGATGGAGGGCTGCTTCCCCAAAGAAACCCGAGCGGCTCCGAGGCATCTGTTCCCAGAGCGGCGATGCCGGAGAGCCCCGGCTGCGGTCGGGCAGGGCGGTCCCGCCGCGCCCGGCTCCGGCTGCAACCTGGGGGGCAGGAGGGGGAGGCCGCTTCGACTCCCCGTACCCTCCTTCAAACTTATCAGTGAACTGAAGGAAGCAACATTTTAGCTCCTGGTTGGAGCAAGAAAGATTTAAGAGCTGCGTCCGATTAGTTACTTTCGGTTTCTCTCTAATATCTAAGGGAGCAGAGTACAAGAACGACAGCTAGCTCGCTATAAATTAACTCTGAAACGGAGTCACGAGTGATCCTGCTAGGGTGGCAAAATCCTTCCCTGCACTAAACCAAATTTCTCAACTTTGGCACTAACAAAAGGACTCGAACTCCGCAGAAGTCAAAGGCTTGTCTAAATGGCCAGGAATATGTTTTTCATCCTTCCAATCTCCCTTATCAATGGTCTGTTGCAAATGTATGGAATCGAACCCTTCAGCACAGCCAGAGGAGATGACACAGTTACATTGTATGGCAGTTTTGGAAATGCAATCCCTAACGTTATCCTGTCGTTTTAGGGAACAAGCTATTTGCATGGCCGCGGTACAGCTGAAGGAGACGTGCACCGCCTAAAATATTTCTTTCAAAATAGTCCGAAAAGATGTTCTCAGTGCTGCACAAATCTATGATTGCAGTGAAACAACAAGCGAAACAAAACAATCCCTTAAGAAATATTACAGCTACTCCAACTCACATTGGCCAGCACTAGAGCCTGGAGAGAGAGGAGGCAGGAAAGAAAAAGGCATGTCCTAAATGCAGACAGAAATCTGACGCTTTGTTATAATATATGCCAGGGAGGGTTATTTTCTGCCGAAACTGGGTTATTTGGTTTCTGAGCTTTTGAGCAGTATCCGGGGCGCTAGTTTGTAAGCCGGGGACAGAGCGTGTAAGGCTGCATGCAGCGCTAACCTGGCCCGGGCACAGCAGCAGCCGCGGTCCGCCTGGGTTAGTTACAGCCACAGGAGCCCCTCAGAGCCCGGGGAGCCCTGCGGGAGAGGAGAAAGGGAAAGAAAAGGGACTCGGGCTCCCCCCGCCCCGGCGCGCCCTGCCCAGCCCTGCCCGCGCCCGTACTCACACTGCAGAGGACCGGAGATGCCCACCATTCGCCACGGGCTGCGAGCTGCAAATAAAAGTTCCCGTCCTGCTCGGGGGAGAGACGGCAGCCCAGGCTGCTGGAGGGGCGAGGGGGTGGGAAAGGGGAGAGCAGCGCCGCGCGGCTTCCCTTCCCAGTCCAGATGATCCACGTCCACAAAAGTCAAAACGAGCTGAGGAGAAACTCCAGCTGCTCTTCCCCCCCCCCCCACCACCCTCTCTCGCTCTTTTTTTTTTTTTTTTTTTTAAAGGAGGATCAGCTCGAGAGAGACTACTGGTTCCACGGGAAAGGACAAGAACCAAAAATAAAGCAAAGTCTCCAAGTCGAGATAGTTAATGCCCAGGTCCTTCTCCTTGCTGCTGCTGCCGCCGCCGCCGCCTCCTCAGACAAACGTGATGTGGAGCGCAGGGAGCGGCCGCTGTCAGTGGCGGGGTCTCTGCCTGTCCCCGAGCAGCCGACGCATAGCTGAGCCCGCGGCGAGCCCGAGCCGAGCCGGGGTGCGGTGCCGAGCGGTGCCGAGCCGAGCCGAGCCCGCCCGAGGCTGCGCCGCCGCTCCGCTGCGCCCGGCTCCGCTAGCAGGCAGGCAGCATACTGCCGGCAGCCGGGCCGGCCCCGCTACCCAGGTGCAGGGGGGGAGGGCTTAAAGCAGTGGGAGGTGATAGAGGTAGGAGACATCTGTGTCGTGAAGAGGTTAGTGGGGGTCAAGTATATGTTAACAATAGGCGAGCGTGGTCCCTCTCGGGCAGCCTGCCTGCTCTTTCTTTCTTTCGCTCGCTTTTACTGGGTGGACATCTAACTTGCTCCCTAATGATGCCTCCCCGGCTTTAAGAGTCCAGACTGCCCTGCAGTAACCCAAGACAAACACTTTCTCTAGCCATCTGGAGAGCTCCTGGCTGCTCTGCCTGTGTCTCATCACTGTGTGAAGAGACAGCAGTGCTAGAAATCAAGCCACTCTCAGATCTACTCTCTAATCCCCTTCTGTTAGCTGATTTCCAGTCAGACTGTTTGCTTTTGCATTAGATAATAGCCTTAGAGAAAACAATTATCATTTTCTTTTTCCCTTTGTTTTTTCCTCTTTCTAAAGTACAGTATCGAGGAAGGCCTCCCTCTCTTATTTTAAAAGAAATTTATATTCTTTCATGGCTTGAAGAACCCAGATGCAATTTCACACTTTCCTGGAAGGGGATTCTGGATTCTTCTGAAAGCAGCGACATGATCACAACTGCAGTGAAAATTAATTACTATCATCTACAATTAATAGAAGCATGCCACCGTTTGACTTCGTGTTTCATTACATAATCATTTCGGTAGGCATCCATATATTTTCCGATTCATCAGTTATTCCCTTCTACGTGTTGCAGAGAATATTATTGTCAGTCACGCAATCTACAGCAAACTGGTATCTCTGCTATCATGTTGTCACTATATACAGAAGGCGTCTCCACAAAAAAAAAAAAAAAAAGAAAAAAGAAAAAAACTTACATTTGCTTCAGAGTAAAAAAATGCATGTTTTTTTTTCAGATTACAGATAATGGATTGGAACTGTCAGAAATGCTGGAACATTTAGCTTCATTTTTTCCAATGTCAGATGTTAAGTAAAAGAGTGAGCATGGAATAGAACTTCTAATCAAGCTGCCTTCTTTATTCCTGTACATACACGTACACACTCGCACGCACACACACATACACTATAGGCCTGATCTTGCAAATTTACAAATACTTAATTTTAAACACATAAATAGACCTATTGAATGCAAAGTAGCATTCTGTGTGTTTATTATAAAGGCGTGCACATTTCCAAAAGGAGGGAAGAAGCATTTTTATGTATATTTAGCTGCATATTTATAACAGTATTGCCTTTCTTGCTGGCTTTGAAATTTTGGTTGATTTTGAAAATATGTTTTAAATGTATTTTATTATCTGGACAAAGGTACCTTTTCTGCAAACGTTTCAAGATATAGAGCTTTAATGAACTGGTCAGTATCTTGTAATGCATGGTCAAATTTACATTGGAATAAATTCAGCTTTACAGATCATAAATCAGGACATGTTTTGGTCTACTGTGATTTCAATTTACAAAGATGGTGAGCAGCCACAAGTCTGGCATTGATTTCTAATTTAAAAACTATCTGTTTTACAGAGGTCTATTTCAAAGCCAAAATTATGGGAGAACCTTTTTTAAAGTACCTTCAGATATTTAAAAATAATCTAAAGATAGCAAATTTTACAAGCCTTCTTTTGTCTTCAGCAGATTAGAAACTTCAGTTTGAAAATCTTTGTGGCATGATACTTTCATTCCAATTGTTCTATGTGTAAGGTAAAAAAAAAAGAGGTTTGCCAGTGGTCTCAGATCATGTTTTGATGAAGTGTCACAGACTGAACACTGACTCCTAATTCTCAGTTTACAGCTTTAAAAAAAACCCTACAATGCTTCCTCTTTAGTGTGTACATTCACTCCTGAAGATCAATCAACTTTCTAGGCATTACTGTTCAAATTAGTGGACAAGCATCAGCTTAGATTTGGAAAGTCTGGAAAATCTAGTCTGAACTGTTAGCAATTTAATATCCATGAAGTTTATAGACTTCTGTGGTCTCATTTCCTAATGAGAAAAATACAGAAATCACCTATTAAACTCCCAGCCCTAGCTCATCTTATATGACATTTCCCACTGTTCCCAGTAAGGACAAAACCTTCTCAGATAATGGAGTGTAGTCGAGAGCGTTAAATGCCAACTACTTTATGGTGACTATATTTTTCTTAGACATGCTGGGAGAATTGACATGATTTCTAAATAACAAAAGATTGTAACCATTGAATCTTATCATTATATTGCAAAGCTGATGATTGAAGCCTGGCTTATTGCAAACTTCTCTTATCCACACCTTTTTCTTTTCTCTATTTATTTCCCAGAGAAAGTAGACATGGGTTTTGTGTGAAAAAGGAAAAATAAACACATTTTTCAGAAGATGAATTCATGTTTCAGGAAGGAAAAAAAAAATGCAGCCTCACAGTAGACCTCACAAAAACTTGGTAACTTTACACCCTGCAGATTTTTTCTGCAGACTGTAGATGCCATGTCTGATTTGACATATGAAGGATTTACACTGTGTATCACTGTGTGACATTGTGTGAGAGAAAGGCTGGTTAAAGTATAGTTGCACATGGAAGTCAGAAATATCCTGCTAGGCTGTCCAAATCTGACTATATTTTGATTGTACAGAGACCGATCAAATGTTCAGAGCTGAAAGATGGCTCAGTCTTTACTGTGAATAATTATACTATGGGCAGTCATCTGCACTGAAATTCTTGGAAGAGAACTTAAATATCAACTCACCTCATTGCTGTTTAAAAATAGAGACAAGTATGTCCCTCTTAATTGTCACTGCCTTGCAGCTCAGAGTGTTACATATTGTCACATGTTCCCATCCAGAGCTCATGCTCCTCAAACACTTTCCCAGTCAAACTGCAGACTTTAGGTCCATCCTTTGTTTGTTCAGGGATGTTTCTCTATAAACGTGTCTTCCACTTCCAAAAAGCTTGCTTTTACAATCCATGAAGTGCACAAGGATCTCAGTGTTTGCTTCTGCTGAAGCTGGATTAGGCCTTGGCATCCGGATCAGGGCTGTAGGTAGCTACCACAGCATTCACTGGAGAAGCTCTCATTTGGATGGAGTGATGCAGTAAATATTCATATAAAACTAAACAGTCAGATAGAATGCTAAGCTGGATCATTGACAGCTTTAACTCACAAACCTTTGCCTTAACCATATCTTTCCAATTTTCCCTCTAATTTGCAAGTATATTTTACATATTTGCGTGGGCTACACTTCATTTTCCCCTCGGTCTGTTTGCACACATTTTGTAGGTTGTGCACTGCAGAGGATTGCAGCGGGACGGAGTCTGCTGCAGGATTACACCAATGGTGCGTACACTTTCTTCAGAAAATAATTTTCAGTTTATTTGGGAGTGCAGGCTAAATCCTGCTTTGACCCCTGCAGAGAAAAGGAGCAAAGACATAAAGAAGTGCTGTGTTGCAGAAATGCTGCCCCCTCTCCGGGGCTTGGCAAGGGCTGGGACAGGTGAGCCACAAGTTGCTGGGTGCGCTTTGCAGCTCCACGTGTGTGGAAAACGCACTCCAGGACTAGCACTTGATAACGTGAGCAGAAAATATGCATGAGCAGGATAGATCCCCACCCTTTAGTATGCAAAGCATGTCCACTAGGTGATGTACATGCTGCAAGAGCTGACATATTACCTGCCTTTCTTTCTGTGCACACTATTGTTTACCCTTTGGTAGCGAGGAAAATGTATTAAGTTCTTTCCAAATTAAAAAAAAAAAAAAAAAACCAGACAGGCTATCTGCTTTCAGGAGGTTATAAACTCCATTGATATACATTTTGACATCTTTTCCTTTTCTAATGGGATAGATTTTAGCTCTGTTTCATGTATATTTATTCAGGATATTCCTTAATTAAATTGTATGCTAAGGATACTTTTGGGGTTCTTGTTTGCCTTTTGGCATCGTCAGGAGTCCTAAAACTGCTTTAATTTTGCAGCATTCTGAAGCACTTTGCTGAAGAATATATGCACAGTGACAGAAAAAGGGGAGCTGGGTTATTTTGGAAAGATCACATAAACAAAAATAATATATTGGCAGTCATTTGTGGGAATGCCAGCTTTGTCACTCATTTTCAGTGAAATATGGCTTCCTATTAAAACCCAGATCTTTTCAAGAAAAAAATTCTGCTGGTTAAATAAAGCACACCAAGCAAAAAGAAAGAAAAAATTATTTGAAAAGTTTCTGTTTTGCAGAAGCAAACAGCTTATCTTGTCTGAATCCATTGTCTCTCCTTTGGTTATGCAAATAAATAGGTATTGAATATTCATCAAATTAATATTTAAATGTATTTTAAAATATAAAATATTTATCTTTAGTGCTGAAATATTTTTGTCTGTGCTGAAACCGAGAGAATAGATAGTGCTGAAATAATACAGACTTAGTATTTCTTCTATAACAAACACAAAAACACCAAAATGGAAGTAACAAATTTGTTTTTCATCAAAGTCGAAGTGCAGGAAACATTTTGCTGTTGGGGTTCCTGGAAGCAATAAGTGCTGCATTAACTGCCACGCAGCACACACACACACACTTGCACACGGGATCCCTCGCCTAACAGGGGAAACCGTTGCCCTAACACACGCACATACAGTTCCTTAACTTCCCACCTGCCGGGCAGCCACCTGCAATAAACAAGAGTGATCTAATATCAGAGAGTAATAAAATCAGCAGCCATGAAGCTGTTTACCTAAACACCACTAGAAGTCACTCGAAAGTTGAGCTGCTGGCTGAGGGACCCTTTCCTCCAAGGTGGAGAGGAGACCTCGTTTAGGACAACCTCTGAAGGCCAGCACGATCCCTTTTTAAATATACCTACTGTTTAACTAGAGACAGCGACCATCTGTAATGTACATAATGGTGCACAGCTACTATGAGGTAATGGATCCAAGTGCATGATCTGTTCCAGGTTTCCTTTTGTGTATACATAGTCCCTCAGTGCTCCATCTCCTAAACAGTACAGTGACATTTTGTATATGGAAGGCTAACAACATAACTCTCTTATCTTTTTCACTGACATGTTGACAGTACATTATTCCACTTACATACATACTTAAATTGGGAATAAAACTGCATTTCCCTGCCAGCTGTAACTAACCAATATACCAATTGTGCTCCTGTATTGAAAATCTGTCTCGTTCAGATTTCATAAAGAGAGGTGAAGTCCTGTCTTGGTATATCAGATCTCCATGTCTCCAGCAGTAAATAAAAACAAACTGGTCTAAGCTGGGAACTCTATTAATATCATGACCTCAATATGATGTAACTGAAACCGCATTTTCCACATCCCCCTAACCACTGTTTATATTTGCATCAAACTAAGTTAAACAAAGGTAGGATTTAAAACTACTGTCTTGAAAAAAGAAAGTAAAATTCTCCTCTTGAAGATGACTTTTATTGTAGTGATTGCTTTAAAATCCATGTGTCTCCATAACCTGAGATAGTCCTCACAGAAGTCCAGAAATACTCTACAAGCCACCTAGATATGTTGGTATTCTAGTTCCCTTTATATTGTATTTTGTCTGAACTCATATGTTTTAACTGTTCACATGTGAATCAAAAGCTTGCTCAAAAATAGTTCTTCCATGGCTGTGTTAGAATTCACAAGACAACAATTAAAAAATCAAGTACTAAGGAGGATGTAGTTCACCACTTAAGCTGAAAAATACATCTGAACATAAAGTAGATATCTTATTTTTAAAAGAAAGCCTAACAATCAAGTACCATAGTGAACGAAGATGGCATTTCAATGTTTCAAACTGCTGTGAAAAAAATCTCAGCTAGATAATTGAGTCTGATATTACTGCATTTGTTGGACTCTATTTAAAGCCTGGTTTATTTTTAGAAAGAAACTGACGAAATCTGGTTGTCTCAGGAATTGTTATTTGCAGATCAATAGCAACTTAAAATGTCTCATATGCACATCATTACAGGGAAGATGTTTTGATACATCAGTCACTTATTATTTCTCCTTTCAGACAAACTGGAAAAGTAGAAGTAATGAAAAAATTATGTCTTACAGAAGAGAGAAGTATTTTTTCTGGTTTCACTGACAAAAGCCTTCTTTTTGAAAACTTTTAAAGATGCAAGTCAAGAGGACATAGGAAGTAAATAAACCATAACACAGAAATATCCAGAAAGAACAAAGCACAGTATGAGTCACGCTATTTATAGAAAAAAGAGGAAATAAACATAACACTTTTAACACTACACAGTGCAATGCGCAAAATTACATTTTAAAGGGAAAGTAGCAATGAGAATGTCTAAGAAAATCCACAACTTGTATAGTTAAAGAGCTAAATTCAGCCAGCTTAAGTTGAATTCTGGTGTATGCTCCATCAGTTTGCTGGAACTTTTCTTGAAATTAGGTGCTGCTGCATGTGTCAAAACCTCATGTGACGTGCCATAATAATTTATGACCCGTCTGCAGAAACAACCTGATTCTGTCTCACTGAAATAACTGACATGTTTGGCCACTGATTTCTTAGGAAAGGAGCTGAACTAGAACACTCACAAACCTTATTACTAAAAATGCTGTTCTTTTCAAGTAATGGGTTTTTTTAGCTCATTTTTTTTTCTTACATAATTACTTTCCTTTTAACCATGGGCAAAAAAATAAAAATAAGTGTATTGTATTTGATAGTTGTGTCCTATATAACAGAAACCAGGTAAGTCAAATTTAGAAGGCATCTTGAAAATTTTCAAAACTAGAAACTGTCTGCAATACATAAACATTTTTAAATATTGAAAGGAGTATTTTCCCTGGTTTGACTTGTGTTTTTTTCTCTGCCAGCAGTGACACAGGTTATAAACTGTGTCTCTAAATCATCCAAGAAACCCAAGAAACTGTGACTTCAGAGCTGCCTTCACCACCTACAAGATGTGGTGCTGAAAAAGGTCCAGCTTACAGCAGCCCCAGCCACTTTCCAAGCATCTGGACAAAAAATAAGCCTTTTGAGAAGTGTCATGTCAGAAATAAGCATTTCTGATTAAATATCTTAATTTCTGATATCACCGTGGTGTCTGTGAGTTTGGGGAATGGTTTGGCTCACTGTGAGAAGGTGAATAAGTATTTCCTTCATCTCACAGTGAGTAATTGTTCAAACTTCACTTAATAAAAGCCAATTTCTCTTTGTGACATTTTTTGCCAGGAAGCTTTCTAGTTTTGTTTGTTTCTCTTCTCATGTAGTTTTGAGGAAGCAGTGTACATCTCCCCAAGCCCCTCCTTTACTTTCTCAATCCATAAACAATCTTCTAGTGAAGTTTGCTACATGACAGCAAATTGCAGTTCCTGATGAATTGTAGGCTTCAGTGATTTCAACATGAAGCCAGTTTCTTTCTTTCCTGTGACTTCTCTGAAATTGATTCCTTCAGATTTCCCGTTTCAAAGCTAGAGATTTCTGTTTATTCAATTTAGCATTCTTCAACAAAATTATTTCCTTAGTGGTATGACTGTCTCTTGATCAGGATTTCAGGGGTCAGTAACAGACAGTGAAAAAAACAGGAAGTCTAAAATACTTGCCCATTCAGATATATCAGAGCAAGGTTTCCTAATGAGCTTGCATAAACTTTGGGATTTGTTCCAATCATTAAAGAAGAAATTTTGAGGATTCCTAGAGTTAACATCTGTTCATCTGAAGACCTTTAAGCAGAGCCATATAAAATGGCAGGTTTTCATCAGGTTGGTTGTTGTGTATTGGGGGTTATTCCACATCACAAAAGCTATTGAATTAGGCCTCACAGGCTTTGTATATCTCACAGACTATCTAGCTCACACACATACACACACACACACACATACACATATATCACACACATATATATACACATGCATATATAAATATATATATGTGTATGATATATATGATCATATATATGTAGATAAACTTTTCAGTGTTTTACTTCTGTGTGGAATGAGTGAGAAGCAGGATAGCCACACATCTTAAAATCAAAAAAACAGAAAGAAAAAAAAAATGAAAACCCTCAAGCAACCAACCAGACATTTTTCTACTTCAGATACTGCTTTCGCTATTCTTTCCTAAAGTCTTCCTAAATGTTGCATATGAGATTTCTCTGATTTTTTTTTCCATAGGTATCATGAAACTTCTGATTTTATCCCCAAGGTTTTGGAACTAGTTACTTAGAACTCTTGTGTCTATATACTGCTCTTCAACTGAGTAAATATCAGGGTTGTTCATGTTTCTTTTGTAATAACTTCACTTCTAAAGGGTAAACAACAATTCTTAGAAAAAAGATACAGGAAACCCGAAGAGTTGTTAATTATGAGCAAGTTGTCTTAGACTTTGTCTGTCTTTGCCTGCTGAAGCCATGGATGGTCACTGATAAATGCCTGAGCTAGCAGGGTTAGATCACTGAAACCTGTGCAGCAATAGTGCAAACCCCATGTGTGGTTAGTTTCGCCCATCTGGTTTCTGCAGTGATGCCAGTGCATCAAAAGGACACCAACTTACACTTTGGCTTTGGTGGCCACTTCTACTGACAAGAGTGATCTCCATAAGATTCCAGATGAGCTCAATGTGAACAGATTTTACAGCAGGGGAATTTGTCTGTATTTCAAATGTGTGAGTGATTTCTACAGTCTAAAGAGCGCCCTAATAATAAAGTGGGAACCACGGAGCTGTCATTAGACATTTTCAAGACCAAGAACATGCTATATCATTCTTTTTGTGCCCATATGGTTGCCCAATATTCTCTCTCTATTGGATTGTGCTTGGTTTTGGCATCTGAAAGCTATCTGGAACAATAAGCTACAGGTTTCCAATCATGTCCATGTAATTGGAGTAGCACCATACCAAGACCATAGCTGCTGGCATCTGCTGAAACAGCTGTAGACTGAGAAATATCATAAAATGCCAGAACTGGGAATGTAGTCAATAGAGCCTTTAAACTCTCAAAAGCACACTCCTGTTCTTTATCCTGTTTATTTTCAGTGTCTGTTCTAAGCCGTTAATAAAAAAGATTGGCCTTTTAAATGAGAGTTTAAGTATGAATTTGCTTCAAATTTTATCATGTTGAAGAACCACATCAGTTCTGATATATTTTTATATGGTGGTATTTCAAATATAGTCTTGATTTTTTTTTTCTACCTCCATTTTAGTTCATGTCTGTCACATATCCTGACTGCCATAGCCTGAATTTCCTGCTGGTTTAGTCCAGCAGCTTACATGACCTTCACAACTTGTGTTTACTTTAATGTTGCAATGTTTCTCAAGCTCCTGATAACTATTACTATAAATATATACTCCCTTTAGGGCTCATAGGAAGTCTTTTGGAATAATTCTGATATATCTGTGCTGCAAGTCTGATGATCAAAGCTGTGTTTCTGAATTATGTCACTGTTTCAGCACTGTCATGATGAAGTAGACCTTGTCTGAGTTTCTACCTGCATCTTGTAAGATTTTTGGCATATGGTTGATTGTGAATCAGAAGTTCCTGCTGACAGGAAAAGAGTAACAAATGACATTTTAGGTCTACTTGTGTGGTATTTTCACCACAATTAAAGTCAAAAAATAAAGAGTTCAGGTTTGAGCTCTAATCTGTAGCTTACCCTAAAACGATTTCTTTTAAAATGTGGAAAATACAACTTTACACAATACTTGGCATGAGAAAAACATACACCACTTCAATTGGGTTAAACAACTTTCTCCTGAATTTGACAAATTTCACCAAAGTGGCATTTTCTCCTCTGTTCACTGTGCAAAACCTCTTTGAAAGATTTACCTATAGTGGCATTATTAGACATCATCATCAGAATAGGATCTTTGCCAGGATAACTGCAGCAGGTGTTGATTCAGTATGTGGTATGTCTCCATCCAACGAGGCTTTTGACCCCTACTGTGGGGTTCTTCAGTTTAGCCTTAGATATTTAGACTCATATAGAAAGAAAAATCAAACAAAAAAGCTAAGAGAGATTATTTCTTTTTCATTGTTCTTAATGAAGACATAAGGAATACTTTCCAGGTTGCTTCCACATTTCTCCTGGGCTAAGCTGTAAATAATTTCAAATTGCTCATATCCCAGACCTGTCTCACCTTTCTGCTGCTTAAAGCCAAAGAGTCCGACTGAAACTCTCAAGACCAGCCTGATCCCTCGTCACCAAAGCAAAGTGGAAACTACAGTCACTGTCCTCAGGGAAGTCAGGGCAAGGAAACCAAAACTGGGCTTGGCTTCTTTATATTTCATCTGCTTAGCTGTCCTCAGTTACTTCATACTGGTGACTGAGTTTTCTAATCCACAGTAAATACAACTTAAAATAAGAAGGCACCTGAGAGAGAAGGCATCCTTCTGCACATTTGCATGTGAGAGCTGTCATCTTCCTTCATCTGTGTGGATACACTGTCACCTTGGGATCTCTGGTTTGTCTATGTGCTGGTTCTTCCCATTTCCTTGATGAGGAGTGATCAAGCCTTCCTTCCTTCCTTCCTTCCTTCCTTCCTTCCTTCCTTCCTTCCTTCCTTCCTTCCTTCCTTCCTTCCTTCCTTCCTTCCTTCCTTCCTTCCTTCCTTCCTTCCTTCCTTCCTTCCTTCCTTCCTTCCTTCCTTCCTTCCATCCCTCCATCCCTCCATCCCTCCATCCCTCTCTTTCTCTCACAGATGCTTTCATTTTTCATGTTATTCTTGCTGTGCCACTTACCCTACATTTTTTTAAATTTACCTTGGCTTTTAACTGTAAGATTTCTGTGAGTCGTATTTGTCAGTTCTTTACAATTCTACATATCAGGCACTCTGATTTCTGTGAGTCGTATTTGTCAGTTCTTTACAATTCTACATATCAGGCACTCTCTGATGTGTTCATTCTTGTTGGTATCAAAGCTGCAAGACTCTCTATATTCATTTTGAATCTATTTAAAGACTTAAATCACATCAGAGTGTGCTTATCAGACATGTTAAGGGCAACATCTTAGCATTACCTTCCTTTAAAAAGACAAATGATTTATAAATAATTTCTGCTTGACTTCACATTGGATAAATTGATGTGCTAACATGTACATCACCACTCTTCGTGTTAAAGTGTACTTCATCACTCCTTGCACTAAGTTTTCTGTACTATTAATTTCACACATGCCATTTGATTACATTCATGTCTGTAAAGAGCACTGTATTTTGTTAAATAATTAATTTCTGATATGACGTCATAAAACAGCACAGAAAGGAGAGAGTGCCACTCTGTTCCACAGGTGTAACTTCTAGATGCCAGTGGCTATGATGGGAACAAAGTTCAGTGTGCCATGATGGTATTTCTTTAAAAATCTATCATGTGGTTTACATCTCTTCCTATAATCATATTCATACTTCTGGCCTTGTGAATTAGGAAATGAAATTTGCTTCATTGTATTTGCAAGTGCTTCTCCATATTATCAAGCACTTATATTTCCCATGAG
This sequence comes from Melospiza georgiana, assembly GCF_028018845.1. Lineage (NCBI taxonomy): Eukaryota > Metazoa > Chordata > Aves > Passeriformes > Passerellidae > Melospiza > Melospiza georgiana. The sequence continues at coordinate 134,711,425 of NC_080430.1, read as the reverse complement.
AATCAGTGTAACAGAAAATGCAAGATTTGGGAAAAGACAAAAAGTATCTCTTGTCAGTCATCAAAATCATAGTTTTATTTTAATCAGAAATATGAAATCAGTTTATTTGCCAACATATTGATTAGAGACTGTACTTGATTCTCAGTGTCAGGGTCATAGCGATTTCAGAACAAACCTATGTGCCAAAAACCTTAATTTCCTATATCAGCCAGGAATTCTCAGGAGTGACCCCACTGCTCTCATAGAAATGTTCTTCCAAAGCACGCTCTGGTGTGAATCCACTCAGAGCAGGTGGGGCTTTTCAGCTCTGCAGTCCACAGTCAGATGGGATGAACCCAGTGCCATTGCTGCCTCTGCTCTTTGGAGGATCCTGATCCTTGACAGGATTTACACCTTCATAGAGGCTCAAAAAGACCATCATTGCCGCCTTTGCTCTGCCCTGGTGGGACTCTTGGCTTTGTGGGCCCTCACTCCAGAAATTTTCATAAGGCCAAAATGGTGCCCTCAGTTCATCCAACAGTAATCTTGGTTCCCTGCTGAGGGCCAAACTTCAGTCCCCCAGCAAAGCCAACTTGTCATAGCCAGACCTACACCACCCATGGCACTCACCATGCAGCAGCGCCTGCAGTCACACAGAAATAGGATGCTGATAGCAACATAGGATCAGTTGTGCATGTTGAAATATGACCCAATTATTAAAAAAAAAAATATTCATAGAAAGCAACAGTAAATGCATGTACAAAATTACAAGGAACAATGTGGGTCTTCTGGTTCTTCCCAGTAGAGGGAGTTGGGAGTTCCCTTCATTTCCCTTCATAGTTTCCTCTACTCGTGTTGTGTAAGTATGGAACTTAAAATTATAACAAGAGAGAAGAAAAGCTCTGTTGCCTCTTTTATTTCTGTACGTATTTACTTCCTACACAGGGTGGGTCATTCTTCCAGACTAACTCAATGTTTTTCTTGGAAAACTGGTTTCACTATTTGGATATCATTATGCAACACCATAGGATGGTTATCTTTAGCAAAAATACCACAAATCATTTCAAAGGTTTCTCACACTATCAAATATACTATTTTTGAGTCGCGTGCTTTTTTCAACCACTCAGCAGAATTGGCAAGAATAATTTCTTTAAAAAGGAATGAAGAATAGATCTGGGTTTATGGCAACTGTAGTCCTTGGTAAGAAAGAAAATGAGGGGAAATTATTCACATGCTTTCAGGTGAGAACGAAGTGTTTATGAAGGCACCATGTCATAAAGTGCATGATCACGGTATTTAACACTACAAATATTTTCTCAGATTCTCTAGTGATTATCATAGTTCTCTGCTCTTACCTAGTGATTTTCACCAGTGTTCTTCATATTAGATAGAAAGATCCAAGTGAGAAAACAGCAGCACGGTGTGAACAAGAGCACAGCACCCAGAAGGTGACCGGCATGGGATCAGCCTCGGAGCAGAGCAGCACTCTCAGCCCCGGGCAGCATAGCTGGCCTCCACCCCATCCCCACCCAACAAATGCAGTCTAATGATAGCTCCCAAGGAAGCTTCACGGAGGAGGAATCCAGTTCTTCTCTCAGTGACTGAGTTTAACAGTCACAAGCTACCAGCTCTTCTTCCCAATGAAAGAAGATCTCAGCAATGTTGCATACCTTCTGTAACTCCCACGAAATCAAAACCTGCTCTGCACATGTGTGCAAGTTCATCACTGTAAGAAAAGGGCATCAACACAGACCATAAACCCAAAGGGATCACTGGCTGCTAGGTAAAAGCACATTTTCTTTAAGATTGATCCTGTCCTACTGTAAAATTATCAACATTGGCAAACCTCTCCAAACCTCTTCATGAGCTTAGGAACTGCAGCATCACAGAAATTAAAATAGTCTCATGCACCAGGCAGAAATGGTTTCTTTCCAGGGTATTAATCAGTCAGCCTTAAAGAATTTTTAAATGAACCTCTTATTAATTTGGGTTGTGGTAAATTTTAGAGTAATGCTAATTGCTTGATATTAAAAGCCAAGAAAAGTACAGTGGTTCACATTGCTAGGTTTGGGGTTTTTTCCCCCGAGAAAAAATACTATGACATCTTCTACTTTTATCAACTTCCTTTTGAAGTTTTTATTAACCTGGAACACAAAGGTGCATCGTAAAGTGCTCCATAGCTGTTAGTATAAAAGCATGTTGAATGTGGTCTGACACAAATACTGAAGCTTGTTACCATTAGAAGCCCCAGCTCCTTTGGCCCATAAAGGGAAACAGCAATATTCCTTAAAAGGGTGTTATCCCAACCTGTACTAGGCTCCATTATATACATAAAGCATGGCAGCACAGACTCCTACTACTTTTTTGATTTTCCCCTTGGTATTTTGTTCTCAGCAGCACTACACATGCACAGAAGTGTAGTCTGGCCCTGACATGCAAAGTGGTAAGTACCTTTCTACTTTCCCAGATTAGCTTCTCCTGCTACATTTGATGAGATTTGTCTCGGACTACTGATGGCCTGCCCTTAATTTCTCCTGCTTAATATTTTTTGGCCTGTTAAACAGTTAGTATAGTACAAAGACAAGCACCAAAAAAAGTTTGCCAAACCACATTCCATACAAGTCCTACACGTTGCTCTGGTCAGGGTCTGGCAGGCTCAGAAAACAGGCAGAGCTTAGCAATAAGGGATTTTTTGGCTGCTTCAGCACATGCCTGCTCTGATAGTGGTGTGATGGTGCTTTTCTCTTCTGACATTCTCCCAGCAAGTCCAAGCCAGTCTAACCTTGCCAGTCAGTGCATAACCTGACACCTACTTTTGTGGCACCAAATTTTGTATCACTTTCAATTTGGGTTTCTCTGGCTTTTTCCTCTTGACTGCCACTGGTTTCTTGATAATGCATCTCTTTCCTTGATGTGTTTTCTTCCCTGCAGTTTCATTTCATGGCACTGTTTTGAAACAGATGCTCTGGCTACTTGCACAGTCAGTCCTGCCAGCTTCATGATTCTTCCTTGCTGTTTTTGACTGTAACCCTCAATTTACTAAGGCCTAATTGTAAGAGATAATGGGGAAAAAGACCAAGTAGGCAAAACATAAAATATAATTTAAGACTTTCAAGCTTGCATTTTCTGCAGTATATTTGATTTTTCAGTAATAAGAATTTCTGGTTCCATGCTTTTTATTCTGGATGTAATGAAAACATGTTCTTTATGTATCTTAGTTGAAACAAAATGAGTTCTCTAGTAAGACAGAACCTCTGGGAAGGGAATTGAAAAATAATCTTTTGATCCTCATCTTCCTCTTGCTGAAGTGTTTTATTTATTTCAGTAGGATCATCATGTTTGTTTAAAGATACATAAAGTAGTTTTAAATGTATATAAACCTGTATTCAAAAAAAAAAAAAAAAACCAAAACAGCTTACTTGCTTTATGTATAAAATTTATACATAATATTAATATTGCTTCAATGAGGACTCTATAGTTAGGATCTCTGAGCACCCAGATCTTAATGAGATATCACAGTATGTCATGAGTATCTAATTTCAGGCTTCTAGTTTTGACATATCAATATCAAATAATGTTAATTTTTAATTCACATGAAAATTTTCCATAAATACCACAGAAAAACAAGAAGTTATCTATGGCAATTTAATATTTGAAAGTCCTTGGATTTCAGTATTTGTTACTAAGGTTTATTTATTGTAAGATGCCAGTGCATTTGGATGTGAAATGAGATATGGTATCCTAGAAGTGTAGTGGATTAACAAACTTTTAGCAAAAGCTCTCCACTTCATATTTCTCCTTCTGTGATTTCCCTCTGTCTTTTAAGGGGAAGAAATTAGCTCTCTACACAACCTTTCAGCCAGTGACTCCCAGGAAAACAGCATGTTATGCCAGAGAACATCTTTACTCAACAGTTTGCATGGACTATTGGAATTTATGGTCCTTAATGTTAAAAGACTGTTCATTGAGTACAAGAAAATTTTTTGGTCATAAGGCCACTCAGTGGTCATAAGGCCATTTCAAATTGAGCCGAAGCGTGCTTCTGTCAATTTAATATAGAGAACGTGTACTTAACCTTAATGATTAGACATACCATTACCAAAAGTCACAAATGAAGTGATAAACCACATATTAATTACCCTGGAATTAGCTTTCATGACAATATTTGTGCTAATACAGCAAAGGTGGGAAAACTAGAGGGAGACAGACTTATTTTTTAAGTGGGAATTCCAAAGCTTGAGATAGGAAGAAGGCATGAATTGGTTCTATTGGTATTAAGCTATTGAAGTCCAAGTCAGAATATTGCTGGGAATGTTTGTTAAGACAAAATGGTTGATGTGGTGAAATGAAACCCAAGCACCCAAGTTCACATACTATTCAAAAATTCCTACACAAATACAAATTCTTAAAATTATGCTGTCTGATACGAAAAGTCCTGTGAAATAAGAAAATACATATATATTTGTGAAATATCATTTTTAACCCTCAGTATGTCAAACTCCTGTAGGTTTCATTAAGGTGGGTCCATTTTTCAGCAAGTCTAGAGAGATTTAAGACTGCAAGAGTTTCATGCTATAAGGTTATGTATGTTTTAATAATTCAAGTAAGATGGATAGTTAAGACAGGTTGGATGGTTTTGACCTCAAACTAAAAATGTTGTTCTTCTTTTCACTGAGCTTTGGATTTCATTCACAGCTGAAACTCATGGCAAAACTCCAGGATCCCACTTTGTGTTTTCTTGACCTTGGGCCTGTTGTGTTAATATGTCATGAGACAGAGCAGGTTAACCTCTCAGAGTCTTACATCATTTCACAATGGTAGCCAAATTATGATGAAGAGCATTACCACCCCCCCATCCCAAAGTGAGATTAGAGAAGCCCTTTTTGGTGGCCAATGGAGGACAAAGCTGTATGCATGAGTAACAAATGAAAATTTTACACAAAGTCTTGGTGAATATAACCAATTGCAATGTTTTGCTTAACTTTACTGTAAAACACATATTCCTGTGAGAGGAAAAAACTTCTTTGGGGGGCAGACTACGGAATCAGCAGCAGTGCCTGAGCTACCCCAAACACCATTGCCCTGCATCTCAGGTGGATTGGTTGATGGTAGGGCTACAAGCCAGACCAAAAAACTGCAAGTGAGCCTGGACAGTGCTGAATGCTTTACTATGAACAGGTTGGAGTTTGTCACATTTTTCACGCCATTGTGAGTCATTGCAATTTTAAAATGGACTATATTTTACTGTGAAATCTTAAACAATAGAAGATGTAAGGTTCAGTTATGTGCTCTCAGATTTGAGTTGTAAATGGCCTTTTATAACCACAGAAACTATTTTGATAGAGTCTGTAAAACGTACATACAATATGAAATATGAAGAGAGGAAAACATAATGCCACAAAATTGTAGTCTGCACTCCTCCTGAAATTTCAGCTTTTCACAGAACACCCACCATCAAACATCTAAAGATTTCTTTGGAGTCTCACAAAGGGTTAAGGCAGCTTGTTTGGCATTAGATATTTGTATAATGAGCTTTTACTGAAGTAATTAAAATTTGTTTATAATTAATACAGATGAATTGGTTTCTGCACAATAATAGTTAGGAGATTAACAAAGGCCACATTTTGGCAACAGGACTACATTCTTTTCCAAGTGCTGTGGGACTTTATCCAATGAATGTCTGTCCAATCCGGCTGATTCTTCAGAGATGCCATATGGCACTGCTATGCATTACAATTTTTTTTCTAAAAGGCAGCCATATGACATAACTGATCTTCAAAACGTTGTCAGAAGGCATTACCTAGGTAGGCTGCGAGCTGCTTTCCAAAAACTTAGCAAGCACAGGGGCTATTAATTATGAGCAAAAGAAATGTGCACACACACGCTGGAAAGTTGGCATCCTTTCCTCTCTAGTCACAGCTGAGCATCTCTTAAACTGCTCAAGCTAAGAAAGTGAAGATGGATTTATCTTTTTTTAACTTTGCACATCTTCTAAAATTTTAATGCAGCAATTTCACAATCAACTTATCTCAGAAGTGTCAGCACATCTGACCCTCAATGCCCATGAACATCTTATTTTACCGGCAGCATGTGTTCTTATACTAACTCCACTGCTTTCACTAGCACATTTTCTTAGATCAAAAAATTGTTGCCTTTCCACACCCTCTCAAATCAAGATGATACACACTGTCCTTGAAGTCAGTCATATGATAGATATAGATATTGATATAGATAGATGTACTGTTACTTGTTACATCATTTGCCTTTCTGGAAAAGGGACTAAAGGCTCCCATGTCTTTCATAGTGTTGTATGGATGACACCTAAAGACTTTGATTATGGTCCTTCTTGCAACATGTGAACTGCAGTATCACCCTGGGTGGTTCATGTTCTTTTCTATTCTCTTTATTATCCCACTAGACATAGCCATGCTCATTCTCCTCTGCAAAAGCTCTCAAGCACTTCAGCTCACACTGCTCACTCTCCTAAAACCTACCCTGTGGACCTTTGTGTTGATTCTCCAGTCAGAAAATTTCTACAAACCTGGGAACATACTATGGGTTGGTCTCCAGTGTGACCCTATTGTGACACCTCTTCTTGTCTGCTTTCCTATGTAGACAAGATTTTTGCTTAAAAAGGGAATAAATGTTCATGTAATTAATTAGGAGATGGAATTGCATCTATGCATCTCTTATCCATGTGTGCAGTCCCCCTCTTCTGGTCATTAAGACATTTGGTCATCACTGCAGTTCAATTTTCTGTGTGATTTTCTGATATTGCTTAAATATGTAGAATGTTACGATGAACTATTCTGGTAGTAGTACACACACACCACGTTGCCATTGTCTGCCCTGCCATATGACAGCTGCTTAGCATGGAGATACTTTACTGGATATACTCAGAATTCCAATTATAGATCCTGTATACTTGGAATCAAATTAAATTATTGTTGTTTTTCTCTCATACTTTCCTTCCCTTCAAGTATTGTGTAGCCGTGTGGACTAGTATGCTATTCTTCTGGTGATTAGCAGAAAGAGACTTCTGCAAGGATATCAAAAAGTTATAAAAGGCATTGCAGAGGTCAGTCTTGAAACTGGAGGCTAATGTCAAAAATCACACACAGAAATTGTTTTGAGGTGGCTTATACTTGCAGATCAGTCCGTGGCAGAGGGTTGATGTGGCTGGCGTTGTACATCTGGTGACAGAAGTATTGAGTGCTGAAGTGTTCTTTTCTAACAGGTTCTTGGAGCAGTGAATGTCTCACATGGAAACTATTCACAGTGCTACAGCTATCTGGGAACTTGATATTTCTCATGGCTCAGTATGTAGGGGAGGAGTTCAATCCAGGTAGAACAGTTTGTGACACTAGTGTAAAGCATTCAGCAAGACAATGCTGAACTGAAAGACAGGAAACCACACAGAAGGCTTTGAATAACATTTTGTTATTTGGTTTCCTAAAATGTTCAGTGACAATTCATGAGTTATCTATGCCTCATTTTGCTCTTCACACCACGTTTGTGAATTCATAAATGGAAAGAATTCCTTCTTTACAGTGTTTAAAAGCCAGGATAATAATTTCTTTGAGAGACCAACCATATTGATAGGAACTGCTCTAAAGTTCATCACATTTAATTTACTGGGTATTTTCTGCACTAAGAAATGAAAACTTTCTTCCCCTGGCCCATATTTGTATTGCTCTTCATTCAACTTTTGTGGAGGATGTGTTTTCCTTAGAGATGATTTTCCTGGTCACCTCAATGGGACATCAAACCCCTGAAATATCTGTAAAATAATGTAGCATAGAGGACTGGCAGATGAAGACTGACTTTTAACCTGAATTTGCTAGTCTGAAGGAAGATGCCTGCTCAAGTCAGTTTCCACTTAGAAACATGGAGTAAGGCATTTTCCAGCCTTCAGGTTGGAAGCCAGTGAAATCAACGACCACTGTGTGTTTTAATGTTTTCCTCATAATTGCAGTACATTAAAATAATGTGCAATTGTTATAATCCATGCACCTATAAATGCTACTTCTGTGAGTTTTAGTGTGATATAACCTGTGTGTGCATTCAAAGAGTGTATGTTTGGACGTTATTTCCATGCTTTCTGACATCCAGGAAAGCTGTGTGTTTAAAGGAAGGGTTTGTGGAAATCAGAGCAGAGTAGGTGGGCATTTCTACTGATCAATGAATATTCAATAAATAATGAGTGCACACATAATTCAGGAAGTTCTGAAGTATCAGAAAGTGTTTTTCTGAAAAACAGAAGTGTTCAAGTTAAGAACATGCCTACATTCTCTGCACTGTGGCTGCAGGTAAAATAGTGTATGATTTGCCAGCATGAGAATATAGGAGATTTTGCTACACCCAGAATTTTCTTTCTTGTTTTCCAACCCAGCCTCCTCACAACGAGATTTCTTTAGAGGTGATACAGCAAATTGTGTTTTAAAGAATGCATATGCTTCACAGAAAAAAGCCTGGAGGGAACATGCAGATGAGAGGAGAGCCAGAGATGAGAGAGCCAACAGCTGCCAGGTTCTCCACACTCCGTGGTCAGCCAGGCCAGCCACTCTGCCTGGGAGAACAGACTGCTTTGCTGTGTTGTCTTGTTTGCTCCTTGTTCTGCTTGATGTGTTTTTCTGAATCAGGTTACATCTTGACTTTTAAAAAGGGAGTTGTTATAACACAAAAAAATATTGACTGTAACAGCTGTTTCACAAGTGTTAAAAGTTTACCATGAAAGCATGAATTAAGGCAGATTTATGAATATGTTATTTTTAGCATTTCTTTGAGATAGAAACATATTTAGAATATGTGCAGCAAAACCCCTTATGTAAAGTAGTTATTTGACATATAGAAGACACACTCTCCAAAGTTTAAGAACTTGTTATTTTTTAATACAAAAAACAAATAGAATACATTATGAACTAATGTCAAACTATACCCTTGAGCTGAAGAGATGCTGATTCATAGAAATTCTAAATATGTCTTGAACTGATAAACTTTCCATTTATTTATACAATTGAAAGATATTTAAAACAACCAAGCCAAATAATTTTTAACTTCAATTTTTTATTTTTTTTTCCTGGTGCCAGGTTTCATCTTGGAGGGAACTTTTCTAGCTGATTTAAAACATCATAAAAGAGGATTTATAGTGGAAATCTCTACCCTTGCTGTAACAGCATTAGCAGGTACCAGCCTCTAACAAAAGTCTATACTCTGCCCTGATGTACTGAAAGTGATGTGAATAGAATGACATTATTTGAAGTGAGAGGAAATGAAATTCAATTCATCCACCTTAATAGAATAGTCTTATATTTAAGAGATAATGTCAGCAGAATAGAACATTGTCACAGGAAAATTAACTGCTGCTGCTGCTGCTACATGAACACCAGGGCAAAGCTAGGTACCTAAAATAAATATGGGGCTAAGCTGATGGTTACTTTTGAAACAGGAAATTCTGATCCTGTGACAATGTTCTGCTACACAGACATCTTGTTTATCCTGAAGGGTGGCAGAACCACAGGATCAGGGATGTTTCTTTGGGGAAAATCTTGCAAGATTTCCCTCCCCCCTCCCATTCCAGTTGTTTGCTCTCTCTCCACTCCTTTCTTGGCAGTCAGTTGGTGATCAGTGCATTGATCTGTGTTAAATAGTGCCTCCATCCTAAATATGGGGTGTTTTAAGAGAAATAATTTCCTGTTGCAAATTTCTAGGTCTGCCTTCTTCCCAAAATACTGTCTTAGCCCAACAGCCACTGTGGGAGGGGGAAATGGGTCTAGCAGGGACACAAAAGCTTCCAGCCATTAGCACTGCCTCCAAAGCCAGCAGTGATGAAGTGACAGCCCCACTGACAGATGCAGACAGCATCGCCCCACCTGGCAGTGTCTGTTGTGGCAATGATGCTTTCTTCGGTTGCTGACCTCTTGTTTCTGTTTGCACACATGAGCTCTCAGAAAGGCAGTGCTGGAAGAGGTCCAAGGAGTGTTCCCTCAGCTCCTCTTCATATGAGAACCAAGCACTGAAGCCAGGTGCAAAACTTTTCACCAGGTGTTGAATTCTGTCTTGGGACATTTAATCATAGCCTGAACAGCACTGGGATTTGGAGGCATATAAGCAATGTCAGTGTGATTTTAAATCTTCCACTGGTTGCCACTGTGCTGTCCCTGAGGAGGACGGAGAGAGATGCTGTGGGCACTGATGGGGAAGGGGCAGAGGTTTCCCATTCCTGCCCTCCTGGACCTGTCCTGCTCCTCACAAGAGTGTTTTAAGCTTTGTGGATACTGGCCAAAGAGGAGAGTACTTGGTACTTCATCTGTTTACCTTTTACCTTGGTACTTCATCTGTTTAATATATTATGTATAAGTAAGTCGTCAAGTTGTTTCAAGCAGTATTCTCTCATTATTCAAACCCGTTTTGCACTACATTCATCAACATGGGTCTGAATCTTTCCCAGTGCACAGAATGGTGAAAATTCCCCTGAAATACACAACTCTCAGCATGTGTAGGATGGCAAAATTCAGCTGATGATGATTAACCTGAATGAAGACAGTTTTTTATTATAGATCCCATTTATTTTAAGGCCAGAAAATACCATAATGATAATCTAATCTAGTTTCTTGCGTTACACACATCCCAGAACTTCACTAAATAATTGCTGCATATACAGTTCAGTAACTTGTAGTCGAGCCAACTCTATTATTTCTCTTAAGACATCCAGACCAGGTTCCATGTGATGAAGACTTGCCACATACCTGAGCAATTTCTGCCAATATTCAATTAAATTCAAGAAATATTGAGCTCAAGCAAAGTGATAATTTCTAACATGATATCTAGGAATTCTGATTGTTACCTTCAGCATTATGGACTCTGACAAAAATTACTTCTGTCTGTAATGAAACAAAGTTTGAATACAAATGACTGATACTTAGAGAAACCTTTATTAACCTATTATTAGCCACAGTTATTGAATATAAAATACTTTAATATCCATGTTTCCTCTGCCATGTTGCTAACAATTTTTTTTTAATTTGTGAGCAAAGAGCTTTACATCTTGATAAGTACAGCAGTTTACAAACATTGCAAATATCTGTTATTGTTTTATTTTCCCTGGTTCCTAGCACGGGTTTCAAATACTCCCTGATTCAGATAGGATATATTGTGAGGGACAGTAATAGAGGCATCACATTAATCAGCAAGTTAAAAGCAAGCAAGTGAACATGGCCATGCATACAATGGATGTCCAAATTGTAGAATTCCAGATCACAGAAGGAATGTGAAAACATCACATTCATCCATGTCTGATGCATTAAAATTGTTCATAAAGTATTTAATTAAAAGTACTATACCTGCATTTGAAAATGCCCTGAGATACAGACATTTGGATGCCAGGAACATAACCTAAGATATCACTGCACTTGCCATGGGTTTTTTTTCACTTCTTCAAGCAACCGCTGGTGCTTACCTTACTCTCAGGAGCTGACTGGGTAAGTGCAGAAATGAAAGATGTAGTTTTGTTCTGAACTGATAAAGCAATTTTTATTTTCTTTATTCAGACCTAAACTGTTCCACTTGACCCACAGTGCAGAACATCTAAGAACAAATCAAAGTTATGACGAACAAAAAAGTAGAAGAATTTCAGTGTTCTGCCTGGTAAGCTTGCACAGATCTCACTACTCTGAGCAATGCATTTTTAGAAATGTGGTTCATTTGCAATCTAACCTTTCAGACCCACTATCAAAGCGAGAATTGCCATAAATGCATCACCACGTGTAAAACAACTGGCCCTCAATCAGTTGTCAAAAACTTGAAATTACAGCTGGATCATGTCTTCCTTTATCTGAGAAACCTCCTAGATCTGTGATTCAGAGACCGGCAATTACCAGCCTACAGGACAAGAACAGTCACAAAGTTAATTACCTGTGATTATCTTACAAAAGGTTGTGATTATACAGCCGAATGACAAAAGAAGAGTGCTCACAGAGACAAAAACAGGCGGTACCATAAACTGATAAAAACAGGACCACCCGTTGTTCAATTAGAAATCGCCCACTTCAGTTTATGTTGCTATTGCAGTAACACCTTCCCCATTCTCCCTAATCTCCCTGCTTTTTCTCCAAGCAAGTACTGACCTCGTGAGAGAGCTACAGTTCTTCCTTTTCCTGAGGCTGAAAAGTTTCTCCCTGAATGTTAAAGGTGTTAAGAGCCAACACAAGGTACGGGGTGGAGAGGGGCAGCCAGCACTGTGCCGCCGCCTCCCCAGCTTGTTTGCGCATTTACCCTGATCTTCTAGACCTCATCGTGTCTCCTTGACTCATCCTTCAGCCTGCTGAATAACAACGATGAGTTCCAGCTGCTGAAAACAAACCTGAACCCCGTTCACAGTCCCGGCCCTGCAACACGTGTGGAAACAGGAATGCAGCAATTCTCTTAAGAATGTTTCCAAAAGAAACCCCCATGATCGTGGAGTCAGACACGTGCTCCGTGATAAAGTCTGTCTACAGAAAATATAATTTATGCAAGAACCGACCTTTCGTTAGACAAATTTCCTTAAAATTCCCACAAACATTTTGCCTTCCTTGGGATTTTTGCTTCAGTCCAGGAAGCAGGTATTTTCTCTCCCCAGTGTTTATCATTTTGGTAGTCACAGGTTCATGTGTTGAAGGTGTTAAGTGTTGTCTAATGGGGAAAATTCTCCATAAGCATCGAGGTGAGTCTGAACTTGCACACACTGTGTTAGCATTCCTTCGGCTTTCCTTAACATGTGTGTGAATGAAGGTTTTATTATACAAATATTAATGGATTCCAAATGCATGTCTGTAATTTGATGGTCTTCACAACATCCTTGGGACTTCTCAGAAAGATGTCCATGGTGTTGCAATTAGGAAGAGCAGTGGAAGCCGTGTTCCTAATATTCAAGTAGAAAGATTTTCATAAATTCATTTAAATATAACCAACTTCTAAGTGACTCTCTTGCACTTAAGTTCTGAAAATATTCCATCCAGAGTCTGTGCACAGGGAATTAAATAAGGCAATATAATTAGGCCAAATAATTCAAGATAAGACTGCATTAAGTGTCAGTGTGCAGGCTACAGCCATGTTTGAAAGCCTGTGATGGGAAAAATAAAATTTTAAATACAATTTCAGCTCTTAAATAAGTGTCAGAGCTTTTAACTTTCCTATCAACATGATTAAATGCACATCAAGGAAGTAAATGAAGGATCTTTTCCCTTCTGGCCCAGTTTCCAGAGTACAGACACCTCACTGTTGGAGGTGTTGGCTGCCTTGCTCCATGGTAAAGACAGTAACTGTGTAAAGCTCCCAACCTTTGGATGTAAATACCCTACAAATCCAGCACTCAGATGGTTATAATTGCTCTAGTCTACCCGCTGTGCCTTCACTGTCATGCTGCTGTGCCTGATACATTTCATTTTAGTGGATGAGGAGCCAAACAAATTCTCAGGAAAGCTTGTCCACTGAGGGCTGCAGAACATGCAGCACAGATTTTGGCCCAGCATCTCCCAAAGAGCAGCGCTTGGTGTATGCTGGGAGCGCCTGGTGCGTGGGGAAGGAAGCATCACCTGACACTCTGCTCCTCCACGCTTGCCCAGGGTACCACCTTCCTGGCTGGAAACCAAGGGACATGACGGGGGAGCTTCATCACCAGCCAGGGAAAGGGATAGGCTGAGCCAAGGCTGACGCCAGCCCTGCTGCACTGTGCTCCTGCTGCTTTCAGTGGGTGTTGGATGTGCATTTTTGAAGGGCAAATTTACCTCCAGCTTAATAAGCATGATAAGTCATAGATTTGCTGGGAGTAGGAGCAGAAGCCCTCCCGCATCTGTTAGCACATTATTAGCACAGCTTGTTATGGGGCCTCACGTGATGCAGCCCTGGTCCAGGACGCAATTACAGATGAATTCCTGCTTCGCCTCCCCCACTGACTCAGCATCACAGCTGGAGCCAGCCATAGTCACATTGCAGGAGGTGAAAGGTACTCTGAATTATAGATTGCCTTTGACCTTTTTTTGGTTTAAATTAAGGATATCATCCAGGGAAGTGCCTCCAGCCAGGACACTGCTTAAACATATGCTTAACTTCCACCAGGGGCTGGTGCTCATAAATGGAGATGAAACGCTTGCTTACAGTACAGTGGGCATAGACACTACCCCGATGATGATTAGATATCTTTCCAAAGAGGAGTGTAAATGACAGTTTCCTATAAAACTGGTAACCAACATAGCTCTTGAAATTCTGACACAGCCTCAAATTCATGAAAATATTCACTTCAAATTCAGGGCAGATATTGAATTTCAGCCACGGAGTACATATAGATTAAAAGGGAATACCGTGGAAAATTATGCATATTTCAAAAGGTAAAAGAAACAAAGACTGTTAATCGAGAAAATAAAAAGTAGATATTAGTATGCCATTGCAGAGGAATATCAATCTGAACAAACAAACTGCCTTACAAACCCTGAAAGTGGGAATTAAGGTCAACTTAGTGTCTTTTCATCAGAGTGTTTTCTATGATAACTTTGTAAGTGCTCTTAATATATAACAAATAATCTCAGGGCAAAGATCTGTTTGAAGGAGATATGATTGATGACCTATCATCCCTAATTCACTGTTTATACTCGTAGTGAGCCTATTGGGAAAATACCTCATTCATCAGGGTATTAGTGAATTCAACCAACGTATGGCACCTTCATTTTAACAAACTAAAGGAGAAAAGCTAAATGGGGGAAAATTGACAACCATCTCTGATTCTATGATAATGCAATTAGGCTGCTCCTCTCCAGAGCTTTTGCTAATTCACAAAACAGCTTCAGTCGGCAGGTCATAAATATATGATCATTTTTCACACTTTGAAAAGTAATGATGCCTTGACACGAATCAATAAATCTTGCTGAAGTCATTTATACTTTTGTATTGTGCATACAAATCAGCTTAAAAATAACTATATGTTATTTTTGACTCTTACGTAGTCTTTGTTTACCAAAAATAATTTCACAGAGCCTCCTGCATTCCTTGTGTACCCAAAACTCAAAATTAAATTGTTGGCTGTTTTCAGGATCCAGCAATCCTAGACCAGGCCTTATGGCTGATAAAATCTCATGAAGTTGTAAAAGGAAAGGAAGGTGAGAGGAGAATGAGGTGAAATAGCATTCTCTTTCCCTTCTCATTCGCCTTTGAACTTCCTTCTGAATATATGTTGAGGGTTCCCCAGTAAATACTGAGATTCCCATTGTTAATTCATGCAAGTTCTCACTCTGTACCTTCAGCCTTCTCCAGGGAAAGGCAGGTGTTATGTTTGCCATTATGCCCTGCAATGTTGCTAGAGGAAGAAAAGGACAGACACAGTTTAATCAGAAAGGATATCAGAGCACCAAAACTTGTCCTTTGGTCTCAGGAGAGATGCAAGAAGAACCACACCTGATTGCTGCATGACAAGTGAACCTTGCCATCTGTCTCATTTAGTAGAAATTTTAAATCCCAATGATCTTCTTAATACAAAGTCTGTCTTCTCATAGGATTATGACATATTACATGGTTAAGGCAAGCACAATAAACCCCCGAATATGTTTGTATGCCAATAGGAACAATGCATGTCACTGTCCTGTGACATATGAAAGTGATCTCCTTCTGCCTCCTCTGTTTTGTGATTAACCACTGAATAAAACTCAAATACATTCCTTATGTCATGAGTATGATAGAATTTTACCTGAGGCAGATATATACAAGGATAACCAATAAAACTTAAATGCTAGCCACTGATTCAGTGATAAAACTGCGTTGCACAACTTAGCAAAACATAAATCATGTTGTACAGTCTCTCTATACATACAGGAGCTTGCAGGTTCACGAAAGCATACTATGGTACAAAAAGAAATGATCAGGAGTGATCCACAGTAAATGTAAAGATGCACAGGTTGATAAATACTTCAGGTAGCTGCTGATGTTTGCCTTGTTAAAGTACTTACATGTTTTTATACTGGCTGTGTATTCTGCCCTGTCTCAATTATTTGATCTTTATTATGACAAGCAACCAGTTTGCAATGCACTGTGCAACTAAGCCAAACATACAGTACATGGATGAAAATTTAACAGTGAATTAAAGTGCAAGCTCCTGTGTTTATGTAATTTATATTTCACATACTTAAGTAATAAAATAATAATATTTTAAACAAAGACAGGATATATTTTTTTGAATAGACATTAAATACCATTAAATTATGAAATGGTACTTCAGTAGTAATTTTAAACAGTGTTAGTTTTCCATCATATATTCTATAACAATTATTTTAATAAGATACTGAGGTCTAGGTCTCAAACTGATGGCAATTAATATGGCTTTGCTGAAGTTAGAGGGAATCTGTCACGTGCTTTAAGTGTATGTGATTTTCTGAATCACACCCAGGAGACAACCTGGACATTATATCTCCCCACGTTGTCTGATGCTCAGCCCCATGATTTTTGAATTTCAAGGGAGAAAGAAAAAGTGCCTCAATAGTTGTGTCACTGGCCTGCTCACCAGAGTCATCTATAACAGACCTGCCCAGCATCTATAACTGCATCATCTTCTGTCAACTTAATCTGGTTTCCAACACTGCTGAAGGTGTGGTGTGCATTTTGTGAAGGTTTTTACAAGGAAAATATTTGGATTAATGATATAATTTAGTGGCAATTTAGTGACAGTAGGTCTCAGTAGAGTGACAATAGGATTGAAAAAGTAAACCAGTGGGATATACTTGATTGTGGCTGTTGGGCCGGCAGCAGGGAAGCTGCAGGGGTCACACTGATTGGCATTGTCACTTTCCCCATTCATCAAGCAAGGCCAGACTTCCCAAATCATTTACCAGATGGGGCAGCTCGTCAGTTTAAACACCTGATATGAAGCCATCCGTCATCTGATAACATGATCGTTGGGCTGCAGCTGGCTCGGTGCTCTGCAGCCTGAGTGCACATGTGATGGACTGGAGCCAGGGAAGCAGGCTTAGCAGTGCTGCACTCCCCTGATAGGATTTGCAGCCCTCCACTGGACCATGGAACAGGTGGAGACAGAGAGAGAATGAAAAAATTACCATGTGTTGCAGGGATTAGAGAGCACACACTTACCACTCCACTTGAATACCAATCAAAGGACAACCTTGAGCCAGACAAATTTAAGGCCATCCATGATGTCATAGGGTGAATATAGGTTCTTGCATATGTTGACATATCTTCATTTTCCTACAGGGTTTTGAAGGGATACTTGGCAATACTGTAATTTGCCTTTTGTTTTCTAACGTGGAAGAGAGAACAGATATTTGGAAATACATTCTTTTTCTACTTTCTTTTTCAAAGGACATTTAAAACCAGGAAATCTCTTAAAAAAAAAAAAAAAAAAGAAAAAAATAAAAAAGAGTGCATTTCTACAAACTGACCAGAGATCCTATTAGTTTTTCTCAGCAAGACAACAGTCTGACAAGGTAGAGAGGAAGTACTATAAATTCAAAATATGATGATTCTTACTGAAAGCCAGTCCCCATTGTTTAAATTCCCCCAGTTATTGAAATGCTCAGATCTTCCTGATTTCAAAGGAGTTAGGTGCCTAAATGGCTCTGAGGATCTGTCTTTTAGTGCCTCTGGAGCAATACTGCAAGTCCTTTCCCAGACATCAGGCACCTTGGCTTTGATCTCAGGTAGAATCCTGGGAGAATCACTCGGAGGGGAGATTCTCTGCAGCAGTTTTACCAGGTACAGTAAAGGGCTTTAGTATGTAAAGGTAACTTCCAGAAAGCCATCTGGTTTTGTGCCCAAACAGAATATTCACCAGCCCCCTGAGGGGCATCACAACAACAGGATTTCTTTCATCAAATTGTAGAATCATAGAATCATAGGATGGTTTGGGTAGGAAGGGACTTTAAAGATCATCTAGTTTCAACTCGCTGCCATAGGCAGGGTCACTTCCACCAGACCAAGTTGCTCAGAGCTCCATCCAGCCTGGTCTGGAACACTTCCAGGGATGGGATTTCCACAGCTTCTCTGAGTAATCTGTTCCGGTGCCTCACAACTTTCTCTGCAGAAGGGTGTACCAGTTGATCCCATTTTTGTGCACACATCCTGGGGGCATTCCTTCTCCTCAGAGCATATGCTTCTGCCCTCCTCCTCACAGCCTCATTTCACAGCTGCACCGCAACTCTGCTAGGTATGGAGGAGCAGAAACAGCATTTTGGTGGACAGCCTCTGGGTGAAAGGACTGAGACCATCCCACAGCAACCTGTGGGCTGAGTTGGGCTCCTCCGCTCCAAGGCAGGTCTCTCTCCATGTGCCTCAAATTATAACAACAGGGAAACCATGTCCTTCCTCTAATGATTCAAAGACAAATGTCTTTGGGAGCACCAAGTGCTCCTTGGTCTTCAGGATCCAATGCTGCTTCATCCAAGGAATAACAGCTCATCAACCTGCTGGAGGTGTCAGTGCTGCAGTTGGTTATTTCAGGATGGAGACGAGGGAACTCACCCTGCTGGAGGATACATATGGTCAAGGACAGGATGCAAGATGTGTATTATCAGTGTGTATATGTCTTTTCCCTCAAAAACAATTGCTTATGCAAAATTCTTCCCTTGACTGTGCCTTTTCCTTCCTGAAAATTGTTGCCAGTGAAAGATCTGCTTTTGTGTGAAGATAAATTTCTTTCAGTTCTGATCAGTTATTAAGACATGTCCTTGAAGCAGTTTTTGTGTTGAATTGTTCTCTTTTTTTTTTTTTTTTTTTTTTTTTGTAATTTAATTCTAGGCTTTGTTGCAGTTATGTGAGCTAAATTAGTTAGAAGTTTAAGGTTTGGAGCGTTGGGTTTTTTTAGAGTTTTTGGTGTGTTTTGGTTTTTTTTTTTTTTTTTTTTTGGTGTGTGTGTGTGTTTTGTTGTTGTTGTTGTTTTTTAGTTTTATTTTTGTTTTTCTGGGGGTTTGTTTTTGGGGGGTTGTTTGTTTGTTTGTTAGTTGTTTTTTTTTCCAAACAGAGTCAAAGGAGACATTTCCACTTCACTTAAAGGACTTCATCTCTCCATGGGAATTAGTCTGCAATTGCAGTGTGAAATGTTCAAATTCTTTTGTGGGAAGGGGACACTATTTTGTCAAAAACTCATTACTTAGCTGCAGGCACTTAAAAGCATGAGAGATTCTATGGTTTATGTTTAAGACAAATGGAATAAATTAACTTGCTGAAAGGCAAGTTAAATTGTTTTTTATACACCTTCTTTTGTCTTACTTTGATTTTTTTCTTAATGTATACACTGTCTTTGTTCTCTGTTGGATAAATTCTGCTTCTTTTTCTGTTTCAATGGCTGTGTTTTTCCAAGATTGATAGTAGGGAACTAATCTCAGATATGAGGAAAGCTTAGAAAACATGCAAAAATTGTATATAGAGATACAGCATTAAAAAGGTGAAAACTTATAAAAGGATCTTAGGAAATAACATAAATAAATTTTGAGATCTAGTCAGATATCTGCAGATATACAAGAAGATCCTTCCTTCCTTCCAGCAGAGATAGCAGAAAAGTTCAGCAGAAACCTGAGAATGAATTACTGAAAAAGAAATACCTCGTGTCTCATTAGCACAAATGATTCATGATATTCTACTGATGAAACAGAAGTTTTTATGCAGGCAATATACCTTTAAATCTGTTTCTGTTGACAACTGCTTTTATCTATCTATAGAATAATAATTAGCAACTTCAAACAATAGCAAGGCTATTTTATGAGAGGAAGCATGAATTTATTCCCAGCATAAAAATGGAGAAGCTGAGACAGATGAAGTGACTTTATGTCCCTGTGAAGATTGAGTGATGGTCAGAACTTAGATTTGGTTTTTAGCTGTAAGAGAGTTTTGGTTTTGGTGTTTTGTCCCTCACTTTTAATATAGCAGCTAAATAGTACACAGAGGTGTACAGATGATTTGTGAAGAAAGTAAGAACCAGAAAAATAAGATAGAAATGACATAAAGGGGTAGATGGTGACAGAGGGTTATTTTCCATCTAAATTTGTACAAGTATTTAAAAGAGTATCTTCTTATATATTTACTTTGTGTATGGGTATCTTTAGTGCCTTAATTGCCTAACTATGGTGTTACATTTATTTAGAAGCAAATAGCTGAATTAATTTCATTTTAATCTTCTTTATTTTAATTAGTTGTTGATAAATTTAAAAAAAATCTCCCCAAAACCATCAGGTATTGAAATGAAAATCCAAATTTAAGAAGCAGGCAAAACAGGAAAAACATGCAAGCTTGTAACTAGATGTCTCTAAACACAAGACATCCCAGGTTTTCAAATCCATTTCTCACATCTTTCAAATCCTCAACCACCTCCCACAGAAATAAATTATTTTTTTCCCCTGAATCCTGAAGCTCAACTGAGTTCTTTCTATACAGCACCATGGAGAAAATATAATAATAAAATCCAACAATAATAATACCAGTTGTCATGGATGTACAGAAAAATTTGTAGAAGACACCCTGAACATTTAAAATTACATATTTACATGTCTTCTCTGCATCTTTAACACAGAAGTAAAATTCATGTCTTGCTGATAACCTTGGTGCCAGAATGTCACATTCTCTTTTTATTCTCCTTCCTTTTGCAGTTGAAAAAAAAAAAAAAAAAAAAAAGCACATTACAATCCTCATATGTAAATTCTATAAGCTTTACTGTTCTCCTCAGGTGTGCATGCCAAGTTTTCATTATGAAGGCTCCCCGCTGTGAAAAAAAGGTACATTTTCACTTTCATGTGTCTGTTCCTTTGTGGGAGAAAGGCTTGAAACATTAATGAGTAAACTAAACTAAAACTGTGCAGACATTCCTGCAGGAAATTGGGTAAGTTTCTGATTCTGAGGGGAAGAAATTCAACTAGGTCAATAAAATTGTGTGATTTTGACACTGTGAAGTCAGTTGTCACTAAGGAGTTACCCGTGCTATTTTTATTCATGTTAATGGCATTTTTATGCCCTGGTGTTTTGTTTTGAAGATTTTATCCCACTGAACCAGAAGACACAAAAAGAAAAGAATATTTAAAAAGAGGGCATGGAAAAGAAAAATAATTTCTTTGCAAGTTGAAGCCTGATATCTCTCATGGCTTTTTCATTTCTCAAATGATTTCACTAAGTCATCATCTCATACCACCTTGAGTTATGTGAGATGCAACATTAGTGACAAATATGGTATCTTAATTATACAATCATTATTTACAGCTATAAATCACTGCACAATAGGTTAAAGGGGTGTATTAGTCACCATATATCTTTTAAGTCCAGCATATATATCAATACTCTTAGATACATAAATTAAATGTAATGCTTGTTTGCTCAATAAATGTTAATACTTTAATAAAAAAAGAAGAAAAATAATTCATCCTTTGGTATAGATAGGATGTTAATATGGCAGAGTTCACTGGAAGTCTTACAATAAAACAGATTTAATTGCTAATAGTGTATTTAAATTTTAAAATTATAAATAAATCATTTGATAAACTAATAATTTAAAAAAAAAACCCAAACACCAAGTCATCCTAGAAATTGTGGCTGTTTGTTGAGGAAATTGCTTTGACATGAACAGCCAATGGAAAAATAAGAAATCGTTTTTCTTTTGCAAGAAGCATAAACATTTATTTTTCAATTTTGCTAAGTAACCAACTTTTTTTTCCAGCTAGATCTCGGTTTTTAGTTTTCCCAAGGATGAAGTAGAGATCCAGGCAGAGATTCAAGTAAGGAGATTGCTGTACACTGTTCAGTCTCACCAAACATATCTCAGCAGAGCATCATGAACTTATTCCAAAACAACCTTGGAGACTGAGATTCTTCACTCAGAATGACAATGAACTCTTGTCTAAGAGAGAGAGAAAAAAAGGGAAACTATTGCATCAGGTATCTCAGATTCTTAAATGCTCATGAAAATAAGTTTTATTTATGTTTCTTAGAAAGGGGGAAGTTCAATACAATATTCAGTCTTTAGGACATAATACGAAGTCAATCATCACTCTGTGTTATGCTGGTCGACTCCGTTAGTGTAGACCTGTAACAGAAACAGAAGAATGATGGACTTTCTAAGGAGAACAGTGGTTATGGAGCTCAATGGACTGATAAGCAGCTGGGAGGTGTCAGGCTGTCCTCCTACCTCACACCCTGCTCACTCTGCCCAAGAGCTCCAGCTCACACCCTGCTCACTCTGCCCAAGAGCTGGGGCTCACACCATGCTCACTCTGCCCAAGAGCTGGGGCTCACACCCTGCTCACTCTGCCCAAGAGCTGGGGCTCACATCCAGCCCTGGGCACTGCCCCAGCCGCAGGCCAGCTCCTGCTGGTACCCACCACTGGCAGGACTTTCCTTCATGCAGCATCCTGCTGCCGGTCACTCAGGACAGAAAATGCTGTTGGCCTTCCACTTCATTTCCCTTAATTAGGTAATTATCTTGATAAGAAGGGAAATCAGACCAAACTTTCTTGCCTGTCTTTCAAGTGCATGCAAGTTTCCCCGTTTCTGTGTATGTCATGCAGCAACCTGTTTGTGAGAGGAGGGGTACCTGGTCACAGACATGCCAGGATCTCTCTGATAACACTGTATTCTGAAATGTGATGGAATCACATCTGCTAAATATTACAATAGTGCAATTTTTGATCTCAGAGTGCTTGACAAACATTTTTTAATTACTCTCCATACCATCATAAGACAGCTAAGTTTAATTTTCCATACTTCATAGATGGAGAAAGTGAAATGTAAGGGTATTAAGTGACTTGACCAGAAACCAAATAACTCCAGGAGCTGGAAATACAGGCCCTGATACAGGAAACTACTGGAGCAGATGCTTAACTTCTGGTATTGAAGCATTCAATACAAGGCAAACAGTTTAACAGAAGGGCAAAATACTGCATGGAAAATTCTCCAGTCATTCCACTCTTCAGCTACTACAACAAAGGAATATTAGCCTTAACTTGCCGTCTAACAGCTTGTAAATAGCCCTTGATGTACCATACAAAACCGTTGTACTCTCTATTGTCTGCTCACTTCCCCCAGATAATATTGATCCAAGTTCTGGAGCACTGTGGAATCTGGCGGTGTGGGGAAAAGAGAGCAGACTTTGATTTTTTAAGAGATTTCTATCAGTGATTGCTAAGGGAGGAGTCCACCCTTAGGCAGGCATACTGCGAGAGAAATGAAAGAGGCAACAGAATAAAAAATTCAGGCAGTGTCATTAGGTGCCCCATGAGTGGAAGGCTGCCCCGTTCCTGCTCTGCCTGCTTTTGTGGGCTGCTTTGCTGGTGGACAGCAGTTTTATCAGTACTCAAGATTCAGTAGGGATAAGCATTCTGACTTTATCAAGATCTGGACAGTAAATCTCCTCAGGAGAGGTTTTCATCAGGTTTCTGGTAAATTGTAATGTTGGTCAGAAATACCTGAGATTAGCTTCTTGATTTTCTCTGCCTTTGGAAATAAATGCTAAATAGTATTAACATTTAATAAGTGAAGCTCAGACTTCTCAGTAATTAAGAAGAGATTCAGTTCAGTTCCCGTTTGATCATCCATTTTGACCCTTGCTGTAATTCCAAATTTTTACTCGATAAATATGTCAGTACCACATTTATAAATGAAAATTTTTGAACCTGAGAAGCCTTGGCTTGGAATCCTTGCATCTAGGATTCACTTCTGAGCATGTTAATACAGAAGCACATTCCTCTGTAAATTCCTGGGACTTGATTCACCCCTGCCAGCAGAGGCATGGAAAAGGAAATGCCCTATTTTAACCAGATAGTATGCATTGCTCTAGAGCATCTTTCTGCCACAGACCACCTTTACAATCTGTCATCTCTTATCGGCCTCAGTTTTGTTTTTCAGGAGAGAACCCACCGTGGGACATTTACCTGGGGCAGCCCCACTCTCCCCAGGCATACTGCTGGTATGTTGGATGATGACCATCAGGGATGGCAGGATGGTGTGAGAACCATGGCCAGTTTGCAGCACTTCAGCTCCCCTTTAATTCCTTTTTCTTCTTCAGCCTCTCAGGACTCAATCCACAGACACAGGGGTCTGCATGAACAATAGCCAAATCTGCTCATGCAGTATCCCTGGGAAGAAATATTCCTTTCTGGCATTTGTATCTGCACATGAATCTTGGCACTGCTCAGAGCCAGATAAAAGGAAGCAGGCTAAAACAATGTGTGAAAGTGGGCGGAAGGAAATGTATGTACTTAGAGTAGATTTGACCATTTCCTTTTTATACTATTTACTAAATACTCTATGTTGTAACTTAGGTATTCGGTCATGTTAAAACTTATTTTTGAAGTTGGGTACATTGAGATAGCCTCCTGAGTCCATCAGTTATTTAATACCAACACAAATTACTGGGGCCAACGAAGCATTAAGATCAAGGATTATTACATGCCTTTTGGTGGCTGTTATTACAAGAGCAGGTGCCATGATATGGGATGCTGTGCCCCAGAAGTTGAAACCGTGTTGTGAGAATACAGAGGAGAGAACAGATATGTCAGCATCAAGATCACAAGCTGATAAAGTGACTAGCTTTGTAAAAATAAAGCAATACTAAATTAAAAAATGCACAAATAAATCTTTCCCCTTTTCCAAAAGGTAGCATGGAGAACAATTCTGACTGCACATAATTTAAATACATTTTATTTAATACGATGTATTGTATTTAATAACCCCCCTCATTTAATACAAGGGGTTTTTAAAAAGCCAAACCCTGAATAAAGAGGATATGGGATTCCTACCAAAAGTATTGTTCCTTATTACCCCCACCAAGATTTTAGAATTAGTAGGCTGCTTTGATCAAGAGAATATTTTCTTTTCTGAAATGTGGTTTTTAAGTAACACATGTGCTTCTTTCTATGATCTTGATGTATGTTGGAAAACAATAACTACTACATACCTATTTTTAGAACATAATTTTAGAAGGCAAGAAGTATTAATACTGTGCAGTGTGTACTCTAACAATAAATGTTACTTGCTTGAGACTAATTTCAAATAGTAGAATACAGTATTTGAGGAAATTGAGGTCTTTCCTGGGAAGCAATCCAGGCAATACGAGCTAAAAAGCATTTTTCTTGCATTTGCTTTAGAAAAGAAGAATTGTGAAGTGTTAAACTTTTTCAAAAGAAAATCTTTCTCCTATAGTAAAGAGTCATCTCATCCTAGTTCTGCTCATGTAAGCTATGAGTTTGAACAGAGGAACATGCAGAATAACATACTTTATTCACTCCATCTACTTACTGTATTCTTCTCTCTGACTAACAGCTGAAAAGTGAGTCTAATTTGCTGATGAATATAATTAGAAGCAAATGATCCATTACATTAACTTTAATGAGCTGCCGCAGGTCACTTGGTTATGGATGGCACCGTGCAAAGGTTATAGTTCAGGGTGAGACCAAATTTCTGACAGTCGCCCACAAAGCTTTTATGCAGCAGACACAACAAACACTTTCCAAGTCCTGGATAGAGAAGAGACTTGATTTCATAGCCCACTGCTATCTGCTGAAGCTTTAGTTCTTCAGTTCAACAATTCATAATTATCTCATTTAACTGACAGCCACGTAATAAAGGCCAGCAACTTAGTGGTCTTGTAGTATCATGATGTGAGAGCAGGCTTTTCACAACCAGCATATTTTCTCAGATGAGGGTCAAAGAACTCATCCCGAATTTACATTTGTTTCTCAAACATTGGGAAAAAAAAGATGCAGTAACACACAGTCTCATCTGTATTCACAAAAGGAGTTCAACTCACAGAAGGAATCTTAATTCCATACTATTAATGTTAATATTGATATTGATAACACTCTAGAAGATAAAAATAGCCAAATGAATGACTTAACTTATTGGTATTAGATAGTGATGATTTTGCTTATGATGTTTTCTTTGACTTAAGTCTTACACCTCTAGAATTGTGTTACTGGGAGAGCCAATCCTGTATTCATTTCTGGATAAACACTTTCATCTAGGTATTCTACACATCCACTTTATTTTAGGGACTAGAATGGCAATGATCAGAACACTCCTTAGGAGCCCAGTGTGAGCTCTGTCAGAAGTCACCATCCCAGTGCATGGCAGGCGGAGCCGAGCCGGTCTGGGATCCATCACAGCTGGATCCCAGCTGGATCTGGTCCGACCAGCCGGAGCGAGTGCTCACCTCGGGCAGGGCAGGCTCGGGCTGTTGATTCTGCGGCTCCCCTGCAGCAGAAGGACCCGCAATGGGTGCCTGCTGCCCTAACCCAGCTGTTCTGACCCGCGGCCAGCAGCCCCTCGCCCCGCACCGGGACTCCTCCTTTCACCGTGCCCTGCCCTCCGAGCGATTGCAGATACACCGTGGGGGAATATTCATTCGTGCATTGTCCTTTTCCCCCTCGGCTATCTACAAGTTGTCTTTGCTGTGAAAAGGTTACATTTAATAGGTAGTTAACTATTTTTAGACCGTGATGAGCTGCCTAATTCGACTGCTTGTTACTCTTATTTTTGATTTGTGTTTGATCACCTAGGTCATGCACCTTGAGTGGCCGACAAACACTTCAAAAAGGAGAATAATGGTAGAGAAGCACAAATAACCAACAGTGAATAAGGAACATTCTTGTTCACACACAAATGCCCTTGTTTGCACATGAATATGGGGGTTTGTATGAAAAAGACCCATTCGCCAAACATCCATGTGAAGGGAGACCCATTCAGCATGAATGTTTGTGAACACTGAATAACAAGTGGATGAACAAGCGTGAATCAAACAGCCGTTCAGACTTTGAACCAATGTTCGCAAACACTGGTTTGCATTATTCACCCAGGCCTGTGAGCAGCCATCTGTTCGATAACTGATAAAGGAGATGGAAGTTGGGTTGTTGGGTAGATATGGCTCATCAGGGAGAAAATGGCTATCTATTTGCAGGATTTCTGCTTAGTCTGTTGCAAGCGTAGCCTCTGTTCCTCTTGACCTGTGATACCAGCTTATCTTCTCCCTTTCCTGCCAAAATGAGATTTTACTTCATATATAATATGAAATAAATTTGTACATGCACTTGTACACTGTCAAAAACATACCTACACACACACACACAAATGTGTGTGTATATGTATATGTATATATATAATATATATATACCATTACTGGCTTTTACTTTGTATTTAATTTAAAAGAGATTAAATTTAGGCACCTGAGTGTCTTTGTGACTAGAGTGCTTAGCAAATGTTTAAGACCTAGATTTACAAAGATAAACGCCTGGGCAGTGTTAAAATCTGGTTTAGGTGTCTTTAGGTTTAAACCCGAATAAATTAACACTTTCCAGAGTTGTATCCATCTGCATAAAGTAGAAAACAATCGGCACTTTACTTATGATTTTATAATTGTAATACCAAAATCAATGTTTTTAGATATCAGGACAGACTTTGAAATAAAAGTTTTGCATCTTGAGTTTCAAACAACATTTCCTCATAAATTCTTCTTCACTTCGTCACTAATATGAACTCTAAAACCTTTCCAAGGGCTTCTACTGCTTTTCTAATCCCTACATAAAATATTTCTTTCGGTTAGAAATCATCAAAATAATGTTTGCATAAAGTGCTATTTTCTGCTTTTGACTTCTGACCTCAACTTCCTCTAGTCTTCAGGGTGCCCTTTGTCATTCTTGGGAACAGCTGATTCTGTTTCAGGGCAAGTAGCAAAGGTAGAAAAAATCTAGTATTAAATTCCAGTCAATGTGGGGTATTTATCAACTATGTTCTAGCACTTGCTTAGAGTGTAACTTTTTGGTTTTGTCTTTGCCATGTCCAACCTGCAGATTTCTTAAAGCTAAATAAGCCCAAGTGTACCATTCAGAAGAATGGAAATAATTATAAAACAAGAAATCTAATAATAATAATGACAGCTGCACCTGGTTCCCAAACTGTAGTTTTCTAGTTTTTTGAAACTTCACTTTGTCAACATAGCTATAGGCTAATTTTACCCACATAAGATTCAATATTTGCTCATTTCCAAGAGCTGGGCAATCAGGTCTCTCTGCACAAACTTTGTTCTAACATAGCAATGCTATTTGCAAACCAGTCGCTCCATTCTTATCTATGAATTACAACCTGAGCATGTATACATTATCACAACTCAAATAGACAAAAAAGAAACAATTAATTAAGAATTTAAATTAAAAAAAACCCTGAGCCTAATTTCTATTTCATTTTAAACCTCCATATCTAAAACTCATGTGTACGTTTTCATAGTGACAATTTTAATAACAAATTAACAGACTCGAGTTAAGATTAGAGCTGTAGCATGGGGTGATTTTTTTTTAAATGCTGTTGATTAAAATATATACAAAGAAGTAAGAAGCAGAGTCTTAGAGTGTGTTCATTCTAAATTGCAATGGTTTTGCAGTGGACCTGAGTATGTAAGTAAGTAAGTAATGATTATCTTCCCTTTAAAATTTCTCTTGCAGAGAAGGAAGAGATGGGAGTAATAGCAGCCTTGAAGCAGTCAATCAGCTGGTGGGAAGAAGAAATAGCTTGATTTAGGAAAACAAAGACAATGCAAAGGTAATGGCTGGAACTATTACCCAGTTGATGGGTGATAAAGCAAGACAGAAACAACACTGATCACGAGGAGATTCCGTTTTCAGCAGACCATTTAGAGGAGCTGTTTTTGTAGGTGTTTTAAGAAATATGTAGCATTTTTGATAAAAAGTAGATTTTTTTGGTGCTCACCTATTGAAAAACGGGCTGATTTGCTTTAGCTTTTCCAGTAAAACCTGAAAACTCTCAAGGAAACACACCTACCCATGAAAATTGTTTATTTTCCACAATACTTTTTTTTTTCTTGGCATTTATCTTCCCAGCTTTCTAAGGCTTAAAGCATTATGTGAAGAACACAAT
This sequence comes from Melospiza georgiana, assembly GCF_028018845.1. Lineage (NCBI taxonomy): Eukaryota > Metazoa > Chordata > Aves > Passeriformes > Passerellidae > Melospiza > Melospiza georgiana. The sequence continues at coordinate 134,682,571 of NC_080430.1, read as the reverse complement.
TCTGCAGAACTGCAGAAGCACCCTAGGCCCTGCTGTTTTGTCTATGGCAGTGAGGAACCAGTGATAACACCCTGTGCTGAGTGTGTGAGTAAGGAGTCATAGAATCATGGAGGCTGGAGAAGACCTCTATGATCATTGAATCCAAACGTCAGCCCAGAACCACCATGTCCACCACTACACCATATTCCCAAGTGCTACATCCATATGCTTTTTGAACATTTCTAGGGATTGTGATTTCATCACTTCCCTGGGCAGCCTGTTACAATATTTGGCTACCCTTTCAGTGGAAAAAAAAAATCCTTTTAGCTAATCTAGCCTCCCCTGGCACAATAGGAGGCCATTTCCTCTTGTTCTATTGCTTGTTATCTGGGAGAAGAGACCAGCTCAATCTCTGACTGTCAGCTCAGCTGTCTTTCAGAAGAGCAGGGATCTACAAAGAAAAGATTAGGTGTTTGTGGTTTGATCTCTTGATAACCGCTGCATTTTCAGGGAAAGTAGAAAAATCCCTTCCTAGATAAAAACATGGATCATTTCCTTTAGTATTGAGCGTGAGTGTTTAATGTGTTTTTGTCAACTAAGAGGCTGCAAAATCTATGCATCAAGTAATAGTTTGTTTACTCCTACTCCTGTGGTAAGATATTTACACAGTCTTAAAGACAAGCAATTGTGAACAAGCAGGCGTTTTCCAAAGTTTATAAAGAAAAGCTTTGAATAGCCAAACTTATTATTTCTTTATAAACAGCAAGGGGAAGCAGGGTAATCTCCTGCGTGCCTTGTCCCCAGAGCTGCCTGTCCCTGGCTGGCAGAGAAGTGCCTGTCCCCAGCTGATCTGGGCTCGTGTTGCCTGGCCCGACATGAAGGCTCTGCTGTGGCAGCGAGCATCCTCGGCCAGGGAAACCTGCCAGCCCCGGGCCAAGACGCCCGCTGAGGATTTGCAATGTTCTCTCTGCAATAAACTTGGGCTTAGTGACAGTGTTAAATAACCATTTTGTCGACTTTTCATTGACTGCCTGGCTTTTGTGGTTTTGCTCAAGGGCCACAGCTCCTTTCTGGGATACTTTTCTAGCTTTTTCCATACCTGGCACTGGGATAATAGTATTGCCTTTGATTATGGCCTTGGCTGCTCTCCAGCTCGTACCCTGGAGTACATTATAAGGCTGTCTGAGCTCTGTAGGGCTCAGTTCACAAAGAGGTTTGCGAATGGAAGAGCACATCTTTGAGGCTGGCTGAAAATCCACAAGAGCAAGGTGCCTTCGGTGGTGTCTGCTACCCACTGCAGCCCTCCCAGCACCACCCAGGACATCTTCCTCCTCTCCTCATGGTTTACCCAGGTGAAGGAGTGAGAAACTAGTGCTCCCTACCAGTGAGGGATGTAAATATTCAGTGCATCTTGTGCTTGGTTTTTAATTTGTGAAAGCTGTTCTAATTCAACACCTAACCCTACTCTATGTAGAGGCAAACTTTACAGCCATCGGTTCTAGCAGCCATCACCCCAACATTACCAGGACAATAAGATGTTGTTATAGCTATAGCCATGAGTTACTCTAAGAATTACCAGACTTGTTAACTCCTCCTAGAAAACTCCCTCGTAAAAAAAAAGTACAGTAAATTACTAGATACTTATCTTTACTATGTTTAGCAACATAGTTTGCCTCAGTTGTCACAGTTTCTTGCATAAAGACTGTGTTAATCAACAGGTATTTGCTATCTATGTCTTTCATTTAGGATTGAAAAGAAATAGGTTTGGAGTCACTCTTTGGTACCCAAAATGTAAACTAAATAATAACTCTGCTTTTTTCTTTTACTTACACATTTGTCAAGCTCAAATACACTAGAACCACTGGTGGTTGTTCATTTACAGTAATGGGTAGTGAAAGAAGCCATGAAGACTCATAACCATGTAATAGAAGAAAAACAAAGCTGATTTGCTCGTGAAGTCACTCAGATCAAGGATAAAATCTGAGCAAGTTTTCCTTGGATTGAATTTTTCTATTTCTACAATAAAATATTTTCTTTTCATTAGGAAGTTTGCTATTAAAGAATGACTGGAAGCACAGATACAAAAGGAAAGTGTCAAAACAGATATTTTATGATTGATCTTTAAAATATAAAATGTGGTTTTGTCTTTTTATAACAAATACAGAACACTAAAGCTTTATGCTCTTACTTCTGTGGTTAGAATCCATTGATTTTTTTGCTTTAGCTCCAAAATTCAAAACTCGAATGGATTTGTTGATAAAAAAATTGGTTAATACAAGGAACATGTTGCTAGGTATGGAACTTTCATTTAGTCCAATCATCCTGAGACCTTGACATAAAAATCCCATCTTTAATAAACAAAAATGTGTTTCTAGATACATGTGTACCACATAATGCATGCATGTATGTATATAGGTGTATATCTACATATATACTTACATTGTATATGTATATATATAAGATAAAAAATAAGCACATAAAAAACTAATTTCAGGCAACCTAAACAATTCAAACCAGCTGTTGGCATTGTTTCCCTGTTTTCTTCAACACAGAACATTTCTTTGTCAATCTGAAATTCATCAGTACCATTCAATAAAGTTTCCATGATATGCAGCTGCTGTGTCATCTATGCTACATTTATTGCAAACATAAGGCAGAAAATCTTTGGGAAAAAATTCTCTAAAACACTGCTCACTTTACAATTATGTGTGGCTTGTCAGTCTGATAAAACTGTGGTCAAGTTCACAGGGAATGATCCAGAGCTGTTGCTATCTCCCAGTAGGAGAGGACTATGTGTGCACCTCCTAGGTGCCGAGGAAAAGTTTTGTCTATGAAATCCCAGAATCCTATGCTCAGAGAAGGAAAATGCTGTCCCAAATGACATATATGTTTTCTATACCTGTCAGATCCTCCTAGCTTGTTCTCTCCAACTCTTCTTCCTCTCCTTTCCACGCATCCAAGGGATGAGCATTCCTCCTGATTTCTTTTGTGTCAATTTGTCTTCTCTAAAATAGTCACTTTTTCTGATTCCCTTGTTTCCTTTTCCCAGCTGGTTCTAGGACATGCATGAATGCTGTTAACACATCCTGAGTGGGCTCATTTCTTGGAATCCTGTGTGAAAGCTGAGGGAAAAGCTCCTACTACTCCCACCTCTTGGCCATTCCTTTTTTGGATGAGGGAAGTCTTAAGTCTTCCCCCTTAAGAATAGACGTAAACAGCCCCTATTTTGCTCAGCTTAATTCTTCCCAATTCCTTCTCACTGATGCAGACATAATGTTTTTGTTTGACTGGCCAAGGAAGCAGTTGCTAATAGGGTTGGAAGAAGATTTATGTTGTGTATCAAACTTCTGCCCTTCTACAATAAAAAATATAGTCTGGTGTGTGCATTATCTACCGTACATGCTCAGATTCTAAATCATCTTCACTCTTAACTGATCTATAAGTAAATGATAGTTTTATGTCAGTGTTAATGTCAATTAAAATATAGCTTTTACTCATTCTTACTATAATCTTTTGAAGAAAGACTGAGCATGCTTTTACTTTGGCTTGAGTAAAGTTTCTTAAAATAAAATGTAGGCAGCAGTAGGATACAGCAGTTAAATAGGTATATCCTTCAGAAAGCTTGTCCTCTCTCCACTTAGAGTTTATTTTGTTCTGGCCTCATGATAATGTAGTTGGTTGGAGTGAGGAACTTGATCAATTCAAAGTTGGTCTGGAATAATCAATTTTGCCCACTTGGACAAATGCATTGTACTGAAGAGTGAGAAAAATAAAGACAGTGTAATAAATTCCAGAATTGACAGACTGTGTAACAAAAGCCCTTGATAGATGCTGAACACCTGTGTGATGTCCCTCGGCACCAGGGTGTAGGTGTGACTGGAGAGCCAGGGACTGCTCAGCTGGTGGCTGCAGGGTTTATCTCAGCAGGAGTCTCTGAATGATGAGCACCAGGGAAAAGCAGGGAAGAGCCTTTGGTGCTGACACGTGGATTGAAGAGCCCAGCGCTGTAAAAAGAATTTTGTGCAATTTTGGCTGCTGCCTGTAGATCTTGACCTCTGCAATTTCTCATTATGCTGATTTCCACGAGATAATAAAAGAAAATTCTTTTCATTTTGACCTTTTTTAAAGGTCATTGTGTAATTTTGATTGACTTTATAATTATTTTTGTCTTACATTCCATTTTTTATCACAATAATGTTAGTAATGGCTTATTGGGTTGTGTTTGTCTGCTTTCTGTAACACGAGACTTCTGAACAAGCTGGAGATAGGAAAAAAAAGAGAATTAAAGTAAACCAGCTCCACAAAAGATTTAAGGAGAAAAACTACCCCAAATCTAGTAATAAAGTAGCCTAAAATCTAATACCAGGCAGAGCATTTAGGAGACCTTAAGCACTGTCTGAGGAATCAATGGTTCATTTGTAGTTGCTCTTACAGATGATATTTCATTTAGGATTTAATTGTATATCCCCCCTGTGCTTATAAATAGTGTGTCTTATTAAAGCAGATTCTGAACATTTTCCCTTGTCACCCTCCCCTCTGAACAATTTTCTGTCACTGCTATGGACTGTCATCCAGTGATACCAACTCAGACTCAAACTATTCAATTTCAAAGCTTCTTTGTGAATTGGACAGTGTTGATACCCATCTAACATGCAGATGAAACCTGAAGGCCAATGACCAGGTGCATCCCTTAGCAGATTCAGGGCGGAAATTTCTGCACTGGAGTTGAGCCAAAGGGCTGCAGTGGGCATGGAGCTTCTCCTCCTGTCTGATGCCCAGCTCTTTGCCCCTACCAATTAAAGCTCACTCTTTAGTATAACAAAAGGCAATGACTTAACTGGTCTCAGAGGTTTACAACCACATGAAATTAATGCATTTTCAGCAACCTGAGTGCCACAGTTATAGAATGAAATTGTATAGTGATTAACTGACTGACCAAAGTGTAGTTCTTGAAACTATTACCTGTGAGTGCCCCACTCCCCAACAATTTAAACCATTGTAGGAGCTGCCTTAGACTACACCTGACCTTGCCTAAGGCTGTGGAAATGCATAACTGCATAACAATTGTGCTTCCTTCCCTCTGTGCAATCCCTACCTCTTATTTGGAGCTGATGTGTGGGGTGTGCCTAACTTCCTCACACATCAGCACCCACCAAGGTGTGCAGGACTGTGCTAACAATGCTGCCTCGTGCTGATTCCTGCTGCTAGCACTGACCTCAGAAAAACAGTTCCTGATTTCTCAGCATCAAGTGGAGACTGCTCCCCTTTCACAGGAGCTGACCTGGAGAAAATATGAGAATATGAGATGCTGATAACACAGTTAGTAGGAAATCTGCAGCTTTACACCCAGACACGGGTCAAGTCCAAGGCTGAGAGGTGCTTTCCAAACCTTTCTGCACAATGAGAAAAATCCTGCCAGGTGGCCATGGGTGCCTGTCCTTAGGCATGTGCAGAACTGCGGAGTTTCTGCCTGCACTTGCTTTGCTTTGTGTTTCCTATCTGGCAATACAGTGCTCTAGCTGAGGAGCAACTGTATTGCCAGATACATTTGGCTGTGCTCACCAGAAGATCCAGCACCACAACCTTTTAATGACACTGATTTCTTATTTACATTAATATTTCTTCTTTGTTCGTGGTTAATTAAATATCTTGGTTCCTATTTATAAGTTTGAGATTTTTTTTAATATGCCTAATGAAACACAGCAATCCTATTTCTATCGCAGTGCTGCTGGTATAGCAAGGAGGGAGGAAGAGGGGAGACTTTAGCTGAATTTCTTCTCATTGGAAGTCTAGCATCTTCCACAAAAAAACAAACCTCATAGAGTACCAAACATATTTGATAAACATATTAAACCACATAACTGATTCTGGTCATCTCAGTTTGAACAGTGTGTAATAATTTCAAAAGCTGGAAGTACTGAAAGAATAAATAACACAATCTATAAAATATAGGACACACTTGAGATAGAACATTGCTATTATAGCAGTGCAACACTGCCACTGCTGTCATCCCAAATTGATGGGGAACATCTATCTGTGACTGTAAGCACAACCAATTGTTCAAAACAGTTCACAAGTATTTTGGGAATGCCTCCATTTCTGGAAGACCATGACATGCTGATTGACACAAGCTTGATTATTCTGAATGTGCTAAAAGTAAAGGCTCAAATATTTGAAGTTGCTGTCTGCTAACTTCCAGAGATCAAACTAACCAAACCCCAGTCATGGTGAGTAAGTGCTTTGTAACAATTTTACCTATTCAAGGTCTATTTAAAGTCTATTTATTTCACCAGTTTGACCTGATGTGGGAATATTATTATGAAGAGGGTGCAGTGCTGAAAGACATAGAGGAGCTTTCTCTTTTTATTATCCCTTTCATTCTATTTATCTTTTTTTCTTGTAATGTTTTACATAATAAAAGGTTTAGCTGTTTGTTGGTTTGTTGATCTGTTGTTTTTGGTTGTTTTTTTTTTCCCCAGGAAATAAAACAGATCTTTTCAAAGAAGGCTGCTACCACAAAGGCCTTAAAATAATCTTGGCCATTGCTAAGATACCCCAGGCAAACACTAATAAGAGCAGGCAAAATAAAATGAAGAAAAGCTGGAGAGGACACAAGTTCTGCCAAAGTAAACAGTCAGAAAAGGAAAAACAAACACCCTCCCTCTCCTTCCCCAGAACATGTAAATTCAATTGCATTTACAAATAAATTTGCTTTGGTTATGCTTACACCTTTACATGTGTGCTTTACATGAGTGACTGTCAACATTTACTTATGTAAATACTGAAGACCTGTGATTTTGATCTTTGTATATGCAAATATTTACACTGGAATTCTTGTAGTAGGATATCACACCTCTGGAACCACCAGCTGACTGTGTTCCCTCCCACCACGTGTCACAGCCTTGGCAGAGAAAGGACAAAACCAGCCAAAGAAATACTTGACTGTGGGCTTTGTATGCAGGTCAGGGCAAGTACTTCAACCCATCTGGCTTCTGTGATGCCAGAGCTGGAAAACTGCACAGCAGGAAATTTGATTATACCCTTGGAAGAGTTTATCTGGGGTGGAGAACTCAGAGCTCCCCTAAATTCTTTGCTGGAATAAAATGTGTGAGACAGATAACATTATATTGGGAGTCCTTCATTCAGCTGTACAAACTGCCAAGGGAGAATCACATTTGAATTCCTCACTTTGCCCAGGTTTTTGCTGAGAGTGATTTTTGGAAAATGTATGTCTAGCTCAAAAAAGGAAACTATATCACCATTCATGGCAAATTCTATGAACCCTCTGCATTTGTCATATAATCAAGAAAATCAAAATTGCAGGGAACCTATCTAGGTCAGTGTGCCTCAGATTTAGTGTACACAAAATAGGCAAGTATTTGCAGTTCTTTCAGACAATAGAAGAAAATGCACAAAAAAAAAAGTAATAAATAGTTTACTCCTGCAACCAAGTGAAGGCAATTTCAGTCTTCTCATATGTAAGTAGGAATGGTACAATGCATCACTGGCTGCTTCAAAATCATTTGCTCAACATCTCAATCTGATTTCATGTGCAAAATGTTCTGGCTCACAAATTAACTTGCTCTTTTATCATATATTGTCATGTCTCCAGTTTGCAGCCATGGAGATAACATATGTAACATGTATGGGCCAAAAGACTAGGAAGAAAAAAGGGTCATGAGATCCACAGAGGAGAATGGAGAACACAAAAAGTTCTTCATTTCAGCAGTCCTTCTGTGCTGAAATTTTGGTTTATGGACCATATGCACCCCTCATATTCATTTACCTACTCCTTGTCTCTTCTTATTCATATTCATTTACCTACTCCTTGTCCTGGCAGTCAGCTTGATCCTTCATCCTCCCCAGGTTGGAAGCCTTTCCCTTCAGCCTGGAATTTGTGTCTGATGTCTTATACTGACATTTTCCTAAAGGCACAATAAACTTCCATTTGTATATTTTATGCTACTAACAACTACAACAACAGCAACAACAACAACAATAATAATAATAAAAATGTTTATATCTACAATATTTATCCCATATTACAGTATCTCTTTAGATCTGAAATAATATCCTTTCATGTTAAGAATACATTTTCAGGTACCGTGCTGCTATTTCAGCCATCGTTTTCCAGGATATTTTAAGGCAGGTTTTGAAGAACATCACAGAAACTGCTAACCTGCAATGGTATCTCAGGCAATAGCCATTTTTTCCAGGCTTCTAAACAGATGGTAGCCAATCCAAATTCAGCAGTGCTAGCAAGCAACACTCAATAAAACTGTAATTGATGCATATGGTACCTGCTAGGCTGTTTAAAAACTGACTCTGTGGCATTAAAAGGAAATTGTTTAAAACTCCTGATAGAACTGCACCTGATTTTTGGGGTAAACCTATGGAGATGAAATCTGCATTTCATGCCTTTGACCTCTCAAGAACCCCTCTGGTTTTATGTTACAGCAGCACAACTTCTTTCAGCTGAACTGGAGTCAAAGGAGCATAGCATGTCTTTTCAATTCTGCCGAAGTTCCATGCCTGGTGTTTCACAGAAGAGACCTCGTTCAGCAGTTTGCTCTCTCTGCAACACAACACACAGTCACAGGTTGACTTGTTTGTCTGTTGCATAAGGAAGAGGAAAGGAAAAATCACAAGCACTCAGCAAGCACTCAGCTCTGCGTGATTCCCTGATTAGCCCACAGAACGACCTGGGGGAAGGAGTGCTTCACCACATTATGAACCACAGTGAGACTTTAATGGAGAATGGTGAAATCCAAGCTCACTTGTTAATTTACACAATAAGATGTGACTTTGAAAGTATTCCTAATTTATGTCTGCTAAAGAAATAGGGATAATTGCAGTTGTCTTTTAATAGGTCACTTTAATAGATATTCTAGCAATTTGACTTCTGCTCTGAAAATAAGCAGCAATCAGATATCAGGGAACAGACAGATGTGTGCCAGAAGATACTATTTTTCAAATTCATCCAAACAAGAGTTCTTCTTCCACTAAGAAAATGAATGAGATTCTTCAGGTCTTAAGCTGAGTAAAAGCCTATAGGAAAGTGATCTTTAAAGGCTTGCCTGCTCTGCATAGACCAGCGCTGTACAGGGATCCCAGCACTAACTCTGAATGACACCCAGCAGGGTAAACCAGCAAAGCTGGGCACTTTTTGCTGCTTTTGAATTGGGCTTGCCCATACAGTAGCTCTGGCTCATTGTAGAGCACTTGTAATGTGGGGAGGCACACACAGACCATGAGAGGCACACACAGATCATGAGAGGCACGCACAGGCCATGAGAGGCACGCACAGGCCATGACAGGCACACACAGACCATGAGAGGCACACACAGGCCATGAGAAGCACACACAGGCCATGAGAGGCACACACAGACCATGAGAGGCACACACAGATCATGACAGGCACACACAGGCCATGAGAGGCACACACAGGAGACATGAGAGGCACACACAGGCCATGAGAGGCACACACAGGCCATGAGAGGCACACACAGACCATGAGAGACACACACAGACCATGAGAGGCACACACAGACAATGAGAAGCACACACAGGAGACATGAGAGGCACACACAGGCCATGAGAGGCACATACAGGCCATGAGAGGCACACACAGGAGACATGAGAGGCACACACAGGCCATGAGAGGCACATACAGGCCATGAGAGGCACACACAGACAATGAGAAGCACACAAAGGCCATGAGAGGCACACACAGGTCATGAGAGGCACACACAGGCCATGAGAGGCACATGAATGGGCACACAGAGCCACTGGGGCTGCCTCACCAGAATTCCTTACAGGAAAACTCCATGTGTAAGGGCAATCCAAACCCTCATTCTTCCAGTACTTGAGTTTCAGAAAATAGGGTGAGTGGATTGAGAAGGAAATTGAGAGCTGGAGTGGAAGGATGACTGTTTATAGTCCTCCTTGAGAAGAAAATGAGACAATAGAGGTAACATAAGCTGCACAGCAGTGTTTGACCATTACTGGGTACTGTGAGTATGACAAAAGACTGTTAGAGGCAAGGAAGACACTGAGCAGATATGTACAGTAACCCTCTTTTTGGTGTGAGGGACTGTGTGGAGAAATGGATGATAATGCTTGTTTACAAATTGGAGAAGTGACAGAAATAAAAGTGAGCTGAATGTGGGTGGGAGCTGGCATCACAATCACACCATGAGAAATTATAGTCAGAGATGAGCTGTAGTGATTTTGTGGTGAAAATAAGAAGACATTAAAGAGATTTCTAGGACAGATGATGAAATCCAAATCATGGACTGGGAAAATTTTCTGGGCAACTGACTACCGTTGAGACTGTTTTATTTATCAGGGGGAAAAACTAAGAAAGAAAAAAGGGGATGCAAAATTAGGAGAGACCAAAAGAATTTCTCTCTCACAGAGAGATTAGAGAAGCCATGGTTTATAGAATATCCTTCAGATACTGTGGGTGAAATATACACCTAGCCCAAGCTGAAGGGTCCAGAAAATCATCCAAGCTGAACTGGACACCTGAGTTACAAGCAAGTGCTAAGTGTCCAAAGCAATGAAAAAAACTTGTAGAAGGTGGGTTTGGTAGAACTCTGGAAAAGCTCTGATTTAGCCATCCTGAGCTGGAAGTGACAACCAGAGATTTGTGAAGAAGTCTCTAAGAAACAGGCCAAAGTTTTGGTTTGGGATAGGCCTGGAAAGGTGTCTCCATTCACATGTCAGGGCCTGGAGTGGAAGATTTGTCAGTGGTCTCCATAAAGCAAGGGTTTGGTGTGAGTTTGTCACTGAAGTTACTGAAGCCCTATGGAGGGAAGAAGAAAAGGAGAACTGAGTCTAGATCTTGGTGACATCTTCACAGACATCCGGAGGGAAATCTCCACTTCTTTCAGAAAAAAAAAAAATCTCCACTGACACAGAGCTTCCACTGACTGCATGTGAGGACAGCCAAGAAGAGGAGTGGGCTTTGAGGGATGCCATTATCTCAAACTTTCCAGGAAATGGGAGGAACTTGTGGGAAGTGCCACCAGAGCTCCTGGATCAGGTGCACAGCAAACTCAGATGCTGAACAGAAAAGAGTCCAGGTGAGCAACTGAAGAAGCATATAGAGCTAGGGATGGATATGCCCGTTAGGTTTTGTTTTAAGATGGGAAAAACTAAATGGGTTTGCCTTGTGAGAGAAAAGAACCTTTACCAGAGAGGTAAAGACTAATTTGGGAGCCAGTTTATTCTAGCATGTCCTCGAAAGATTAGTTTATGCTGCTCAGAAAAAACTCTTCGTATCTTCGGTTTAAAGAGCAAGAGTGTATTTTTAACTACAGCATCTCACAATGACTACTCCAGTGCTGGAAATGCACGGTGGTTTGAAGGTACAACTGTTTCAGCAAATGCTAGAAATGAAAACTTTTTGCCTGAGACACTGCTTTGTTTACACTGATGTGTGGTAGCCTGAGGGGAAAAAAAAAAAAAGCCGCTGGATACAGAGATCAGGTGTGAGCAAAGAAAGATAAAATATTTGGCAGGAATGCAGAAGGCTCATAGCCTTTTACATGGTCTTAGTGGTTCCAGCCTTTTGGCAGACGACACTCCGCTAGCACCCCGTCCTGCCAAGTGTCATAATTAGAGTGTAAATATCAGGAAAAGTCGTCCTTTTCTTGAAGTTCCATACACTAGAATATCAGCTTTCATTAACAAAAAATCTGTCCCTCATACTTAACAAGAAAAAAAAAAAAAAAACAACAAACAAAAAAACCCAACCCAGCTTGAGAAACACTTGCGAAACACTCACAAAAACAGAATTTAAAGAGATTCATGCACGTACTGCTTTCTAATATCTTGTGATTTTATCTTATGGTTTTTGCACAGCGTGTTGGCAACTCTGTTAATTTATAATGGGAACTGAACTAAGAGACCTCCAGTCTCTGGCCTACTCTTTAAATAGAGTTAAAAGTCATTGTGAAATACGCACTGGGGCAGTGGCTCCCAAAGTGTTGATCACCCATCAGATATCACCCATCAGATAAAGGTAAAGTGCTGCATGGCTTTACCCAGTCGTTTTCACTTGCCTTCACAGCATATCCAACTAAGACGTGGAAGATAAACCCCCCAAATGATGTGTGAAAATGTGCCGGCCATTAGGAAACTCTGAGGGCCCAAAAGGTTTACCAGTCGCTGTTGCAAAGGTGCCTTTTTGCTCCTCCCTTGCATTCTCACGTAAGGAGAGCCGTGGCTGTGCTGAGCAGCCCCTGATCCGCTATGCTCGCATCTCCTTTCTCCCGGAGATAGAGAGGGCAATACCATTCCCATACCCAGTCTCCTGGAGACAGAGAGGGCAGCACCATTCCCCTGCCCTGCCTTTCTCCCGGAGATGGAAAGGGCAGCACCATTCCTGTGTCCAGCCTTTCTCCTGGAGATGAAGAGGGCAGCACCATTCCCCTGCCCAGCCCACTGTGCTGCCGTGCCCTGAGAGCCCACCTGGGCCGCCCCAAGGATGAATCCAGGCTGGGCTAGCCCCGGGGCACCGCAGGAGAGCGCAGTGTGGTTTAACCACGCAGTTATTCCCCTGCTTCCCCCGTGGGATGTCACACACGCCGAGCCCACTGCTGCGGTGGCAGCTCGGCGTGAACAGTGCCCAAACTAACGAGCACCGACGCCTCAGCTCTCACAGCACAATCCCAGTGCTCATGAACTGCAGCCTTGCACTCCTCTTCCAGTGGATGGGTTCCTTTGCTCATGGCTGAAGAGCTCCTCACTCTGGGCTAGGATGCCGGCGGAGCCCTGGTGGGTCCTGCACGAAGCTCATCTGCAGTGACACTGTGCTAGCACCAGATAAAGCTCCACCACACTCGGCTGAGGGCTCTCCAAGCAGGTGGGACTTAAAGCAAGGCTTGGGAGTGTGCTCACATGAGGCTGAAGCCGGTCCCATTCTCCGGAGGCATGGGCATATCTTCTGAAGCAAGAAACTATTCCAAGTGACCAAAATGTGGCCGTACCCATTATTGGACCAATTAGCTCAGCTATTCTGCTGTCAGGGCACCAGTGGCGTTAGAAAGAGACTGATGAAAAGGTTCTGCCTACCATATTTGTATTTTTGTTTCTCAGTCCCTGCTTAGAAGTAAAGACCTACAAAGGGCTTGGGAAGCCCAGAAGCATTGGTCCGGGTGAGGGCAAACCCAAACATGAGGGCAGGCATGTGAAGAGCCACCATGTCTATATTTCCAAGTCTGGTGGGGACAGCATCATTTGGAAGGTGTTACATCCAGGCCAGACTGCTGGAGTAAGCCCCCACAGGCAGTGGTGCAGAGATCAAGGACAGGACAAGCAGCACATGTGTGGTGAGCACAAGCAGAGAGACAGGCCAGGTAGCTTGGCTGACTGCAGAGTCTGACCTACTGACTGTACACAGCTTTAAAGACAGTGAGTGTGAAGATCAGACTTTTGAGAGCATTTTCAGTAGCAGTCTGCCTTTGAAAATATAGATTTACTGAAATGGAAATAGTTGACAGGTATATTCCTGTTTTCACAAAGCTTTCCACACAGTGAAGAAAATTATAAATAAAATGTTCTATAAGTGATTTCTTGATTTGGAGGTTTTATTGACTGCTTACTTACATGACTTCTCTGGGATTTTGCCAGCTCGATCTGTTGAGGTTCCTAGAGAGTACAGAGCTGTAAGTCTCATAGCTTTCAGATAAATCAGTATTCTACTATATTGAATTTAAAATGTTTAATAGACTGAATTTCCACTTGAGAGGAAACTAGCTTTTCATCTTATTTCAGGATGACCAATTTTTCCAAATCCCAAGACTTTTCACAAAAGTGAAATAAAGCCAGTTTTGTCTTAATAGAGCACCTAGATGCTGACCTGTGTGGCTTCTGCTGCACCTGCCTTCACAGCCAAGGTACCAGAAGAATCAGAAAAAGTGATTTATCTTCATTGATACATAACTAAGACTAAGGAAGGCATCCTGGACCTTTTCCAGCAAAGGAGTATGGGGTGGACTACCCTGCAGCCAGCAAATGAGCAGCACAAAGCAGAGGTGCCTGGAGGAATCCTGACATGTCTGTACATGAATGCACATGTATGCTACTTCATGTGCCTCCGAAGAATCCTTGCAGGGAGAAAGTGAGGGGGAAATCTTTGTGATTTATCATTCACATTTATCTTGTACTGACAAATAATAAATAACAAGGTATGTCTGACAAAGGAGCTCAGCTTAACAGCAACCTTCTGTGGACTTGTTGGTTGGGAGGAAAAATGACTGTTATTTTAGCTGTAAAATCTCTGCTACATGATGGACAGTTAGCACGATGAATTAAATCAGAAATAAATTTTAAAAAGCATGTACTAAGGAAGAAAATTTAGAGAGACATTAAACAAAAAGAAGGAATGGAGCTTGCTACCTTATAGGATGAGCACTTATTTAAAGCATTAATTTCTGCTCAGTTCAAAGCAGAGAACCCACAAATGTGCTTCCCAGACGCGTTATTGATTTTTGACCTACAAATTACTCTCCTTCAAGGAGGGCTGATGTGGAACACAGACAGTGGGGGAAGAGGGCTGGAGTAGACAGGGTACTTCTCAGCTGCAATCTGCATAATGTTTAGTATTCAGTGAGTTAAAGCACGCAATGAAAGGGAACTGTCAGCGCAATCTAGAAGATATAAAGAAATGAAGGGGTGAAAAAAAGCCGTATGCTAATAATCCACTCAGTAATTAAGTGAAGATCGCTGCCAAGCGCCACTGCCACTTTCAAAGGGTAATTTGTACAGGAAATCATAGAGTCATTGTCAAATCATTTCAGGATAAAAGGAAAGTCATCAACTAAGATAAGATAAATGCTGGGTGTCTGGCAGCATGTGCCCTAGGAAATGCCTTTGCTTTTTTATATTGGAAAAAAATTTTGCAAAAGTGGGGCTAGAAAAACTTGACATGTTGAAATGCACATTTACTATTAATAATAGAGGTGATATATGCATAGATGCGTTATTAAATAGGTAACTGGAACAAAAAAAGTCATCTGGTGAGCCAGCTAAAGGGGAATTAACTTTCAACAATCGAGTGTGACTTTTAACTTGAACCTTCGGTAAATTAGAGCACACTTCATCCCGCCCCCAAAAGAGTCTTTTGCAATTAATGCGCTTTAATATTCCTTTCTTCTAAGTATGGGATAATCTGTGGGAGAGCCAGTTTCCCACAAGAAAAGATTTTTCCACAGGAAAAGATTTGAGGCTTTACAACTGTTATCCTCCCACGGGTCCCTTTGAGTGTTTTTTTCGTGACTCTTGCCCAGTCCCAGATTCTGGGCCGGGAGCGCGGCGGGCGCGGCGGTGCCGGGGCGCGCAGGCTGCAGGAAGGAGCTTTGGGCGGCGCACCCCGCTCCTCTGCAGGCTAGGGTTATTTGCCCCTTGCTTAGATTGGGGTTTTAAAGTTTCCCCGTGTGCTCTGGGTGACACCGAGTTTCCAAAGATGCCCTTTCAGTCGTCAGCACCTCGTGGTTGAGGCCGTGCCTTTGCAGGGCTGCTGCGTTCGGCAGCGTCGGCTGGTCACAGGGGGACAGAGGGACAGAGGGACAGAGGGACTGAGCCGCACGCGGGACAGCGCTGATGAACTCCAGAGGAGACACATTTCCCTCAGAACACGAATTCACCCTCAACGTCAGCTTGAGGTGAACGCGAAATATGCCCAGGATGACCCTATAGAATGAGAACAAGAAATTTAAGCACTTTAAATTTGTCATGCCATTTATTTAATTTTTTTTTACTCTCTGTACATTTAATGTATTTTTTTACATGAAATGTACAGAGCATATCTCATGGGTAATCATATTTATTTCACATATTTGTTTTACATTAAATATAATAATATATTATTATATTTAATAATACATGGTCTTACTCAAGCTTTTATACCATTGTATAAGTGATTTTTACTATATTATTTTCTTTCACCGCATCTTGAAAATACATAGTAAAATTAGACTAATTTCTAATGTATATAATTAACTTTGATGTAATGATATTTGAATTTTATTAAGTGCATATTCTGGCCCGCACTTGACCTATCACAGGTGTACAATTACATAGCTGATTTTATGAATCACAAGAAGGTTTGGGGTTTTTTCCAAGAAATAGTGTTTACCAGACATGGAAAAACCCCCTAATTTCATGTCTTTATCCAGATATACTAACTAATCTTATAAAATGTGAGCAGGAGGCTCTTCATATGTACACTCAATTTTATTTCATGCCAATTATTTTGCACCTAATTCGGAAATCCAAACACAGAACCCAGATCTGAGAAACAACACAGACTCGTCTCGGTATTTAGCACAGAAGTCTTAACACTCAAACAGCATGAGGGCTTGTTACGTTTTGGAGAGAGTTCTGATTTTTTTAAAACAGTGATAACGTTTCAGCCATCCAGATTTTTTCATCCATGACAGATATAGTATAGATCAAACAGTTCAGATCATAAATAATTCAAGTCTAATTTAATAAAAGTTAATGATCTACAATAGAAATTGCTTTAATTCTACTTTTAACTGTTTCACAACACTGTCTGAGAATGAAAAAAAGCAGGCTGGAAATGGACTCAAAAACATGCAAGCCTACATGAATTTTTTAACATGCTACATTTCTCAAAGAATAAATTTCAGAGTGCTTGCAAAATAATGGTTTAGAACTTTATCCAAAGGGGCTGAGAAGAGTATAACATTCACATGAAGAACAAAAAGAAATAAAAAAACCCCTGTGTCCTTCAGATATACATTTCCTTCATTTTTTTTCTCCTCCCAGATTGTGATACTGTTCCTCTATTTTTATTCCTTTATGTTTTATCTTGTCTTATGTGAAATTTGATTTATGAACATTTTTATATTTAGAAAATATCCTTTTATTGGAAGGTGATAGTGTTTCTGAGTTATCTCACTTATATTTCATTTCAAAGGGAACCTTAGTAAAAGGACCTCCAGAATATTCATTTACTATTACATGATAAGGGGTGAGCAAAAATTGGCCTTAAGATACATTATTTTGTACAGTGCTATACAAACTACAAAAATAAAAGCCTCTTTACCTTTCTTTTTCAGGTCTATGCATATTTTGATGTGAATAGAGATAGAAGAGGGTCATATCTGTACTCAGCACAGAACAGTTAATCTCTAGGTATTAAAAAAAAAAAAAAAGAAAGAGGCCTGTTGGTGTTTCTCTTGCTAACCAAAAGTGATCTAAAATATACAGCAGTGCAGTTAGACTGACAACTCACTATATTCAACATTGTTTCTGAAGGAGATGATGGCTATTAATCAAGTCTTTCTCTTTCTTTCTTTCTTTCTTTCTTTCTTTCTTTCTTTCTTTCTTTCTTTCTTTCTTTCTTTCTTTCTTTCTTTCTTTCTTTCTTTCTTTCTTTCTTTCTTTCTTTCTTTCTTTCTTTCTTTCTTTCTTTCTTTCTTTCTTTCTTTCTTTCTTTCTTTCTTTCTTTCTTTCTTTCTTTCTTTCTTTCTTTCTTTCTTTCTTTCTTTCTTTCTTTCTTTCTTTCTTTCTTTCTTTCTTTCCATGTGAATGAAGGATTAATTTGGGTGAAATCTCATTCTGTGTATTAGGCATGGTACACCTCAAAAAAAATACTTTATGTAGTTGGATGGTTGTGTTTTCCTGTACCAACAGGTGCCCATCTACCACCATCTGTATCAGAGGCTGTTTTTGTGAGTAAGGACCAGGCATGTAAAAATGCAAACACAGTGTAAATAGCATATCAGTGTGAAAAAAAGCCCCTGAATTAGGCTGTGCAAACTCACAGACCTTAGTATTTAAAAACAGTCGCAGGTTCAATTGGAAGTTTGGCTCCAATTGTATTTTACCAATAGGGGAAATTCAGCTGAAGGTTTACGAGGTGGAATGTTGCATTTCCTGCAATAACAACGACGAGTAATTTGCGATTGTATGGCGTATCCTAACAGCTGTGATATATGTTGCTTTGAATTCATTTAGCTGTAACAATATTTGTTAATTTTTCCCTTCAGATGCCTGTTGTTGATATTTTCTAAATAAAGCCAAGGAAAAGAAAACGCCAGCATTCTGAAACGTAAAGCAATCTGTAAAATTAAAAAAGCTTCCGTGCCCCCCCCTTCCCCAAATGCATACCATATGCCAGAGCTACTCCTTAACTCGCAGCGACTGTTGTTACTGTAGGCATCAGTCTCTGCCAGAGCAATTACCGCCAGCCATCCGTCCCGGCTGCTCCGCGCGGCCCCGGGAGCGCGGCCCCGGCCCGACCCTCGGCTCGCCCACCCCGCACCGGGGACAGGCCCGGCGGCCGGGCACCCCGCACCGGGGACAGGCCCGGCGGCCGGGCACCCCGCACCGGGGACAGGCCCGGGGCCGGGCACCCCGCACCGGGGACAGGCCCGGCGGCCGGGCACCCCGCACCGGGGACAGGCCCGGGGCCGGGCGGGGCTCGGCGTGGCCGGGGAGCAGCGCGGGCACGGGGAGCCACGCTGGTGCTGGCTGCACTGCAGGCACTGGGGCGCTGGGAGAGCTCAGACCCCACAGGCAGCTGATGCTGGGCGCTGAGAGGGAAAATAAAACGCCAACAACGCATAAAAATGTACATCTGCCAAAAATCATCGGATGCTGGGGAACCTGGTAATGCTGAATACCTGCTTTCAAATCCTGTCCTTTGGTAGGCATCTTTACTTGAAAACAATTTGCTCTTGTTTCTGCCCTTAAGAACAAGCTTATGCAGTAGGAAAAGAGAGGCCTCCAAGCCTGCATCATTGTTTCTACCCATCCTGAGATCTTGCGTTTCTCACTACCCACAGAGAGATGTTCAAACACTTGCTCATGTTTCATTTTATTAACAAATAAGCTCTGTTATAAGGGAAAGCCATACAGAATCAATTGGTAATTGAAAGGAAATGTACACATTGATTTGTACATCAGTGATATACTGCACTGATTGTTGCACATTATACAATGTTTACCGATTAGAGTTGTTATACATTTATTGTCCCTTTCTTACCTTTTATTATTACTGCAAATTATCTTTTAGAGTAGAAGGAAACACACGATGTGTTATGGAGTCACAAAAGCAGCTCACAGACATTTGCAGAGAAAAGTGCACAGAGCTTATACAGAAGAGAATAAGTCTGAAACTTCAAATCTTTGAAGCTTTTCTGTGACAAGAAAACAAAAAGACCTCAAACCCAGAAAGCAGGAATAAAGCATTCAGAAACTATAATGTTATTTTTGAATTCTCAGTAAGGGTTTTCTGCTCTGTTAATTACTTTTACAATACCTGGTGAGATGGCACCATGACTGGAGTGCTTAGGATACTGCAGTTGAAATAATAAATAATCACCTGACATTTCTTAAAAGGCTTGCTTCTTTCTGAGTTGTGTTGTCTTTTATCAGCCTGCCTCATGCCTTTATCACGTTTGTTCTCATTCAGATCAGTGAAGGCTTTCATTTCCTCAACAGTCCCCAAAGCCAGGATTTGTAGCCTGTATTCAGATTCATTTAAAATCAATACAGTACAAAATAATTAGAGAGACAAAAAAGGTGTTGCAGATTCTTTCGTTGCCTTAGATCTTTTGACCGCAAAATGATGACTGTTTTTGTTAGAGCAGCATTTTAAAACAGATAGTGATTGCATGTGTTACCTTGCATACATCCTAGCTGTACTGTATTTGCAGAATTCTCAACTTTAATACAAAGAAAAACATGGGTTTTTTCTCAGCAACAGAAGCATCAATAAAAAAAGCCAATTAGAAGAGATGAATTTTTATTACATGCTGATGATTAAATCTACATTAATCATAAACATCCGCAGGCCACCAACAGGGCTTGTTTAATCATTTTCAACCATTTGTGTCTCTCTCTAGCTTCTATTCTGTTAGATTTTCCTACATTACTTCCATATTTGGTATTGGGATGTTAGAAAGTGCAAGTATACTCCTGGGTAATCAGGATTTCAGGCAATATGACTCAAAAAAACATTCACAAAAGAAATCTCCTGGAAGGTTTCTAAACCCATGATGTGATGGGCTATGCAGTTAGTGACATTGTTTGTGTGTAAAATAGGGCACTTACCGTATGCACAGGGGTTATTTCAAGTATTAGATAACTTTGAATTTGGTATAGAAATAGCTGTATAGTTGATATAGATATAAAAGATATAATGGGGAATAAAAGGCCAAGAAAGTCTCAGGTGCAATGACCTGGACAATGATTCTACTATCAACAGGAGAATTTTAAATGAAATTTGTTTTGAGCACCAACCATAAAAAAAATAAAAAGGAATATAGCATGTTGCCTCATTGCTAGCAGCAAGTAAATAATGCTACAGAAGAGTTCAGACCTAATTGGAAGTTGGAATAATTATAGATGATGATAAGCCAGCCACCAGAGAAATGCAATATTCAAGATGTGTGGTAACAAAAACATTGATTAACATAAGTCAGGACAAGAATGAAAACAGCTTAGAAATACAGCATATAATTTATGACCATGGGAAAAAATCAATATCAACAATAGATATGAAGAGAAAGAAAAAATTATTTAGAATTTCTTTCTCTCATTTTTTTTAATTCCACAGTGATTTTGTAGAGAGCATTTAGTGAACAATTTTTCTTTGAAGTATGAATTACATTGAAACGGAATGCAGCCTCCCCCTATACCCTTCCTAAGCACTCACTGAAATTTCACTACAGTTTTCAGGGATATTGTTTTTTCCACATGAAATCATAGTCCAAGTTGCCTGGTGATGATATTTTT
Organism: Melospiza georgiana; assembly: GCF_028018845.1. NCBI lineage: Eukaryota > Metazoa > Chordata > Aves > Passeriformes > Passerellidae > Melospiza > Melospiza georgiana. Next base: position 134,661,814 of record NC_080430.1, on the reverse strand, counting down.
TTTTCTTTTTATAAGCAGACTTTTCTTTTATGAAAAAGGAGAGGTGGGGAGAAGGTAAGTAGAAGCCATTTTAGCTTTCTCTTAGATAAATTAAGCCAGCAAAGATGCTCTTGGGAGATTTCAGATAGGATAAAAATAACAGTTTCTGGGTTCTTCAGTTATTTTTCATTTCCAACAGCTTGAAAAAGGCACATCTAAGTTTCACAGTTCCATGGAATTGTGTATTTCTTCCTTGCTGTGGAAGGGTTTGGAGACTGCAGAGCCAGTGAGGATACCCCAATGGTCTGTTCTGGCCTGGGGCTGAACTCTGTCCCACAGCAGGAGCCTGTATGGAGAGCTGCATCCTTGAGGGGATGATTGGGGAGCAACCAGGTGGCAGCTACCCCATCTCATCACCTGGAGCTTCATTCCTACTGTGTTGCCTCAAAGAATGAAAAGGAGATGGGAAGGAACGACAGGTCCATAGCAAAAAAAAAATTATAACATCTTTGGACCAACGTGGTAATTCTTTGAATATTGTAGGATTTTACAGAAGTGCATGCCTGTGTAACGTTTGTTTCTCTGGGAACACAGGTCAGACTTCAACACAAAGAATCAGGTATATAGTGGCTTTTGAGTGAGCTGATGCGATCACACCACCAGGAATCTCTCCTTATGTCTCCCAGATGCAAAACAAACTTCCAGTGTGCAGATTTCTAGTGGCAGAGGAGGTGTTCTCTGTTCTAATTTTAAAATGCCACCCTCATCAGTATATACTCCATCAGCAGAATATGCTAGGCTGAAATCAGTCAGCAGGAAACTATGGGCTTAAACTATTGCTTAAGCTGGCAGTTCAGCAAAGTTCTGTGCTCCAGACTGGTCATCTCTGAATTTCCCAAGTACCTCTGTGCACATATATCATCAGAATATTAACTGAAAACACTTCTAAAGGCAACATGGCTCATTGACCACATACCATGGCATTGCTGTCAAACAGTTATTTGTGGACCATACTTTGAGAACCACTCACTGAACCTGTCTAAAATGAAGTGTGGAAAACACTGTAAGAAACAAAGTCAAGGAAGTAATATATTGGCAAGTAAATGGAATCTAGCCTGATCTTTTTCTGTCTCAAAATTGCAGAGATATATGATAGCTCTATCAATTGCAATGCCAGTCTAAGTCAGAATATATGGTCAAGCACAAAGAAATAATTAGGAAACTGTCACAGCAGGCAAAAAGAACATATAAAGAATAGTAAATGAAGCTAAGCTGAGATAGATTTAAAATGTCGAGAGCCATGAGAAAAGTGAAAGATGAAAGGTAGCAGCCAGTCCAACAACATGAATATGATGTAAAGCAGAACAGCTTTTAGTTAAGGTAGATCTCAGTTTCTTAACATTCTGTGAGGAAAGATTTGCAAAAGAATGGAGCAATGTGTGAAAATAAGAAACAGAAGGAGCAGAAGGAAGACAATATGGTAACACATGGTTACAGTTCCAAGACTTGAGAATATATTTCTTGTACTATATCCCTTTATGTTAAAATGCATTCTGTTTATTCTGGCTCAATGGCTCAGCTGGTATCATAGTGTAACACCCCACCACATGGTAGACCTGAGCTCAGGAGCAAGCGTGGGCCAACAGAGCTTGGGACTGTCACAGAGGTGATGCTGTTATCTTCAGCATTGGATAATGCTGCCCAGGGAAGTGATAGAGCTGTATATTTCTCTGAGAACAGCAAGAAAAAAGGAAAATAATAAGCAAAACAGGAGAAAATGCATCCCACAGGAATAAATAGACAGAAATATAGACCTCATGTAAGTTGTGCTTTCTCAATGAAGTAAGAACATCTTTTCTCATCATTTTTTTTGCAGGACTGATACAAGATGCTCACTTCTGTACTGCAAATATTACTCTTCAAAATAAATTTTGTTTTCCTCCCAAATATTTATTGCACTAGTATAACTATAGGAAGTGGGCTGAGATGACCAGCAAAATTTTGGAGCTGAAATGAAAGTTATGGAAAAACAAATGAGGCAAATAGACATCTTAGAGATCCCTTTCTAATCTACACATGATTAAATATCAGAACTGCATTCTCTGATGGATCTTCCCTGCCTTCGAAGTTTTAGCAGACATTGGAAGGAAGCATAAAATATAAATTTACTAATTTAATACATCCTGGCATTTGTTTGCAGAAATCACACTTGAAACATTTTCTCTTTTATTAAAAAGTGGAATTTATCTAACCTCAGTGATCTATTGATTTATCAGTTATTATCACTTTATCACTTATTTTAGATACTGGCTCCAGAATGAGGCCTCTCCATTTAGACAGAAAAGCCAATGAAATTAAAACAGATATGTGATTTCCTGGTGATTATTCTCAAGCATAAAGGATCCTTTCCAGGAAAATAAAATGGAGCAGTTCTTAACTCCATGTCTTTGATGCCACCTGCCTTCATGTCTCTCAAGTATACCAAATATTGTAGTCAGAAAGAAATCAAACTGATTTATTCTGTCTCTCTCAGTACCAATGACACATTGATAATGAAGAACAAGTGGTTTCTCTCTGTAAAATTCATTCCTAAGTCTGTATTGTAGTACTTCAACCTGATGAATATTTTGCAACGAATCTCACTTGGACAGAATGGTTCTGAATTGTAAATTGCTGTTTGAAAATCAGCTCACTACCATGCACATTGGTCAATAGCTTTTGATTTGTTCTATGAGTGGTTTGGACACATTGTTCACACATATAAATACACATTATTCAAAAATACTTCTTATCACAGCAGTGAGATCACAGGAATAATTTTCCTGAAGAAATAATAATGGAAAACATTGCCCTTTGAAAGCAAACTGTAACTATTTCAGAAATTGCTCCTTCGTCCCCCCCACCAAATTTAAAAATACCAAGCAGGTATCTGTGAGTTATTCCTCAATGCAGTCTCTGTAAAACATATTTAAATAACAAAAGCAAATGCAAGGTCATAAGAAAAAGAAATTGAGAACAAAGTTATAATTAAGAACTATTTAAATTCTACACACAATTAAGTTTGATCTGAACAGGGAAATAGGTACCTTTAGCTTGAAAAAGATGGGTACATTTACTTTGCCAGATCTAGGACAATGCATCTTTAAGACATTGTGCCATTTTTTTTAAGAATTACTTCAAAAATGTGGGAGGAGGGAGCATCTAAAGCAAAATTGCAAATGCAACTTTTGATTGTTATGATTTATTTTTAATTATCCTTTTCTCCTTTTGTCTTAATTGGACAGAGCCAGTCTAAACTTGTTCTGTGCAATTAAGAGCAGTTACATGCATAGAAAATTGAGACCTATTTTAAATCTCATTTGGACTGACTCATAGTTCAGCTTGCTACAGGAAAATTAGAGCAACAAAATATATTTAAAAATCTAATGAGCTTTAGTTAAAATATTCTCCACAAAATGATGTGCTGGGAAGTTTTACACATTCACTCAAATCATATCAGACAGTGGATCAGGGGAAAACCATTTTGCTCTTACTAGGCTTCCACAGGAGACATCTAGGAGCATGTTATTGAATTCTCTTCAAAATCTGTTCTGAAGTTTGAGCTATTTATTTCCAAGGCAACTAAACAAATATTTTCCAAATAACTCATACATGCAGCTCAGATGGGGGCTAATTCTGTACTTGGTAATTTCCTACCTCTTGCAAACACAATTGGCACCCAGTGTACAGAGCAATGCACTTTCCAATAGTTAAGGTAACAAAAACCCTGTAAGGTGAAGGCAGTGCTAAAGCACCTGCATAATACCCATTAGTGTTAATAGGGGCTTGGGAGAACATATCCAATACCTCCATAAAAGGCCTCATGCAGCTTGGAATAAATGTGCAAAACAATAATAAATTAGTGAACCAGTATGAGAATAATCGTTTGAAATGAACCCAAATCCAAATATTGGAAATTTCTGGGGTTTCACGTTACACATGGGCCTCATTTCTCAGATCCCTTGGCTAAGATGCTTGGGAGGGGGGAGAAAGAGCCTGAGAAATCCCATTGTCCCTCCTTGTTGCCTGATTGCAGCTGGTAGTTCAGGACATGGAGGAAGTCGCACGTACAAGGAGCCATCCTTGCGTCTGCTTGGAGTAAAATACATCTTGCTCTCCTGACCACTGTCTGGTCTCCCCTTCCCTGCCTCAGGTGCTGCATAAACCAATGTAAAACCAGACAAAACTGTTCAGAGCCATGTGTGCTTGAAGGCTGAACCATATGCTTTGTGAGAAAGTCCTTTTGTTAACATTTCCTACAGATCCTTTCCAGAGACTTAAAAAGAGCCCCAAAACTTGAATACGGTTATTTTATTTTTTAGACATTATTTTTTATCGATGAGTGTCCTTCTGTTCTGCATTCCCCAGAGAAAAGCAGCAGTAGGAACACATAGCAAACTGAGATTTACTGTTTGTCCATAAAAGTCGAAAATTTCAAATCCAAGACTCTTAAAAAGAAACTTGAGTCTGCTTGACAAAATGTTTGTTCATTGTAAATACTTTCTCATTTCTAAATTCTTCTTTGCCTTTTTTGCCAAAGTCTCATGATAAGGTTCAGTTGATAGAACAACCCTGTTCATAAAGTGTGAATTTCCATCAAGTCAGATGAAATGTGAACTTGAACAATGGAGAGTTGGCTTCTCTCCAGTCCTAAATATAGCTGTGTGAGAACTCTGTGAAACCTGCCAAGCAGTTGGCCCCACTCTTAAAGAAAATAAAGGCCTGAAATACTTAGTTTCCCTCATTCATTTCATGTCTTCCCAGGTTTTTGAAGGTCTCTGTGAACAGTCAGACCCTGACTCAGTGCAGTTTACAGCCATTTTTTTCACATCACAGGGCTGTGGATATCTTCAAGGTGTCTTCCCTTCTTAAACAGGGGCTTCATTGTGTCCTGAGAGTTGCAATGGCACTGGAGTGAAATTTCAAGTGAGTGGTAAAACAGTAGGTAGGCAGAGCTGCTAGATCTTGATGATGTTGAAGTCCCCCTGGCTGGTAACAAGCCAACTCCATCAAGGAGTGTCAGAGCCCAGGTGGGGAGGTCCAAGATAGCTGAGGTGTCAGCAGTGTCCAGGGAGCCACCAGGCTGCAGTGACAGGGCTGAGCTCCTCACCTGAGTTTGGCTCACCAGGCACCTACGGCTGGATCTCTGAGAAAGACTACTGAGACTAAAGGAGCCTCCAGGGGGTCACCAAGGGTTTTGGTGGCCAAAGGACTGTTAGTGTCACTTCTGTGGATGACACCAAGGAGAAATTGTGCCTTGGCAATGGGAGATAGCCCCAAACACAGAGCAGGGCTGTGATTTGCCCCAGTTAAGTGGAATCTGAGTGTGCAGAGTCAAGAGATGGTGAGTGGTCCATGCTTGACCTCTGCCAGGGAACATGAAGTCAACAATCAATGCTTTTTGAACCTCCTGCCAGATATCTTTCTTCAGCTTTAAGCTTCTCTGGCTTTTCCTCAAGACTGGTAGAGATTTAATAAGGAATCCCCTAGTGCTATTTTTGTTCTTCCTTTTAACCTGTTCAATGCCTTTTAGCATTGTTTTTGCTTGGGCTGTCCTCTGCCCTCCCTTTGGAGAGTTTACAGTAAAGACAGGGTGATGCAAACATGGTCTTCCTGCTAACAGAGGTTCCACACTACCAATTAGGATTTAAATTTCAGGCCAAGATTTCAGTAGAGCTCTCCTTCCAGTTTGTGAGGGAATTAAAGCACATGCAGAAACATAAAGAATTTGGCTTCTGCAGACAGATTAATAATAAAAGAAAAGCATTGTGACTATTGAACATTTTAAAGGCCCTTATGAAAAAAAATAGCTTATGAATGGCTTTTGAAGTGAGACAAGTTATTCAGACAGCTGGCCATGCATTTCTTGGGACCAGTGGTGGATTATACAGGATAAGAAGATGAGAGCTGCAAGAGGCGAGGAGCTGCAGCTCCTGGAGCTGTCCTCTTGGCTCTTGCAGAGCCAGGGTGCTGGGGGACAGGACAGTGAACATCCCCAGCAGCACTGCCATCCTGCTGCCACCCCACGCGGGGTCCGTGCAGCCACTGCATATTTATGGCTCATATCTAAGAATGCCAAAAAAGGGAAGGAATGAAAGAAAAATGGAAAGAACAAAGAGAAAAAGAGATACAGCTCCAGTTCTTCTCAGACTCCAGGACCTATCAGTGTCTATGAAGAAGAATTCATTCTTATATACTATTAACAGAGGGAAAGCACATTCTGGTGTATTTGCTGTAAAGGGAACATTTCTGATGAGGAATGCAGATTCTCAAGGTGAAAAAATGACATTTTGCTTTAAAACTAAGTATCTTCTCAATTAATTTTAATTCTTCATTTAGATTCTAAACTTAATTCTTGGGATCAACCAGGTTGCTTCAAATTTGGGAGATTAGTACACAAAGAGGCTCCAGTTTGAAGTCAACAAATAGACAATAACAATCTTCACATTGCCAGGGATTTTACTTGAAGCTGATGTTGGATGCAACTTCTAGACCTTAATGGTTAAAGGGTTAAATAAGCTATTATCATAGTAAGCTCTTAAATTTTAGGAACAGAGGAATTTAACTGAATAGACAATTCTGCCAAATAAACTGAACAACTGCATCTTAAAATGTATCATTATTTTTCTGATCTTATTTCCCATGAAAAGCTGTTCCAGAATCTCTTTGGTTTTATGGTTTGATTTTTTCCTATTTGCAGTCTAAATTTATCCTTGGTCTAATACTGTCCTTTCTTTAAATAGTCCTTATCGCTGCCCGATATTTATTCCATAGTAAATAGAACTTACACATCCTTTCAGGCTGTGCTTTGATAGGATGGCAAACAAAATATTTTAATTTATCTTCTTGGAGATAGGCTGTTCTTTCTGCCCATTACCCCCATAACAGTTTTCTGAAGCAGCTCCAGCCAGAACACATCAATCTTGCACATGGATGGCCACTATGGGTGTGCTGTATTTCAGATGAGGTCTTGCTGGTGCCTTGCTCAAGGGCACAAATACTTTCCTAGTGCCACTTGAAATACTTCACATGACACATACAGGATCTCATTTGCCATTTTCCCTAACTGCAGCAGCTTTCTGGCTCAGAGAGGCAGTTCATCTTATTCATCCCTGCTTGTTTCAACTGATGAACTCAAGATTGTAGCAGGAAAACTAATTAGTCTGGGATTGCATAACCTTACATTGAAATTAAAAATGAACCCTTTTATCTGTTTATTTTTAACTTCTTGCTTATTTGGGAAATTATGTGGTTTGCTTCTTTGGGCAGATACCCCTGGTGCAGTATTGTCTCAAAAATAATCTTCAGATGATACTGACCCAAATGTTGCTAAATTTTGGAGAGACCATTTTTAGGCTTAGTCCAGTTGAGCTCTTTCTGTCAGAATTTCATATTGTCTCGCTTACTGCTGATCTGAGCAAGAGCAATCAATGACCAAGAACTCATGAAATTTTCTCATCAATTTGGTTTTTTCAATAAGATATAAGCAGGTATGGGCAGAAATCAAACCTTTTATTATGAGATTTTGCTGTGCATCACAAGGCAGTGCTCTGATCCATTGTTGGGACTTCTTGAATCACAGAAAACACCTCATAGAACCCAAATGAGAGCATGACAGTTTTTGAAGATCATAATAAAATCCCAATACAGAGTTGAGTTTTGAACATTAATTAGTATTAAAGTAAGTAAGGTATTTTTAGCCAATTTGAACTTAAAACATGCTAAATTTAAACACTATTTATGAAGCAGGGATCTGATTTGGAACAATATTCTGCAAAGAACATATTCTGGTTTTAAGAAAGTACATGGCTCACTAAGAGATGCTTTCTGCAATGGAGATGCCTTCCCTGAATTGAGATGTGAATTGCATGTGTGGTTTCACCCAGGATCCAAAATGCCAGTGCCTTTGCTCTGAAAAGTGGGATAAATTTTTTAAAAACACTAGCTACACATTTTTAAAAGCACAGAAGAATGTTATCAAAATGGATTTAATGCCTCTATTTCTTTGAGAAGTTCAGAACTGTTTAATTCTTCATACCTTTTTAGTAAGTTCTTATATTTTCAGTAACTTGAACTGATTTTCTGTGGCCTTTGAATCCTGAAGCTGATTGCACATGTGCTCTATAAGACAGCTATGGTGGAAATTTTGAGATATCTTGAGCACTGAAGCATCTCAGTGGCACCATGATATGATGAACCTGTTTGAAGTACAAACTTTCTCCCCTATAAATACAAAGCCAGCCTCAAAGTCTGATTTCTGAAGACAAAAAATACCAGTGGCAGAGAACTCTGCCCTCCTTTGCAAGGGACTCCTTACAACAATTCTGCTAAAGCAGGTTAAGTATATTCCCAACACTTTAATGAAAGATGGAAGACATCAGCTCCAGGAACAAAGGTCATTATTTTTCCTCCAAAAAGAAGTCCAGACCCAAAGATATAATTATGTTGTATCGGGGGCTTCTATCTCTGCCAGACTATGTAGGCAATAGCAAAAGGTATTTCAGCCTTACTTACACATCTACCAGAGGAGAAGAATATTTAACTTAGAGACAAAAAGCTATTTTATTGCATTACTTAGGGGTAAAAATACAAAGAATTTACTGTAAAAACAACCAGCTGTAGCTGCAGAGGCTGACGCAGAGTGTACAATTGCACTGAAAACACTGTGGCAACACTTTTAAATTATGGTTAATGGTTTCAGAGAATGTCACATACAGAAAAAGTGGAGCGCAGAGTATAAATGAGCCTAAGCACAGTCACTCTGGCTACTCTGAGAGCACATGAATTTGGTACCACACAGGGCAAAATGCTGAGGGATCAGCTAATGGAGAAATCTGTTCTGTGTATTTGGGAACAATTGGTGTTTAAAAGAAAAACCAACAGTGGCCCATATAGATGACTGGAAATTACTCACAGCCCACGGTCAAAGCTGGGAAAGGTTATAGGACAGGAAGATTTACCTCAGCATTTTGCACAGGTACTTTTGCTCTTTCCTAGCACCAGTCCACCAAAGAACTACACTATTCAATGTTTTTGTTTTCAGCCAGGATGACAGGAACATATTTGCAGTTTACAGCAGGTGCCTGACTAAGTCAACAAAGTGCAAGCTATGCAGTAAAAAATAATATATAAAAAAGGTCACTTTGCCCGAGTATGCCACTCCAGCAAGTTTCAGCGCCTTACAGGGGAATGTCTGAATCCAGCGACTGAAGTGATACTTGGCTCACTGCACCATCAGTAAAAGTGTTGTGTTGTCTCCTGTTTAATGCATGCAGGGACTTTTCAGATGCTTGTCAGCTCTTGTCCTGAGAATCATTACTACACCTGTTTCTTTGAAAGAGAAAAAACCCAGGCTATTCATCCACAACCTCCAGGTGGTCACCTTTGTGCTTGTGGCACAGTCATTCTTCCTGGCAGGCTTTTCCAAATCAGACCCTTGATGTCATGTCACTTTACTGAAGGGTCTCACAACACATGTCCACCTGGCCCTCGGCAGTGACAGGGACCTGACTCCATGCCCCCTCCAATGGCTGTGACTTCCATATCTTCCTACTGAGGATGAAGGAGGCAGAATTACATATGCTATAATTAACTGCAGACGATACTGCACAAGAAAAACAACACCGGTTAAACTTGTGATTTAAACAAAAATGCGAATGCTACTCTCAGGTGCTCAGTGCATTAATAGTTCTTAATTGCCTATTGTCTTTGCAGCCTTACCTGGGACCTCACCCACACCCTTTGCTGTGGCCTCTGGGTCTCGTCTCCTGCGTGCACTCAGGTACAGGGATCAAGGAGCTAATCCAATTAAAGACTAACTAGGGTGGGGAAAAGATTACTTCTCAGCTGAATGAATCTCCATTCTTTGCACACCGAAGACAGCATAAGGAAAGAGGCTCAAACGTGCAGTCTTGGGAAGGATGAGAACAGCCGCTTCCTTTGCTTCCTTTGCACATGACGGCCTGCCATTTACCCCCTGATCTCTCCTGACGCAGAGCCTGGAAGAAGGATCAGTGGCAGCTTCTAAACGTGAGAGACCCATAAAGGCTTTCAGTATCTGGGTTAAAGACTTCACCCGTTGTTAGCTTGCCACACAAACATAAGCAGGAATGTAAAAAAAGCCATTCTGTGACTTTTAATGTTTTCTGTAAGGAAAAAAAAGAGAAAAGTCTAACAGTAATTTAGCTTACTTTTTTAAGAGTGTGGTTTATCATACGATGAAACTAGAACAGTGCCCACATTAGAAGGAAGCCTATGAAGGTATTTTCTTCCATGTGATATCAGAACAGTAGTATCAGTGCTTCTATGTTACTTCTATGTAATATGTGTGGACATTAAACCCTAGGAAAACCAGACATGGACAAGACTGTGGTTCTTAGAAAGCACCCCACTGAATCAAACTGGGACATTATAAGATTTGGAGCTCCCACTAAAGATGGCCTCGGTACAACATGCAGATTTATGAAAGAGGGGTAAAAATTTTCCTTTATAGGATATGCGCTCATCCCAGTGGAGAAAGAAAGAAAGAGACAGCATTTGGTATCATGCCAGACATTGCTGTTAATCCATTCTCAGATGGATTTCCTAACAAATGTCATTTATGGAGTCATACTCTGTGTGTGTGTCCGCCTTTCTAACTGCTGGCTCCACTGACTTAATTTTAGACAAATTTGATAAATGGCTAGAGGTCTCAAGTACAGTAAGAAATTATGAGTTTCATTAAAACTTTTATAAATGTATATAGTTCAAATGTAAAGTTGCATAAGTAATCAGATTGAAGAAAAAGGGCATATCAGCACTGCTGCTAGGGGAAAAGTTGGATAGTGAACCCTCCTGTAAATAATATCAAAGAATTTACATGAAGATTTATAAAACTGAGGAGAAGCTTAAACTAGTTTTTGTGTCATAATAAATTCCAGTTGAGCATAAGCACTAGAAATACCCTGAACACTAGCACCAGAAAGCAGGTTCACAAGTTTGACATCTCCTGGGGATTCCTTCTGTAGAGTAAATTTCTGTCATACCAGGGCTCTGTAAGGCACTGGACTACTGAGAAACTGGATGGGTGAGTGTTTCTCTGCTGAGTAATTTCTAAACTTCTGTAGATGTCTCTGGGTGAAATAAGTAACCAGTTGCCTAAACAGGGAGATTGAATGATAAACAGCTGAGACACTGCTGTGCACTTCAACCTCTCTTAAATAGCCCCAGTAAAGATGAATACCTAAGAAGGGAGTAGTCATAAGGAAAAGGCCAGACAGAGCAAAGCTAGAAAAGTACACAATGGTAGAAAAGATGGAGAATTTCCTCTTTAAATATAAATGTTGGTTCAGCATGGCAAATGAGGGTAACGTGCAAGTGGGAAAACCAGTGTCTTTGCCTTAGGAGCAATACAACATGCAAAACAGGTAGTAGCATCCCAGGGTTTATACAGAAATCCTGTCAGAGCCACATTTGCTGGCCTTTCTGTGCACAGAACAGAGGGTATCTGTGTCCAGCCGGGACTGCATTGGGTCTGTACTGATAGGGACAGGCAGAGTCACTTCCCTGCCACAGGCCCTCCGCAGCCCTCAGGGCTCGCAATTCAGTCTGCAAGCTTTCCTGCAAGTGCCTTGGGCCATCTCGGACTGGCACAACCTATCTGCAAAACTGCTTTCTCCAGAGTCTATCTGAAGCTCCTCTACTTACCAAGCCTTACAACGTGCCCTGAAGGTCAACTGACTCAGACTTCCTTGGAATGGAAATGAGGAAGGGATTTCAGGGTGGACCTTCAGTAAGGAGGTGATCCAGGTATTTTAATCACTTCCTGAGTAGTTCAGGTAGATCAATCAGTTCACTAAAGGTAAGAAAACAAAAACACTTCATTCACAACAAGCAGCTAATAGTTAAGCCAGTCTGAGACAAATTTTAATTAATGGGGTTTTTTTATTTCTCCAGACTTTAAACTGTACTTGTGCCTCCTGGAAGAAAGGAGAGAAAAAGTAATAGAGACTTTTATTTTTTCGTTCATTAATTAACCATCTGGGACTATGTAACTATGAAAAAAACTAGAAAAAATTCTGGTATAAAAAATTCAGGTTTTTACCCCTCATAAAAATGTTTCCCTTGAGGATGGAGGACCAGAGTCCTCCATTTAGAGGAGTTTTTAACAGTGATTTCGTGGGCTCTTGGATTTGTGTCTCAATAATACATTTTCCAAGGTGTCCAGGTATGAGGCAGGTGGCAAGGAGGCGTGTTTAGACTTCTGACCACTTTCAGTAATGTGCTGCTTGGTGAACTTCATCTATCAAAAGTCTAGGCCACGCCCATGTTTTCCATGCAGTGCCAAGTCCTCTGGCACTTTGTCACCCCACTGATTTTCAGGTGTATAAACTTTAGTTCCAGGAGCACCCAAAGAACACCCACTGTCTGCTACCAGTGACAGTCCCACCATTTGTAGTGGTCTTTTGGCATCTATCCTCAAAAGGGATAAATTTCTCCTGGAGCAACCCCCTATCTCTCTATCCTTTCAACTGTAGAGAAAATATAGATAATTGTCTTACACAGTGATGCCACTGAGGGATCAATGGGCCAAGGCCAAAGCCAGCTGTATGAGGTTCAATAAGACAAAGTGCAGGGTCCTGTACTTGGGTCACAGCAACCTCAGGCAGTGCTGTGGGAGTGGTTGGAAAGTGGCCCAGCACTAAAGGACCTGGGTATGCTGGTCAACAGTGTCTGAACATATGCCAGGCTGTGCCCAGATGCCCAAGAAGGCCATTGGCGCCCTGGCCTGTGCCAGAAATAGTGTGGCCAGCAGGAGCAGGGCAGGGATTGCCCCCTGCACTGGACACTGGCGAGGCCACACCTTGAGTCTTGTGTCTAGTTCTGGGTGTCACAGTCCAGAAAGGACATTGAGGGGCTGGAGAATGTCCAGAGAAGGGCAATAGAGCTGCTGAAGGGTCTGGAGCACAAGTCCTGTGAGGCGAAGCTGAGGCACCTGTGGTTTTTAGTCTGGAGAAAAGGAGTCTGAGTGGGGATGTTCTCTCTCTCTACAACTGCCTGAAAGGAGGTTGTAGCCAGGAGGAGGTCAGTCCTTTCTTCCAAGTTAACAAGTGATAGGACAAGAGAAAATGGCCTCAAGTTATGCCAGGAGAGGTTTAGGTAGAATATTAGGAAAAATTTCTTCATTGACAGGGTGGTCAGGCATTGGAACAGGCTGTCCAGGGAAGCAGGGGAATCACTGTGCCTGAAAGGGCTCAAAACCCATGTAGATATGGAGCTAGGGACACCTAATGTAGTGGTAGACTTGTCAGTGTTAGGATAATGTTGAACTTTGATGGTTGTAGAAACCTTTTCCAGCCTTAATGATTCTATGAGTATTCTATGATTTCCAAATAGACACTTCTGGAGAAGCCTGATTAAAAAATGGGGTAGATTGGTATCCTAGGTAGGTCTGAATAACCGTTTTCCTATCACTAATGTGTTTTCCTATCACTATTTGTCCCTTAAAACTGGAAGATAAATAGAAGTAACATTTGTTGAAAATGCTGAACTTGTTAAACCATTTTTTTATCCTTTTCTTTGACGTGTTCTAGGATGCTCGTACTAGCAACTTAGCAACCGGGTAAGGAAATGAGCTTTTAACAATACCTTTTGTTATTCCTAATTAATATTTGCCAAGGACTCTCCAACTGTACAGACTTTTGAAAAGAGGCAAGTTTCCTCATTATCAGCAGGTATTTCACAGCTTGTATTCCAACGAAACGTCAGTCCAATTGCTCCTGTCCCAGGGTGAAAACAGCCTTTACTGAGCCTCAGCTCCCGGCTGTGCCATGGCGACCTTGACCTGGGGAGGTAACAATGACAAGCCAATTGTCTGTGTCCTCTCTGTCTCCTTTGCTGGTGCCAGCTGGAGAGCAGAACTATTGCCTCACTCAAATTTAAAGAAGACAAACTACATCTTGTCTTGATGTGCCAAGAAATGCAGATTTGGATGTGATGGGGGATGTGGAAGTGGGGCAGAAAGATCTGGATGAGGAGTGTATTTAAAGAAACTGAAACAGAGAGTGGGCTGGGGCAGCAAAGAGGAGGCTGAGAAGAAATGCAGCTAGCTGGCAAGTGGAGAACATGGAGCGGGGTAGGAGAAGAAAGCTGAGTCTAGTTGCAGAAAAAGGAAGGCATATGGGGGCTGAGAGTTATTGAGGCTAAGGTTTTGGAGGGGAAAGGGCACCTGAAACCCAACTAAAGAAGGGTGCTAAGTAGAATGAAAATTCAATTGGCTAGGTGAGTGGATTATGAGAACACAAGGAGCAAGATCTGGGAATGAGAAAGATCTGATGGGTAAAACTAGAGCTCACAGGGAGACACATTTGACTCAAATGTCTGTAGAGAGGACCTGAGAAACAAGTGATGAGAGTGGAAGTGGAAAAAGAGCCAGGAGGGAGCAAAAGAGCTAGGTGGAGCCAGGGACAAACTGGAGGGTTTGGCTGGACATAAAGGAGTAGTAGGAGCATAAAGGGCACTTGTGAGTGTTTGTATAGGGGCTCTGTATTTTTGAGCAGACTTCTTTCTGTAAGCTACTTCCTGGATGCAGAGCTTGGTGATATTCCCAGTCCTGGAATGCAGCAGAGAAGAGAATGATAGGCTGTATGTCAGAAATGGGAATTCTAACTTCTAATGTGCTTAGTTACAAACTTCAGCAATTATACAGCATATATTCAAATTGAACTAAATAATGAAAGTCGCACATGAACTTCAAGCCATCTTCTTGAAGTCTTCTGGTTTATCCACTAATCATCAATTTTTGCTCCAGATGATTCAGGGAATCTATCAAAAATAATTACCATTGTAACTGATGTCTCTCCAGCACATTGTTTATCCTGAGTGCTGAATAAGGCAAGGGTTCAGCAGAAGCATAACATGTCATGTAGGACTGTATCACATTCAAGTGCAGGCATACTTTAAATCAAGAATTGAAAATAAAATGAAGGAAGTCTCCCAATATTTTTCCCAAAGAAAACTGAGTCCTGGAGATTGATTTTTCCCTTCTAAATATTTATAAAGGTCTACGAATGACTTCTGTTTTGGTCTTTTCCACCTTGTAGGTTTATATTGAACTTAAAAAAACCAAACATAACAAAATAACAGAAAAGCGTAGCTGGGAGATTATTCTGCCATATTTCCACATTCCCATAAGAACACAAATGTGAGAATTTCAAGTTCTTCCTAGGTTAGTATTCATGTGCCTTATTTTTTCAACAGAAACAATGCACACATCACAGGATTCTGCAGTATTTTCTGACACTGGCTAATAATTTACTCATGAGAATCATCCCACCATAGACACTGTGATTGTTCACATAAGTGTTGCTTGGCAAAAGGAGGGCAGAGTTGGACCCTCCTGGGGTCCAGTTCTGTGTAGTTATAGAATCAGTCAAACATATGATGAATATATGGGAGTGGGAATGGAGAAGGCAAAATGAGTCTATGACTTGAAATAAAGAGCATGTTTGATTATCTTAGGTCTCCTGTGTACCTTCCTTCCATATTTGCACTAGAGAGAATATTCTCTGGCAGCTATCATTTATTATTTAGTTTTTATGCTTTAATTATTTGTGGAAATCCTTGGCTTCTGCTTGTTCAGCCAGCTACTCTGACAGTAAAGTTTACATGTTAAGATGTGGGAGGTGAAGCTCTGGTTCAGAGGAAGGAAGGAAGGAATATTGCTTTGACTGCTGGTGATGTAATATTGACCATCTGCAACTTTTATACATTAATCTGGTCCTATATGTTTTTCAAAACAAAACCCCACAGAGATATTGACTGCTTTCTTATCTAGCTGTTTTCATTACTTTCTGAGCTGTCTTATTTGAGTCTTCATGCTACTGGTATGACTTCTTTATGTTTAAATTTAAGGTTTGAGTTAGAGCCAAAGTATTTGACTTATCCAAACTACATTAATTCTTTTCTAAAACTTTGTATTTCTCATTCCTCCCATTCCCTTCTCATCTCCATATTCCTCATTTTCTTCTTCCCTGCTTTGCTGCCAGACAGTTCTTTTTTTTTCCTAGGCTACCATCTGAGTTTTCTTGGATATATCTACTTTTTCCACCTGGCAATCCTGTCTGGGTGGAGTTCAGAGATTTTGGACAATTGTCAGGGATTTCTGGACATCTGGCAATCCGCTTGAAACAGGATGGGAAATTTTATACGTGCCTCTGCCCACATGCAGATGATGCCTCCAGCACATGTAGAGGCTATTGCACAGATCCCAGGAGCACTGGCCTGCACAGTGTGTGCTACACAGGTGGTCTTGGGGAGAATGGTAATTCCAGCCTGATTGAGAGCTCTGGAGTCACAGTGAGTCTGTTGGGCAGTGAATGTGCTGCTGTGTCCCAGCCACAGGGCTGATTTCATGAACATATGCAGAGCTGCCTGTCCCAAACAAAGTGGTTCTATTGCTCAAACACTCCAATTTCTTCCAGTCCCTAAATTTCTGGGCTTCTCAGTGGTCTCCCTTTACTCAGTTCTCCCACTCCTTTCTGCCTGGGATGACAGAAGCTTGGGGATTCCTGCCTCTTTTTGATACTCTTGGAATGGACAAAATGAATTTGTTGTGGGAAGGCAAGAGCTCAGAGATTTCTGACACAGCCCTTCAAACCTGGGGAGAGACATGGTGTTGAGTGATATTTGGGGTAATTGTGTCCCTTGATTCCTCTCAGAATTGGTGTGTCTCATTTTATAATCATTATTAGCAATAGCTCCTAGGCCTTGGTGCCAGAAGGATTTTAGGTGATATTGAAACCAACTGAGCATTAAATACCTACAAGAAATATGGACTATTGGCTTCAGTGTTTATGATCCCCTGGTCTCCAATGGGTTTTCAAGTGAGGTAAGCTTAATTCACAATTCAGACACTGGGGAAGAGGAGTAGTCCAGATGAAATTCTTTCACAGGTATCACATAGCTGGACAAAACCTCCATAATACCATCCAAAGTGCCATATATTTGACCACACTCTTACTGTTTCTCATTCTTCCTATGTTCCAAAACCTTTTTTCTGAGGGAGAGCCCTTTATCCTTGTGTGTTGGAAATCTCTGCTGATAGATCTCTGGCAGTGTCTCTTCAACAGCTAAACCTAAAATCAGAGCTCTTTCATACATGTGAGGAACATCAGAGGGAAACATAAAGCATTTTCTTAGAAATTCTGGATACAGCACACAAGCCAGGATTCTGGGAAAGCAACCTCTCTGTTTTGATGTGATACAGTTGATGCCTAAAACTCAAACCAAATGACTTAAATAAATTTCACAGACACTGCCAGGAAGTGTTCTAGATACAGTAATGGTACATGGAAAATCAATATTTATTATCATTTTAACTGAAAAATTAAAAAGATTTGCCATAAAAGACAAGTGCTTTGCAGCATTTTGCATGTTCAGAGCATGTCCTCTCGGGTGCTATTAATATAGTTTGTCAAGTGAATGATGCATTGTTTATGCAATTATAGAAATGCAGCCAAATCTTTTTCCTCTCCCTCTTTCCCTCCTCTCAAGTGGCAGCAGCAGGTAGCTGGAGCTGATGGATCATTTTTAGCCCTCTGTGGTGCAGAATATATATTTTCAGAAGTAATCTACTAATTGGGTATGCAGACCATCTCCCAGCTGTGTCTCAGTGCCTAAGTGCAGGGAAATCCAAGCTCTCAGGTCTGGAAAGGGTAATGCAATAAAAACCTGTTATCATGCAGTAATTGAGGTCCAAGGTTTACAGCAGCATCATGAACATGATGCATTCAAATGCAAAAGGCCAGAGTGACTCAGGTTTAGGCAAGGGAATCAGAAGTTTATTAGTACTCTATGGCCTGCTGCACTTGCTCTCTCAATGCATATTGAATTTGGAAAGGTTTAAATGCTGATTTTAAATAACTTTCACAGTTTATTTTCCTTTAGTGGACATGTTTACTGCTGTGACTTGCTGAGTTTCACCTGTGCTTGTTTTCTGTGAACATGGCAAATTCTTCCATGAACTTTTGACTTCCTGTTTCACTTGAAAGCCAAGAACTAAAACAGAGGACCATTTACACACTTGGCACTTCAGCCAAGTTTTCCATATTTTCCTTTAAAATAATAAAGGTCTGGACTCGGGCATTTAGCTGATGACCTGCTAACTGATAGGAGTTCTCCTAAGGTGTCTTGCAATAAAGATGGTCAGAAGCCAATCTTGTTTTTTCATTGTAAGTGTTGTGAAGGGGCTTCATTATTATTCAGAGAAATGCATAAAAAGGCAAAAAAATTTTCCAAAGACTCAAAGACCCAAGACTTTAGTTACTAACACAAGAAAAAAGCCAGAAGAATTTTGAGTTGACGTGGGTGTTATTGTGGGTTAATTGGACATAACACCTGGGTTCTTCAAAAAGCATACTGATAAAACTCACAGTATAGCAATTTTTCTGTGATAAAACCAGGGATATTAGCCTGATGCCTTCTGGTGTTCCAAGATAAAACTGAGCAATTACACAGAAGAGATTTTTCAAACCTTTTTGAGCCAAACTACAGACAAGGCTCACTATTTTTCATGTACTGTATTTATTTCTGTAGATTTATATTAAATAATAGATTCATGACAAACAAGTAAAAGTCTGTCTCTAATTAGTTCTGCTAGAGGTGTTGTAGAGCAGAGATATCTCTTTCTGACTCTTGCACAGAAGTAGTCTAGAGTTTAAATTCTGAAAAATTTAATTGGTCCAGAACTGATTACAGTTATTAATATTTGAATCAGTAATAATCCGTGGACTTTCACAAGTTACTTTTGATTTGTTATAGAATGGAGGAAGACAATAAATCTGATTCATGTTTTAACTTTATCCAGTATTGTGTTCTGCTGTGGATGGAAGATGTACTTCAGTTTTTGTTCAGTGAATACATACCACTGCCCCCTTGAAGGGAGCATTTTGACTTGTACAAAAAGTGGTGCTTGTATCAGCTGGAAGGTGTTTGAAGGATTATACAGCATCCTCCGATTAGCTAAAGGATATGTGTGAATTGGAGACATCATGATGAGGGTTGCCAAAGCAGATGCCAATTTCCGTAACAGTAGCAATATCTCCATCCTTTCAAACTATGCTCAATAATAATTTTGGGGTCTCTCTGCTGTTCATAGCATACACCTAACATTTTTTTAATTATGCCCATCTTAGCCTTTTTAGTCTCATATCTTGAAACCCACTTTATCCAGATGAAGATATGATCAGCAGTAATAACAAGAAAAGATCAAGATTTATAAAACATGACAGCTATGGGAGAAATGTCTACAAATGCCAAATGTGTGGAGCTCTAGGTCTCTGGCTACTTACGCCTTTTAATAAAATAAAGCAAGAGTCTTGCAAGACTTAAAGAATAGCTTGCTTTTAATCCTTTGAAAAACTTTTTACTTTTCTGTTTTTCTTTACCCACTGGGATCTAGCTATTTTCTTCAATCCTAAGTCTTTTGAAATGGTTTTTTGCTTTTCTTACACTCCCTTTAAAAGGAAGATACCACTGGGAAAACTGCATGCCTTCTGCTGAAAGTCTCGTAGCAGATGATTAATATCTGTTACTTTGATAGAGAACCTGAAACTTCAAAACCCAGGAGTTCAAGCATTTTGCTGCCAGCAGTTTGCTCTGCTCTGAAGCCAGTGCTGGAGACCAGCTGAAAGACTACCCATCATCAGCATATGCTGTAGGTTGCCTACTGATTTACTTCTGAGCAAAGAGAGGGGAGACTAAAGCAGGTAGGCACAGAGGGGAGGGAGCTTTAAAAGCAGCGAGACAATAACATTGCAGATGGATGTTGAGGGGAACGGGGCGTCCTCCCCCGATTCCCACTCACTCCTTTATTTTCCCTTCCTCTGTCTGGTGTCTCCTGGAGAATAACAGAGAGGAAAGACAACCTTCATTTCAAAGACAGGACAAAATGGAGCACAGGACCTGGATTGGATGAGTTTTGTTTTCCTTTCCCAATTAATCTAACTAGCAAACTCGCCTGGAGTCACTGCAGCCTTTTGTTTAAAGAAAGGTATGTCTGCTACATACATAGCAAAACTGTCATGGCTAGAGGCACGAAGGACATGGCAAAAAGGAGATAGTGAATAAAAGGAAGAGAAGAAGCAGAAACTAAAGCTCAAGGGGACCTTCTTCTCTGGGTGTTCAGAGTGAAAACTCTCATCATTAATATGTGAATTGCCTTCCTGAAAATTGCATGTTTATTTGATGAAAACACAGGTCATTTTTCAGACACTTGATACAATCTTCAGCTCATACCCACACCACCAAAATAGTGAATTGTTCATATTTTGACTGATGCTTTGGCACACAGAGAATCATCCCCTATATAACAACCAAGAAAACTTGAAATCAGAGTTACAATTGTCTGCAATAGGTAAAGTTGATAGATATATAGATAAATACAGGCCACTGTCACCTAAGATTGCTAGTAGAATTTATTTTCACCTCCTAAAAACTCAAGCCCTCCAATGATACTACAGTTTAATGACACAGGGGCAAGAGAGAATTCAATGATGTGACAGCTAAGATCAAAATGAGCTAAATGCCTGACTGCCAATTTCAACTGGTCAGTTGCCATTTTTTGGCCAAGATTTTAGCAACGTTTAGCAGGCATTTGCTTATGCACAAGATCTATTGTTATCTCAGCCTTTGTAGCTGCTGTTTGTTACTAGAAAACAGGTAGGTGTGGGGGATGCTGGTTTCTTGAAGTGTGTTTTCTATCTCCACTTTGAACCAAAGTTTCTAGAACCATGGTTTCTATAGGTGGAAGAGTTAAATAACTGTATTAACTGTGTGGTGTGTGCTGATGTAGTGTGACTTTTTTATTGGTTACTTTTGTGTCATGACAGATTGTCTGTTTAAGAATTATTATTCAAGGGACAGAGAAAGAATATCAAAACTGTGTTTTGTTTAGCTAGTTATTGAACTTGTGGGCTGCTCAGAATCCTCACCCTTGCATTAATTTCAGTCTGAGTTAAGTGTGTTGAGGTCCTTCATGAAGGGAGGTGAAAGGCAAAAAACCCCAAACAAACAAAAAATAGCCTCTAAAACTGCTAGAAATATCTTATTTATTTTCTTTTCCCTAGCAAGGCATGAAGAGCACAGTTTGCAGCTTTCCTACTGCAGACCAGCCACCAAGATCAGCCTGCTGATTTGCAATACTGGACTCTATCCAGCATAATGAAAACAGGGAGATTATTTCTGTCTTTTTGTTTTGTTTCATTTGGTTTTTCTGTTTGGATGCAATTACTAGTGTCTTTTATTAGACTTAATTTTATTACATGTTTCCAGCTCTGGCTCTAAACCTAATTACCACTTCTGGAAAGCTACTACTGTACGTACTACACATCATATTCTTCACACCTCTGTGATTTCCTATTCATTAAAAATTTCTAAATATTCAAGTTTCTGTCCAATCCAGACCACAATAAAATAGTAGTTACCCCCTCTCCTCCCCTTAACTTCATACACAAACAAGACCGGCCCCTAATATATTCCTGTAAATGGGGAACTCCACTTGTTGGCCAGATCTGCAGCTGTTTCCTAAAGTGCTACTGTGACCTGTATATTAAAGGTTTCACTACATAAACTGTTCAATTTAGATGAGCCAAAGAGAATAAAATTATTGTGCCATGCTGTTGCAAAAATTTGCAAATTTTGAAATTTGTCTCAAGAAGAACCAACAGTTTTAGAAGAGTAAGAATTTCCTTACATACTCTAGCACTGATATGATATACTCTAGCTTTGCTTTAAACTCTGAAATTAAACAGCAAAATTTGACATTGAGAAAGAAGCCACCATGAAAAATCAGAGGTAGAAGGCAAAGTAGGAAGAGAAACAATAAATAAAGACAGGTGCCTTTGAAGAAGGAGAAAGTTCTGTTCACTAAAAATGCTGCTTCAGCAGTGCCAGAATTATTCGCTAACCTGGCAAACAGTTTCTGTTGAAAGAGTTTGGTCATGCTGACATCTTTTGTGTTCAGTATTTCCAAAGTGTTATTGAGGAGCGTGATTGCAAGACAAGTCCGTAAAAACCTGAAGAGACTCTGAGGTGCAGAGGTGCTTTGCAGGATGGCAGTGTGTATCATATCCTCTTACCCCTGAGGTGATCCACCTCTGGCAGGGATAAAAAGTTACTCCCTTTCTTATGCTCCAAAATTGTATAATTATACTTATATATGTATATGCTGTGCAGTTGTTCTATCTTCTTATAATCCAGGTGTAGACCTAGCCCCTGGTGCATTTGAGGTGGCCCTTCATGTTCCTGTCTCTGGCTTGAAACAGAGAAGCCTTTAAGACTCTGCACTTCAGTGGTTTCAGTACCCATCTTAAATACTGGGTAAAAGATTACAAAGGGTGATTCATCCCAGGCAATTTTTAAACAGCTAAATCTGGAGATGGTGTTCAGCCACTGGCATTAAGGATGTCTGGCTCAGGTACATTAGCCCTGAGCTCCCACAGGGTGTCCAGTCTCCCATCATAGCCAGGGGAGATCCCTCCTGTGCAGTCAGCAGAATCTGGAGTGGTACTTCATCTCAGCTGAGTTTCTGGCTGGTTATCTGAACAACTCTCTAGGTCTCCTTGATGATGCTGACTAGATACCTGTGGAGCTTGATGGGACTTGAGACCCTTAGGGATTGATAAATGAGAGAGAATTGAATCTTATCCTCCAGTGAAGTCTATTCTTCACCTTCACAACCTGGAGTCTTTTATGGACAAGCAAATTCTTTCTCTAGTCCATTAATTAAAATATTAGCAGTAAAACTTATAGCAACACTTGCACTCTGACACTTATTAAAAAAACCCCAAGGAGTTAGATATTTTGTGCCTGTGTTGCTTGGCTCAGAATGGACCTGAAGGACATGTTCAAGCCATTTGTGACTATAATTTTTTTGCTAATAGGACATTTTCTATTTGTCTTTATATAAAATAGTGTATTTAAAACACCTGTTCTCACATTTTTGGTGTCAAGTCAAAGATTCTTCAAGAATATCCTTTTTTGACCAGGTCTGGTCCACTATCCACTAACATATATATAAATATATATATATATATATATATATATATATATATAGCCACCTTGTGTGGATGTCAAATGTGGATATTTTTGCTGGAGTGGCTAAATATACATAGTCATTAGGCAAAAAAGAAGAAACCAACAAAGACCAAATAGAAACCAAATAGATTTACTTGTATAACCTGTCTATATTTATTGTCAATAAAATTTTCACAGTAGTGTAGATAAGTCCTTCATTCGTACCTCAGTGAAATTTATTTAGGAAGTGATCCTCTATTGTCCAGCTCTCACCTCAGAGTTCATTTTCAGGAATTCTATTTACCATTCCTGTGGCAGACACACATGAAAGATCAGACACAGTCAATGATGCTTTCAGTTTATTCCACCCCAACATCAAACATCTCTGTCACAGTGACACCAGGATCATAGTTGAGTACTCATTAAAAAATAGAAAATCAGCTCAACATTGTGTTGCTCCAATACAGATTGCAGAGCCTTTGGTTGTTAAGTTTCTTGTAAATGCTAATCAATCCCAGCCTTTTAATTCTTCATGCTGGCCGTTTTGTAGCCGTGTGCCTGGATGTAACTGCTGTGCTTTGGGCTGAAGAACGAGCAGCAACCTCTTTATGGGTCTGTTGTTAAAACTCTAACATTGTGAGATTCATCAAACTAAGTAACACTGCTAATGCAAGAGTCTCTTCTTGCCCAATGAATGATTTATAACAAAAGAATAGACTTCTTTATTAAAAGGTTCTCATGCTCTAGAGGCTCTCGTGCTCATGCAGATAAGAGCTGCCACTGTTCTGTTGGAAGAAATGTGCTTTTCACTGTGACAAAGGAAGCAGGGAAAGTGCATAAGTCACCGGACTTTCATGATTTTCTTTCTCTTCCCTGGAGATTAGTTAGCACAAAACTATAGTCATAGTTTCATCAGTAAAGGTTTTTAATTTGGTATTTATCATTCATTTATTTTTGAAAATATTAAGGATATGTTCTGTTATAAAACATAGGTATTATTTTTAACACTAGCTGATGACCTGATCTTTCAGCTTCCACAAATATTGTGTACCTCAGTACTTCCAAACAGTTTGAGGAATAAAACTCAAATATTTCTAACTGCAAATTGATTGGGTCATCTGGTGAAAAATTTAAACTGTGGGCACACAGTGTTTTCCTGCAAAAATTCTGAATTTATGTAAGAAAATTTTCTTCAGTTTGTTCTCATGAAAAGAGACCCTTAAACTGTTTGTGCAGAGTCTATCAGCTGCTATCAGTTGCTAACAGTCTATCAGCTGCTGAGCCCACTGATTTCCTAAGCTGCAACACAGCTAACAACAACCAGCTGCTAAATATGGTCTCAATGCAGCAAACCACTTTGGCATGTGATCATTTTTGGCAGGGTGAGTATTCAGTTTAAAGTTATTGAGATTTTCCATATACCTAAAGTTCACGTGTTGGTGTCAATGTTGGTCAGCCCTTTCACACATTTTCCTTCATACCCACACACAGGTTTTGCTGATATATGCCCTAATATGCCAGTGCACTCAGTATACCTAACAACTCAGTTCCTGCAACAACCCGAAATTAATTGGAATAGAAGAAATTCCTAGAAATATCTTAACAAATGATGCAGACATTTGTGCAGTTTTCTAGGCAAAAAGGAAAGTTATTGGTATCCTCATTTATTTATAATGTTTTAAGTATGTAATTGTAACACAGCCTCATAAAATAGGTTCCTTATGATGATGGATGGGTTCATCAGCAGTCTCCCAAGCTGCATAGGACATTTATAGATGGATTTATGCTGTCTATTATTATGTAGTAAAACCTATACAGTAAATAATAACTGGAATGCCATACACTAGGTACAATTCAGAAATGCTTTCCCACATAATTGCAAAGGTTGTCAAGTTGCTGGAAGACCACTCTGGCAGTTATCTGATGCTTCTTCTGGGAAACATGTAGGTCTGTGCATCTCTAAATGGAGTCTGTGTTACAGTGCTTAGGTAATATTCACCCTGATACCCCTTCTTGTTTAGTGTAGAGGTGTCACAGCATAATTGGGAGACATTCCAGGTTTAACAATGCTCAGTCCTTAGCTAATAACCATGAAAATTGTCAAGAGAGCACACTGTGTCCTTGCAGCCACCTTTTCCACCTTGTGTCCCAGCACTGATTACAAGACTAAGATGCAGGGAGGGAGGAGGAGAGCCTGTTCATCCCCAGCCTAACTCAGTTACACTCCCTCTGTTGAGACTGCTGTGAGAGTGTTTTATTCATTTCTCATTATGTTCTATCATATCTGTCAAGTGGCTGTCACAGAAATCCATGAGACATTTTCTAGTCGAGTCCTCCCTCTCCAGGGACGAAGGCTTGAGGGCAGAGAGAAAAAGGCCTGGGAAGCAGAGGCCCTCAAAGGATTTAAAGAGGAATTAAGGAGCGAGGAGCATGGAAGTGAAAAGTCTTTCCTGGGAAGACAGCGGCAGCTTGGAAAAGTAGAGAGGCAGTGCATAATTTGCTTAGGAAACAGAAAGATAATAAACACTCAGAATGGGGCCCTCATGCTTTATTTTTCTTGGATTCCTCTCCCAATCATTCAATATTCCTCAAACTTTGACATGAACAAAACATCTTCTTATAATGTGTCGCGATAGTGACAGCTAAGTACAGCATAAGAGTATGTGAACGAGACAAGAAGTGCATGTTGACACGTCTCTTACATAAAATTCACAGGAGGAGCTTCTGTGGGAGATGACTGTTTTGGAAAAACCTACCCCATGCTCATCATTAATGCTTTGGGTGCCCTGCACCAAGGTGCAGGCAGCAGGTTTTATGTATTTTACTTCTCTTCTAGACACTGTGATAAAAGTGGGAGTTCATACAGCACACAAATGTAATTCCGAAATGGGCACCTCTCAAGCTGCACATTTTCTCTGTGACTGACAGTACAATTGGGACACATTTACTGCACAAAGGAAAAGTGTGAGGAGTTCTCTTTCTGGCTAAGCTCACAGATTCATTATTATGTTCAGTGGTGTTTATACACAAGACTCAAAGTGCCAAAGTGCACAGAAACATACTTGAAGTGCTAGTCCTCAGAATCTGCAGTAATCACATTCTGTGAAAGTCAGAGATTAGGGGAGTCATCTGAACAATCAGCAGTGCATCTGTCTCACATATTATATACAGTTTGAAGTATCCCTCAATTTTTTTCCTGTAAAACTAACATCAGTGTTTACCTATAAACAGACCCAGAAGTCATTTCTGACTATACTCTGCTTTGTATACAATGCTATTATATAAAGAGCTCAAGCAGCACGTCTGCCTGCCTAGATGTGTGTGTGTTCTCCTACTCCAGCTGCCAACAACCTAAATTATTCAGCAAGCTCGGATCATGCCAAGTTTTTAGTCAACAATGAAGATCCTGCCAAAGAGCTAATAATGTTTTAAAAAAAAAGGAAGCAATGTTTGTGACAATTAACAGAGCCTGCAGCCTGCAAAGAGAGTTGGACTCATTTGTAAAGGAAAATTTAAATGATATGCTTCATTATAAATGGTCCCATGCAACACATTGCTAATCAACCAGAGCAGCTTCTTTTTTTTCTCCTCCCTTCCTATCAGATAAACCAAACAGCAGCATGAGCCAAAGTTCTTGGCCAGTGCTTGCTATAGCTGTAAATGTGGTGTGCTTATCTATCAGTATCATAATCGGCTCAGATCAAACTGAATAATTAGCACTAAAGTGGATGAATAGAGCCCCAGCCTCTTATCTTGTCTATTAATAATAAGTATAACTTCACAGCCAAATCAAGAGGTGTATTATTGCACCCCTGAGAGCCTGTTTGGGTAAAACCCCATGTGACCTCACCACCATCAGCAGTGCAGATGGGACAGTGTGTGCCTGTAATGATGAACTGCCAGCTGCCAGCTCCCCCTCCAACCCCACAGCCCAAAGTGGAGGTGAGAGAAGATAAACAAACCATGCACAAACATGCGACCCATTTGTAGGGACTCCTTCCCCCCTCCCCATCTTCCTTAATCACAACACCTCGATTAATAATAGCTGCCTTTTGTATGGCAGAGCTTTGCAGAGAAGCAGCTAAGAATAACTGGTGTTTTTCACACAAGTCCACTATAAAATTTAATAATGTTTTAAAGTGGAACTGGTATGACCACAAATTGCTAAAATCTTAGGAATAACATCCATACACACCACTCCTCTTATATTTAAACTGTGGTATGTACTGCATAATTATTGTGCAGTGTCCAATGTAATAATTATCATTATAATCTGGACTACATTACAATATCCTCATTTTACGATATCTAAGAGTTTTAAGCCACGTTTATCTAATTAGCCTAAATTCAATTTTGTTTATTTCAATGACTCTAGAAGTTAACTCAGAGGAAGGTTTTCAAGTTTTGTGAGGGAGTTAAGTGCTTTTACTCACTGTTTGGGAAATGCTTACTGCAGCCAGTCTGCAGTTTATTATTCACATTCACTTTGGTTTTATTGACAGAGATGACTGTAAGATGCATTGCTGTAAGCAGCCTGATTATTCAGCTCACATCAGTCACAGAAGCAGAGTTTTATTTATCTGAGGTAGCTGAATACTTTTTTAATGTTTTCTCTGCATGGTTTGTATCTGAACTGGGATGAACCTAAACCAGACAATTGCTGATGGGATTTGCTTTTGTGTGTTCCAGAGGCTCAAGCTGTGCTTTCCCTTGTGATGTTTTCCTGTGAGACTTAGGTTATGAAAAGAGATTTGGCTTGCCCTGTTACTAGAAGTGGCTGAGGCAGGGAAGTGAAGAAGGAGAGATGTCTTCCCCCTGCAGAAAAACTGTTGGTGGACCTTGCAGTGCTGTCTGGTGAGGGAAGAAGGTTTTTTACCTTTTATTAGAGGCAGATGAAGGCTGCCTGTTGTTGTGACAAGAGTAGAGAGAAGTCTGGATTCTTTAGAAAGCATTAGCATTGATACTACTGTGTATAATGGGATTAAATGTGGCTTAGGGATTTCCCCCCCACTTTTCCTTGGTTTTTTTCGGTTTTGTTTTGTTTTGTTTTCAGTTAGATATTAAACACTTAGTAATTAAATTAATTTTTAATAATAATTTATCATTAAAGAAAAAAAAAAGACAAAAAAAATCCCCATATGACAAACTCACTATAGAGGACACAGATACCTGCATTTAACCATGGTAAATGCTCTGCACAATTCTTTATAGACTCAAGCGATTACCTGTGTAGCACCAAAGAAGAACAGCCACAGTGGTTTCAGAGAAGTTACTCCCACTAGGAATACTTCCAGGCTGCATTAAGGCCACATTTAGGCAAATACCTGGATGTTTTTGGTGGCCCATTTAAAGGAAGATTTAAAGGAAGATTTAAAGTCAAAATAGAAGTTCTTAACAAACTGCCCAGGTTCATCTCTATCCAGATTTTACCTCAAATACGTCAATTGAAAATTTCTCTTGACTTCAGAGAATGTCTGGGCAAGCCAAGGTTGTAGCCAGACTGACATGCCAATACCTAGTTTTATATCAAGATGGCTTTACACTAAGTTGCCATTTCCAAATGGGCTTGTGGCAAGTGTTGATCACTTTGAATTGATGAAGACAATTTCCCAAAGATAGGTTGTTAGAAGAAAGTCAGAAATACTAAAAAAATCAGATTTAAAATTGATTGTTTGATATACTTTTCACATGTACAAAAAAATGTCTGTCATTGACATCAGTGGCTTGCAGTATTTTTTTTTAATTAAGGAAAACCTGAGAGGACTGAGGTGTCAAGGCAGGAATTGTGGTGGAAGGCTGAGCCCTGAACCATGATGCTTCACCTCTCATGGCTGGCAGCAGGATTAAGCTGAAATGATCCCTTTTTCAGCTTGTTGTTTTTTTGAACTGCCTTCTTTTGTGTCTTTATAATCCAAAATGAAATGCTTAGTAAAAGAAATCAAATTTGGATTTGCATGTATGCCGTCCAGCTTTGTTCTAATCTTATTCATTGTATTCAGAATGAGAAAAAAGTCTGTTATTTCACTTAATTCAGTCAGTCATATCTCTGAAAAGTGGAAGCTTGAATGCATCTGAATGATGACCTGAGACCAGTGCCAGTAAAGCTCTCCACCTCTTGTCACCCCTGAGATAACAGGCCAAGATTCACCACTTCTCCCATTTTGCTCCTTGCTGTTCAGCTTACTCCTTTCTGAACATCCATCTGGCATTATTGTGCTTGCTTAGCAAAATTCAGGACAAAAAAAAAAGGAAGATAATTTCTTCAAATTCTAAAGTAGCTGTTAAGCTACATCTGCCCATTCAATTCAACCACCAGCAAAGACTCTGCCTCTGCCAGACATGCAGCTGTACTTGCAGCCGTGATTCAAGTCTGGAAATTCATTTCCAGACTCACTAAAAATCTACTGGAGAGACATACAATGAGTAATATTTTCTGTTTTGTGTATGTATGGATTTAATATAGACAGAAACTTGGCAAAGGAACCTGCTACACATTTCCAACAACCTATCCCTGTAGACTAAGTGTTAAAATATATATGTATACACTCACAGGCATACTTTTATACATACTGAGATACATAGACTGCCATATATGTGTATATATATGTGTATTTATATATTTATATATATATATATATATATATATATATGCACATGCAATCCCTTCTAATCAGTTGGACAGTTAGTAACACCAATTCTCTCAAAACAGCAGAAAAGAAAATTATTGTTTTTTTTCCTAAAGTATGTTACCTACAAGTGCAGACCTGAGTTTAGTAATCATGCTTTTGTTGCACACAGACTGTAAAATATTTATGGAGACAATGTGATTTGGGTCAAGGCATTAAATAAAGTAAAACTTGCTTTATTCAATATGTGATGAACAGTTTTCCATATTAAAAACCAGAGGGAAAAGTGTTCAAATGAAATAATATGCTTAAAACACATTCATCTTTTCAAAGTTCATAAATGTTTTAAGAAATGCAGAAAAACAAGTCTTGAAATCCATATTTACTGTACACAACTGAAAAAACTAATAGCATTTATTTATTCCAGAGGGGGAAGTGACTAAAAAATTGGTATTGCATGATCAACAACAACAAAAATGTTGTCCTTGGAAATTACCACAGTATTTATTGTCGGGCAAGTTACAATAGAGTTATAGCTCTTCTCTTGATAAATTAATAAAGCTGTTAGGTCAACATTGATCTAGACAGAAAATATTTCCTCCAAGTCTGAGTGCATTTTGAAGCTTGAATTCTACAATATTTCTGCATTAAAATATCTGGAGAACACAAAGTGAATTTACTCGGCAGTGTGACTTCTGCTTTTTAAATAATAAAGATTTCAGAAAGATCTAATCCCATAAAAACTTAAGCACAGACTTGACTTAATGCATATACGAGGTCAAACGTGCCCTTCAAGTAGTGAGTTTGTAAAAGAAAAGCAACTTAAATGGCCAAAGGTATTAAACACTGCTGACCTGCAGGCACTTAGACCATGTAAAATATGTGTGGAATACAGTATACAGATAGGTGACTGTGCAATTCTTGCCTAATTGAGACTGAAAATAAACCATTATTTGGCTTTCATATTGAAGGGATGTCAGAGGAGATCTACCCAGCCTTTAAGACCTCACCAGCTCCGGGACTTCCCACCTATCATTGTTCTCTTTCATTGTGTACACCTTAATATTCAGTTTTTTATGTATCCTGCTGGCTTAGTCTGTCAGTCTGTCACCTTCTCTTCCTGAAGCTGAATTTCATTGTCCCTTACACAACTGGCTCATAGAACACTAGATCTGCCTCCTTTTTTTCTTTTTTATTTTTGTTTCCCCTTTCAAAACTTTAAATGCCACAGTGCTTAAAATAGCAGCCCTGTAATTACAACTCAGAAATGAGTTGTCAAGGCTGGAAGGAGTTTCCAAGGTCTCATGTATGTGCTGGGCCCGTGTGATGGTGCTCGCACTCCAGGTCTGATGTCACATATGCTGTGAGCTACCCCTGGAGCCAGGTGCCATGGCTTGCAAACCCTGCTAAGCCATGAAGGCACAGTGGCTCATTGTGTGTCCAAGGCAGTTAGTTGTTGTTTTTTTTTGTTTTAATCTTCTAAAACTTACAGACAAAAGAACCACGCCTTTTGTGACTTTTAAGCACTGTCAAGAGGATCTCAACATTAATTGGAACTTAATAACTAATCACAATGATTTATGCAATCTGGATGCTATTTCTGTTCATTTATACTTTGAATTAATTTGTTTGGGGTATTTTGCACTGCTTATGCCTTCTTTTCTGTTCATTCTTAACACATCTGACATGCTGCTGCATAAGTAGAAGAAAAAATGCCACTGAACCCTCACAAAAGTATTTGAAATAAATAGATATGTGTTACAGAAGAAAGTAATGTATCAGAAAGGAATTCAGCCTCTGTCTTGTGCAAAAAGCAAGTTAAAGACATGAAACTCCATGCCCATTTGACTTTACAATACTCCCCCAGAGAGTCACTGTCACAGAGAGAATTTTCTTGTGGCATTTCTGGTTTTTTCCTCTATGACAAAAATCTCTTTGGTGACTTTCAAGCCTGGATAAAGGAATGGGGCACATCTTGGTGAACTTTTACCAGATACCTTCATGTAGGCAATTTGACTTATGAAGGGACGTACTGACTTGGGAGAACCATCAGCACTAAGTGATAAAGTGGGAGAAACAATATTTGATTTAGATACCATTTAAATAATTTCTGATTTTACTTTTGCTTTAGTCCAAATTCTCTCTTGATTAATGCTGTGAAAACAGTGTCTCAGTATCTTCAGAATCAGTCAGTTCCTTTTGCTTGATTCCCAGTTATCACAAAATACAGTTGTGCTGTCACATTTATTTCCATAAAAAGTTGTGCTGCCATGAGAAAGGGAGTATTTGAAAAAGTCTATAATAAAATAAATCTTTACATTTTTCTTTTAAAATATCCTAATATCTGTAGACTAAAACTATAGCACCAGATAAATCCCCACAAAACCAGACTGGCTGTACAAGAATATTTTTGCAACAAATGGAA
Source organism: Melospiza georgiana (assembly GCF_028018845.1). Lineage (NCBI taxonomy): Eukaryota > Metazoa > Chordata > Aves > Passeriformes > Passerellidae > Melospiza > Melospiza georgiana. The sequence continues at coordinate 134,629,693 of NC_080430.1, read as the reverse complement.
GAAATGAAGGAGGAAACATATTGAAAATAAGAATGCCTAGCTAAGGAGTGTCTCTGAGGTACTTTTGAGACACAAACTGTTGTCTAAATTCAAGATAGGCAGAAGAAATGAGTTGCTACCATGCAGAAAAGAAAACCAGTTTCTTCTTTTTCCTTTCTTGTTGTAGAAGGACCCTCAGACTCAAAATTCAGTAGGGTAGCCTTCCTTCTGTGTAACAGGTACAAACTGTGATGTCACTTGCTTGGATCACAGCAGATCATTCTGCTTTCAATTTCTGTGTGTCACAGACCTTCCAGCAAAATGTCCCGTTCTATATGTTTAGATTAATTTTTTTGGAAAAGTTTCAAGTATTCTGTCAGCAATTCTCTTTTCCTCAGTTTGCCAACAAAAGCAAAGCCCAGACCCCTTTTCTCCATATCCCTGAAGCCTGCTCGAGGACTGACAGTTTTCTTCCTCCTCAGTATCTGAATCACCTCCTGTGCCAAACACACAAAGTCTTCAGAGGTGATGGTGATGCCTCTGGGTTGGCTACCACACATCCAAAGGGCTTCAGATGGATGGGACAATTCAGCAAAACTGAGAGAGCTTTGACACATGTTATCAAAAACATTGTCATACTTTTGAATTTGTGACAGATGTAATTCATCATTATCCATTTCGCTGAAAACTGTGGTGGTTTGACAATTTGTGTCAAGAGCTACCCTTCACATCAGTTACTGTGAGTAACCCACATAAGATCTGAGAGCAACCTGTCCCCAGAAAGGTTAAAATATAGTGGTAAACAGCCATCCATCAGTGTCCTTTATGTTCATGTCTGGGATAACAGGGATTTCACCAACAGCATATCTTTCTTTTGATCTTGGTACCACTGATAATTGCTGTTCTTTTTGCATCCATGCTGGCTTTCATATGGATGCCAATGGTTCATGTACTTCCACTATATTTATTAGTTCACCCTATGTTACCTGCTTCTATATAGAGCTGGTAGGGCTGTCAGATTTAAAGTCTGGGGTGACTAATGACTTCCCACAGCTAACTGTTAGAAAGACAGAAGCTTTTTTAATTGGGGCTTCCTGTCAGCTAAAACAAATGTCTCCTCTTCACTCTCTACTGGAAGGGTGTCATCCTGAGCTCACTCATCCTATGAACAGTCCTGTCATCTTTATTGATTCAGGACCAAGTTTGATCCTCTTGGTGGCTGGGTTTCTAAGGCAGTGTATAATGCTTGACTTTCAACACACCAACATGGCACATTGTGACTACTATAGAGATTCAGATATATTTTCCTTTCTTTCTTTCTTCAAGAGCAGAGAAACACTGCTATTTCTGGCCTTCCTAAATACTCTGGTAAAAAGTATAGTTCTTGCAGATGTAATTTTTCACTTTATTATTTTTTACCTTTTAAGATACAAGAAAATCTAAAATTTTCACTCACACAGCAAACCTAAAACTTCCAGTCCCTGCATGAGGGTTTGTCACTAAAACAAAAAAAAAATAATAGTCATTAATCCAGCTAAGCACATATTTCATGCCCTCTACACAGAGATTTTGGCTGAGACGCCATTGCAATGGTGACACCAAAGATATGGACCAATGCCAGGCAAAGTCAATGACTTTGTTTTTGAGTGTTAGTAGGGAGCAGCCACTTTGCACTTTTGCCTCTGCAAAGTCAAGTCAGAAAGGCAGGGCCATACAGCTATGTATGATGATGCATATTCAAGGAGCTGCAATATCTATGACTTCATTGCTATCTGCCAAATGAAATCATTTATTTCAATTCTAATTTTAATTATATTCCTTTACTTCTAACTTATCTATTGATTTCCCCCACGTTTATAACATTTCAATTACACCATTTAAATAGGCACAGTTTAAAATATTTTTGTTCTAAAAATAAAAACTACAAGAAATATAAAAATATAGCTACATTCATGTATAGTGACAAAGCCATATGAAGTAGATGTACTTGATTTGTAATACTGCATGGTCTAACTCAAAGAGGACACATAGGCTTTATATTACAAAGGGAGCTGAGCTGAAGACTTAAACCACTTATTTCAAAAGACTGAAATAGTCTGTCCCCTGAGAACCTTAGATACCTCTTTCACCTTATGTGCTAAACCTTGTTTTATATTCTGTAGATGCCAATCTTCTCTCTATGTCTGCTTACTGATGTTCAGCCCTGCGGGTATGCTCCTTCAGTTTTTTCTTTTTACTGAGATTTGGGAGCCATATTCTGAGGTTCAGAAGCGTTACTGTAACCTTGGCCATATTTATGTTTGAACTGTTTCAAGGCTGCTTTTTCTGAGAGTAGACTTGTGTGAAGTAATTTTACCCAAGTAACATCTTGCAAGTTACTCGAAGCAGATAATGCCCATACTTGAATTATCAGGGTGAGGATCATGAATGCAGCATAAACTATAAAGAATGTGTTAACTGCATGAGGTTAATAGGTAACCAACAATATGGTAAAAAGTATCTAATTTCAATTAAATCAGTGTACAGGTACGGGTTTATTCAAAAGGAAAACGGGTTTCTTCAAATAAAATGATAAAGGTAATTTAAAACATCAATACTTTAAAAAGGCTATTGTGATCAGTTACAAAGTTGCTGTAGTGAAACCTAGTGCTTAAATATCAGTGGGATAAAATGTTCTAATAGGTATATTCTTTCACTATAGAGTTAATGTAAATCATGACTATTGGGGTTTGTCAAGGCCACGTGACAGCAGTGCAAATTCAGTATCTGACAGACAGAGGAACTGCCACATTAAAACATCTGAAGGCATGTGCCTTAAAATTTTGGGGCTCAGATGTGTTGAACAGATTTCTGGTTCTTTCTCAGTAAGGTGGGGGAAACTTGACCCTCTTGTCATGAAGCAGTTCTGTGGGCATGGCAATGAAGGACTAATGGCACTCAGGTGGCTCAGTATGTACTCTCCCTGATATTCACAGTTCATTTACTCAAGACAGTCTCACTTACTTGCATCTCCAGGTGCCTGTATTGCTTGGGATGAAATCAGTGCTAAGCTGGGGTGGCAAACCCTGGTGTGCATACATGAGTACTGGGGGTAGGATGCAAATATCTGTCTGGGTTAATTGGCATAAAGGCACACACCAGCCAGCACAACCCACTTTCTGCTGACCTTTGTGTGCTTTCCAGCCCAATCTCATTTACATAACTCTTTTAGAAAGACCAGCTGATCTACAGCCAACCAGAAATAAAGCCTCTACATGAGAGCACTTGTGCTGTCTCAATACTAGACTAAACAATCTGACACCCAGTTGCAATGTGTGAGTGACAGAGTCAGGAAAATAAACCAAAGAGGAAAAATAGGGTCTTTGCCTCAAGTGCTGTTCAAGGGGTGGATTATTGTTTTGCATCCAGTGCCAAAGTTGTGAGTATATATCTTATTTTTTAGATATTGCACAGCAATTCCTCTCCTTTCCCTAAAAATCTGCCTGCTGGTTAATTTCATAGATATCGTCTGAAAGGCAGAGTTGCCAGCTCCATGTAACCCACCCCAAACCTAACAGCTGTACTTGTGCACATGCAGCATCGAGCCATCTGTGCGATGCAGCACAAAGCACTTACTTGACTTAGTGAAGGACAAGACAGAAAGGCTTTAGAACTGCTAAGAAACCTTTCTTCTGAGGAGTGTTCTTTTGGCCAGCTCGTTTCCCGGGAAGCTGCGGAAGCGGGTGTCTTGGAAGAGCCGTGAGGAAGTCTGGCTGCGCGGAGCAGCGTTCCCTCTGCGGCTCGCGGTGTGTGCACGGCACCGTTGGCGGAACAAATGGCAGCCATATGCTTCCTCCTGCCAGCTAGCTAGGCATATGTGACCACTGCCCTCCTTGTACCAGCTCCTCTGTGTTACCACTCGCAAATCCAGCACCCCAGGAAGGACCAATCTTGTTGATGTGATCTTTGCCAGGACCCATACCTAGGAGCAGGGAAGATGTGGCAAAAGCATATTCCCTCTCCTTTAGTGGCTGACTTCAATCTGGCTAATTTGCCTTTGTAAGAGGAATGAGTGGGGGGTTGTTCTTTTTCTTCTTCCCTAGTGTCTGTGGATTAGAATGGAGACAGAGAATGATTCAGCAATCATTAGGGTGACAGTCAGATTTGATGGATATATTAACACTTCCATTTCATTTGTTTTTTGGTTTGTTTTTTTTTTTTTTTCTTAAGAAATAATGCAGCTCAAACACCTGACTTTCCAAAACCATGTTGATTTTAATTATGCTTTTTACTGGTACATCTCTTGACTTCCATTTGATTAGTTATACGTTGCAATACTGGAAAATGAGAACAGTACCCAGACTGTAGCGTCACTAATTCACCCTGGGTATGGGACGTGACAGTTCATATTCTGTGCAAAGTGTCAGTTTCAAGTACCTTGAAATGAAGTTAATAAAATTATACAAAGAATTAATTGCCCACAAGAAGCTTGGGCTCAAGTCGTACTTCCATCGTGGTTATGAATAGTGTACTCTACAGACTAGGAAAGAAAGTAGGATCTCGGTTCAGCCAGTTTTGGATTCCTTTTCTAAATAGAAATCACTTGTAGGAGTGAAATCTGGACTATTTTTACTACATCTTAAGTATTCAAGACTATTTGCTTCATTCAGGGTCTATTTTAATTAAAAGATGCCTACAGCCCTGTGCTAAAAATTCATTCAAAGCATTTTGCATTTGAGTCTCTCAAAAACAATCAATGTCTTTGAAAATAGTGAAGTAAGCATCATTTATAAGAACAGTTGTGGTTCTACCCCTGAAAACAGATATTGCAGGAATATTCAGTTTCCAATCACATGACAGTGGAAGTAAAGCTTGCTGAATTTGATCAAACTGCTTAGGGAATCTGGCAATGTATTTTTTAGCTACAAGAAGGGAAGAAGTGAATCAATAAAGTATATTTCAAACTGCATCTGAGAGGTACTCGTGCTGTGTCTCAGCTGGTATTTTTGTTGGTGGAGTAAAAGGTTGATAGGATTAACAGAAACATAAGTCATAAGTCATGTTAAAATGAGTTCAAATAGATATCTATAAGAAAATAAAATCTGTGGTGGCTCTTTCTCATTGAAGCTTGAATGAACATTGTGGACTGCTATATTGTATGTATTTTTTTTCAGTAAATTAACTAAAACCCCTTAAGTAGAGTGGAGTTTCAGTCACAAGGAACTCTTGATTTGCTTTTGCTTTTCAGTGAAGCCTGTCCTGCAAGGCAGTTACTGCTCGGATTTTTATTAAAGTCACAGTTCATAAACCATGAAGATAGGCATAAATACTCCCATCACTGAAATGCATAAATCAGCTTGAATTTTCCCTAAAATCAGAGGCAGTTCAGATGTTGAACAATTATTTCAATGGGAAGGAGAGTTTTAATTTCTTCAATAAATGAAATTAAGAGATCTAATGCTTGATTGGCAAGTGTGTAGGTGGATCTGATGACTAAAAGGAAGGAACCCCTCTTGAACAGAGAGGAAAAAAGTGGGAAATGATACTTCAAAATATTTTGGCATTAGAGACAGTTAGAGATTACTCTCTAATATGGATTTCATATGTGAAATTATGGGGCTGACGAAAAGTAGTCTTCTCATACTTTATGCAAACATACTTTTCACAATGTACAAAGATCTGGGAGGATTTTGATTAATTTTCAAACCTGTGAAATGGGCATATTTATACTTATTTTACAAAACTCGCAGAGGACTATTGAAGGAACAGGAGTGCAAACTAATGAGAAAACACCATGTTTCAGAGCAGGTATGGTCTATATCTAAATGAATACATAAACAGGATGGAGCAAAAAAAAGGAGGAATAAGGGAATTTGGAGATTTGGCTGCAACTATATTATATTATATTAGAAAGTAAAGCAGCAGTTGGTGTTAATGGAAGTTCTGAAGGTGACTGGAGTAGAACATACAGATGATTCAGCTGGACATGAGGATTGCAGCAATGATGTAACAGACATTATTGTCTCCCATGTTCAGGTGCTACCAAAGACAAGATTTCACTGGTATGAACTTCCAGTTTGAATTGAGCTCCTCGGACATTATGTTTTGAACCCTCGAAAAGAGTATAGCAACTTTATCATCAGAGACTTAAGACCCCCCTCTTACTCAAGGGTATCTGGAAAAAAGCAGGTATTTTCCTGCTGGAGGTTTGCCCCCTGGCATCTTGTCCAGTTTTGTCTCAATGTGACTTAACAGACTGAACTTCTACATTGCAATCACTAAAACACACTAGACAATTAGTAGACATTTATTTTATTTGAAATTATACACATTTTCTCTCATAGAATAGAGTTTGTGCTTCCAATAATCAGACAAATATTGGGCTTAAAAGGAAAACAGCAGCAGTCTGGTGCTTTAACAGCAAAGAAAGGCTGAAAATTAATTTTGAGCTAGTCTCACATGAAATGTCTGGTTGTGCTCAGAAGTAGGTGCTTTGATATAGGTCGATTCAATCTACAGTGAAACAGTTTGCTTTTTTTAAGTAGAAAGTCTGAAATGTTTTGGTAGAACTGTTTTTTTTTTTTTCAGGGAACAGTCCTATGAATATTTTATTTTATGCTGGAAAAGCATTCATACAAAAAAATAACCAGACAGCTCTGCCATAATTCTCGCTAGATTTAGTAGTATTTCTATTATATTTTGTTAAGTAAATACACAGACCTTTGTAGATTTGTCTTTTTATAACCTTTACAGCTAAATTTTAACAGAAAAAGTTAGAAACTGAAGATCAAGTATCTGTTCAATACATTGAATTTCATATCCATTATATGTGGAAACTAGCATGTTCCAAGAATTTTCCCTCTTCTCTTGTCTCAGCTTTTGATAATCTTCTGAAAAGATCTGGGGCTCTATCTTTCTGCCACTCCTAGGAGGAATGAAAGCTGATACAAATTGGTTGATCCTGAGAGCAAAGCTAGATTAAGAAAACAGGTAACAGACTTAGCCAACCCCTCTCTTTGCCTCAAGAAGCCACTTTGCCTCAAGCAGCCACTTTACAGACCATTGCAAACTCACTCATAATCTATAAAATGCAGATATCCATCACTTTTACTAGGTAGTGTCTGCACCAATAGCTGGGATAAAATGAGATTACACGTTGGTTGCTGATTCCTCACTATAAGTCCACAGCCATAAGAGCAGTTAGAGGAGCTCTGTGAGATAAAACATTCACACACATACAGACCCACGAGACCTTATTAAACTTAATAGTTCAGAAATGCTATAAGCAGTTATAGGAAAAATTAGAGCCTGGTATCATTCACAGATGAACAGATATTTCTCTACTCTATCAACTTCTGTGATCTGCATGGGAGAAGGTTTCCTGAATATCCCTGAAGTTATGAAAGAAAAAGAGAAAAGATGAACTAATTTAAAATCTGCCCCAAGGGAAAGTTCTTGGTCCTGGTGGGTTTTAAGAAGATTTCTATAAATCCTTTTCTTGGACTTCTTCATTCATTTACTTGACATGCTCTTTTCCTTGAGGGATTCAGGTGCATTTACTTCTGCCACTCCTGGTGCAACAGTTAATTGTACAGATCACAGAAATGACGACTCCTGTAAGCTGATTTTATTCATCCATGACAATAACAAATCTGAAAAAAAGTTTGAGCTTAGTGTCAGTACCACACAAGCTAAGTGATGATCTTGGCCAGAGTGTTGATTTTCACAATTAGCTGTGCCGAGCACTGCATTCCCAACTGGTGGATTTCCTATTGCATTTATCAGGGGCTGCAGTGGTTTGAGCTGGACAAAAGGAGGCTCAGGAGAAACCATATCACTCTCTACAACTACCTGAAAGGAGGATGTAGCAAGATGGGGGGTCTGCCTCTTCTCCCAGGCAACAAGAGAGAAGATGACAGGACTCAAGCTGCTCAAGGGGAGATTCACGTTGGACATTAGGAAGAATTTCTTCATGGAATGGGTTGCGAAACATTGGAATGGATTGTTCAGGGAGGTGGTGGTGTCACCATCCCTGGAGGGGTTCAAGAAATGACTGGATGTGACTCTTAGTGCCATGGTTTAGTTGACAAAGTGAAGATGAGCCAAAAGTCAGACTCAACAATCTCAGAGGTCTTTTCCAACCAAACTGACTCTGTGATTTTGTGATTCTGAGCTCAGTGTTTGCCCTGGAACCACAGCTGGTAGGAACATTGCCTTCTCAGTGGTGAGATGAGTAGGTGCATTCTCTTCTCTTCAAAGGAAGGTATGTCAGTTCAACTACAAACAGTTATGCAGTACTGTAAGAAGAGTGATGGCACCCAAAAGTATCCAGTTTTTAGTACTTTGGGAATTGGATGAGGACTTTGATACATCCAAAGTCTGAGGGACACCTTAGACCTTTCATTTTGTGCAAGGAAGAATGCGTTTGATATTTTATGATATTTAAATCCTAGGATTTATTTTCCTAAGAACAGTTTTATGTTGCAATGATTTTAATTTTACAGACTCACTTCTATTTGTCTTCTCAATCATACATTTTACAGATTAAAATAAGAACAGGAGACTGATATTTGTGCAGGCAGGGAATGTAACAAGATCCTTCTTTACACAAATAGATTAGTGACAAATCTTAAAAGCTCAGTCAACTCTACTAGCAATTTTAATTCTCCTCCTAATAGCTTTTGATAAATACTTCTGAAAAATGAACTCTAATGTACTTCATCTGAGTGTTCCAGAGTTTGGAGATCTTAGTGTCAGATAATAAAGAGGGTCCATAAAACTACATTTATAAATGAAGTGAAGTATGCAAGTGAGTTCTTTGTGAGATGAAGGCGCTGCAGCTTTGACATATGGAAAGTGAGATTTCTAGTAAGTGCTTTTTGGAGTGATGATCCTATTAGCAAGCCCATAGCTTTATAACAACTAAGTTGTATGGTATGAAAAGTCACATGTCACTAAATCAGACAGTTTGCACTTGCTTGCTTTTAATCAGTTTGTGAGTAGCTTGCAATCTCTACATTAACTGTGTAAATTAGGAAATGCTACAGCAATGCTTGAACAGAAAGCTTTCAGGATTTTCCAAGGTGCATCTATTACCTCAGTTAAGAGTAAGCATGTGTCCTTGCATTGTGCTCCAACAGATATTCCTATTGAATGTGCTACTTTGCTGATAAAGTGGGATTTTTATTTTAGAAAATAAATTTTAAACAGAAGATACTGTGTAGATTTATTAATGATTTATATATCCAAAATCACATCCTGGATAAAGTCCAATTTGGGTAATATATTTGGTGCTTAGTTAAAGTTAACCTATCTTCATAATTAGATACACTGGGATACTCCAGTGGAATAACTTGAGGTCAGCTGGAATTATATTAATTTATACCAATGAGGATCTGGCTCAATACTTTTCTTCACTTCTTGCCCTAGGATCTCACTAGGGAGGCTATTAATAGAGTGGCAACATCACAAGGGAAAGGAAATGGGCAAAAGGGAAATTGGATAAGTCTTTAAAAATAAATTTAATCCAATCAAGACTACAGACAGTGTCAGAAATAAAATTCTACTCATGCAGTTGCTGCATACACTCACCACAGGACAAAGTTCCTAATTTTTCACAGTAGCACTTTCTGTATTCAGCTTTTCCCTATGTTTCTGGCAGTTGGAGTATAATGCTTACAGTGCATCATTCAGGTAAATTCTTTCCTATCATTTTTATGTATCCTTTTGTCCATCCATCTGGGCTGATCTGCATCCCCTCTTAGACTCTGGGCCAGGGGACCAGGAAGCTCATTTAGCCCCGTGTCTGTGTGGCACCAAGTGAACACAGAATGAGACAGGGACAGCAAGCAAAGCCACAGCAATATTCATCAGTGCTTAGGGCAGACCGTGCTCCACTGGCCTTGTTTCACCTCCTGCTGAAAACCCGTCACAGCCTTCCAGTCCCTACTGCTGGAGCAGGAGAGAAGGAGACAGTGAGTGTGGGGGACTTTCCCCCTCTTCAGAGCCGTCTCACTCTGCTGTGTCTTTGAACACACCCATGTGTGTGTGTACACACAAACTCAAATTACACCTGAATCTCTGAATTCTTTAAAAGGGAATTTGGAAACAAAGGAACACGATTTAAGTTATTGCTTGCTTGCTTGCTTGAAGTAGGTCTCAGACCTGCTACCAAGTGGGCTTCCTCCGAGTCTGTAATGGCTTGTGGAGAAGGAGAGTAGGCACTCCCAGCTTGCTTTTCAGCTGCTCAAAAGGGCCAGCAAACCTTGTTCAAAATCATGCCTTTACATCTCTTGTACATAAATGTAAAATGTTTGTTTTTTCTGTCAGTCAAAATCCAAATAATACCATTGATTCTAATGACAATAAAGTTTAATAAATGCATCTTTCTGTGTCAATATCAGTATAATACTTAAATTAGTTAATTTACTATATGATTTATTTTCAGTAAAATAAACAATCTACAAAGAGAAGATATTGTATGGCTTTCACTTGCATTTATTTCATATTTGCAGTGTTTGACATCAAATATAAATCTGTGCATGTGTGCTGGTAAATACTGTCGTTGTGTTTTAAAAGGGGGAATTTTTACAGGAGTGTACTTAAGCACAGAGTTATTGTATCACATCTTCAATCAAAGCTATGGACACTAATACTGCTTTTAGGATGACTTCTTTGTTTGTGCTATACATAATTTTTATGCATTGTGATCTGGCAATGGACATGATGTTAATGACAATATACTTTCCATTAGGCAAGCAGTGCGGTTGGATCCAGCCTGATTTATAAAACAACAACACAACAACACTAGTTAGGGCATTGTATTCTACTTGCCAGATGGTTAACTCCCATGGGTTAATGAGTATACCCAAATTCTAGATGATTTAAGATGTCCTGCGGATATTTCCTTGGGTATGAGGATTGCTGGCTGTTAATTTACATGTGTACTGTATTTTCCCTCTCTCTATTGGTCTCACGAGGATTCTGAATTTCCTTTTCTCCATAAAATGCTAATAAGCCATATTTAACACCTTCCCCTTTTGCTGCTCTGACCATCAAAACATTGTTTTCAGATTTCAAACACTTCATCTATTAGATGAAATTAGTTCCTCGAAAGAACCAGGAATAGGAAATTTGTATATACATAGATACACTCTCTCACTCTCAAACACATACATACATACATACATACATACATGTATATATATACATATATATATACACACATAATACACACACACACAGACACACACACTCTTTCACTCTTTCCTTCTCACCTTGTGCATACTATTTTCATAAGTGCATTTTACTGGAATTTCTCATTACTTCAACATAAGAAAATAGTTGAGCCTATTAGCAAATTTTAGCCAACTCTAAACTATTGATTAGTCTGGAATAAATCTGCACTTTGTTTTATACCAAAGAAAAAGTCTATGTTTGTGTGTCACAGAGAGTTGTTATAATTCTTGACAGCTGAAATCCCTGAAAACAATTTCTCTATAGTGGTGTTCCCTCTGACTCTGCCTAACTGGCACACATTCACCTTGAGAGAGGGGAATTTTAGAAACAACATGAAAGGATTTCATCTAGAGGGAAAAAACATGATTTAAGGACAGCTGTTTTATTCTTGCATGTGGGGAAAAAGAAAAAAAAAAAAGGTGAGTAGAAATTTCAGGGCAGTATGTCAGAATTTCAATGTTAACTTAAATAGAGATAGGGCAAGCTGTTTTATCAACATAACTGGCCATCAGCCTTGTTCTGGTTTCTAGGCCCTCTGTATTATCAGGTCACCTTACACCCCTCATGTGCATTCAAAAAAAGCAGAGGATTAGGTACTAGGAAAGCTGAGGAGGGACTGCTGGCAAATGAAAAGAGAGAGCAGGGAATGAGGAGCAGCTCTTTGGTACAGAAATATTTGTGCTGATGTTGTGAAATAGTTCACAGTTGTGTTCCTTGTGGCATCAGTTGCTGGCATAATTTTGTGGAAGATTCTCTAATGGAAAGTTCTTTTCTAATTCTCTTTTACCTGTGTAAGGGACACGCGTTCCCTTTTACCTATGTAGAGGCTGAATCTTCATTTTAAATAAACCCTATTAAACTCTTAAGATAAACAATATCCTGGTGCAACAAGTTGCACAAGGTCAGCACATATATTGCATAAATATTTTCTTTTTTTGTTTAGATAAAGAGCTTTTTCTCTACAACATTTTTGTGTCTTTCCTAGTTTTTGTTAAAATGGTACTTTAATTTACTTTTTACTTTTCAACTCACTCCTCAGAGCATTTTATTTGTCCTTTTTAATCCACTCATTTTCTGAATGTAGGTCAGAACCATTTTTGTACATCTCCTCAGACCTCAGTGTTTGTGCACTGCTGTTCAAGCATTGCATGTTACTGCTGTTTCTACCACTCACAGCAGCAACAACAAACCTGGTATTTACAGGAGACTCTCCACCCTCCTAGAGATATCCACTGACTTCTGGATTCTTTGTATAATTTCTTCCTCTTAGAATGGCAAAAGTTCAAAATGAGATTTAATATGAGGGAAAGCCATTATAACTACAAAGAATAAAACCTTATTTTGTGGCATTCTATATGCATATTCTCCTCATTTTTTTCTACTATAGCTGTACTAAACCTGAAAGTTTTCCTTGAACTATTAATTTAAATTTTTTCCCCCTCTGAGTCACCACAGTTAATTTCAAAACCAGCATTGGGAATGAGGTAGATGATTTCTTCCCATCAGCATCACTTGATGAGAATTTTGTTTCCCTACAGTAAAACTGAGGTACCTGGAAATACCATCCAAGTATTTCAACAGCACATAAACCAAAAGTACAGGGCCATTAGAAAATGAGAAATGCAGCTGACCTTCATCAGCATATTTATATACCATTTCGTATAGAGATGTCTACAAGCAAATTTGGATTCACTGCTGAAGTGAGAGGTTGATCTTCAGAAAATCTGTCATCATATCTTAGTGCTCCAGCTTGGTTTTCAAGCTGGGATGATGTGACAGGGGCACAGTGTGTGTCCTGCCCTGCTCAAGGGAGGAAGGGGATGGCAGGGTAAGTTGCCATTCCATCCTCTCCACCTCCTGAAGCATATCAGTAATTTGAGTCAAAGACAAGGAGTGTTGAAAAAGAGGAAGTGGAGGCACTTCTGCCCTGATGCCCGCGACAATTTGTGAGCAGAAGGATGGCATGCACTGAGCCACCCACAGTGCCCTGCCTGCCTGCATCCACACCACCCGGGTCAAGCATCTGCAAGACACCTTTTGTCTGCCTCCTGCTTCCCTGACTGCAAAAGCCTTATTTCCACACCTGGGTAAAATGATCAGAATCCATGACTCGAAGATTTACTTGGACCTCTGCAGCTAATTTGTACCATGAAGATACATTCCATGGAAAGCCCTTCTGAGGCTGCAGATCAGCCCCAGATACCTGCACAGACCTCTAGAAGAGTGCTGAGCCAGGTAAACACTGTTCACCCTGCAGGCATGTGCACTTCACTATTACCAGTTTCCTTGACTCATGGTTTGCTTCATTAGGAGCACTGCCCTCTGCCTTCAAGGCACACGTTAAAAGGGCAGCTCATGCTCCATGTACCTGTTTGGAGACCTAAAAGTCTGGATGCTGCAAATGAGTCTGATGTCATGGACTGAGGCTACAGTCACCATGACCAGCCACACAGTTATGGGACAACATCAAAGCAGAAATACTCAGCTATATTGTCAGCAAAATGCCTGAGGGCTCACAGTGACAAACCACTACAAGGACTTTGTTTACAGCCCCTTCTGTCTCAGCTTTTTACTTATCTACAAATGCTTTCAGGTCTGATCCCAGGGAAGTGACTCTCTCATAGTTGTGGTGGGAGGTAACTGTGGCTACTGTATTACATCTTCTCTGGGATCAAATAGTTGGTTAAATGTTGTTGGTTCCTGATAACAAGCATCCTGACTAGTTTCTTACTGACAGGACAGCTGGCAACAGGAAGATGGGGAAGCCTGCTCTGGGCTCCTTAATTCACAGACCCCTGGTAACCAGACAAGACATGAAAACATCATTTTATATGTAGCCTATTCTCTGCTCATTGAGTAAGTTTTCAAGCTTAATCTCTTAACACCAAAACTTAAAAAAATCCTGTCAAGAATCTCATTATAAAAACACCTAATTCTATTCTTGTGTAGAAAATCTAATGATAATAGAGCTAAGAAACCTATAGTGTAGTGGGCAAAGAAACAAGCAGCAAACAAGAAAAGTATAGACTAAGTGAGCCAATACATGGAAAGAGTTACAGGCTGAATGCCCATCTATGGAAATCTAATCAGCATGGGCTGAATACGACTCTGCCACCCAAACAGAGCATTATAGGATGCCAGCTGCATCTGCTTCCCCTCCTAGTTATTCCTATTTTTGAGCATAAACCAAGCTCTTAGGGAGTAACTTGTAATAGCGTACCCAAATAAGCAATGCTGTGAGAGGTGTTGTAAACCTTTAAATTGCCATTAGCTAATCAAAATCATTGTTCAGTGACCATTATATTTTATTAAATGACCACTGAATCAGAATGTTCTTTTCTGATTTTCAATTACAATGTAGAATGATTTCCATGACTCAAGAGCACCCATTAGCAGCACTGGGACCACTGAAATCTCTGCTACCAGGAGGAAATCCAGCGCTTAAGAAGCAAAGTTATTTTCTCTTGTAGATAATTATTTCCAGCCAGGCATATTTCAAAAAAGATTTCCTAGTAGTAACTAATGTAGTCACATAAAAAGGCGTGACCTTCCTCTTCTACTTTTGAAAAGTCCCATCTCTACTGTTTGAGAGGGAGTAAAAGGGAGCAACACAAAACAGGTGCCTGGCAGGGCAGAACTTCTTCCTTCATGAATGGATAATGCCAGAGGCATGGAGGATTACAACCCCTCCCACCTTGAAGTGGATGCTTTCCTGGCACAGGAGCACCTCAAGAAATAAAATATTTTTAGAAAGGTTGAGCCATGACATATTAAATCTACTATGTAATGTGAAAATGCCTTTCAACTTCTACAATTAAAAATGCAACAGTAACAAACATTTGTGAAGTCTTCCTGCAGTGATTGAGGAGAGGGATTTTGTGATTTACATAACTATGGGGAGCATTTTTACAGAAGAGTAAAACACATTCCATGTGTATGAGTGCTCCTGCAGAGAAATCTCTTTTCACTTAGTATATTGGTGAAGGTAAAATAATGAATAGCCAGGTAGCAATGAGTTAATTCTCCCAAAGAAACAGAAGCACGTAGTTAAATACTACATCACAAATTACCATTTTTATGTCACCACCTCACCATGACTTTAGCACTAACCTATCTCTATCTTCATACTCTCATTAGGATATAATGCATATTCATGGTCCTGATTATATAGCCACTTTCTTGACTTGTTTTAATTGTGCATAAAGACATTGTGACAGGAGACCTGACCTTTTCAAGATCATTTTCTCTCCATTACTTTTCACAAAGCTATTAACTTGTCGCCTTCCATAAGATTGCAATAATTTATTTCCCATTAATAAAAAATTCCTGGTGCCATGCAAATTAAAATTTATTCAGCAAATAGAATTCTTAGGATTATTTTCTAATGGCTTTATATACTTCCAGTTTAGGAAGAAAAATAATATTAATGGATACAGGCTGAGTGGATAATTGCATACATTGGAGAAAAATGAATATACAACTGGTACTGTGGCTTACTGCACACCAATTACCCAGAACAGTTCCTTTACTCTTTTTTTCCCAATAAATATATTAAATAATTTATTTGGGATATCATTATAATCTTGAAATTATTCCCATTATATTAAGGGCTTGGCAACCTGATGCACAAACAACAAATGTTGGTGTTAGAAAATCCACCCTAAGTAAAAGTGCTTGTAAGCGTGAATGAACTAAGGGGAAGAGTAGCTTTGACAAAGTTGCAACAGAACTGCAATAGAATTATAGAAGGGTTTCATGGTGAAGTGGTAGCCAGAGTTTGTATTTCTCAACATTTTTCCAATAGGAATGAATTATGCTGAAATTGCATAAGATGCTAATGACACAAAGGCTTAGGTTTTTTGATAACTTTTCAGTCTTGTGCACTTGATAAAAATCTTAATACAACAGGAAAACCAGAACATCATAATTCAGCATTATTTATTGTCTTTTTATTACAGCTGAAAGTATGACATGCCCATAAGCTGATTTACATAAGTTGCAACTGGGGAAATTAGCTCACGTACCTTTCAAGTTATGTATTAGTGATACACAGTAACTACTGCACCAACAGATATTGCAGTGTTTAGAAGCTGGCACAAAAACTGCAAACCATGTAATAGCAGCCAGGTTAAGTCCCTGACCATCTACAATAGAGTGATGACAATAAAATTCAGTTGGAACATTTCAAGGCTGTAGAAAAAAGAAGTCATTAAACTTTTTACTACAATGTCACCAAGAAGTGAGCTGAAAGAGGAACCCTTGGTTACCTGCTCCCTCTGCCAAACAACTCAAAGGAGCTCCCACTCCAGCTCAACTGTAAACACTTGCTTAGAAATCTTTTAAAAACTGCTATATGTGCTATGCATTGAGTAGCTTGGCTAAATGTAGGACAACAAGGTGTTTAATTCATTAGCAAGTTGGAGTCTAATAGGGAAATATGGAGAGTTGCATGGAAAGACATGCAAGGAGAAAGAAGGAATGGTTGGGGAGGGAAAGTAGGCTAGAGTACAAGCCACTGTAAGAACAAGCCCTGGAAGAAAGACCTCTAAATGCCCTTCTAAATATTCCTTTGCCTGCAAGTTCATGGTAAGGATTAAGTGATTAAACTATGCAATATCCTCAGTCCTTTAAATATGCAAAACTAGTTGCCATGTGGACCCCACCTTAAGTGCTGCTTTAAAAGAATCAAATTGCAAATAATTTCAAAAATCCAATTTAATTTTGTAGTTTATCTCAATGCAAGGAAAAAAATCAGAAAAATCTTCTGGGTTTTTTTTTTTTTTTTGGTTGGCTTATACTTTTTCAAATCCCACATTCTCTTTTCCTGCCTTAATGTAACTAAATGAGTTTGTTAGCCCAAACCCATGGTGTATCCCAGCGCATAGGTGCTTTGACACACTTTAAATTCACAGTCAGAATTAATTTAGACATTTTATATGCCTGCAAATCTCCTAAGGAATTGTTCATAGTATAACATGAATGGCAAACATTCAGTAATAGAAAAAGCATTCAAATCTATCGCACCTTTATCAAATTTATTCCTTTCCTCACACAAATTACTTTCACAAGTCCACAGTGGTCATTACTGATCCCTGAATACTTACCAACAGTAATCACAGTGATGTGCATAAGCACTGCAGAAAATTAATTACAGCTTGTCTTTCATAGGATTGATGCCTCTTTCCTATTAGTAGAGTATCAGTACCTTTTACTTTAGAAGGTGAGAAAGAATGGTTTAAATGTGCAAACTAGTGAAAGTTGAATAATAGGACAAGGTAATTTCTAATGAAAAAGTTATTGTAACCTTCTCTGTTAGTAGGTCTTTGCTATTAAGGACCAGATTTGTACTGATGCTGAAGGTGTCTAGAAAGATTTGGTGTTTCCTTGTGCAATTGCCTGCATGTAGCTGCAAGACCTATCATGAAACAGTTATATTTGGGTTTCAGTGGAAGTTGGAGTAATTTAATTGGCAATTTAGGCTGTGTTAGTATTTGAAAAATTACAGATTTAGGACTCTGGGAGAATGTGCTGGCAAAAAATGATGTTTTCCTTAATGAAAAAAGCTGAGTGAACATGAACATTTTTGTTTGCTTTCACAAAACACTGTAAGGGATTCTCAAAAAGCCTTAGATCAAATATTGAAATATTTATTTCAGTGAAAAAAAAAAAACCAAACCAACAAAAACCCCAAAATCAAACCTCAATCTGTTTACAGAAAGGATTCTTTCCCTTTCACTTTTGAAGGAAAAAAAACAATTTTATCAAAAGCATTTGTTAGAGGGCTTTATGTCATACACCACTGTCCACTGACCCGTGATGTCCTCTGCTAACATTTAAAGCAGGAAAACATGCTGGACCCCATTTGTACTTGGGGCAATTCTGCAGCAGAGTTGAAATAAACAGAGATACACTGTGGGATTAACTGGGTCTGGTTTGCCTGCCACAAACCCGACAGCGTACTTTTCCAGAAGTCAACAGTATTCTACATTTATTACAAGAGTACAACTCTTACTGAATCATTGCCGCACTTGTGTCTCCCCACACTGATGCTCACTTACCTTTAAACTGAGCTCTGCAGCATTGCAAAGATCTTCAACTCTTGGCCCAATTCAATGGTCTAAGCAAACGTGGCAAGCACACATATTCACAAGGCAATATGATGGAAAGGTGGGGCTTTGCTCCCCTTTGCAGATGGGGATATTCTGCACGCTTCTCACACATCTCCATCCAAATGCACAATATGGATGTTTTATCTTTCACAACAGGAACCTTCTGTTCACAGATATGTCAACATTCCTGAGACTATTTCTGAATTTTGCAGGATGGGACCTTACCTGAATACCAGATAGTTTGTCCTGTGAGAGTGATGCAATACAGAGAGGAAAGTCAGCTCTGTCCTCAAAGCTGTAATATTCTATATGATTATCAAATCTAAGAACATAGGACTCATTGTTGCTTATTAACATGAGTCTCAGCTTTTACTTTGACCGAGCCAAGATTTGAGTCTTGATTTTTCAGCAAATAATTTATATGCATTTCTTACAGCAAGCTATGTAGCAAGATATGGCATCTTACATACAAAGCTATTTCCTCACTTGGTATGAAGCAGAAGCTTATATCTGTAAATAATAATGTGCCGCATTTTTTAAGTTGCCTCTGTTCAATTTTTGCAAATAATACAAATCTGCAGTTTTGTACAAAAAAACATGGCACAACTAGGAGGATACACATAGGTGTAGAACCGGTGGAGACAATATCTTTTATAATGTTCTGATGCACCATATCAAAGATTTGTCCTTAAAATCAAGCATACTATCAAGTGAGAAAGTAGACTTACATTGCAATTATTTTCCTATTAGCTGCTGCCCATTGCTCCTGACAGGTATAAATTAGATCTCGCCAGGTTGCCTACAGATTAATGAGTTCCAAAACTGGCATTTAATTGTTTGGGAGTAAGAGGCAGAAAAGGAAGCTATCTGCAAAAAAAAATCTTTATCCACCTGTGATTAGAAGATATTCTCCTTTCTTTCTGCCTTTCCTTTCTCCCCTGGCATAGCTTGGGTGATAACTGACACTTCTATCAGAGGATTCCTTTCGACGCAGCAGAAACTTGCAGCTGAGGCAAGGCCAGAATTAATAATCTGCGTGAGCAAACACACAGCTGCTGTTTGTGGAGAGAGATTCTATTAACGAACAGTGAATTCTCATAATTAGCTGAGCGGTTTCTGCAGCTGCCTGCCTGACCCCAGACTACACAAATTGTGGGTGGTGTTCAGCCTCTAAATCAATCTTACCTAATTACTATAAGCATGTTCCTCCAGTCCTAATGACTGGGGGGGTAGGGGGAGTGGGTATGGGGAGGAATAGACATTTCCTTACCCATTCAAATGTTCCTCTTATTAGATTCTCCTTTGTGCCTAAATTCGTATTTTTTCTATTAGCATTTCTAAGGGTATACAGGTGTGGTTACAAATCAGAAGCACAGAAGTATAATTCATGTCCTACAACCATGTGCCAGTGTGTGTCTGCTTTGCAAACAGTAGCAAAATGTGTGCTTGTTGGAAGCATCTGCCTTGCTTCAATTCACAAAACATAATTTAAAACACACATGTCTGTCTGGATTCAAAGCCTTTTCTCTGCCCTACTTCCCCTCCCCCCCAAATTAATGTGATAAAAAATGGAAAATCATGAATGGTTGTGCCTTCGTCTGGTCTGAAGCACGGTTACTACTGTCTTGTCACATGGGGCCCAAGAAGACAAGCACATTTGTCACTCGGGAAAAAAGGGATGACTTTGCCTGACAGCCCCTTGCTCACCGAGGGGCTTCGTCTTTCCAAGCCAGGGTGGAGCATGGAGCCAAAGGGCTCACCTGCACAGTGGTGACAAACTTGGGCCATGGAGCCAAAGGGCTCACCTGCACAGCAGTGACAAACTTGGGCCATGGAGCCAAAGGGCTCACCTGCATGGCAGTGACAAACCTGGGGCCATGGAGCCAAAGGGCTCACGATGGTGACAAACCTGGGCCATGGAGCCAAAGGGCTCACAGCAGTGACAAATCTGGGCCATGGAGCCAAAGGGCTCACCTGCACAGCGGTGACAAACCTGGGCCATGGAGCCAAAGGGCTCACCTGCACAGCGGTGACAAACCTGGGCCATGGAGCCAAAGGGCTCACCTGCACAGCGGTGACAAATCTGGGCCATGGAGCCAAAGGGCTCACCTGCACAATGCTGACAAACCTGGGGCACCCCCACCTGTGGCAGCGCACCAGGAGAGCAGCTGCTGTCCCTGCACGGCATTGGCAGCTTTTATTTCTGGTAGGGGAAATGTTAGTCAGCATTGCCAACTAAATTAGATACGTGTGTTATGACCACTAAAAAATTCCCAACTAAATTAGATCTTACGATTCCCTAAAAAACCAGTCTCCAGAACCAAATACCTTACCTGTCCCCATCCCTTGTCTGATTATGTACCTTTTGTCAGTTGTCTGACATCGCTGGGCTTGCAGCAGCTCCTCCCTGATGGTAAAATACACTGCTGATGTCTGCAGTGTATTGAGAGTCAGGTCTTCACTTCTTGAGAGTCCCAGGTCTGCAGTTTCTCCTTTAATGTCCTTCTAAGGGTTTGACTTGTTATCTGTTTCTTCTATCAGAGTTGGCAACAACCAGAAGATCTGAGTTCTGGGATCCTTTTTTATTTTAGTTCAAAATTGGATCCAGGGAAAGTCATTAAGGGCCTGAGAATGAGCTAGCTGAGTCTGATTCAGTGTTGACCTAGGCAGTAATTGGATATGGTTAATGTGAAATCAGACATTTGCTGTAATTTTGAGATTAATTAATTTAGGAATGAATGCACAGACAGCAACTTCGAGTAAAGCTTTACGAACTGCTGGAAATATTAACTCTCAAGAGTTTCATGTAGAGGTCCAAATATTACACAATTACCAGCTTTCTATGAACAATTTTGAGAGAACATCTCCCAAGTTATTTTATACATATTTAAGATGATATCTTTGCTATGACTGTGAACGTCACAGGTTTGTTTGTTAAGAACCAGATTTTCACCCGCTGGTCAGTGACAACCTTGCTCTCAAGGGTAAAACTCAAACAACAACATTAGAGCAATGCAGGATTCAGATTCATGAAAACCAGCCGGGAGGGGCAAGAGGAAGGGACAGCTTGTAGGGCAACCAAATTATATAGAGATACAAGAAAAATACACTTTTCACAGCACTACCTCTTGTGATCATTAAATATTTGTCAGTCAACAAAATCTCAAATGGATTCATTACTCATATTGCTTATAAATTGCTGTATGAAAATTTGTTTCCTTATAAACTGTTAGAAAATCTGAGAACATTTGAGATTTAGATTTAATTTTTCACTTTCACAATTTTTTGGTTTTTATTGATTCCTTTTTGAACTGGCAGCCTGAATTTCAAATATTTCAATATTAAGATCCATAACATTACTGGAAAATAATTTGTGTGAAGCAATTGGAAGCTGTGGTGTATAATTTCATCTTCCCAAGTTCATGTCATGGCTAGTAAAGCTTCTGAATAGTTATACAAAGTGAAAGCTGTAGGGCCACAAAAACATCAAATCTATTTCACAGAAAGACTTGTATTTCTGAGAATATTTTCTAAGGAAGGAATTATTAAAATAATCTCCTGTGACACATATTGAAAAGAATTTAAATATATTACACTGTCAACATGTCTTCTTCAGATAAAGGGAATGATCTGAATTTTATATGTAGAATCTTTCTTGGAATCAATGTGAAAAAAACACTTTTCCCCCGTCAAATGCAAAGCTTCAGGTTCTTCATATTCATAATAGGAAATTTCATGTCATGTAACTTAATGTTTAGTTTTTTAGTGCCACTTGTACCAGGTAATACTACACCAGAAATCCAAAATCAAATATCCCTGGGCCCTGAGTTAGCAGATTAACAACATAAAGACCAGTCTGTGTCCTGCACAGCAACAGCCCAGCTGGATTTGGCCCTTAGGTCACCTTACTTGTATACAACAAACCCCACTGACAATAATGCTCTTAGTCTTTCAAGCACAGCCTCATATACAAAATATGGTTGTAATAGTGTATAGAGGTGTTAGGAAGCAGCTTCAGTAGGTAAACAATAAATGGAGACACAAGGCCCATGCTGCTGCATGTCAGTAACATACAATAGAAGTTATTTCTGTCTGTTTAACATATAGGCTTCTTATAATATTAACAATAAAGCACTGCCTGAAATATGTTCTGAAGAGGCACATCTGTTGCAACCTATTGCATATACAGAATGCAGTCTTCACAATGCATCTTTTTAAAAAAGAATACGTTGGTACAAATAAGTAAGGAAGACCCCAGGTTCTAACAGGGGAAAGAACAATCTTTTTTGGTTAAATTCGTGTAATAAATATATTGCATTTCCTCTGTCAGTCAAGAGAAAGTCACAATGTGTTTCATCCTGTCTTATAATGGAAAACTAGGAACAAAACAGTCTTTCAGAGCTCCCCCAACAATTTGTCTTCATAGGCAAGGTACTGCAGGGCACTCTGATGACAAAGCCTAGCCAGTAAATAAGGATTTGTGAAAGCAATAAGCAACTTGTTCTGTATCTGCAGTCAATAGACCCATTGAATGTACAAAATAGAGTCGGTATGGATACAAATTTAAAAAATCATCTGGCTAGGTATATGGCATCAACTAAAGCACCTGAAAATCATTCATCTCTTCCTACCTTTGCCAAGGGGGAAGCTCTTATGCTCTTCACATAGAGTCTTGTCCAGCATCCCCTCAAAACTGGCCATCTTTTAATCTAAGGCCCACATGCTCATAAATATCAAAAGGTCTTGTTTTCTCTTAAGTTTTTAAAACTTTACTCTCTTCAGAAAGAAGCCCAGACAACAAAACAAACACTGTCTCCCTTTGGAAGAGAGGTCCTTCAGCCAGGGTCCAAAGGGAAGCTCTGCACAAGGGCAGAGTGACATGACACAGGCATGAAACACACATCCAATCCCCAGAAATAACAAATCCAGCTCACCAAACAAAGCAGCTCAAATTTTATAAAGCCATGGGTGTTGCAGTCTTTATCATATTTTCTTTAATGAATGGGAAAGATTTTCCAACTTTTTTTCCTTTGGTCAAAGCTAATAAAAAAAAAAAAATCCAATGCAGTCAGTAGTCCTTAAGAAAATCACCTAGGGAGACAGACCAGTGTTCCTCTCCTAAGGATGTGCAGTCTGAAAACCTGGGAAAACCAAAACAACAAGCTAGCATAATTTTTAGACAATGGAATAATGCACTGTCTACATGTTATGCTTTATGTTATTCTTATCCTGTAGGCAGACCAGGAGTAGAGGTCAGAGTCCTAGGCAGGCAGACAGGGGCTCAGGCAGCAGCAGCTGCTCATTTTTCTGAACTGAACCTTACTACTGAACCAGAAGTGCAGTATTGTGTGAAATGAACTTCGTTTTCTCAAAGGATGTCTTTCAATCAGAATGTTTGAAAATCAAAACTGAATTTTCTCATGGTAATATCTGCTTTGAGAATATATATATACTTTATGCAAATTGTTTTAAACAGAATGCTATGAACAATATGCTCATGGGGCTAGAAATACCAAAACCATTAGATTTCTGTATTGAGGGATATTTGCAACATTTTACTTATCAACTTACCTTACTTGTTATATGGTCATATTTTGTCTAATGAAACAGCACACAAATTCCACTCTCTCTTTTTCTAAATGTCTCATTACAAATATTTACTATTTAAAGTGTGCAACTGTAGAAATTTTAAATGAAAAGAATTTATTAATTAATACTTAACTGTACAATACATGCTGTACTTTATCCATCCAGCTGTGGCTGGATAACAAAGTTGCTACTGCCACCTGAACAAATAGCAGTGGGAAAATCTGTAATTTTGAATTCCTCATAGAGGATCAATCATGTCTTAGAGCACCTCAGAGAGACAAGGAATTCTCTGATGTTTTAATCACACTTTCCTCTATCTTTGCCATAGAAACTCAGGAGATTGCAGGTCCAACCTCAAATCCTGAAGTTCTGAATCAGCCTTGGTGTTTTCTGCCATTCTTTGCTGCTTCATGATTCTACTGGTGTGTTCCCTTTCTGCAGGCAGCTCACCCCCTTCAAACTGTGTTCGTGAATGAGTCTCCCAACAGTCAAACAGGCTAAAGAGAGCAACTTTCAAAGCAGATAGAGTTGTACAGATCTATATTCTTGTCCCTGCTCTTAAGAGAAATTGAAATATGTTCAATTCAAACTGCATGTGTAGTAGTATCAGCTTTAGGTACATTTGAAATATGTTCAATTCAAACTGCATGTGTAGTAGTATCAGCTTTAGGTACATTTGAACTCTTAATAACCTGCCCCTAAACCTCCAGGATAGCAAAGTCTCAATACATACTTGACTCAAAAAGGTAAGAGGAGATATTTATCTATAGGATTCATATTTGAGCACTTTGTTGGTCTGGGGCCTCAGTCCTGCAAAAGGCTGCATGTGTGACACACAGAGGATAAGATACAGACACAGTAGGGGAGACACATTTTTGTGCCAGTGCACAGACCCAGAAATGCACAATGCCAAAGCAAGGTGTGGCTGGAAGGGACCTCACTTGTTCTGCCACTTACTCAGTGCCAAGGAAGGAGCAGCTCTTCCTGGAGCATCCCTGGCAGGTGTTTTACATAACCTACCCCAGAAAACTGGACCACAGTCTTCTCAGACTCCTCTTCTAGTTCTAGCACTGGAATATTCTTCCTAATGTCTAATCTGAATTTGCAGTGTCATTATTCCATCTGTTGTCCTGTCTCTGCCCCATATGTGAGTACCAGAATTTCCCTCAAACTGTCCCCAGCCAAAATAACACAAATCCTTTAAGCCTTTCCTTCCAAGTAATTTTTTTTTTCTAAGATTTTATAATTTTCTTCTAACTCCTACACCAAGATGCCTAAAATCAGCCACACTGCCGCAGAAAGGGGAATGGACAGACCACTTCAGCTATCTCCCTATGCATATACTCTCATTAGCAAAACTCAATAAGATATGTTTGCATTTTCTGCAGTAGTTGAGCATTGTTGACTCAAACTCAAATGATGGCATTGTTTGTAAGCCAGTGTCATCCCCAGAGCATTTCCGTCAGAGCTGCTGCAAATCAGGTGTTCCTGGCAAAGCCACACAGACACTTTCCTAAACTTCTGTTTTCTCTTTAGTCTGCAAAACAAGTCATTTTGTAAGATGAACCTAGAGTTCTGTAAGAGCTGAAGGTGAGATGAAGGTTTACATGTATCAGGCACCAGCTACCCTCATTTGCTGCTATTTTGACAATATCCCTGCTTCTAAAGCTACAAGCAGAGCTTATGTTTTTTCTTCTGGATTTTTAAGTATCCTAGTGTGAAGCCCATCAGACTCAGCTTATCTGAAAGCATCTAATGAGTAGTCTCATCAACTCCAATGAGATGCATGTGCAAAGTTAAGCGTGCACTCAAGTGCTTTCCTGGATTGGGGCCAGAAAGCTCAGCACTTTACAGGCCGAAGCTGCTTTAGGTTTTCATGACTGGCAATGGCAATACAGGGCTACCCAAAAAAGGATGTGTTCACACCTTGCATGACTCAGGCACAGTGTAAGAACACAAAGGTTGAGCAGTGCATTGTATTTCTCTAAGAGAAAATGTGAAGTTGTTTTCAGATCAAGAGGAATGCCCAGACCCACTAGGATTAGAAGAAAAAAAGAAGCCTCTACATGACCTATTAGCTCATAATTACTACTGATATAGCAGCCTTTTCATGCATCTCCAGTGTGCAAAGACCCCGTTTAAAAATGAAAGGAAAACAAACTAGCATAACAGCACTTTTGTGCAATAATTTGGGCAATAAGCAAGTAAAAGAATTGTGGTTTTGAAAGGACTGCTCTTTGTGGGAAGTCCTTGGATTTCTGGACCACTTAATTCAAGACCCGTACTTGCTGCAAAGGTAACACAATCCAAGTGTAAATTTTAATAATTGCAGCAGTGATTACTTTTGGTTCTTGGCAGTTCATTACTGACTGCACAATTCCAGAGGCTCTCGTTAAATGGTCCATGGAATGAATCAGGCATGGAATTAACCTATTTTGAGTTCCCTGAAGCTTATGTCCCATGAAGGAGTATTCACATACCTCTCTTGGGGCCAATCCCGAAAGCCCTTCCTCATACGAGTAATCCTTACCCACACCAGACTGCTCCTGACTCCAGTGCCAGCATTTGTGCTAGCAGAGGCTGTGCTTGTGAGTAATCATTTGCAGGACCGGGTGCGTGGTTTTCATGTTCCATTTGACAAAAGCAAATTACTTGTGGGCACAGTCCCAAGTCTACATGAAAAATTACACATACTTGTTTAAAAAGAAACAGCATTTCTGTTACATTCTTCCTTCCTTTCTAATTGCAAGCACATTTGTGCTCTGTCCTAACGGAGGCGATGCCGGCGAGATTGGGAGCAGTGGTTGTGAATCATTATTAACTGCACGGCGCTGTGCAGATGCCAGCTGTGATGATCCGTGGTCTGTCTGCTAGAATTCCCCAGGGAAAAAACATCTGGGAAAGGGTAAAGCTGAGCAGAGGGCTAATAACTATCAAGAATCCCTTTCTCTTTTTTGAAGCTTCCCTTTTCAAATGTCTTGCTTAAAAAAAAAAAAAAAAAAAAAAAAAAAAAAAAAAAAAAAAAAAAAATCCATTCCCTTTCCCCCCTCCCTTCCCAGCCATTGTTTTTTTTTGTCTAAAGCCTGCAAAGATGCAGAGTCCTGCAGAGTTTCGTCTCTCTTCCTTTCTGGCCAAAGTGGGTGACAGTCTCAGGAGGTATTAGGTGCTGTCACCTGGTGTTGTCCCAGTGTCCTCACCTTTACAGGCTGCTCATGGCACTGCTCACGGGCAGTGGGTGCTGGAAACTGCACAATGGGCACAGACAAGCCATCTTCAGTACAAAGAGCTTCAGAGCTGAACCAGTGTAACCAAAATCAAAAGAGATCTTAACATGCACTGCCTGAACAGGCTCCTCTACATTGCAGTGAATAATCTTCATGTGTCTTCTCAACACTTTTAATGCATGACCTTTGGAAGCCAATCTTAAAACTGTGACAGGAATATTGTGCAGTAGTATTATCTCTATGAAGAACAAAGCCAGTGCTTTAAAGAGAAGGTGGTTGGTTATTTTTTTCCTTTTGTGCCTGTTTTGGTCAACACCTGATTAAGACCTGACAAAATTCTCAGATTTTTCTTCTATGAATAATATGACAAAACCCTCCTCTATTTCTGTCAGATGAGTGGATTAGCTAGAGTCAATGAAAATTTTCAGTCATTTAAAGAAATCTGTAAAATCTATTCAGACAGTGGAGTGGTTTTCTTTTTCTTACTTTTTCTTTTTCTTTTTTTTCTTCTTTTCTTTTCTTTTCTTTTCTTTTCTTTTCTTTTCTTTTCTTTTCTTTTCTTTTCTTTTCTTTTCTTTTCTTTTCTTTTCTTTTCTTTTCTTTTCTTTTCTTTTCTTTTCTTTTCTTTTCTTTTCTTCCTATGGTATATGGACAGGTGTGGAGTTAAAATAGAAAACAGCTGGTGTTATCCTAAACTGCTTCTCCTAATCCTTCAACAGTAACTGGTCTGAGACAGCAATGTCTCCAGTTTATCTTAGTGGAAACATCATGTTGAGCCAGATACTATAAAGATTTTTTTTCTGGAAAATTATGACTCAGATGAGACTGGAAAAGTAATTTTCATAATTTAAATTTAGATGTCCAAAAAAGAAAAAATCAGGGGCTAATCTTTCAAGGCCTCTCTCCCGTACTCGGTCCTTAGCCCTGAGTGTAGAAAATCATTACTCAAAACTTGCAGACCCCATTATTTCACTTGGATATCTGAGATGACATGAGGATTTTGAAGATAATTACAACAAAGGTGCTAAATTGGTGAAACCCTGGCATAGGCAGTACCAAGGTGAAGCCTTTGCCCCACTTTTGGGATACACAATTCAATTGCCTGCTGACACTGAAGATGTGGCATTGACTGACTGCTGGTAAGCCCAGCAGAGAAGCTGCCACTTATCTTTCTGTATTAAACCTTATCAGAGATTTTTTTTGGAGCACTTAATTTTTGTAAAGCTTTTAAAACACTTGAGGCATCTGAGGATTCACAGCATGTATAGCATAAGAAAAAAAACTGTCGTGAAAGCAGAATACCAGGAATAGTGCAAGGGTCTCGCTGCATAGAATTACATGTGTCTTTCCAAATGCATGAAACCAGAGCATAGGGACCTCCTGGTGATTGCTCCAGGTTCAGCAAAGGTACTTTTTAACTCCTTCAGAAACTTGCAAGATTCATCCTAGCATTGGCTGGCTTTTCCTCCCTCAGACTCTAGGCTGAAGGGCTGTCCCAGGCTCCATTGTTTTTATTAGCTGGAATTTATGTATATGCTCCTTCTCTCATGGACATGAAGATAGCATTCATGTCATAAATAACTAGAAAGCAGGCGCAAAATCAATATGTGGAAAGCTGAGGCTTAAAATGTGGTATAACGTTTTAATGGTCCCACGTAGGGCAATAAAGAGCTCTGGCACTGAACCGGGGACAGGGAAACCAGAAACTTGGCTCCTCCAAAAGAGCAAGGTGCTCAAAACAACCGACACTGTAGCAGAAGACAATGAAAACCAGATTGAGATTCCCTGAGATGCAGCAATAGCTCCGTCAAAGCCCAGTCATGCACACAGCCAGCCCTCTAAACAACCTCTGGGTATCACTGTTGTTGGAGTGCAGCCACCAGCTGCTCTGAGCCAACAGCGACCCCACTGCGAGGCTCCGCTGCTGACCTCCAATGCTTTAATTCCTCTGCATGCATATTTTAACATTATTACAAAAGGTTTCATTTACAATTCACAGGCTGAGCAACAATGAGTACATTTCATGGAGGTCAGCCTCAACCATTCCTGCTAGTGATGGAATTATAGTTTAAACAGCTGGAGCATGGTCCCAGGAGGGACACTGGGATATGGTTCCTTTACAGCAGAATAAATCCATCAGGCATATTTCATGTGTCCGATAACATTAATAGATATCAGAGCCTTTTAATATTTAATGAACTCACTTCGAGGTTGTTTACTAGAGAAGGAGCAATCAGAAAGGTGATCACAGTCTTTTGATCTCTAATGACAACAACAAAACCCAAATCTCAGCCAATGGGGTCAGCCTCCCTCTCTCCCCATGCCCTCCTGCTGCCCCTGTGAGCCCTATCAGAAGCTGCCTCATTCACTACCTGCTACCTGTTTCAGCTTCAGAATGTACAAGGGTGTTTTTAGTTTTGTGGTTCAAAAGTTAATAAGTTCCATGTTTCCCACAATTTAATAGAGATGCCAGAAATTGTCAAATAGCTTTCAGTTTAGTGATGGAGAAAACGGGAAAGGAAAGACAACTTGCAGAGGCAGAAAGCAAATAGTGTAGCTCTAAGAGGAGCCAGAATGAGCCTGGGTGTGCTAATGAATGTTGTGTCCATTAGAACAGAGATATCACTGAATGTGAGCTTTGGCAGTGACTCTCTTTACTAATGGCCTTTGGTCTTAATATTGCCATCATATGTTTCCTTTTTAATTTTGCTATAATACCCAGTTTATTAGAGATTAGAGGATTTCAGCTGAATAGCAGCTTGATTTTCTTTCTTCCCTGTATTTCACATCCTTATTTTTAACATACTTTATCCAATTTGATTAGACTGGGGACTAGAAGGAACTGTTTATAGAGGAGATATGCAGTGATATCTACCTCTTATTCAGAGGTTTCAGATACATCTTCCCTGGCAGAGGATTTTCGCAAGCATTTAGGATTAATTTTCTTTTTATCACAGCAAGTGTGAAGTCACAGACTTTGGCAGGTGAAAGATGTGCAACCTGCTTCTCAGCAGGATAGCCCCAACCAGTGTGAAGAGAAGCATAAGAGACATGGGTTGTGCTCCTGCAGAATAGGAAATAGAAACTGGAGCTCACCTATTCTGGAACCACTGAGGTGGGTGAGCATGCGAGATTTCACATGCAGATTCATGACCTGAACTCACTTAAATACATAAACCTGTGATGTGAGTTACCCCAGGGACATCACTGGCCTTGGCCAAGGCAAATATGGAGAACTTACACCTGGTGTGTTAAGGAAAGATATGGGAAAGAGCAACTACCTCCATATGAGATATCAGCAAGACTTATGTCTCCCGGTGATCCCCAGTCTGCAGTGGGCCTGAATTCAAACTGAACTGGTGCAGAGACATTAGTAGGATAAGTGGAAGCAGAAAACATGTTGTATGGGCAGAAACAAGTTGCTTCACCTTTCTTATAATCAAAAGAATGAAAACTTTGGGGGAACAGGACTGTTTTCTGCACTCTTGGAAGTGAGAGGACAGTCAGGATGTAGAAAAAATGCTTTCAGCTGGAAGATGCAGTGGAATGCTGACTAGAGAGACCATGAATGAAGAGATTTGGAAATTAAAGGAAGATTAGAGGTTAAAAATATGTAAAGGAGAGAGGAGCTGGAATAAGAAGTAGTAAGAGTGAAATCATAGCTTGCTTTCAGATGAGCATTGATACATTTATATCACTTACACAAGCAATTGTATCATTGTCTGCAGTAAAAATTTGGATTTCATAGACTTAGAGATGTCTTTGTCTTGTGAACAAATGTAGATTTGGGAGCTGTGTCCATCTTGCTTCCCTTCACTCAAAATCTTTATTAACAACTATTTCTGAGTTACAAGTTAGCCAGGGTGGCAGACTTCATTCATAATTTTCTTACTTCATTTGTCAGCATTCATCAGAACAGGCTGCAGCTCTGGGTGAAAAACTTGAAAAACTTTAAGCAGATAACCCAGGGTTACCAGTTTAGAAGAATGAGTTGTTGTGAAAATTGGTGAACTATGCAAAGAAACACATTGCATGTGAAATCCATTGGGATTGTTCACTTGCAGGTTTTGGGTTGGTTTTTTTTTTTTTTTTTTTTTTTTTTCCCTGTTACTGTTTAGTTTTCAGATTTTCTGTTCCTTAAAAAAGTGGAGAAGTAAGCAGATGGTGGATTTCCTGAGAGCCAGGGATGCTCTACTGATGAAGTGCTGTCATTCTTAGTGAGAAAATCACCACCAGCCTTCACCTTTTAAAAGAAATAATTTTCAGGTAGAAGCACATTTAAAATAATTTCAATCAAAGCACTAAACCAGAAGCAGATGTTCAGATATGACTTAGGAATATTTAACTACTTTGGCAATGAATACACACAGATTGTTTTTAACAGACACTGGTACCTCTCCATGCCTGTCCCCTTTTCCTTTTGTCTGTTAATGACAAATGGTTAAATAAAAGGCTCAGCTGCAGTTTCATTAAATGACATATATAAAGAACAGGTAAAAATACCTGCTTGTTAGAAGAAATTTTTTAGATTTCCAAAAGGATCTCATGTCAGACGCTGATATTTGAGATGTGCCTGCAAAGGAGCTTCCACTGAAACATCTTATTGTACAGAATATTAATGGCAAGAAAAAAAACAAGTTGTTTCTTTTTCTTTCTCCTCCTTTTTTTCCCCCCAAAACTTTCTAATTAATATGCTTTAGAAATAAAAAAAAAAAAAAAACCAACAAAACAAAACCAAAACCCTGCAAAACACAAAAAAACCCCTCGAAGGACAAAGGACCAGAGACCTCTCTTTGGAAACAGAATCTGTTCTGGAACAAAAATTGAAAGCAATAAAATCTGAAACTAATTTCCAGATGGAATAAATTGGTTCCAGGGTTTCTTGAGATTTTGGCCAACATATTGCACAGCTGAAGCTGAACTCGCTAATTTTACCAAGGGAAAATGTCTCAACAGGGACACACTTCCCTCGAGACTCTGTCTGCTGCTTGCAGTTCTGTTTAGACTCAGCTATCTGTTTCTCCCTGTCTCCAAAGGCAGGGCACACATCTCACCCAGACTGTCACTGCCACCCTCTTGGGGTTTCTGCCCAGCAAGCCTTGACTTCCCTGCCTTGCTTCAGACTCACCTAAACAGTCCCTGAACCCTGTCAGCCTCCAAAGCTGGGCAGCCAGGCAGGTTTTATCTGATTGGAGCAGGGTGGGTCTGGTTTATTTATTGTTTAATTAAGTGTAATATCCTTGACAAGGTGCCTTATTGACATTGCAGCAAATTAAAGACCTTATTATGTGACAAACACTGTCATCACTCAAGTAAAACTTAGTTCAGAGGGGAGTTTTGCTGGAGAAAGGACCACAGTGTTTGAGCTCACTGTTTATCTGAATATATCCATGGCAGCATATGGAAAAGTATTCTGGGGTTAAAATATGAGATTTGTCTCCACGTGTTACCTGTTGCCCCTTTGCCAAGATTGCCAACATTTACTGTTCTTATGATTCAGACACCTCTCCAGAAGACAAATCCCTTCTTTTTCTCAAGGCCAGGAGATCAGACATGGTGGTGCATGGCTGCATCTGTGTTTGAACCTGTGGTACGTAAGATATGGAAGGTTCTGCTTATCCAGTCAATGCAGAGTACTTATTTTTAAAAGAAAAAGCCCTTGTTAAAGTACAGCAATATTTCCATGCCATGGAATTACAGATCTTTCTCCTTTCCAAGAAAAGAGGGGGAAAAGGCCTTCTTAAAGCTTTTAAAAACAATAAAAACTGTTTGTTTAATAAGTGCTCTTTTGCAAGCTTGCCAACAGCACAAACCATATTATCCAGAACAGTCATCTGTTTAGGGTTTCCAATGTTAAATAAAACCTCAACCAAGCACAAATGTGAGAATAGGCTGAAAACACTGCACTCACTGGCAGCTTATGCTCCAGCACACAGGGCTGGAGCCCAAGGTTTATTGCATAACCTGGAAGGCCTCTATCAACCATCCCTAGCATTCAGTTCCTGCCTATATACATGATCCATGATTTGTTTTACATGGTGTATTGAAAATGAAAGGGAAATGTACTTGTTTCTAGCCAAAGCATCTACCTGTGTTATTTACAATCTCTGTATCACAGGTTTTGAGGTTTTGGCTAATACAAGGTGGTTCTAGGGAAGATATGTGCTAAGCAGTGAGGGAGTAGAGGTTCCCTAATTTCCCATGGGCCTGTAGAATCACGAGTGGATTTACAAAGGTTTGGCCAATGCTGAAGGAAGGTTAGAGTGTGACAGGTTGTGTCTTAGGAATTTTGCATGTTCTACAGCTCTAGGTAATTTATAGAGCAATCGATCTCTGTGGATAGCATTCTTTTTGGCTCAGAGTAGGTGCTTCTCATGCCACTCTAGAGAATGGCCAGTTAGATCTACCAGTCAGCATCTCCTGCTACTCCAGGCTTTGCATATTTTTGAAATTCAACTACAAATTGCCTTTTAAATATCTTTATCATATCCCAATGGAGATTATTTTAATCCATTCCCTGCATAGCAATGAAAACCAGAGGTGATAGTCCTTTTATCTTGATGAGCCAGCCCCCCTGACACTGTGGCCATATCACCATGGCAGAGCAGCCCTCCCAGAGCGCAGAAGGGCTCTCACTCCCCACTGCTGGTGTGCCTACTCACGCATTATTTCTTGCTGGGGTAGAAGGAGGTTTTCTGCCTCCCGAGACCCTCTGGCCTCTGGTAGCCCTACCTGCAGACTCCAGAATCACAGAGCAGTTCCTGGGGAGAGGCATCCAGCCAGCTGGGGAGAAACACTGTATGCTCTCCTCCTCCTCCTCACATGCCAAGAGATACTGAATAGGAAGGATTCTGCCTCTGACAGCGTCTGACAGCCCTGATCAATAGCTATTGTTTAAAAAATATACTAATGAAATTACAGCTTTCTGGTAACAATGCTGTCTCCTCAAACAAGAACCTACAGAATAAGATCCCATCTTCAGCCCCCTTTCCCCTTGTAAAATAAAGCAAGAAGGGAGCTTTGGATGTTTTGTATTCGTAGAGGACCAAATAACACTCTGGAATGAGCCATAAAAGCTATGGGGTCTATTCACCCGCAAAAACCATTATTTTCCCAACAGAATGGCACATGTTAGGGCAATATACATGTCACTAGGAAGCAAGAAGTTTGTTTACCTTTGCTGAATATAGAACTGTTCCCAGTTTAATGGGTTTGTGTTACAATGTTACCCACAATTTTTTTTTTCATTCTCTCCCATCAACCACATTACAGACTGATTTTTTTTTCCACTGGTGAGTGCAAAGGTGATACAATGATCCACAATTTTCCCTCAAACATGCCATCCATATTTTATTAACCAAGTAAATTATTTAAACACATTCACTAACACACATGCCTCCTCTTATACACATGCCACACATTCCTGCCAGTGCAGCCTACCTAGATGTAATGAGATGCTCTTCTCGGGATCTTTTTGCCCAATCAGACTGTAATTAAGCCTATGAAGATGCAGGTAAATGTGCAAGATGCCTGTTTAATTAAAAACGAAAATGAGGGTTTAAGTATCAATTTGTGTTCTATTCAATTACCTGAAAGATACGTAAAGCAACTTTACCTTTCAGTACCTTTTAATTAAAAAAAAAAAAAAAAAAAAAAAAAAAAAGAAAAAAGGAAAAGGCAGCACAAAACTGAAAGTAAGCCACCCTAAATTCAGACTTCCATATGGTATGGCTACTTCTACATGCAGGAGAAACAGAAAATCCCATAAAAAAAGTTTGCATCAAATCATGGAGGGAAGAAACCTAACCAAAACAAAACACATTGCTGTCAGAACACAGCAGACTGAGTCAATGTATAGCTTGCATATGGAAACAATGACATGATTGTTTACTCACTGGTTTAATGATATTCACTTTCTCTTAATGGCAATGTTGAAAATGTGAATGCCAGATGTTAAGCCTACAGCGCAGAAGCGATGAACACTGTAAAGTCTATAGAAAGGAATTTATCCTGACATCAAAATATAGTGTAACTCTTCAGTTTATTAATGCTGTGAGTGGGGTTTTTTAATTTATAAAAAGAAATAGTTTCATGTTTGCCATTTAAATTTCCATATTTTATAACACTTCAGCAACAAATTTACATATTTCCTGGAATCTGCAGATATAAAAGCGGTAAAACACTCCAGGCATTATTAGATAGTAGATTATAACCCATTACTATTGTTTCAATTAGCAATGTAAAAGTGACCTGCAGTGTTCAGATGACCCACTAATGGATTTAAATGCTTTCAAATATTAATGCAGGTTTTCTAAAGATGAATCCCAAACCCATTATTCCTGGAATAACCGTGAGCTGAAAAGCTGGCAATGATTGTGCATTATGTGGAAAGGCTCATGGTTAATTAAATGAATACCTAGCATTACACTGTTCACTTTAGTGCTACAAAATTATTTCTCATTGATTTTTACATTCTGAGCCTGTGATTCAATTTACTTCTGCAATTTGTGTTGTTGTGTCAATAAAACAGAACTGCTTGAAGATGGAAGCATTAGAGAGGGATACATACATTAAGGCCCAATGAAAACCATAGTTTTCCTATTTTTTTGCCCTGCTGAAATATCACTTGTAGGCATGACTTCGTTATGTATTATTAATACATTTTTTGTTTGTTTCCATCTGCTCTTTCGTCATTTTTATATTCAGGAGCTGGAATGTTAGTGATTACTTAAGGGTGAGTAGCTAATTTTTTCAGTAACAAGTTCTCCTACTATCAAGAACAAAAGCACCATCAACACAAGTCTGTTATTTCATGTTAAATGGACTAGAAGGATTCAATTCATCAAAGCAATCATGCTGGAGATCCAGGGAGTTTTTAGTTTGGCAAATTCAGGAAGCTGAAATTTTAAGTTATCAAAATTGGTAATTCTGAGAATTGAATGCAGAATCAGAATCATTCCTGCACAGTTTTTGGGAAATGCTCATTCCCTTTGGTGTGCAAAACTGCCTGGAAGAAGGGGTACAAAGTCTTTCCATGGAGATGTCCACTGAGGAAAACTGAGGCTAATAAGATATCTTGTGGGTTGTAACACTTCCCTGATGGTTTTCTGGATACTTTTCTTCTCTAAAGAGGGGGTCATGTGCTACTTCTGCACATTTTCTATGACTGAGTTGATAAGTTTCTCAAGGATCTTTGGTTTTAACCACCTGTGTTTGGAGAACATGTGTATTTTATAGCATGTGAAAATATTTTAAATTAATTCACTTTATGCTTGTCTTATGCTTTGTATAAGGTGAATGCAGTAACATTTTCCTTACCTTTCTCTTGGGACTTTCAGTAAATTTCTTCTCCAGAGTCAAAAAGAATTGACGATGAGCACTGCATGACAAATTCTAAGCCCTCTGCAATCCTAGTCAGATAGGGATCAGGCTCCACAATGAGCTTGGCTAACAGCAAAATCTTCACAGAGCTGCACTTTTAGATCCACTTCTGTTGCTTTGCACCTAAATGAGTCATCATTCATTCGTGGTCGTTATTATTATAACCATCAAGTTTTTTGAGTGGGTGTGCGAATCTCAATTTTCTTACATTGGGAAAAATGAAGAGTAATTCCATTAGAGCCAGTGCATCTGTAATGATGTAAGACCAGTGTAGGTGAGAAGATAATCAGGCCCACTCCGTCCATTGTGTGACACAGTCCTGTAATCACTTACTTGCATGAGTAATGCTGTCTTCAGGAAGTTCACCGAGTTCAATTGGATTATTTGCATGAGTAAGTATCCCCTCATGTGTGTGCACCCTGTTTTCATATGTTTAATGCTTCCAAAAGGGAAACTAACTATAAACCAGCATTGTGAAGAAATGTAACATATAAACTGCCATAATAAACATGTAAAAATTGGATTGAATTAGAAATATTAAAAAATACACAAAAAATTCAAAGAGAACAATCTTGGTTTTGCTTCAGGGCACTGCTTTTCAGAAACCAGGTGTGGCAGAAAATCCTATTCAAAGTTAGGGTCATTATCATCTCAGATAATTAAATGGCTAGGGAGCTGTTTTGTGTTCACCAACTAGGACAATGCATTCCGAAATAAATGTGTAGCCTCACTTAGAGCATTAGCCATTACTTGAACCTTGACCATGAGCACTCAGTGTGACAGTAACCAGTTTTGCATCCAGAGAGAGCTAAATTAGGAAGCATGTTTGTGATATGGATTAGACAATTTTTGTGATGGCGGAAAAAAACAGAAGGTTTGCAATTGGCTTAACTGGAAAAAGATCTGGCTTTCATTACTAAAGGTAAGCAGTCCTCAACATAATGAAAGATTTCCTGCAAAATGGGATCATTCTGCCAGGATTCTTACAAAGGAAGATTTTCATGCTATGCTACGATCTGTAGGTAAATCCTACTTATACACTTTGTATTTCTAGTTGATGAAAATGTCATTTATTCATTAAAATGTTAAAAAAAAAGTCTCCTAGCCACTCTATTCTTGTAATTAATTCATTCTCATTTTATCACTCTCTGGAATACCATTTCCTTTTCCTTCCACTTAGCAGAAAAAATGTAAATATTATTATTTTCCCCTTGATGGGTTGTCCATTATGCTATAAAATATGGTGAACAAGCAGCGAACAACAGTTTGGCTTGTAGAGAGTTGCTTCCTGAACCTGAAGCGAGGAAAGCCAGCTGTGCTGTAGTAGCACATCCCTCAGCTGTAAGGAGGTGGTGGTGGAGGATGGGAGATGATGTTTCAGGAACTTTCATGGCACAGAGACTCTCATCCCTTCACAAAGACAAAAGTCCCATTAATACCTGTTTTCACTAAGTGAGAAGTACAGGGCTTGCATTCAGCAAATATGGATTGAGAGGCCTGGCTATGGCTGATAAAAGTTCCAAAACCATATTAGAGGGAGGAATTCAGGTACCTAAGCAGTGTCAGGATGAAACAGGAACCATATGAGCAAGCCATCACAGTTTCCCACCTCCCAGGGCACCTGCTGTTATGCAGGTAAATGCTCTTACAGTCATGATCTTTCTTATTATTATTGAGTCAAGGAAATTTTCATTCCTTGAATGAAATGTTAAAAAAAAAATAATCTCCTAGCCACTTTATTCCTGTAATGAATTCATTCTCATTTTATCACTCTCTGATATTCCATCTGTTGAGTGGTTTAGCTTTAACAAACAGGACCTCAAACCTAGGTCACCTGCTCCTCAAGCTGGCACACTGAGCATCAGGCTCTCCCTCTGCAGCCCTCCTTTAGCCAACATTTGCATGGGACTGTGCTGCAGTCTGCCTCGAAAGAGCACAGAGACACTGTTTTCCTGGAGGGGTTTTTAGGTCTTTAATGTGGGTCTTACTTAGATATGTAAAAAGAGACTGAAATGGGACTCAAAAAAGTGAACAGCATTTTAGATGTCCCTCTCTCTCTGAAGCATTTTCTCTTGTCTGAGATATTCTGCTCCCACTATCTACCTCTGGTGGCTCTAACCCTCCAGCTGGAAGTGGTGTGTGGGGACATCAGGCCAGTCCCTGTGTGCCTGGTTCTGGGATTTACTGTTTCCACAAGCCAGCAGAGATGATGCACATCCAGTCCCCTCCAGCCAGGATAGGAAATAGGGAGAGAAGAGGATTTATTTTCTCCTCTGTCTGTGCACAAAGAGGAGATGTCTTCCAACCTGTTTTCTTTGGTGTTGCTGTTAGCAGAGAGAGATGTGAACATCAAAATCCTATGCAGGTTCAGTCACTCGTGTTTTATAGCTGCTGTGGGCCCTGTTCAGACTTTGTGCAACTTCATCTCACTCAAGTCTCCTACACTGAATTTCACAAGGTTGGAAAGGTTGATCTAACTATAAGAATTTAATACTGATCATCTTTCTTGTTTGGTTTTTTTTTGGTCTTTTTTTTTTTTTTTTTTTTTTTTTTGCAGGAGGGCGAGGGTGTTGGATGTTTGTTTGTTTAGCAGTAGACATTCCTTCTGATATTCCTTAAAAATTCCTGTATTTCCTACCCATTGTTTTAAAAAGAGAATTTTACCAAGGAGAAACAACAGAATTTGGTGCCTTTTAGATATGCATGTGCTGTGATCACAAGCATTCAAGATTAAATTACATGAACAGAAAAACAAATATCCTGTGTAAAAGCTATTCTGTAAAAGCTATATAGTCTAATTAGAAAGACAGAAACAAAAATCATTATGGCAATAAAGAATTAGAACACAATAAAGAATGTAGATTTTAGAAATTTATTGTAGTGTACCAACATCATGTATGGATTATACAGCTGTGAGAAAATAATTTGGAGAAATATTTATTTACCAATACATTAAGTGTAACTGTTTAAGAATATCTTTTAGAATTCTGTATTTTTAATAAAAAATAAAGATAAGTCTATTATTTGGACAGACGACATAGGGAATTTTACAGATTAGGAAA
Source organism: Melospiza georgiana (assembly GCF_028018845.1). Lineage (NCBI taxonomy): Eukaryota > Metazoa > Chordata > Aves > Passeriformes > Passerellidae > Melospiza > Melospiza georgiana. Next base: position 134,590,132 of record NC_080430.1, on the reverse strand, counting down.
CTCAGATAGCAGTAATGTGTCCAAGATTTATTGTTAAGGTGCAAAAAATGTAACTGAATTTGGAAGAAATTCTGGGGAAAAAAAAGGAAAGGTACAAGATGAAAGCTTTTTTTGTACTAAGATAAAAAAATCTGAAATGGCATTTTATGCAAAGCTTGAAGCGAATTCAGATCCTTTGTTATGGTTCATGTATTTTCAGCTTCCCACATTTAATCATAACAGGCTCCTTGTGGTTTAATTATGATCAGAGTTCTGAAGATGATTCAACCACTTGCACCGAGAATTTGACTTGCATTGATCAGAAAAAAAATTATCTCCAAGTCTTAATTAACCATTTAACTGAAAAACATTCCTTTCCTGAGACACTGCTTTATGCTGTGATAAATGAAAGATGTGTAAACTCTGGATCATAACCCAGGAAATACATATAGTAGTTGCTTAAAGGCTGTAAATAAGATTGCAATTAAATATGTTGGTATGAATTTAACCCCTTTGAACACAAGCTTTTACACGGGTTTCATTTGAGGCTGAATCAGATTTGGGGAAGAAGTAGTGAATGCATGCTGTACATATTTAGTAGACCTCAGATATGGATATTTGCTATAGGGCAGTAGTCCCTGTGAAAATAAGTGTGGATTTTCAGAAAGGCTCATGGTGCACTGAATTCTGTGGGTCCAGAGGGAGGTAGCTGCTGAATTCTTGTGAAAATCCCATTTCCCATTCATGAACTGTATTGACTACGGCATCAGGGGCAATGCAAACCCTCTAGGTATTCTAATTTGCCCTTAGTATTTCAGCCTGAAATAAGGAAAGTCTTTTAGCTGGGACAAATTTCAAATTTCACAGTTACAAGAGTAGATCCTAAGACTGCTAACACTTATAGCTCAATGACCAGTTTTAGTGACTTGATAGAGTTAAGTGCATCTAAGTTTTGCCCTTGACAGAAAAAAAAAAGCTTTTTTCCCTACTTATGGAATATAACAGAGTCAAGATAACAGAATCTATTTCGAAGATCCTCACTTGCATTGAAAAACTTTATCGAATAGATTACTTGAAAAGTGAGGGTAGATATATACACATATATATCTTAACTAACAAAAAAAAAATGCATAAAATCCTTCCATTTGACAATTAAATTCTAGTTCACTTGATAATTTCAGCTTCAAATCAGACCAGATTAGGAGATAATAAAAACATACTTGCTTACTCCCATCAGGAAATTCAGTAAATAAAAGCAAGTAATTTACATAAACATTGGATGAGCTCATACATGCATTGACCCAAACTTCATATTAAATAGAAGTGCATATAGATGCACAGTACAGAAATATAAAACTGAAAAATGTGTCCTTATTTGTATGCTATTAGAATGAAGTCTTTAAAAAAGATTGCTGCTTCTGCCAGTCCCTAAGACAAGAATTCCTGTATACGCTAAGATCTGTTCTTTGTTAACCTTTAATATCTTCAATTTTCAGTCTTGTTAGAGATTGTCCAACAGAACTAATCCAGAGCATTTTGTACTCAGAAGTAGCTGCTGGACATCATCACAAATTCCCACCTCTGTGGAACTCTCAATGTGTCAAGTTGTAACGACTTAATCAAGAGCAGATCTTGAAATCCTAAAAAATCATGCATACCTTTGAAAGAAGGCTTAGAAATATGCATTTAGGAAGAAAACGCAAAAATTGTCACCATTCCAGAAAATATTTTTTAACTTAAAAATGAAATAAAAGTCAGCTGAAAATTTGCATTGAAATTAGTGTACAGCAACCTTGTTTGAGATAAGATTAAACTGCTTCAATGCTGAAATTTGTTGTTGATAAGGAAGCTTAAATGTATTACACTATGCTGTATTTTGCCTCCCTTTCACTCAGAAAGTGTATTCATTATAATAAATTCACACTTTACTATGTAAAATTCATTCGTATAGCCAGAAGCTTATAAAAAGAATATAGACTAAAGAGCAAGTTGCATAATGAGATCTAATCTATGTAAAATAAGTCCCAGAAGAAATGTCCTTTACTTTGATCATATCCCTTGAAACAAGATCCCCTGCTGGAAACCACAATAAAATGAGAGCTTGGGAAACTCGCCTGGCAAGCAAGTTAGGTTTTTAAAAACAAAAGCTCGCCAAGCCCACCGACCTCATGATCCCAGACAAAACGTAATTAAGGCTAATAAAATCTTTCAGACTCCCTGAGGCTTAATGGGAGAATAAAGATTTTTGGGGCTCACGGTAGGAATCCTGAGCTCTCCTCTCTGCCTCTGTGCAACCGAAAACCTCAGCTTGCTGCCATATGCAGGAAAAGACCCTCAGTCCATCTGGAGGCAGCTGGCTATGGGGACACCCCTCTTCAGCACACACACATGAGCAGACAGACACACACGCAGCCCCCCATCACAGCTCTTCTGGGTTCCAGAGTATTTTAGCGCTGGCTTATGCCTCTAATGCACAGGGACAATTTCCGACTTTTCTTTGCCACCAGCACAGTGGGTGAATCACCACCGCTAGGAGATGATAACATTAAATTAATTTTTTTAGTGCTTTGCTCTTGCAGGATGAAAGGTGTTATGCAAATATAAAATGTCCTTATCATGAACGAAGAACTTAGAAGGACACATTGGAGTGGCCATCAATGTAAACTACCAGCAAATAGCACCCTGTGCCTGAAGGGGAAATGCAAAGAAAACAGCAACAGTATTTCCTTTATATTGTACTTCAGCCCTTAATATTAAGAATCACTTTGGTTGTGAAACAAGATAATATAAACAATTTCCTATCAGGGAAACACTAACATCTTAAAAAGGAAATTAAATCATTAATGTAGAAATGTATTATTTTCTTCCTGATGTGGCAGGCAGCCTGAGATTGTTATTATAGAAACACACTACTTGAGCACCCTCAGCGCACCCTCCAAGGTAATCGCAGACGCTGGGTGTGCAGCAAGACCAAGGGTGAGGATGGAGGGGCCTTTGCATCAGAAGTAAAGGTGTTGGGAACGAACGACTTGCTTTCCCGCACATGGAGAAGAGTGCAATCAATTTATTTTGTTTTCTGTAAGAATGGAAAGCTGAATTACTTTCCAGTCACCTCTCTCCTGTGCCTTGCACTCAGGACAGATGTGAGGGAAGTGATTTGTCCTGTCCTGGTTAGGCTGAACTGGTCAAATTTCCTGCAGTTTTCTCACCATGGTGTCCCAGCATGCTTGGATAAATCCTATCCAAAAGCTGAGCACAGCACCAGTTTTATTCTGTCTCTCTTCTTCCCCTGACCATCAGGAGGTCTGTGTGTGGTGAAGGTGCTTTCCAGCAGTGAGTTAGCCATGCCCAAGCTCACAGTGGAGCTTCCTGGTGTGCCAGTGAACTGGTGCAGGTGCTGCCTAAACCATGTCACCTCCCAAGCCCCAAGGACATCAGGGATGACAACCAGCTTCTGGGGCCAGCTGGAATCAGGGAACGCAAAAGCTGGCAAAGGCATCTTGGCTTGGCCCACAAAACTTTCAAAATTATTTTATGAATAAAATTTCACAATGTTTCCCCCTTGTTTTGGTCCATTTTGGGGCAGCTGCTCTCTGGTCAGCAGCTGACCACCCACAGAAACAGCTTGTGGTGTTGGAAGGTGACTGGCAGCACCTCCTGTGTCCTGCTGGGATCAGCACCAGCGTTCGCGGTGCTGGGGCAAGAGAAACCCACTGGCTCCACCTCTCCCCAGCCTTCCCCAGAATTAGTTCCCACCATCCCAAAGGGACCAGCATTGTGTTACCAACCTTTCAACAAGCCAGCCTGCCCCCATCCTTTCCCTGTCCTTTCCCTATCCACTTAGAGCAGAGGAGCAGGGTAGCCACAAAGAAACAGAGATAAGGTCTTTGCTGTCTCCCTGCCACCAGTACCCAAGGGCAACATGTTCTGTGCATTTGTGCTGAGATGGTGAAAAGTAGTAATTGTTTCAGTATTCCTCTAATAGCTCTTTTCCTCACTTGGCTTCATCTCATATATACACTAACCAGTTTACAAATATTACTATCAAGGTTGAGTTATGGAAAGTTTATCTAATGTGTGACTTGCTTTAAAGACTGTTAGAAGAATCACTTCTGCATAATAAAACCTCAGGAATACACAAGTGATCTTAAGAAATACAGTATGACTGCTGTGTGGTTTCCCATTGCCTTTGTAGTTTCTGAGACACTAAAACATTATTTAATTAGCTAAAATTTCCTCTCTCTTGAGGACGGAAACTCAATGAAATGTCAACAATGCTGTCAGTCTGCTTCGGGCTAAATTCATTACACAAAAGCTCACGATAAAAATAGTCCAAGACAGATTATTTTGTTGCAAAACATAGGCCCACACAACTTATGCCTCAGAAAACAGATGTGGAATTCACACAAGTGCTGCATTTTGAGGGTTAATGGGACTGTTAAGTTCCACCCGGCAATTACAGATGTTATGTGCTTTCACTGTTCTATATTCGACCAGTAAAAAGAAAAAGACTAAATCCTGTCAATGATTTCACAGAGACTGATGAGGGATATTCTTACATTGGTCAAAGGCTGATATGAAATCTATATCTTTGCTTTAAAAATTCACCTTTTCCCATCACTGAGAGAGTGAGAAGAGATTGTATTTTAAGGAAAAACTGATGAAGAGCAAGGAAAAAATTGTTTCATTTAATCTGAATTATAATTGATATTTCAGAATACATGTGCTCATTACTAAGCATAATAAAATTTGGCATTTTCTATTGTCAGAGGATTTATAAAGGCTAAATTTCTTGATTTATTTAAATAGACAGATAGGAAAGAGCAAACTACAAAAACAAGTGCTATATACTGAAGGCATGTGAATTACCTCCTTCCCAAGGATAATGCAAATTAGAAGTATGTAAAGCTTTGTCTGCACCTGGGATCTTTAATGAGGATAAAGAAAAATCAGACGGAGATTCTCCTGGGAAAGGAGAGGATCGTTATTTGAATAACCTGCAGTGAATTCTAATCAATGCAACGTGACTTTGAAAATGAATATGGTTTTTCAACCCGCTGTACATGAGCCATAATATTAATCATAACTTCACGGTACAGTAAAGCCCATGACAAATGGTTATTCAGTGGACTAACAAAAAGACCATTCGTAGTAGAAGGAAGGTAAGGGCATATATAAAGTAATTTAATCTTGTTTTGTTTGCAAAAGCACTGTCTAAATATACACATATACCTAAGCATGCATGTGAGCATACACACGTGTGTGCACACACTTGTACCCACATGTGTGTGCCCCCAGCTTAGCACATCAGCATGAAATAGATTCATTTTCCTTCAGGAGTAACATGAACGAGCATTGTCTGATCTTGTTATTCTTCAAAGAGTATTATTTACTTTTACAGTAGCTAACACAAAGCTTGAGATAATTTTTTTGAAACAGGGTTTTCTGGATGTTTTAGTCATGTATCTTCCAGTGTTTGAAGCCTCTACTGTGCCTCTAAAAGGCTGGAGGTAATTTGTGTCTTCTTTCCACTACTAAGCTTTGTTCACTCTCCTGTACATGGAGGAAGGGTTTAACAAAAAGCATGGTTCACTGGCTGCAACGTACAAACACCATGCTCATTTATTTACCTAAAGCACAGAACAGAACTTTTATGTGTTTTTTCCATCTCAAGAATTAAAATCAATAAACTTTTTGACATTTTCACTATTAACATGTTTATATCAGCAAAGCAAGCTGTGTCAAAAACCAGACTTTCAAAGAAACCCCTCTGAGGGAAATCAGAGGCATTTTGCAATGTTTTTTAAAGGGTGAGTGCATATTTTAGCCAGAGGGTTATTTTTGAGGGATACAGTGAAGTAAATATATCTTGTTTTGCTGATGTGATGTGATGAGGATGTTCATATACAAGCAGTAAAATGTGACAAGCCGTGCCATAAAATGCTATGCACCAACATGTGCAATGAGATGCCTTTTCTTCCCCACTGTATCTATCTCCCACTTACAAGTGGCAATTGTCTCCTTTGCCTGTGGGTGGATGCTCACTTGAGTTCTGGCCAGCAGGGAACTCCAGTGGGGTGACCCAGGCAGCACCATGGAGGGGCTGGGGTTGTGTGGGGTTGGTGACTGTGTCTGTACAACACCTGTGTAACCACATTAATAGATTCACATGGATACTGAAGTACAACTGCTGCCTGCAGCAGCCCTCAGGCAAAAGCTCAAGAAGAGCATGAGGGCCTTGAAGGTTAAGCTCAAGATCTGCCAGCCTGGGGTAAGAAGCAGACTGCAGAGCTGAAGGCCTTCCACTTGCAAAACCTCACCCAACCTTGGACACTCAGACTGATAGCACACACCTATCATGTATCAGTGATCTGGGGGAAGAGAAGCTGTCTTCCTGTACGTAAAAAATCAGCAGCACAAAAAAAAAAATTAATAAGAGCAAATCTGTGAAAGAGGGAGTAATTGTGGCTACCTAGCTGAGCATGTGCTCAGAGTGCAAAAAACTAACAAAATCCCTGGATGGAAATACTATGGGACACCTAGCAGATGCAGCATCCTAAAATCTATCTTTGCAGTAGTATTTCTTTTGTTAAACCATGCTTTAAAAGCCACCAAAACAAACAAGGAGCCACAAGATAATTTGGATCTGTTGCAGGAAAGTGGTGGTTGCAGAGCAGCTCATGTTGGCTAGCTTCCCAAAGCAAAGGGTAAGGAGGGATTTGATCAGAGTTCATAAGCATGTTTTGGGGCGGGAGATTACTTGAAGAACAAGGGTGTTTAACTTAAGAGTCATCTAGAAAAGAGTTGAATTTTCACTACTTCAAATTTTGAAAAGAAGACTGGGCAGCTTTGTAGCAAAGATGCCAGAGTTCCTTTGAACAGTGTGGGTGTGATGCAAGAAACGTTTGATGAAATTTTATATTCTCTGTTAATGAAGTAGTCAAAACTATGCACAGGTTCTTTTAGGACTGTTTCTGCCTTTGCCCATTAATACTGGTCAGTTTGGTGCACATTGTGTTTTAAGAGATATCATGGTGTTCCCATAGATTTGGTCTTTCCAGAAGATGTCTGATGAAGGATGATGAAACATGGGAGTAAGTCATTCAGTGGTTGCAGAGAGGTACCATCACCAGAATCTTCCAGCGCTTCTCTTGCCATTATCCTTGGTCTTACCTGGTTTGAACCTGAAGCTAGGCTGTTACAGCTTGCTGCAGCATCTGGGAAGACACAGTTTTGGTGTTGCTGTGCTTTATTTTACAAGGTTCCTGATTTAGTTGCATTTCATGCTGTGAACTTGAGCTGTGGGTTTTCTAATGCTTATTTTTTTCTTATGCAAGACTGTGTATAAGAAGGGAATAAATAGCTGAAGTGGTGGAATAAGCTGCTCTCACACTCCTCTTGAAAATGCTTGAAGCAGCAATGTTAGACTGTCTTCTTGCTGTGGACATAGTCCTAAACCTCTCCTAAGCTAGCCAGATCTGAAACCTGAAATCACTGGGACTAAACATTCACTGTTGGGGTTCAAACTGACTGTCCCATTTTCATATTCCCTGTCTTGGGAAGAAAAGTTTGGATATCATAGCAGTGCTAACTGTAATAAATGTACTAACTAATGTCATTAAAAAGACTCTAAGATGATTAAACTGTGATGCTCACAAACTTGGATCTATCTAAACCTAAATAACTGAAAGGTTGATCTAAATTTTTTTGGTTTTACACAAGCTTATGGCATGTATAAAAACATCTGATCTTTAGTTATATTTGTCTTCAAATATATAGCTATATAACTAAAACTTTATTGTTTCTTTCTGTTATTTTTACCTAAACCTTTAGGGAAAGCTTCATTGGGAATTAGAGTTGGGTTGTTGAAAACGACCTGATATTTAGAAGAAAGAAGAGTGAGAGTTGTGCATATCTATCAATCTATATATCTTAATTTGTGCTAGTGATTTATCTTCAATAAACTAAGGAGTTTCCTGCAAGAAGTTTATTTTCAAAGCAGTTTTAAATTCATCTGTTTAGTTGTGATCCCAGGAAATGCTTCCTGTGTATCTGCTTGTGTCCATCTTAAAAGTGAGAATCATCACTGAATAAAAATTCATTCAAAAAAGAATAAAAATCTGAACCCAGTGAAGTCATAGATAGATGACTCCACCAAATTTAGTAGAATCAGTATCACTCATGAGTTTTGGTTGCATTTTCACACTACTTTAATGTCATAGGAGATGCTGAAGTTACACAAAGAGAAGGAGAACAATCACTCCCCCATAACAGAGGGGGCAGAGAGGAAGGAAAGTTCACCTCCATTCACCAGAGAAGAGACTTACTTTAAACTTCTTTTGCTCCTATTTCAAAGTGATTTAAAATGCATAAATAGTTTTTCAAATTCCTTGAACAGGTGTAGCTATAGATTCACAGAATAACAGAATCACAGGATTGTTGAATTTTTAAGGGACCTCTGGAGGTCAGCTGGTCCAGTCCTTGTGGGTGAACACCTAGAACTAGCTGCCCAAAACTATGTTTTCAGCCCTCTACTGGATTCACCAGCATTCAGCCTAGTTAGCAACTACCCTTGATTCAGAGGGAAAAAAATCCTGAAATGTTTAGAATGCAGAGATGTTTTGTTGCCTTTTCTCCAATCCACTTTACATTCTAACTTGGTTGTTTCTTTGAACTCATTGCAGATGCTCTTCCTTCTTTCACCATTGCAACAGATCTGCAGCTTCTACTTCTGGCACTCAGGTCTGGTACCAGAAAAACAGACATCAATATAGAGGTAATAGCCAAAGTCCTGCTTAGCACTGCTCACGCTTCACCCCTGCAACTGTTCTCTGATATTGTTTTAACTCTGCCCATTTTAACATGCCATGGTGTGTGTGTGCTCCAAAAAACTTGTATAAAAGTGGAAGAAAACTGCAATACATATTTTTTTGTTTTTCCACCATGAAACACTGTTAGTTTAGGCACAGATGCAAAAAGAGAAATGATTATGGGAATAGGATGCCACATGGAAGCAGGCTGATAATCTACATCCTGGTAAAATGAAAATACCAAGGGTGTCCCCAGTTTCTCCTTCTATTAAAATAAATGGCTTTTTATAAATGTTGTTCAGATAGTTTGATAATTGCAGCATGAAATGGAAAACAAACTGACATTGATAAGACATATGATCCTGGTCCTGTTAACGACAGCAAACTGGCAGGATCAGACCCAAAAGAAAGAGTAATACAAAGATTGTATGTCTGATTTCAGTCACACAGAAGGATTATTGATTTATCTAAGGGTTACTGAAATGAAGATTTGGCTCATGGTTCAGGTGAGGATGGGAGGAAAGTGATTACTGCTTTATTACAGGCCTTCCCTGTAGATATGGGGTGTGGAAATAATCAGGGCTGATCTTACAGGGAGTGCAGCAGATGCACAGCATCTGGTCTCTGGTCTCCAAGGCTACATCTATACTAGTAAACTAAACAGGCTTAGGACATGTTTAAGCACTGCTCCATGAGATCTATACTGTTTAACCCTTCCCCCTGTCTCTGGAGTTTAGCTCTTGCCAAACAGCACTATGCAGGTGCACAGGTCAGCAACTGCTCCCCAAACACAGTGGGGAGAAACCCCTCTTGTTCTAGGGGAGAAGAGGGTGAGACAGGAGCAGAGTGAGCTGAGCTGAGCAATTCAGGGCTCAAGGTCAGAGGATGTGCCATCATTCATTCCATTTATTTCAGAAAGAGTCTCCTGACAACTACTTTCTGACCATGCTTAAGACATCTCTTCACTTTCTCATTTTCTCTTGAAACAAAACACATAGCCAAAGTATTTTTCCCAAAGAAAGAAACACATACTTAAACAATTTCCCACTCTCCTTCTAATTATATGAATGAAGACCAATTTTTGTCCCAGCTCTGGTCTCTATATGTCTAAGAAAACTCTTGTCCACAGCTGAAGTCCTATAGCCTGAAGGAAAATTCATTCAAGTCTTTAGCTGGCCAATGACAAATTTTCCTGCATCCAGTGCCTAACATGAACTTGCCTACCATTTGTTCTCTGATACACAGTGCTGGGACAGTGTGAGTTTTCCTCTGAAATGTGTATCACATTCATGCTCTGACTTCAATGAGCCAGACCTCAACACTGGTCTCCTGAAATCCAAATTTAGAACTCTGGGGGTGAGTGGGTTTAGCTTTTCATTATTATATCATAGAATTTGGTCTTATATTTCTCTGTAGTCACCAAGCATCTCCCATGTTGAATAGACTAGTGAAAGGGAAGTCCCTTGTGGGTTTCTTGGATTTTTTTGGCTCTTCTTTTTGGGGTTAATTTAATCAAATTTTTAAAAGGGATAATTAGATTTTTACAACTTTTATACAGACGCAAGAATTTAAACCTATTTCCACTTTGAAGAAATTTGGAAGGTACCCAAGACTTCCTTTCAAAGTAACATCATCAAATAATTTCTTGTGTATCTGAGATTTAACATTTCAGATTCTGTCCCCTGCACCTTTTATTGTTCCTATTTACAGTGCACCTGAAACACATTGTGTAATTGGCAGAGAGCCCAGATTTTCCATTTAAGAACAGTTTGATGATTTCACTTTTTCTTTCTCTCTCTCTCTTTTTTTTTTTTAAACAGCAGGTGCTCTACATTGTAAACAATGCCAGTCACCATAATATTATTAGCTTTTGCATTTTTATTACATTTTTGCCTCCCTACATATTTTAAACTTCATTGCAAGGCATTTTTGGCACCAGCTCAGAAAGCTTCTTATTTCATAAGGAAGATGGATACTAGTGAACATAGTGCTTTGTTGTCATTTATAATTAGAAAGTGTAAGATTTACTTAATCATTAAACCACCCAATATTTGCAGGTTTGTTTCTCATTTTCTATGTGATACACCAACATCTGTCCCAGGCAGCCATTAATTCCCTTTTCTGTAATACGGATTTTTCAAACATTTAACCCTTCTCTTTGTATGGCATCAAAGTAATCTTTTATAACATTGCTTTTCTCCTCCCTGTCACCTTGCCTAAGATCCTGTAAACTGCATTACAGATTTTTCACAGTTTGATGGGTCAATAGCCAGAACTGACATAGCCCAGTGGTTCTGCAATTACTCTTGTTGTGTACTGAGAGTTTATATTCCATTGGTTATTAAAAATGTGTGCAAACAAATGGAGTTGAAGAAAAACAAATCAGAAATTCATTTTAAAGAAATCTTGGGAAAAAAAAATCAGCACAAGGAGCAGATGAATACTCCAGAAATGTAAATAATGCAAGGCAAGAATTGTCTTTGTGTACAGTGTTTTTTTTTTTTAATGTGTGTTTTTACATGATTTCTAGATAGAGGACATATCACTTGAAAACAGATTTAGGCAAATGTCATATGCAATAAATATTAATTGTTAGAAATATTTGCAGTTTCAACAAGGTCTTCATTAGCAAACAAAGGAAAAAAAACCAAGCTATTTTCATGTTTATACAGCAAGGATGTCTTTTGCTAAACTGCATTTTGAGCTACATTTTTTTTTTCCAGATCAATTCAATAAGAGAAAGCCCAACAGAGAACAGATGCAATATAAGAGCAATAAAGGGAAGTAAAAAAAATTAAAAATCCTTTGTTCTCCCTGCAGTACATCCGTAAATCTATTAGTGTTATTTTCCTTTCTTCTCTTTTTTGCATCCCAAGCCAGATCTCAAGTTCTCTGAAGCAATCCTTAATCAAGCTCCCCAAAGGCCTACGACTGCATGCAGCAATTTCTCCCCTGCTCTCAGCACAGATGTTTCGAGCACATTCCATTACACCTACATGCCATTACAGCTAATGGCTTATTCTGATGAAGAAAGCTGCTTTCTGCTCAGTGCAGCAAAGGGGAAAATAGCCTCCTGTACAGTTCGTACACTGCAACAATGAAATGTGGGGGCAGGTGGTACAACAGAACTCTCTAATGTTAATTACATACTGTATTACCCCCAAATTTGGCTGGTCATTAATTATGCTAATTTACCTTCCTGAAAATTAGCACCACTCATGTGAACATTTGAGCAGTTTTTAGCAAAATGAACTACGGAATAGTGGTTTGTAAACTCCAACCTTTTGAGCCACCCGAACACAGGATCCCAGTGGCTGCCAGACGTGGCGTGGAAGGGACACAGCTGAAGGGACCCACCAGTGACAGTGGCCCTGTGACACTCTGCTCTGTGACCCCAAATGCCTTGTGCCTTCCTGCTCCCTGCCTCAGTTTCTCTCCGTGGAAGGTTATACCTACATCTCACAATGGCTAAATCTCCTCATGCTTCAAGAGCAGCATTTGCCTCATCAGCACCTAAAGGACAAGGATCTTTGCTGCTGCAGAACACAGAGCATCAGGTTCCTGGGAAAGCTGGAGATGTCAGATAAATGATCAGAATGTTTTGCTCAGGCAAAGAATATTTATCCATTTTTAATTTAAAAAAAACCTCAAACCAGTCAAAACCTTCCTTTGGAATAAAGAGGGGAAATGAAACAGCTAAAGATTTCTGTGATTCTACATCAAATGTAGATGAACTCCATGACTTGCTAGAGAGGATGGTATTGTAATTGCAAAGCTTAAAGAGAAAAAAAATTTCTTCTAACTATTTAAAACTGTCCAGGCAACTCTGTAATGATTTTTATATATATTTAGATTACGTTAGGTCTCTACAAAGAGTGATATGGTAGCTTTGAGTGTGCCTATAGCTATAGATTGATTTTTTTTAAACTGTTCATAAAAAATTAATCTCTGTCTTCTTCCAACAAAACCTAAGATTTTATCATATTGATTATGGTCCTAACAAAGTAAGGTATCAGATTTAGATTCAATTTGTTTTCCTATGAATTAAATGCATTAAATCACTTTTTACTCAGGTTGAAATTGATTGAGTTTCAGAGTTAAACAAAATATCTTCTCTACATTGTGAACTGTCTCCATTTCTTCCTCAAGGCTGCTGTTTTCTTCTATCCATCTCCAAGAAGCCATCATCATATTAACATAGATGACAATCTGGCAAGGAGGTGCTGATCAAAGATAAATTTCACACTCGCACTTCGCATTTTCTAATTACACCATCTGTGTCAGACTCTTTCGTGGCAGTTCTGCCCAATCTGTCAAATGCTGCATGCCTATGGGAATGCAGAGGAGCTGAGAAAATCGCCTCCATTTCCCCCACCAGCCGATCCATCACCCCAATCGGAGCTGGGTGGATATATTAGTCTAATTGGTACTGGAATGAAGGTTCCAGACTGCATATGAGATGAGGTGTTTGGGGGATGCAAGACATGAGATTTACAATTTGAATCATATTACAAGGCTTGCCCCAGCTTGTTTCATAGCAAGCTGAGAGCAAGCCATGCATGCAATATCAGCATGTGGAGGTAGAAAAAAAAAAAAAAGGAAGAAAGAAATAAGGAATATTTAAAAACAAATAATGAATGAGAAGGTGTCTCCTTTCATTACTTTTATATATATATATATAAATACTCAATAAGTTCACATGAAATTAATTTATCCTTGTATTCGAATGTAAGAAAAATAAACACAAAGCATTATATGTGTGGCTAGGTGTATTCTAATCAAGCCCTGATCTATTAAATCCAGCAGCTCTATCAAAATAGGGATTCTCCTTTTACACCAAAAGTGTATTACTTCCTATCCATGAGGCATGGGATTAAGTCACAGAAGGTGAAAAGTTGCAGCTCTTCTAGGAAGGCTGACATTTAAAATTATCTACTTTATGGGTCAACTTTTTTTTCTGAGAAATTAATCTCAGCCTTGAACCTGTGCGTAAAATATTGCAGCCTGCTATTGCTGGATGCAATCAAATCTGGTGTAGTAGATTCCCTGTGCAATCACATTTGAAAGTGAAAATGAGCTGCACTTCTGAGTGCATAAAGAGTGGTGTGCTTGTTTACTCTGGGGTCTGCAAACCCCCAGAAAAGGCAAGTGCAAGAAATGCTGTGACAAAAGAAAAGCTGGCAGTGCAGTAATGCAGGCTACATGCAGAAATTGTGACCCACACCTAGGATACATATTCTTTCATGACATCTTAGTACATTTGTACACACACTATTTATTAAAAACTTCACACTTCTTTTTTGTCTAGACAAAACACACGCCATGGAGACATACTCAAGTTCATCTCACACATCTGTGATGAAGTCTGGGTTTGAAGTCAGGTTCCCATCCTTTCTGGATGTTGCCTTCAGCATAAAACGGGTCCCACTAGGGGTTATTTAATGCTTTTATATTAAAAAGGAGAAGGAGCAAAAAAATATACACCAGTTGAAGACCTCTATTTTCAGATATGAATTTCTGTAGGATGCAAGAAGCAAGATGCAAACATATTATCAAGCACACTGTTTGTGCTCCTACCTTTGGTTTATTTAGTACAGTGCCAAAGGCGTCACTGATGTAAGAATGTTGTTGGTCGGCAGCCTCCGCAAAGCAACGCTCCCGGAGTGTGATACTTTTAACACCCTTTTCTGCATTCAGAGTGGGCTGAGGAAAGAGCTGTTCAAATATTCATAAAGGACAGAAGACAAATATTTGGCAACTCCCAACATTTCAGTGCTAAATCATTTAGTAAACACAGGCTAACAGCATTAACACAAGATCAGACAAAACTGCCCAGCACCACTCAGGGCTAGGTCAGCTGAAAGTAACCTTAATGCTGTAAATCAAGATTTTACTGCTACATATTTGACTGAACTTGTGCCTTTACTTGAACTTTTGAATTTTTCCCTTTCAAAGAAATGTATAAGACAGCCTCAAGGTGGAATATGCCAGAATGACTCCACTTCAGAGGCACAATCAATGAACAGCAATTATCTCAGACATATTTGAGCTTTTTATAGACAAAGACCTTTGTCTGGGTGGGTGCTGTGTAACATAATGTGTCTGCACAGGTTACTTCTCTTTCCCCTGTGCATTTTAATTACACTAGCAATTTTTTCCCCCAAATAGCTATGAACAGAATTTCAATTACACTTATTCATGAGTGTGCAATGCTCATCCCTGCTTCTGTGAGCCTTGCATATGGGCTTTGAAGAGGAGACTAGGAGCCGCTGAGAGGCAGGCTGGTGTCTGTGCTGGGGATGGCACTGATGCTCCTCAATTAGAGAAGGGTCTGCAGCCCCTACAAACACACTTTGCAAGGTGTTCACAGCCAGTAAAGGCTGCCTCATGATTTGTTATACACCTCAAGGTGTCTTCCACGTGGGTCTGTGTGGGGTCTCGTGTGGGTCTCCCAGGCTGCAAAGCAGGGTGATTTTCACAGGGTGCCCACCATGGGACCCCATGGATGAGCACTGGTGGGAGGATGATTAATGTGCTGAGGAGCAGCTGTTCTCTGCCAGGTCAACCAGCTTCTTGCTCTTATTATGTGAAAAGGACTATACAGTAATAGTAAAAAAACCTAAATGGGTATCCATAAGTATTGTCAGAATTCAGCCTCTGTTGCACTGCTTTACACTATCCCTATTCCTCCATGTGTTCTCCAGAGCTTTCTGCATAACCCTGCAGACTTATAGAATCCCTAAGGGTAGCAAAGACCTTCTAGATCATTAAGTCTAACATTTTGCTGAACACCACCATGTCAACTAAACCGTAGCAGTAAGTGCCTCGCCCAGTTATTTCTCTCAACACTTACAGACATGGTGACTCTGCCACTTCCCTGGGCAGCCTGTTCCAATGCTTAACAACCCTTTCAGTAAAGAAGCCCCTCCTGGTGTTCAGCCTGAACCTTCCCTGGCACAGCTTGAGGCCTCTTCCTCTGGCCTTGTTGCTGGTTGCCTGGGAGAAGAGGCCAACCCCACCCGGCTACAGCCTGCTCTCAACAGTTGTGGAGAGCAATAGGGCTCTCCCTGAGCCTCCTTTTCTCCAGGCTAAACAACCTCAGCTCCCTCAGCCACTCTTCATAAGACTTACTCTCCAGACCCTTCACCAGTTCTGTTGCTCTCCTCTACAGCACCTATGTGTCCTCTTTGTAGGGAGGAGCCCTTAACTGGACACAGCACTTGAGGCACAGTGAGTACAGGAGGACAATCCCTGCCCTGGTCCTGCTGGCCACACTATTGCTGACACAGGCCAGGATGCCATTGGCCTTCTTGACCACCTGGGCTCACACTGGCTTATGTTCATCCAGTGTTAATCAGCATCCCCATCTCCTTTTCTCTGGGCTACTTTCTAGCTGCTCTGCCCCAGGCCTGTAGTGCTGCCTGGGATTGTTGTGACTCAAGGGCAGGACCTGGCCTTGTTGAAGCTTATCCTGTTGCCCTTAGCCCATAGATCCAGCCTCTCCAGATCCCTCTGCAGAGTCTTCCTACCTGCAGGTGAACAGTCTCAGCCAATGCACTGTCGCCTGCAAATTCACTGAGGGTGCACTCAATCTCCTCGTCCAGACCCTTAGTACAGATGTTAAACAAACTGGCCCCAGTACTGAGCCTTGGGTAACACCACTGTGACTGGCTGCCAACAGGGGGTAGCACCCCTTATCATCACCCTCAGGGTCTGGCCATCCAGCTGGTTTTTAACCCAGAGTCCACCTGTCCAAGCCTTGGGATGTCAACCTCTCCTAATATCACCCTGTCTTTCCTCAGGGCTGACCCTATGTCACAGGCTGTCATCCGTCCCTGGCACTGAGCGCACATACCTGTGGTCAGGCAGAAAAGGTATGGCCTGAGCTCACTCTGCAGCCCTCCCTCTCTGCAGGGTCCTGCTCAAGTCTCGCTTCTTCTCCTGTCACCAAGTTCCAGAAAATATGTGGGGGTTTCTTCCTTTTGAGACAAACATTGCTATCTTGGGTTACATTTAGCAAATGGTTCAAAAATTATTGATGTTGGGCAGGCAGACAAAGTCAGTGCGGTTGAGAAACGAGGAGGAAAAAGCACCTATAGATAGAGAAAATCAGACAAAAAACCCTCTTGCTGAAGAACTGCATGACAGTATTGACAAGGTGAGAGTATATCAGAGAAACTGGTAAGAATGCAAGCACCATAAACAGCACCAGTTAAACACCGCAGGGTGAAGCTGCGTCAGTGCGCATAAGAGCAACTGTTTGTGAAGTGGGAGAAACTGAAACTGCCTTTTGTATGAAAGGTGTCTGTGCAGCCAAGGACATATTGACGTGCCTGGAAAATCCCCCTTTTTTTGCAAGGAAGCCCAGGCACAAACTGTCTGCAGTAGGAACGCCAATGAACCTTCAGGCAAGTCTTTCAAAACTAAACAAACACCAAAGAAGAGATTTGCTTGGCTGCTATTTTTTTTTCTTTTTTTCCCCTGCCAGTGTAAAGCCTGTACCCGTTTTTTTTTTTTAAACAAAATCTGGAGGAAAGGCCCTGGTGTCATCAGAGTGCTGATACCCCATCACTGACATCCTTCCACAACGCCATGTGATGGTGGTATATGGGAGGTATCCTGATTTCCTGAAAATACATGATGTTCTTCTCCAGAGAATGGAAAGCAGATTTATTCCTTCTGTGAACTTGGAACAATCTGCTCAGACAAGTAACAGAAAAAGCCATCTCTACAGTTTTCTCTTGCTACCCAGGCTGGAGGCTCAATCGTTCATGTGTTTTCTAAAGGATCACTGGCAATCCTCATCCCTTCCAACTGCCTGAGCCCAGGGGAGTCCATGGTTTTGCACAGGTGTCATTAAGGACTGTCTCTGGAGACAATGGGCAACGAGGCAGCTGAGCTCTAAGAGGACTTTGTTGTTGGTGATGATGACAGGTAAGAGAGAACAAGGACTTGCAATTAGAGAAATTACTCTGTATTTGTAAACCAAACACACCTGATATGAAAATCACTGGCACGAGGGACTTGTGCAGCCCTTGCAGCTCTGTGCAGCCCTTGCAGGCTCCTTTCAAAGCAGGGCAATGCTTTCAGCAGAGACAGACAGGTTTTTAGAGCTCATACAGCTTCAGTCAGTAAGTGTATGCATCATTGTGGCTGAATAAATAAATATCCACTAAAGGAACCTGGTTCAGAAGAGTAAAATAATTAAGAAACATGGAAAACATTACTGCCCATATTCAATTAACAGCTGAAGTATTGTTAGAAAGATGGATCAATCTGGAATGATCTGACTAAAAGCAAAAGTTTAGATAACTTGTCTGATAATGGCATAAGCATACCCCATAAATGCCCAGCAATTCCATATCATTAAGCCTTCAAGGACAAGCCTGATTGATGGCAATGTACCTGCAGGAAACAGCTCAGATGGAAAAACTCCAATGTGTGCCAGCAAAGTAATTACCTGGGATGGTGACTATGCTCTGTGGTCAGATAGGAACAGGACAGATAATGCAGTGCTCTGAGCACTGCCCTGGTTCCCTCTGCTGAGAGGCAGCTCCATGCACCAGCCACTGAGGCACAGGGGGTTCCTTGCTCCTCTTCTTCACTTATTCTACTGAGTCTTCAGGGTCACTGTGTCTGCCTCATTTCAGTATACTTGCACTACCTTCATGTGGCAAGGGAGTACTGTGCCCATCTTTATGTTTTGTGTAGCACAATATGAACTGTTCCAAATATAAGCAAATTTCAGATGGACCAGAAATTTGAAACTAAAGGGGTGCCATTTCCCATTTGTAGAAGCATCTGAGTTGTTTAACAGTTAACAATCACCAGCAACGAATCTATAGTCCTTTTTTTTTAAATCTCTGTCTCCTGTTACCATTCAGCACAAGAACTAAAAATAAGTATGTCACAATCATGTAACCCAATCCAAGTAATCAAGCACTCCTATTTCAGTAATGCTCTTTATGTATAAATATTTCAATAATAAAGATTATTTTTGATCTTTTGAATGCTGAACTATAATATTTACACTTACAAAAGTAATACTTGGGAAAAGAATTCATCAAGTGAATCATCCTTCTCAGCTTCCTAATGAATAGAGGCAGTGTCTTTGCCCACATGAGAACTCAGCTTATGGGGAGGAGGGTAAGGATACAGAAATGCAAAAGATTAACAAATTTGTGTCTTGGTCGTGTCCTGTTCCAAAGCACACAAGCTGAGCAGCCCTCACCAACAATCAACTCAGGTCAGCTTCATTTCCAATAAAGTACATGAAAACAAGGGAACAAAGTACAAAGACCTACACAGGACTTACACTGAACTTTTGACAGATTAGGGTTTTTTGCTTTAAATCTCACCTCTGTCCCTTGATTTACCAGAGTACTTCTGTATCCAAGGTTAGGTCTAAATTACACCCCAAATCTGACAATGGGTTTGGAAATTCAGCAACGCTCATCTAGGGGTTCCCAGTACCACTGAGACTTCTTAGGCCAAAGAAAGAAGATACCTCTGTTATGGTCCTTTGGCAGAGGTGACTCCTGTTCCAGAGGCTTAAAAATTTGGCTTAAGTTAGTCTGAACTTCAAGGCACAAGAAAGTCTTTTCCTACCATGTGCCTTTTACATACAGAATTTAAAATTAAAGGAAAGGACCTGCTCTTGATCTAAACCTGTTACAGGGCTTGCAAGGGTTCCTCAGGGGTGAAGAGATAGATGAGAATCTTGACTCTGTGATCAGAAGGCTGGATTTATTAATTTATGATATATAATACATTATGACTATGCTAATAGGAATAGAGAGAAAAGTTCAGAAGCTGCTAAGCTAGAAGAATAGAAAAGGAATGAATCAACAAAGGAGCTCTCTCTGATGATGTCCCAGAGAGAGCTTGGTCTTTGATTTGCCCTTAATTGTAAACATGGAACATGGGCCAATCACAGGTGCACCTGTTGCATTCCACAGCAGCAGATAACCATTGTTTACATTCTTTTTCTGGAGCCTCAGCTTCCCAGAAGAGGGGAAAATCCTAAGGAAAGGATTTTTCACAAAAGATGTCTGTGACATAAACCATTTTTAATTTGATTACCTCTTAGTCTTTTCAAACACAATGTTTACATTTAAATTGTTGACAGAAGTCCCTTCCTGCTGGTTTCACTCGAAGTGGGATCTGTCCCAAGGAAGACATCAATACACTTGTACTTTATGGGCTACCTACCTGTCCCTTAAACAGTGACAGAAAGCAAAAGCTGACTTCATTCAAGATGTTGATTTTATGTCTTGGACCCATACCTAAAAATTAGCATACACATTGAATAAGCAAATTAGGAACCAGTAATTTTAATTGCTATTATTTACAGGATATGGAATATACTGATGTGAATATTTTGGTTCAGAAGTTATTTTTTGGGGAGAATTAGTCATATATTTCTTGGCTGTGTTCTTAGTTATGGCAAAAATAAAAATTAGCAAAACAATTCTAAGTTTACTTAAGCAAATTCAGACAACTGTGACAATTCTGTCATGAACCACCTGATATTGTACATTTACAGGTCACAAGTGACAATCAAGGGCTGCACACAAGGCTGACAAGAAAAGCTAAGGCTCCATCTCGGCCCTTGCTGGCCCATGCAGTTCCTACATGTGGTGACTTAACCAGAAATCAGAAATTTCAGAAATCATTTAATGAAGAGAAAGAGAGGTAGTAATCTTTTGTTTCAAAGGCAGAGACGACATTGAAAGAGCCAGATGTCATGTGAAGAATTAGTTGGGAATGTGAAAGAGATGGTGAGTGGGGCATAGTATTTTGCATCAGCTTTACAAAAATCAAGGTCAGTTCAATGCTCCAAGATAATTCAACAAATAAAGCATGCAGTAAAAAAGTATAGATAATGTTCTGCCTACTTTAAAAGCCGCAGCAAAATGCCCAGTGGGTTTATGGGGCAGGACTGACTGAATGTGACATCCATCATATTCACAGATACTCCATGTAGGACTCTTCATACAAGTGCTGAGTTATTTCTGCGGTACTGCAGGTGCTGCCTGCTTCAGGAGAAGTCCAATCATTGTCTGAACAAACATACGAAGTTTAGCCCACAACAGGCACAGTGCTTTCCATTGAGGTGTAGCAGGTTATCTTGAGTATTAATACCAGTATCTACTTAGTTACTCCAGGAAAAGTAAGCAATTGAAACACAAAGAGTGTTTTTCTGAGTGAATTTTAAGGGAAAAAATGTTGCAGAAAATTTTCATGTACCTGTTTCAATGTTTTCATCTGTCAGTGTTTGTCATCCTACTTCTTCACCTTTCATTTTCAGTGGCAAAATAGAGTGTGTAAAAGAAAAGGCAGAGTTCTGACAGGTACAATATACAAATGAATTTACAGTGTTTTGCTTTTCCTTTTAGCACCATCTATATTTCTCATATTCCCCTTGACTGGCTTACCATTTGGTAAAGAAATTATGCTACTTTTATTTATTGTTAAAAAGAAAATCTTTCCAACTCCAGAAGCCATAAATTATTAGTGTACAGAAAAAGATTGAAGTTAAATGTAGACCTCTATACAGAATTTTTGAGTTTTTTTACACTTAAAAAAAGCATGACAACAGCTCAGAAAATCTGGAAATCTGGAAAGGTGATGGTATCTTTTTTCCATGACTGAAGGTAAATTATACAGCTACATTTGATAGTTTTCTGGTAAGATTTTTGATTCTGAAATTTGGTTCTTCATTCCTTTGAGTGAAGGACTCACTCATTCTGAGTTTACATATTCCATGTTAAAGATCCTTAATCCTTCAACCCAATCAAGATAATATTAAATTAAAAGAATGAGTTTTTTCATAATGGAAAAGAACATCCAAGGAAGTATTTTGTTTGTAGTATTTGAAGGAGAGGTGCCATCTGTTTAATGCCTTGACACTGATAAAGTGGGCACAAACAAATTCCATGGAATACATGTGAGTATTTACTTACATGCATAAAAGTTATTGGGATGGGCTTCTAGAACGTGACTGGATTTCACTGCACTAAAATCATCAGAAATCATAAAATCATAAAATATTTCAGTAGTGATGTCAGGACAATGACCATTACACTGAAAGTTTCTTCCATGTTATTCTCATTATTTTTCCTTGTGATAGTTTTTTTTTAAGGCTATGTATTGTTAACACATGGTGTGTGAGTTATTAATATTGTGCATATATATGTATATGATTCCTGTGTTATTGCCCAACATAACTAAGATTTCAGTGGAAAGACAGACTTGGAATTTCAAATATTGAATTCCAGATGTCTTCTCAGTAGACCTTTTCTACACAAAGATGCATTATGCATGTATAGTTTACTACCTGGAGAGAAAAGAATTAATATAGGGGTTGCACATGTCCAGTTTCTATGTCAAGCTCAGCTGAGGAAATCACTTCATACCACAGCTGGTCCAAAATCTATCACACTTTTACATTTTTGGCAGGATGTCACCTTAGGCACTGTAAATGGTGTATGTGTGCTATATAATTATATTGTCCATGGATTTAAGCACCTGTGTTGCGTATTTCATTACATTTTCTTGGCCTGCTTATTAGGACTACATTTTACATTTCTAATAATACAATTCAAATTCTACCAAATATGAAACACTGACTTTCAAGCAGAGCTAAATGAAGCTTAAGTAATTTAACATGAACCAATGAAAGACAAAAGAATTACTTCACTCATAGGCAAGGTCATGAGGTTCCTCTTGCTGCCCTTCCATCTGCATTTTCTTTCTTTCTGCTTGCAGAAAAATTTGAACCATAGAGATGTAATTTTAATCCATTTATTTGCTGACAATACAACAGAAAACTCATTCCTCCTTTTGGAAATAAAGTGTTAATGGGACGTTTGCGGGAAATCACAATGAGCTTGGAATCTTTTGTGGAATCAAATCAGAGTTCATACAATAAATATCACGCGTATTTTGTTGTTTCTAAACATCAATTGGCCGTATAAAAAGTGTAATAGAAAAATTAAAAATTTGTGATTACAATGACACAGAGCGTGTGCCAACAACTCTGTGGATGGCTTTTTATCTCATTCCCTTAGTGAAAACAGTTAACTAGGCACTGGTGAGATATTCTGTAACTGCGCAACAAAAAGCTGGCACAACTGCCAAGTGTGGCATGCCAGATGTGTGAATACATTCTGGAGAGCAGTATCAGCAGCTCCAACAGAAAGCCATAGCCATTAATCTAGAGACCTCTGGGAGTTCAGGATCGTGCTGTAAAACCTAGACCCTGCCAAGACTGCATCAGATAAAGCCATCAATGCATTGTAAAAAAGACACAAAACCTATTTCATGGGCTGTACTGATCAAGCAATTACAATCATTGACTACATTAAGCAAAGAAACAGCAGGGTGCCCTATAAAATTGACTGCCAACTTGAATAATCAATAGACTCCATGTAGAGTAAATTAAATAACTGAAAAACTATTTGGAAAAGCTGAAGTTAAAAAGCCAATCTGTAATCCCTCATCCATGGAAAAACAATCTTGGATCCAAAAGATTCTTTTGCTTGCTTTCATTGTTGTCACTGGGAAATACAGGAACAGCAAACTAAGAAATTCTTTAACTCTCTCATTCACCAGTTAATAATTGTTCATTTAACCCAGGCATTCATAATCAATGTATGCATTAGTATCATACCTCCCAACCTGCCAGGCTTCAAACACAGTCCTAAATTGCAGGGCTAATACTCAGAACAAGGGAACCCAGAGAAATTGTATGTACTCTGGGAGGCTTAAAATGATACACTTTCCCTATTACAAGGCATACTCAATTTGGGCTGACTTTCCTGATTATTTCCAATGTAAACCATTTATAGCAATAGCCATAATTTTGTAATTGATAGTAGAATAGGTTGGAAATGTTACAACAGAGTTTTTTTTTTTCCCCAAACAAAAGATGCTGATTCATCAGAAACAAAGGTCGTGGAAACAGAAAGCATTGACTCAACAGCTTTTTTAGTCCAGGAGGGTGGTTAACAGAGAGCTTCCCTCCCTCCTCACTGCAAATATGTGCAGGTGGGAATGGTGTGTTCCTTCACCAAAGCTGCCCATCAAGTCAGCAGCTGGAGCCTGTGCTGGCCTTACAGCATTTCTCAGGAGAGAAGTCTGAACCCAAGTGCTGAGCAAGGACCACTACCCTGTATTTTCTCCCTTCTGGACCTCAAATGCTTTTCTGTGGAATAATAACAGGTTTTGGGTTTTGAATGTAAAGAAGTCTAACAGATTCTGGTTTGCCTTATTTTTCCAAAATTTTTAAAACTTCTGAGAAGTTTTCAAGTTTGTCTAAATGGCTGTAGAGGCTGAGCAGCCTCCAGTGGTGCTGTGGAGCAATTCCTGTAGATCTGCAGCCCCCTGCAAATTGCTGGAGCTGGATAGGATCTGTCTTTTGCTGCCTAGATTGCACTGCCAATGGAGTTCATCCAGGCAAGGCTTTGGACAAGGACCACTGACTGCAGGATCATGGTGTTTCTTTTGAGGCTGATACTTCCACCATAGCACTGGGACAGCAAGGGACGCAATGCAAAACCCAAGTTACCGTGCCCTAACAGGTGCCATTCACATTGTTAGCACTTCCAGGGCACACATGCCTGCAGGAAGAGGAGCCAGCTATTGGCACCTGAAGACTACCAGTATCTAAGGGTGCTCATTACTTTGTGCCTCATTACTGAGTGGAACACCAACCTGAGCAAAAGCAGAGTGTGGGGTTTTAACTGCTGTCCAAACTGGCCCAAGGCCAATTCCACATGTCTATAGGTTTGACTGTATTACCTGAACCTAGGTTCAACACTTGGCAAGAAGTATATTGCAGACAGGACACACCAAAAAAGAACAGTTCAATGGTATTAGACCACTCCATATATCAAGAAGAATGGACACTTGTAAAACCTCAGTCAATGACAAATATTCTGCTCTTATATCTAAGCGGAAAGGAGTACTTTTTAATTATTGTAGCAAACAAAAAAATGCCCCTTTCAAAAAATTGTGCCTTTTCATGCCTATGCAAATTTTCGCAGTTTTCATTGCCTTGTTTTGAAAGAAAAGTCCCTTTCTGCAGTGAAAATATATTCTTTCTTGGAAAAAAAGCCTTCTGTTTTCGTTCTACCAAACTAGGAAATATCAAAGGCAAAGCTGCAACATATTTTGCTTTTCAGAGAATCTGAAGAAATGTGATTTAGCAGTTTTTCCAGTGGTGCAAATATTTTTTACTCACCTCACACTAACATGTTTTTTTTGTATGTGGATAAATTAACACGTAAGCAAGGGTGTTAGGCTCTTTACCTATGTTAATAGAATGAGCTGGGTTCTTCACTGGCAAATGTTTTCTTTTTTTTTTAGCTGAAGCATAATGTAGAATTTAGGATTCTTTCAGTCTGGTCTGCAGATTAAAGAAAACAGAAGAAAAATTGAAATTAACTCTTCACTGTTTGTTCACTGGGTTGAAAAAGTACTTCTGGAATTTATTCAGCACATAATCAGAATAAATCTTGGAGCTGTCATCATTACAGAAAAAGAGGTTTATAAATTAAAGCACCTGGGAAATCTATAGGGCATTAATTTATTATTTGTGGGAGTTTTGTAGAAGCATTTTTCTTTCTTGGTACACAATAAATAAGCTGACAATAAACAGACCAGGATAACATTATGCTCTTTTTCACCTGCTTAAAAAAGCTGGAGACAAACACCCTGAAAATGTGCATTATAAGTGAACTCACAGCAACTGCATATCAAGCAAAATGAAATATGATGAACAAAAAGTGATCATCTGTCACAATAACATTTTCCAACTTGTCTGCTGATGAGATGGTAATGCTGCCCATAAAAGCAAAGGAGGGGGGGAAGCACTGCAGAGAACCTGATAAAACATCCTACTGAAACCTATTGTATTTACTACTTATTAGATTCTGAACTCAAATAGATCTTGATTGTTGAGAGCTTGGGTATTTAAAAGCCTTAAGATCATCAATTACATTACTCATAATTTCCACATCTGCCTGTTCCACAGCAATTCAGAAGGAGAGAGAGATAGCTGTTATAAGAGTCTTTCTGCAACTTGATTACTATGAGTCTCTTACAATGTGCACTTGAAATGCCTTTAAGGATTTGAACTAAACTGTAATTTGCAGATTTCTGGAACTCCTACGTGGATCACTTTTTGGTGATAGTGAAAATCAAATAAGTGGAGATGGTCCAAATTACCTGGAAGAAAAACAGGTTCTTATCCACTCAAAGGAACCCCTACAAGCCTGCCAAAAGCACAATAAATGCACTCTTCTTTCCTGTGTTGTCTGGAAAGTGAAGATGTATTTCAAATTAAATAGAAGCCCTGATTAGCGTGGTTATTATGAAGCTAAACAGCAAGAAGACTATGTTTGCAGAAGCCATTTACAGGCTACAGGGAATGTTTCTTCCCTGTTGTGTCACTCTTCTTAAAATGAATACTTTTTAAACAAAACCTTTGCTTTTTTCAAAGCACTGACATCCTGATCCTACTTCCCATTAAAGTCAATGGAGAACTGCCCATCATCTCTTGTGGGAGCTGGATCACACTAATGGAGTGTACTTTTTTCATTCACAAGCATCCAAATCCATGCCAAGTGAAGACAGAACAAGGTGTTCTTACTCTGAGATCAACCTGACTCTAGGAACAGAAATATGCTCTTCAATAACTCTACCAGCTGCTCCTTCATGTGCTGTAGAAGGAGGCAGGCATGTGCAAAATGGATCAATCAAATAAAGCACTGCCATGGAAATAATGTGGAGGCACTCTTAGAGATTGCACAGAAATAAATACATAAAGACATTTTCAGAAATTATTCTTGCAAAGGACTCATGTAGAATATGCACTTCTTTAGCTGCCAGAGTTTCAACATAACTTGCTTCTCACAGAGAGAAAAATGCTCTCTGCTCCTTCACAGAAGGTGTCTTTAGGGAAGTCCATAAAACTGTAGTTAATATAACTATGTTGGAATTTACTTTAATTGTTTACAGAACCTGGTTGTTACTAACTCCTAATGTGATCTTCTTGAAAGAGAGGAGTCTTGTTTAAAAGTTCCCCCCCCCCCCCCGTACTTATCCTTCATTAAACAGACTCTGGAGGATTCACTTGCAAAAGGCTAAGCATTGGAATTAAGGCTTCAAACATCCAGAGGCAGCTGAGGCAACTTGGAATCAGAAATGGGTTTCCCAAGGAAGAAAGGAGAAGGAAGGGCAAAGGAAAACATGGGTGTAATAGAGGAAGCTATAAAGTCAGAAAGACAGAGTATAAAGATGATGGAAGGGGCCATAGCAGGAGAAAGATGACAAGGAAATGCACACATTGCTAAAGTAATAGATGATATGGCCAGAAAGAATAAGCAGTTCTCAAGAAACATTTTCACCATCCTTTGGTAAATGCAAGCAAAAATGTTGGGGCAAAAATAAAGATAACTATAACTATTTTGAATTACTGTTCAAAAATCTACTTTGCAAAACCCTGAAAGCAGCCATGCTGGTGACATGAAGACTTAGGACTGCCTCGTCCCCGGCACCTGCAGGAATATAGAATAGGGAAATGTCACTTCTGTCTAGGTAGTAGGGCAGATTCTGCTTTCACCTCATTGCAGCAGGCACATGTATGATTTACACTGGTGGATGTGAGAGGTGAGGCAGGCTTTCCTCCTGGAGAAACATGACAGTTCAAACAGAATGCAGCACTGCTCATCCTGCCCTACATCAGAGAAAGGCTTTGTGGTGCAATACATTCTCTGAAAGACTTCCTTGGTGATCCACAGAACTCTTACCCCAGAACATGGTTAGGTTATACTAATTTGGGGGTTAATTATACTCCTTATAATTATACAAGAAGACTGAGCCCTCCAATTTAATACAGTACAAAAAGGCAGCATTTTGTATCTTTCAATGGCATAATTGATGTTGCTTCTTTGGATCATCTATGTGTGTGTGATATTCTACCTCTCCATGATTCCCTATTGATCTGTGTATATAAATGGATTAAATGGTTAGGATTAACACCAGTTCAACAACTTAGATTGTCTCAGGCAAAGTGGAGCTAATGGTGAATGTTTTCTACTGGATACACCACCACTACAGCACTTCTGTGGACTTTTCCAAGTGCTATTTATAAATAACTGTATTTATATTCTGCTTCTTTCTGTTCACAGCTCTTGCTACAGATTACATATCCACTTTCTGGGAAGCCTAAAAGCATGGAAATGTGTCTCCCTTCTAACTATAGAAATTTTGGGAAGATGGAAAATAACCGCACTGAAATGTACACTGAAGCGAAGGAATGCTTTCTCATATAACTTAACTTAAAAAAATCTACTATCAAATTTACTAAGTAAATATGAAATGAGTATATTGTCAAAATACTTTTGATTAGAGGTGAAGCTGTTCTATGCATAAATGGAGCTACATTACAAAATCTAGGATATCTTAAAGTGCTGAAAATTGATATAATTAATACTTTTCACTTAAAAACTGAAATAGATGTGAAGAGGCACTTAGAATGGGACTTTTCTTTCTTTATCTCATTCCCCTAAACATTAAGACACAAATTTATGTTCATTTTCTGAGGTGTCTTTGTACTTTATAGACAGAAAGGATCCAACAGAAGCTGGATCATCTTATGCCCATCTCAGATCAATGAAATGAATCACCCTTCAGAGATCCTTATTCTTTCCATCAACCATAGCAAATGCCCTGGACCATGCTATCTAATGTTCCAACACCTGCAGTTAGGTGCAGTTCTTGCTACACAGAAGGGAATTGCATTCCTCTGTCTAGAGAAAAAAAGAACCACTTTGAAATAAGCTGGATAATTCTTATACATAGCTAAGATACTTATAGTTCAGTTTACTCAACATGGGACTAAGGACCAATAATAAATATGGCCTATAATGTACATATCCATGCAGAATGAGACATTTCAATAGCCCACGACTAATCTAAATATACCCCATCTAAAATATTTGTGGGAGATCATTTTGAAGAATACAGTTTCAGACTTAAGGTTTGTCTTCCCACTCTAAGAGAAAACACCACATTAAATTTTTCTTTTAATTTTTGGATATTTATATCATTGTGTTAGAACTTAGATTTTATCTAGTGTGATTTTTGTTGTGAGTCTAAAATGTATGGTGAGTTGTTTTCCTGAACTTTTTCATAAACTCCTATATTCTCAGATTCTTTATTATTTACAAAAACTTTTAACAGTTCTCCCTATTTTTGCATATTTTATGTCACTTGTTGTGAATTCTTAACAATGAGGGCAAAACCTTCTCAGTCACTCCATTTACATACTATAAATCCATTTGTACTGCAAAGAATATGTAGATATATACAGACCATAGATTTCCTTAAATTAAACTGTGATTGGAAAGAAAATATATCTGCTGGACAAGTATAACAAATTTCTTGCAGATCCACATATTCCCTCTCTCTTGCAACAGCACTGCAAGAAAAAGTTTCTGAGAAAGTGATTGATACAGGTTTCAACAATAAATTAAAATCAGGTTTACAGAAGGAAATATAAAAGGCTTCAATCAGGCAGGTGTAACTGCACACTGAAAATACACTCCTAGAAAATTCAAAATATAACACCAGATATAAATATCCATTGCAGACAAACCTTTGTTAATGTTATGGCAATAGGAAAATGAATTATTCAATTAAAAATAAAATTAAAGCCAAAAAATATTCACATACCCTAGAAGGCAATAACTAGTAGAAAAGTGTGTGATACAGTGCACAAGGTCCAATGGATATTAAGGAAAGGTGGAAAGCTGCCTTTTGGAGCTAAGCTGCTGGATAGATGGATATCAGCGTGGGCTGTTATGGAATCAGTAGATTTTGTCATATTTTCAATCTGTCTGATGACTCTGGTCTAAATTGTTTCAGTGATTAACAGAAAGAGTCAATTAGGGATGCTGGGGGCTAGTTGGCAGGGTAGATTTTGGATTAATTCACATTCATATCCAGGTAAATGCCTGGAGATCGATTACTGCAGTATTGACAATGAGAAGTGACACAGACATAGCCCCCCCTCCCCCCTTTTTTTTCATTCCATCTCTCCAGCCTCCTTTTCAACTAGCTGCACAATAGAGTCATTATCACGCTCCATGTATGATCAAAGGATGTTTTTTAAGCCTATCATTGTTTGAAAAACTTTGTTTGGAATTCATGGCTTATGTAAAGACATCAGCTTCTTGCCTCCAAATCTCTTGAGTGACAGTGTGAGAGATGCTGAGAAAACTCTCTTGGACCAAAGCACAGCAAATGCCATGCCCAACCCCTCTGAACCTGAACCACAGCACCTAGAGTTCAGCAATGTGCCGTATTGTTATATGTTCAAAGTTGGTTAAACACCATCCATCCCAAAAGGAAAGTACATTTTTTAGAGGAGAAGATGCCTCAATACCTGAATCTGTGTCAAAACTTTGGAAAAAAGTTATTACATATTCACCTCTATGCAGAGCTCAGAGTCAGATAAGATCATATTTCTGATTAAATAACCAAGGCCTATTCTGCAAAGATGTTCAAGGCAATGACAAGTCACGGTGCCTCCCCAGTAACTATGAAATTGCCACTGGAAGCTAATATTTCATAGCTGCTGCTACTGTCATAGAAACCAATATGAACAGGGGAAAGTAAGTCAATTTGCAGAAAGCCTTGTGCATTATTTTGCTGAGTAAAAGAAGCAGCAGATCTGTTTCTGTTTGGGGAGGTCAGCTGTGCTGCAGGAGCAAGTGCCCCTCTGTCACCAGCCTTGGGGACACGGCTCTAATAGGACTAAGACACAGACCTCATAAAATCAAGTGTAAACAACTTCTTTCAGTACCATCTAAATCTTATGTTGAGATCAAGTAGCCAAATTAAGTATTCAGTGAGGTCTTGCGGTCAAAATATTAATTGAAATTTCAAGGATATTGTTTCTTAAAAAAGGAAGAGAATTAAATAGACGGCGAGATACTTATACAGCAACATTCAAAAGCATACCAATGTAAAGCAACATTAAAGAATTTTTAATTGATAGGCACATAATCTCAGCGCTCTGAAGGAAATCAGTGCACCCAGCATGAAACATATGAGTTTTACAAACATAATTTCAATTTTTTTTATTACCTACGAGCATTAGGATATACTTCCTTGACTCTATAATAATTGCTTGCAGTTAATTACAAATGAAACAGAAGTGCTGGTAATATTAGACTTGCACCCTGCATAAAGCTAGAAATTACTGCTATTACTCTTATTTGCTAAGAATATTGGGTCATGGATGCTAATTAGCAGCTCACAGCCCCCTACAGGAAAAAACTCATTATTATGAAAATCTGTCTTAGTAGCCAAAGCCACCACCCATGTCACTGTGAACATTTTTGTCAGAGCAATTATAGGTATAACAAAACTTAAGATTTACTTTTGTATCCAGAAAATTATGAAGGTTAAAAATACAACATGCTAATCTAAAAATTGCTTGCCATATCAAGAAAAGTGTTTCTGAACTATTTCATCTTAGAGAAGTCTGACTATATATTGGGTAGAATGACAGCAAATTTCTATTGAGTATACACAAGCATAATTTCTTTCAAATGTATATAAAATGCAAGAAAAGCCTCTCCATTGCCAAGTAAAAAAGCAAAGTAAAATAATACTTTAGCAGCTAACTGAAATGAATTTTGCAAGGTCATACACCTAGAGCAATGAACATGATTTATTAATCATAGTAATTTGGGGGGGAACTTTCCATTTTCCCGTAAATGAGGACCCAGTTCAGGGGAAAAAAAAGTCTTGTTTACCCAAGTCTTCTGCAGAGTTTATTTGAAAAACAGAAGCAGAAAACATTGTTTTTGTGTGATTTATTAAACCTCTCTTTCCACAGCACAAAAAGCCGACTTTGAATGCTTGAGGGGAAGGTGAGTAAAAGAGCAGCTAATTGTAGTGCCAGGTTGAATTCTACTTGTTTACTGAAAAGGAAAAATGGCAATGCTACACTGGGATGAAGCAGAGGTTTAGGAGAGGCTCTAAGTCACAGAAGGGTGAGAGGGCTCTCATTGTTTCTCACTCCAGCCATGTAAAACCAGGTAGCCAGCATAAAGTGCCTGAACTCCCCGTGTTGGCTAAAACAGAGGGAGGTATAACCCACCCAGAGCAACCCCTCTGATGCCTACAGAGTGACCCTAAAACATGAGTGCAGGTGATAAATTAAACACCCCACAGCTGCGAGTGGGAAAAAACCAATCTCAGCTGTAAACAGCCTAAAAATACAAATCCATCCAAATTAGATGCACTCAGCTACTTATTGCTAGACTGAGTACAGCAAAATGTTGAAGAAAAATTTGGGAATTTGAATGACACATAAATGCTGTTTTAAGATAAAGAGGGGGACCACATGAATTGTGCAGTGTTTTAAGGAAAAGTGGTTTCTCAAAATCATACTTTAGCTTGTCCACATTAGGCTGAATTTTGCTTTCAGCATCACCATCTGGATTTCCATCAGTGTAAAGGAGAATGGGACTTGACTACTAATGCAACCCCACTGCTCCCCTACTAATGAAAATGAGTTTTCCTTTCATCAGAGAGGATTACATTAGTTAAACAGAACAATGCATAATTTGAAGACCTCTAACAGCACTTAGAAAGAGAAAAAAATCCTGTTTTCTAACTGAGAAATTAAGTTTTCTGTGCAGAGAATTTGCTTTGCATACATGCTGGCTCCTTGCTAATCCTGTGAAACTCTGGTATGAAACTTGGAGCTATAAATAAAAGCAACAAAATTTCATCTTACCCAAATATTGCAGGCCTTGTTTCAAAAATGGGAGATCTGTGTGAGCAGAAATGGGGCTTCATGTATTAGGAATGCATGAAAAAGTATACAAGGACTGCATCATAAAGAGTTAAAAATATTTTTTCAAAGATTTAAGAAAATGCAGCTACCCTGTGGTAGGTCTCTTTCCCTGGCCATTTGAAGCTGCCGTGCCACATGTTACCCTGTTCTACCAGTACACTTTGGCTATAACCTTTTGGACACACATTTGATGCCATTGCTTAGATAATGAGCATGACAGTGAATTAACAAGATTAACTGAGAAGTTCAGTTTAGCAGGTTTATGGGAAACAATTGAACTCTAGAGACAAGTGGATTTTTTACATTGGTGTATCATAGAGGACCAGTCCTGTAATGTAATTCCCTTATGCAATCATCCTTCATTTGGATGAGGGGGAATTTGGCAAAATTAGGTACTAAATTATTACTAGCAGTGGGGCTTTTCTCTGACAGCCAAGGACAAATGTCACTCTAATTCAGGCAATGCAAAGCCAAGCTGTAGGTCTAACCAGCAGTCACTGAGTGCATGACGGTGTGTGGATCACAGTGCTCAAAAATGAGAAGGCAGTGGAAGTCTTGTGAATATTTAGTGATCCTGTTGGATTGATCATGGGGGTGCACTTTGGCTAGCTCTGGACTCTGGCTTCACAGACAAGGACAAAAACAAAAGATGAGAAGCGCTCTTCTTCTCGGGACAAACGTCCACTCAGTGCAACACAACATGATCCTTTGCAAAGCCAAGCTTTTTCAGGAACCATTTAGGCAGACTCAGTGTTGGGCTGGTTGCTAACACTCTGTGGAGAGTTTGGGGGAGACCATCAGTGGTCCACCCCCGCCATCCATGTAGACATAGACAGTGTGCTGAGAAGCACAGCTCTGCACATGCGCTTGGCTCAGACCAGGGATGGAGTATGAGTGTAACTCCCCACTGTGTTTACAGCACACCATTCTTTGTTCTTCACATCCAGAAAATGCCCTGGGTTGTCCAGCTGAAGTGGATGATGTTAAGAAAATGTTTATTCTTTCCTACAAGCTACCATTGTCACAGCTTGATCCCAGAAGCAGGAATGTTTGTGTTTCTACATAAAAATGGGAAAAATTATGCTACTTAGTGTTGTATCTTAGCAAAGTATAAACTAACAGTGACATAGGACACTATGACACAGATAGAAACAAAATATTGTCCAAAAACCTGTAACAAATTCCATCCTGATAGGAATTGTTATTACTACAACAACAATCAAATCAGATTTGCTTTCAAACCTCTGGGTTAGGCCTCCTGTATATTATTCAAAGCATCTCTCTAATGAACCCTCAAAGACATTCAGCTAAGAATCAGTACTGCTCATTGTAAAGTAGAGCTATTAACATATCTCTTGCTTTCACCTGTAGATCTCTTTATAAAGATATGTACATGTCATTATCACCTTTTTATAAATCCCATAGCTAAAATCAAATTACATTAGTATGCATGAGACCATTTCTCGCCTAGTGCATGCAATATGGTTCTAATACATTGGAGACTGGAGCTCTGCTGATTTACCTCCCCCAAATTTCTTACCAAGATTCATCAATATTAGAATTCTTAACCCAAGTTAATTGATTTTCATATAATTCATGCTAGGTACAAAAATCTGTGAAGACTAGCGTAGGTACTTTACAAGTGCTTGTTGTTCCATGAATTCATGTTGTATTCTATGTAATTATCTCAGAATTTCCCTTTCTTCTTAGATACACAGAACAGGCCACAGTAGAGGCAGTACAGAATTTTGGAGCTAAAGAATTTTGAAGGTCATCTGGAGCGAAGAAAATAAGAAGTTTGTCTTCATTTTGTCATGTATTTGTGTTCATGATTATGACAGATACCTATGAAAGCCTTGAAAATTTTCTGAGGCCAAAACACATCCTTAACAAGTCAAGGAAATGGTGGGGTTTTGCCAATTGTAAAGAAGTTTAATTCTAGAAATCCATGTCTTGTCTACCCTAGAGGACAGTATGCTAGCTGCAGAACTACTCAGATAGTTATCTCCCAAGAGAATGAAGAAATCTGAGCAACTCAGAAACCAGATGTTTTTAGCTATATTCTCTACATTCTCTCCTTTTCTTAACACTCATGTAACTCCACTAACAAATGAACTCTGAAGAGAAGTGATGTCTTTGTTAAAGATTCAATACCCCTCGAGAGCTCCAGATAAGCATCTGAAATTTCCCAAGAAAATTCTTCCACAAACAAAAAGTTAATTACATTTTAGTGGATATCTCTGGGTGAAGGCTACTTTCCTGCCATGCATTGACAATAAGACTAAATTGAAGGTTTTTGGAATTTCAGGGATTTGATTGATGCATTCATTAATGCAATTTTTCAAACTGAGGAAGAATCAAGTTTTAAATATTTTATTAATCATTTGTGTTTTTGCTGATGTCGCTTTTCTATTGTTACTTTGTCTGATTGTCTGATTGACTGGTACCTGATGGCTTCAGATACAAAAGTCCTTTTTTATCTTGGTTACAAATGAGTGTTCACACAGTTAGTATGTATTTCTTCTTGCTTGTAAATTTTGAACTGTTTGGCCATTTTCAACAAAAATGGGTGGAGTTGTGTCTCAAAGGACTTGTTTTACAACAGCTTCCAGAAAATTAGGTGGCCAGGTAGGAAAGAGACATCCTTTTTATCATCTACTGCAGGAGGGGTAGGAGGATGAGCTCTTCCTTTATCACACAGAGAATTCATACAGAAAATGCAGAATAGGATTTGCAAAAAGCAACACCTGATTAGACAACAGAGAAGCCTGAGGGATGCACACCTGTAGGAAACCAAGCTCTGCTAGCTCTAACACACATCAACCTGTTTTGGGAAAGAAATTCCCACATTACATGGGTAATAACATAGCAGCTTATATGCTCATCACTGACACAGCTCAGGCTTATTTAAAAGCTACTTCTCAGATAACAGTCGTGTAGCTCCCACCTTAGACTCCCATCCAGAAACTCTGACCAGGATGACAGAATATCAGCTGGTGTTTGCAGTGTGTGAAGTTCCCACGTGGTAACTCATGCCTATGGGTGAAGATACCACTCAGACTGGAATAATGCCAATTACCATCTCCTCTGCCACAGCTCAGTTTAGTTTGCAGCCAGGGTCTCACATGGACTGATGACAGTCTTCAGGTTAACGTCATGGTGACCTGGAGCTCCCCTTCCAATCTCACCTGATGATACTGCTCTAACATTAGGTACAAAGCAGACAGGAAGACTTCATTTACTCCCCAGGAAAGGCCCAGCTTTGTTACATCCATGTAAAAATGTACTGCTGCTGCCTGTGTCTATAGAGAGGACTATGTCTGCCTCATTCAATCACTGAAAAGCAGTAAAAGCACAGATTTTCACTTTCCAAACACTTCCTTTTTTTTTTTTTCCTCTCTCCCAGAAAGTTCCTTGGCATTCAGAAGGATGAAGAGAAGAATGCTTGTGGGCAGGTAGCTGCAGAAAAGGTGGCCAGAAAGAGACATCACTGTCTAGGAAGGGTACAGGTGATGAGTTTGAGCAAATGAACAGAAGTAAAGGGGTGATTAGATTCAGGAATACTGGAGCAACATTAATACCTACAGGAATCAGAGCCCTGATGTTCTAGGAATGGCACAAACTTACAGGAGGAATAATCTCCACCTTCTTTCATCTTCATTTAAGTGCCAAAGATATTATCTAGTTAATAGTCACAACAACCTCCTGTTCTGAACCAATTAATTGACTCTTTTAATTGGCTGGCCTAGGAATGCTTGGCATTTGACTGGAACATCTTCAAGGCTAGAGCCAGAAACTCTTAACTGGGGCCATTTTGGAGGGGACTCCCCTCAGACCACTCAGCATACATTTTCTCCCATTTCTTCAGCAAGTGGCTTAGAGAAGGTTCCATCCTTGTGCCGGGCCCTGAACAGCTTACTACATATCAGGAGTAGGAGATGTCAGTAAAAATCACCTATTTTCCAGTGCAGAGTCTGACTGAGAGAAATGCTTCAATGTGTATTTTCAGTAAAACAGAGAAAGCCAATGTACAGTGACATTCTGCCCTGCATGGCAGGAGTGAAGTCCAGCTGTGGTGGATCTCTGTGAAAGAGACATGTTTCCTAAATAGAACTTATTTTTCTTGAAAAAACCAGAGAATTGATGGGGGGAGGAGGAGAGGGGAAAGGGGAAGAGGAGCTACTGGTTCTCCTTTTGAAGATGTTAATAAGATCACGTTTTGATGTTGCATTTTGAAATAAGAGGATTCACTTTTTAATTCTAAAAATGTGCCATAAAAATGCCACCACTATTTATTGCATAGCATTAGCAAAGACTTTACATCTCCTATTTCACAACTGAAAATATTATTTATTATCCAGCACTCTCTCAATGATGTTATGCTGAAATTGAAATCTATGACTGTCTTCTACCAGCTTAAGCCCACATCCTTCACTTTCTTAAGGATCATGGAAAAAAAGAAAGGCACTAGTGTAAAATACTTTATCAGATGCTGACCTTCTGGCAGGAAGTCAGAACCATCTTGTGGGAAAATGAATAACTCCTCACTCTCAGTCTCATTTTTCCTGATGCTGTCCTACCTCCATGCTTTTGCTATGCTTTTATTTCATGCAGGACTTGCAGAGGATATCAGGCGTCCATTGCATTTATTCCCTTCTGTTTTTACAGATACATGTATAAATATACATACATAAACCTTCAAATCTAATAATTAGTTCTCCTTATGGCAGCTTGAGCACTTGTTCCAACTCAGTCTGCTGAAATCATTAAAAATGTCTCTCTGCCAAGTGAAGCCATGTTTAGTGAAAAACTTTTCCTAATATATCTAAACCAAAACATACACAGAAAGTACTTAAGCCTGAATGAAGTCTCCAAACACTAAAAGGGAAGAATCATCCAGAAGAAAACAAGTCCTGGATTTTATTTAATTTTATCACAATGTATCATTTTTCTCCTTGGTGTATGAAAGTCTCATCAGAGACTCAAATCAGATTTATAGGTTTCCCACAACTGTATAAGCAAGTGAGCAGCACTAAAGCAGACTCTGTCTAGCTCAGGACAGCAATTACATTGCTATTCCTCTACAACTGTAGAGGAATAGGAACTTAGTGTAAAGTCATTATCAGACACATATTACAAATTCAATGTGTTGCACATAAAATATGTATGATTTCTTCTTACTGTATATCATGTATCAAAATATAATGTGTTTCTGAGGCACAAATGAATTCAAAATGAAATATTTTATTGAAAAAATACACAGCTTTCCTGATATAGGTAAGTGGAATTTAAAATTGAAAATGTTTCACAACCATCCATTAAAGCACACTTTGAAACATTCTTAGAATCCAGATTTCCTGCCAGGGAAATGAAGTGGAGTTAAATATCCCAAGCAGGAAGCTTGCCTGATAGACCTATCTGCCAGTCGAAATTTTTATGACATGAAAAGATGATACTTTTCAAGGAAATCACTCACAACCTCAAGTCTCCAAGAGAGCAGATAGTCTGCAAAAACCTGCAAGGCTGTTGTTTTTTTTTAATGGAAGTACAAACCTGTAAGAGAGACAATGATGGTAAACGAAAAGGTACAGACTTGGAAAAGTTTGATCAATATTTTGTGTTTGTGAGGGTTTTTTTGTTTTTATTGAAATTAAACTTTTTGGAGGGCTGATCTATTTTTGTTTTGCTGCCCATTCTTGCAGAGTCTGGGAGTGGGGAGAGCAGTCATTCATGCCATGTGCAGGATTAGTTGATGCCCATTTCATGCTACGCCTTCAGGCAGAAATCACACTGGAAGCTGGGCTGCAGGGAGCTGACAGAGCCACGAGTGAGCCCAGGTAACACCCCAGCTGCCGTCTTTTATCCTGAGGGCTGCACTGGCACTCATTACAAACTGATACAGCTGTGAGATCTGTGAGAGATCTGTGCCTCTTGTAAAGTTGGAATTAAAAATCTAAGCCAGAGAAGACAGATAAGTTGCCCTAGGAAAATCTTTGTCCCAAAAGCAAACGCAAATATGGTTTGAGAGATATTTCTTATGAGTGGGCTCTACCATCCATCTCTGTTATGCAGGAGAAGCATGCAGAAGAGGAAATAATCAGAAACTAGTCTGAGACAAGTAGAAACAAGAATAATTAAAGTGGCCACAAGTGAATGGCAGAAACTAGAAATAGAAAAGTGCATTTTCGCATATCTGCCCCTTCCAGTCACTGAATCAGAGAGTATCTCAAGTTGGAAGGGACCCATGAATATCCTCAATTCCAACTCCCTGCTCCTCACAGGATTACCTAAAACTAAACCATATGGCTAAGAGCATCATCCAGATGTTCTTTGAATTCTGAAAAAAGGTTGAGCCATATGAACAATATCAGATATTTCTACCAAGTTCTTCCAAACATGAAATGTTTACCACAGCAATTCCACAGCTCTGTTCTCTCAGTTCACAGTGCAGGTGTATTTCTGGGGTTACCTGTGAGTCAGAGTCCCCCTCAGTGCTGTCTTAGATGGGTAAGCACACAGCCACTTGCCTGCTCCTTCTTGGAGTGAACTCCTTGATGATAGGGTTGACTTACCAGGACTTGTATGTTTCTGCCTAAGAAAGAGTGCTGCCTAAGTGCAGAGAAAGTTAATTATGTACAGAATAATTAATAGCAATTTACTTAGTCTTCTATATACTTGCAAAAATAGAAATTTCGTTTGAAGTGCTCCTATTGGTTTGAGAGTGCCTGCTTTAACCAGTGCTTTTCCTTTCCTGGGCTGTCAATCCAGGGAAGATCTTACATATGGGAATCTTAGATGAAAAACATGAGCGGTATTTGCCTACACCAACCTGTAGGTGAAATTTATGAGTCAATTGTGTTTTAATGATAAACACATAGATTTACCTCTCTTGACAGAAGTAAGACAGGCTCTGCATTGCAGGGAGCCCAGCCATGTTTGCTCAGCCAAACACTGACCAAAAGCCTTCCTTGGTAAAAGTAGGAAAACCTACATTTGCCGTGCCATCTCCAGTTCAGAAGCTAACAATTTATGTTTCTGAACACTTTGCAACCCACGCTCCAAAACTTATTCAGGAAACCTCAGACTGCCGTTGTTCAGGGCCTTCGCAGGATATATCAAACCCTTTAGTATGGTTATAACTCAGAAAGAACCTGACTTACAGCATGGATGTGAGGCCAGGCAAGAGTACAGCTCTCACAAGGGGCAAGAATCCAATTATGAAGACTGTGACCTGTAGCTGAAGAGAGCCAAGATTAAAATGTGAGTAAATATTTTCCATGAGAAGGGACTCCCCTCATATCAGAAATACGTTTGAAGGGAGAAGTGAATGTACACCCATTTACAGTGTTGGCTGTCTGAGCTTTTCTGCAGATCCACCTTAAAATGCAATTTTTTTTTTATTCTCTTAAAGCTGCACATCCCAGCTGGCATGTCCCAGTCCTATAAATGTCTCAATATAATACACCATCATTGTCTGATGTATGGGCTTCCATTTGGTGCACCATGTCCAAAGAATATTTCTTCATGCTTGAATGACTCATGTATGAGGAGATTAATCTCTCTGGGGGAGAAATTGGTGTCTCTCCTATGGAAGCAAGTTGCTATGTGCACATTAGCTGCTGATCTCACTCGTGTTCTTAATATTCAGTGTACAGCTTCTATCTGCCATAAAAATCCTTTTGTCTTTCTACAACCTGATGTGCTTTTCCAGTTCTGCTTGCAAAACAAAAGGAAAAATTTTAAATTA
Source organism: Melospiza georgiana (assembly GCF_028018845.1). Lineage (NCBI taxonomy): Eukaryota > Metazoa > Chordata > Aves > Passeriformes > Passerellidae > Melospiza > Melospiza georgiana. The sequence continues at coordinate 134,549,715 of NC_080430.1, read as the reverse complement.
ACCATTAAAATAGTACAGTGAAATAACATACTATTAATTTTTAACTTGTAATTCTGTTTGCCATTCATTCCAGGTGCCAGGTAGTTTTGCTCATGCTTTTCTTTAGCCTGTAGCTCTTAACAAGGGGATGCGAATAGGTGGCTTTATTAAGTGAAGAGGGCATCTGTTTTGATTTAGATCATCTCCCCAGATTCTCCGAGAGACAAGGTTTAAGCCTATACCATTTTGATTGCTGGCAAGAAAATATTTAACAGGCAGCTTCTGTCTTTGAGAGGAATGAAAGCACAACATGCATGTATCACTCGATGTACATTATCACTTTCTTGTTGGCTAAGAACTAAACTTTATGTTCCAAATGTTTTCATCAATATGAAAACTTCTTGTGAGCTTTCTTATTCGTTGCTTGTTTCAAACTCCACTTTTGCATCCAGTGAGCAACAATAGAAAGCAATAAATTTATTCACACTATAAGTAAATATGCAAATACCTTAATTCATACTGTAAACTGCAATTTGAAAGATCAAGCAATATGTCTCCCCAGAAAGGAGACCTTATCCAAGCAATTACATTTATATTCAGAGACTTAGCTTTATTCAGCTTTGTCTTCCATTGAAACCTATCAAAAACCTGAGGCTGCCACAGCCAGTGCCAGTAGGCAATCTAGAGCTATTAATTAGTACACCCATGTTTTTGCCACAACAAACATTTTAATTTGTCCTCTAAACAGTGTTCATGATATCAGCCCTTTACCCCTGTTTTATTTCTGTCTGTGTGATATACGTTACACATGAGAGAGTCCTACGTCCATATGTCCACAAACTGCAGTGGACATATGGCAGCACACAGAAAAGCGGTCTTTTACATTTTGCATACTATTATCATGGAGGCATTACAGCATCCCTTTATGTCATGTTGCTATTTAGTCAAGTTTGTGTCATGTATTTGAACCTTCTCAGCTGGCTTGATTTATTCTAATTGTAGGCATCGGGTGAGTCTATTTGTAACAAGCAGTGTGCGGAAATTGCCCCAGTAATGACTCCTGCAACAAACGTAATTTATTTAGCTGATTACAAAGAAATGTTGGTTATACTTGAAGAAGAGAACAATAAAATGTTTTCTTTTTAGATGTTTATTGAATGTTATTTGTCATTAGTTCTCTATCTAATGAAAGAATGTATATATGTATGACCGAAAAGTTGCCAAAGACAATGGAAAAAACAGCCCACAGGAAGGACTTCTTATGTTTTATTTTGAATTCTAGAAAATGGAGTAATCTCATTAAAAATCTCTTGAAAAAATTATGCCCATTAAAAAGGTTGGTTTGAAATGTCCAGCCCTTGCAAAAAAAATGCCTTGCAGGCATTTCATATAAACAAGGTGTATTGTAAGAGGGGGTATATGCAGGTACCCACTTTCAGGCGTTCAGAAAATTCTCTCATTGAATTCTCTCTTCTCTCAATGAATTCTTCCCAGCCAGCTCAAACCAGACATCATTGTTTGGAAAAACACTAATAGATGCTGACAGGCCAAGCTGAGAAGAGATTCTTGTATGAGAATGGGACTTATTGGTTGCATATCCACAGAACCTCCTGTCCAACCCTTGTGGTCTCACTCTTAATATTTTCCATGCTTTGTTCCCCAATATTTTTCTCAAGATATTTTAAGAAAAAGTGATAAATAAGTGAACCAAGGGAAGAGATTATAACTGCACTGGATGTATCTTGTAATGAGATAAGGTCTAAGAGCTGTCCAAAAGCATGGACCATCCCCTCCAGCCCACTGAATGGGCTCTCTTCCAAGCACGTTCCAAGGTCTACTCCATTTTAAGGAATCAGTTACTGCTGGAAGAGTCTCTGTCTCTCCAACATATATGGAAAGAGTATAAGTAGGAGGCAGATTAGGTAGCCACATGCCTAGAACTGTCATTTTACTTGGCTGATATCAGGCAAGAGTAACTACATTCTTAGGTTGAAGTTTCCTCCAGACAGAAAGTACACTGCAGAAGAAAATGGAGCCTCTCATTTGCTGCAAAGCTTTACATTAGACTTTTCATCTAATGTTTCAAGGACCATAGGTCATACTGCCTTTCTATCCCTCTGAAACAGGTGCTCCTCTGTTGGACATTCTGCATCCAGAGCTGATGACAGATTCCATGTTGCTGCACAATGTACTGGCTGCCAGCATTTCCCAGAGCCAGCACCAGCTGATAGTCCTCAGGGTTCATTGTGCCTTGAGCTGGTTCTCCCACTCTCTGCCTGACATTGTCTGTGCAACACAAAACGGAGCACAGTGAAAGAAAGACAACAGATTCTTTGGGCACAAACAAGCAAAGCTAGGTATAAAATCAGCTGCTGTTAGTCTAAACCAGCTTCTTCTGACATCATGGTACAGATCTAACAGATACTGGCAAGAGGAGATCTTTCTCTCGGTATTTGAATGATTAGCGTCAGATGCAAAAATACATTTGCAGCTTAATAAATAATAGTAATGCAATATATGGGCTCAAACAGCACCAATAATTTCTCTGTAAAGACTTGGGGGACGGAAAGCCAAAGGCTAAAACTCTTCTTCAGTTGTTCTGAGCAAAGCTAAGTCATTCTGCTGTTTCCAGTGCTGAGAGAAGTTGGAGTAGCATCACCACACACCTCCTTTCCAAGGTGGCACAGGGGAGAAAGGTCTGAGAGCGTTAATAGTGCTAGAGCCCTGTGCAGACAGACAGACTGACGACAGCTGTGTGCCTTCCACATTGTGGCTACCTACTTGTAGAAGGTATAACCAATCTGGTTTCCTCAGGGTAAGCAATAAAGGCTCTGAATATAAAGGTTAAGTAATAAATACAAAGCAGAGGGAAACTATTCCCTCAATTCTTGAATAAAACATTCCAAGAAAGTGCAGCACTAATGGATTTGAAAAAATAAGCACAAAGTAGCAATGTAGCACCACGTGTCCTCAAGTGCACAGAACATCACGCACATTGACTGGTTTAAATTTTGTGTAGTTTCACCCCACATACTTCAGATGAGAGCAGTAATGTACCCTTCAGTTCTGCATTTCCTTGCAGCAGCAGGTACAAGGGGCTGCTCTTTTCCTTGCGTTCATTAAGCACCTTCCAAGCAGATGACAAAGACAGTTGCCAGCTAAACTAAGTGTGGATTAAAACTGCTTTTCATGTGCCCAGCTACAATAGTTATGTGCCAACAAGTATTCATTTTCTTTCTCTCCCCAAACTGTTAGTGTAGGCAAAAATGTGAGTGCTAAACAAATTTCCAATTTAAGTATAAAGTTCCTTCCAGGATGCATTTCTTGGCTGGGATGGAGAGTGCAGCTCCCCAGTTCCATTCAGTTCCAGTAACTATAGTTGCCCAAAGGTGTTTACTTCTGCCAGCTCCAAATCTATGGAATGGGAGAAAAAAGGATGACAACTAGAAGGCAGAGGGATAAGTGATCAGGAACAAACACGAGAGCTTGTTAATTTAGAGAACCAATTCAATATCTCTAGTCCTCAACAGACTGATCCCAGCACATGGCTGTCTGTTATGTCCCTTATTCCTGTTGGACTGGACTTTATCTTTTTGGAATGGGAACTTACAGGCCCATTGAATTTGTAAAGCACACAGCTCCACCCGTGCTATCCAAGTGATATGCAGGCCACCCAGCGAGGTCACAGCTCCACTGGGTCTGACATGACAACACACCTACCTAAGGATCTGCTGCTGTTTGCTTTCTCTAGTCAATCCACATGCTTTAGTTAAGAGAGATTTGAGGTTTGTTTATTTTTTAAAACCTAGCATGATTTTAGCTGCCTGCTTCTAAAATGCGAGGAATACCACAGTGCAAAACAACCACAATAGCAAAAGGACTGTAAGGCTAAGGACAAAGAGGGAAGTTTTGCCTAAATCTGATATCCCTACATTTAAAAAATAACTAAAAAGTGGAAAATCCTTCCTGTAGCAGTCTGAGCACAGCATATATGTCAGAAGGATCCTTAATGCTTTGGGAGTATGGGACAAAACAGGCTGTTTTATCTTCTGTCACATCATAAAAGTGAATTTGTGCACAGTTGTAAGTACAGAACATACAAATATGAAGAGCAACTAACAGCACACTCTCAGGTCCAAGCTTATTCCTCTGTTTTCACAAGCCCATGGCTCCTATTTCAAGTTTCAAAAGACCTGAATCAGGAGCCTGGCTTTGTTGCAGCATTACCTGTGCAGATGAAGAGGGAGGCAGAGAAGAGTGGCAGACAAGGGAGACTTGGGGGAAGTAGGAGTAAAGGCTTGCTCATAACCAGCCATTCCTCATTGGCAGGTGTTTAGAGGACTCTTTATGAACTCCAGCTTGGACCAGTGGAAGTTTTCCTTACCTATGTCTGTATCTGTAGCCCTCTTTTAATCAAAATTATTTAAATGACTGAAGCTTCCAGTTCTCATCTCCTGTTCTTCCCACCACAAATCAGCAGAACACACCTTGTCTTGGTCTCCTATGGGAGTTCCCATTTCTATAGTTTTGTATGTCATCTTCTCATCTCATCTTCTGCTGTCTTCTATTCTATCTCTACACACCCTTATCAGTGAGATTCCCTTCAGTGCTGCTACCCTCATCTCATGGATGGGCACTGGTTGGAGGTATGGACAAACCCACAGCACACAGCAGGTGAGAGTAGATTGCCAGCAGGCCTCCACAGCCTGGTTCTCATCCCCATCCTGACCCCCGGGAAATGCTCAACACCCTGAAGGCCAAACGCCTGCAGCATGGAGGGCAGGGCAATGCTTTCCCAGGCTCGCAGAGCGCAGGGGAAAGGCAGTGCTGCAGCGTAATCAGAGGGCAACGACCTCACAGCTGCAAACTGTAACCTTTTAGAAAGTGTTTAACGCAGTCTTTATGGCAGCCATTATTTTTACAGTGTTTTCACTTTGAGAAAGAAAACAGAGTAAATGTTTACAACAGCTTAACTAAATAAGTTCAACAGGTGAGGTGTGGCCCTCACCTGGGCTAGTACAGCCCACCCAGCAGCTCACAACCCTCAGTGTCTGGAAATAAACGGGGTTTTTGAAAACGGACCTTGACTCAGAAAGGAAAAAGTTTCTTTCCCCGCTTCAGTTTTTGTTTGTTTCTTTAAGTAACAGACTGTTTCAGAAAAATAAACACACAGAAGGGCTCAGGGCAAAGATACATTTTGTATACAGCTTTAATGAAAACATGTTTTTCTTGTTAACACCTTGTTATATCCTAAAATCACAATACAGAAAAAACTGTGAATAAGGCTGTGTGCATAGACATCTCAGATTTTTAATGAAATTCAGAAACCAGCATAGCTTCCCCCACGCTCTCGCCGCTCCCGCAGCTTCTGCAGCTCTCGGTGGGCATGACCCTGGCTGAGTGCTACCTGAGCGCTCTCCCTGCACACATTGTGCTGCAGGGACTGCTCAAGCACAGGCCTGCAGTGCTAAACTTCTCACCACGCTGAAAAGTGCAGGCATGAGATACAACTGTCAAAGACACAGGCCCAGAGCCACAGCCACAGGCACTAATTTTTCATCAGAGCTCACTTTTGCAGTCTAACAGACAGGCTTCTGTCACATAAGCCAAAAGCAATCGTCCATAGACTGGCAAAATACTAGAATTACTCTTCACAGCCTCTCTGAGTTTGGGGTGGATTTTTGCTTCACCACATTATGATGAATACCTCACCAAACAGACACGATCAGAAGCTTTCATCTGAGCAGCTTCATAAGGCCCTTCAGCACTCAGCACAGTGTGTACCACCCAGGAGATAATATTTCTGTTTCAAAAGATGTTAGCTGCTTCTTTCCAAAAAAAATTCATAATTTAATTCCCTGCTGAAACACCTCAACTGAAACCATTGGGTTGCTGGAGAGAACATGGCTTTGGGTTTTTTTTTCTTTTTTTTTCTTAAAAAAAAAAAAAACGAAAGGTAATACTTTTCTCTGATAATGACCCCAAAGTGACTCTGTTCCCTGGTAATGATCCAGAGCCCCATGTTTCTGCAATCTGCTGGGCCACCATGAAAGAGCAGCACATTCCTGTAATGAGTGATGGCAGTCAGAGAAAAGATCTTGGGACAATGCTGATGCTGGAAAGTGGGCACTGGTTGTTCTGCAGGTAATGAAATCTTACTTGTAACAAGGAGACAAGAAAAGATGGTACTGGAAATTGCCAGTGTTTGAACTCTGAAACTCAGTGGGAGGGAAAAGAGATACAGTTTTTCTGAAATACCTTGTTCTCAGGAGATTCAGAGAAAAATCCATGCTTTGGGGCACCTGAATGTTCACTCAGATCAACTCTTAGAGAAAAAGCTTGAATTCCCTCATATATTTAGTGGCAAGAGGGGGCCTTAAAGCAGGATTTAGACACATTTTATACCACACTATTAATACAAGAAGTCATAAAAGACCTTTATTGTTATTGCAAATCAGACCTTGAATCCCAACCGAGTACAAAAACTGAGTCTGCACTAGAATATCAAACCCAGACTTTGGTAAAGTTCAGAAATGAATCTCCCTTTAAAACTATTACTGGGTTTAGAAAATAGATCAGTCATCTGATATGTGAGCTGCAATTCCCATTAGCTTTGGGGAAATTCTCGTATTGATCTGGACTCCTAGCATAACTTAACTTCTGCATAATAATTACTGCCCTTGGAACATCACTACTTTATTATTTGTAAGGACAAAAGAAAACTACTGCCGATTTTATAGAAATAAAGTTTTTTTGTTTTTCAAAAGGGTACAGGCCTATCAAATCTAGGAGAGAGAATAGACTCCAGTGCAGATGGGCAGGTATGAGATACCCACTCGCTCCTGCTACTACTTCAGTGCAGCTACAGTAGCATTATTTTTAGCAGAGCAGGTGTAGAAAAGGGTGGTTTTCAAGGAAAGAAAACAAAAAAAGCCAACAAAAAAAATTATTTATGCAAGTTAAATCAAAATATGCCCCATATAAATGTTTAATCAGGTTTTCACCAACTTCTCTCCATATGCTCTGCCTTGCTCAACAGCAGATTTCTAATGGAATCACTAAATATAGTTTAATAGCTTTGTATTATGCAATTCAACTTCTGCTTACAGAGTTTTTTTATTCAAAGCAGCTTCAGTAAAATAAGCACTAAAATCTCTGAGTTAATATGTAAAGAAAATTAGTAAAAACTATTGACGGATTTGCCTTCTGCAGACTATTTGTCACAGACAAGTGTTACAGGAGGTGAAGTCATGTGATCTAAGCAAGTACAATCAATGCACATTGGGACAGATGAAAGCCTTTGTCACATTTGAGAAATACAAGTTGTATTTATCAGACAACTTGCTGGGACAGCCAAAAGAGAGGACACTGGCTCTTTACTTCAGGACTCTAGCAAGATACCAAAATCTTCCACTGCCTTTTTGTTTTTTTCTCTTTTTTTTTTTCTTTCCCATTTTTGAAAAGCATTCAATTATTCAATTGAAATCAGAGACAATTTGGGACTTATTAACGCCAGCTTGTTCAGTTACCAGCTTTTACCCTACAGGGCCATTTTTTTAGGAGTGCCTAACAAATAAAAGCCAGTATCCTGGGTGGGCTGCCAATCATCACCAGCAATAACAGCTCCTCAGGCAAACCAAAATACCTACAGAGCTCTTCTTCCTTTTCCAGCACACCAAAAGGCTGATACACAAGTGCTCACTCCCCCTTTCCCAAACTTAGCAATTCAATACCCTCAGCTTTCCCTGAGCACTAGCCACTCTGTTTCTTGTCTTCCTTTTTATACAAAGCAGCTGGTCCCTGCAGATTAACAGAGCCCAGCTGGTCTCCAGCCACTTAACCCCTTCTGAGCTAGTTCCACAACCCCTCAAAGGAAAACAGCATTGTCAGATTTCCAGGACTCTACCAGGGCTTGCAATAGGAGCATCCCTAACAGCAAAGGCAGTATATACAGGCTTTAATCTGGGGAGAAAAGCTTGCCATGGTCTGAAAAGACTTTTACACAGTGCAGTAAGCCTAACTCTTTATAGAGGTTAGAGACAAGGATGTGAGAGAACTAAATAGACTTAAAACCAATAATGTCATATACAAGTGTGTTAAGGATTTATGGATATTAGTTATAATTTGTTGACTTTGGTGTGGAATGATCTCTGCCCTATAACTTCCTTAATTATTTTGTAAAATACTCCACTGGTATGCTGTCACTTTTCAAGCATGTTGTGTAGTGGTTAAAAAACATTTAGACAAAGCCCCATGTTCAAAAGATTTATTCTTAGGGCTTGTGAATTCCTCAGAAATATGAGGTCAATATGATATAGGTATTTTTGGTGGCTGAAGTATTTATTACCTGCTGGAGAAAATCATAAAAATTAAACATGAGTAGTTCTGTTGAAAATGTCTGTGTATGACTTTAGCTATATTTGCAGTAAGAACTTATTTGAAAATTTCACACTATTTTTTTCACCAATCTAAACTTCTGAATAATCATTTGAAATTAGGAGTCAAGGTGTTTGAATAAAATATATTTGAGGAGAAGCCTTCCCTCTTGCAACATAAAGTGATTTTCGATATCTTTAAGTGCAGAGCAACTACCAATACCTTGCAAAGATGAAAAAGGCATAATGGAGTTAAAAGAATTGAGACCTATGAACTTAGAATTTAATCTATTTATAGATCCATTCACTTGTTGTCTTCCATTCCTTCAGGTTGGTTTCAATTAATGAAGCTATTTCTCCATCATTATAGCCAGCTCCTGCTCCCACCAAAGAATTTCCTCTTTGGAAGGCTGTTGTACCCTTTCCTGGCAATTCTGGTGTGAGACTGCAATCTGCTTAATATTAGTTATATTGTCTTCCAAATGAACTCTCTAAAGAACACTCAGGATAAATGTAACTGCGACTAGAGCTGTTCTCCAGTTCACCAAACAGGCACACAGACAAGCCTGGACGCCACCACTCATCTTTCCAGACATTATGTAGTCCAACTTTTGCTTTGATGGAAACACTTCTTGTTGCATCTGTGTCTCCTTCTCCAGCCACGGGAGGAACTGAGGCTGACCAACAGAAACAAGCAGCTGTTTGCAGCCCAGCCCAGGCATTAAGACTTTCTGAAAACATGAAGGTGTAGAGCAATAACTCACCCTTTTACCCCACCTCAAAGGCATCCAGTGCTCTTTCTCATCTTTGGCCACATTTTAGTGGCTCCTTTTTGTGGGAGTCCATGAGATTGTCTTGTATCCTCTGGACCAGAAGGCTTCTTCTAAGCTTATATGAGCCAATATTTTTTCCACATGAGAGTCGTGAAATTCATTGCTTCATGATGTGCTTCTGACCCTGGAAAGCCCCAGAGCTACAAGAGATGGAGACAGCTGTTAGTCTAGCAGAAACTGCCAGGTTTGCAAAGACCTTGCAAGAGACCCAGAACATCAGCAGAATTAAAGGACCCTGGGGGAAGAGCAGACCTTACCTCAAGTCAGACCAAAAGCAGAGCAAAAGGGGAAACAGGAAGGGAGAAGAGTTAAAGTGAGAATAGCTAAAAAGTCTAAATCTGAGCCAAGAAGATCAGCTGGAGAGCTGCTAGTTTATGCAAGGGTGATAGGTGAGGTGGTCTAGATCTGGACTAAAGCAAGTGTGAGGCAGAAGAGTATGGATCTGGTCAAGCTGGGAAGGAAAGGATTGAATACTGACATGTATAAGTGAGACGGTAATACAGAGCATAAACTTTGGAAGCTAAGACAAACATTTCTTAGAAGTGGAGTATTATTTTCATTTCCTTCTTGTGCTGCTTGTAAGTAAACTAACACATATGATGCTCCCCCAAGGGCAGGGACTGTGCTCTTCGCATAAAAGAGGCTGGGGAGTTTTGGTGGGGAGAGGAGCAGGATTGAGCACGAAGGCCTTAAAAATCCTAGTCTGATTGTTCTATTTCTGAGTAGAAAACCAAAACAATGTGGAGCCAGTGCAGTCTCCATTCATTGATGCCCTGAGAAACAACTGCTGCAAAGCAGGAGACGGTGGGGTTTAGTGGCAGAGAGACCCTGCCACTTGCTGGAGAGCCTAAAATCAAACTGCCCACCACTTCCTACACCCGGTAATCAATCACCTCCTAGTCTCCGGTCATTTTTCATCCCATAATATTCAGATCAAAGCATTCTTACCATACCATCCCTTTCCAGAGTGCAATGCAAAAAGGTTAATAGTGGAAGGTCACCAGCGCCCGTCTCTCAGCACCTTGCCCGTGCCCTGCCCTGTGGGGTGCAGCTGGTGCGGGGCTGGGGCGCGGCCTGCCCCCCTCCCGGCGAGCAGATGCGCCGGGCCCGCCGCTGCCATCAGGGTGCACCTGTTGGGCTGCCACCATCTGCTCGCCAAAATGGGAACGAGCCGCACCCAGCGCCGGCTGGCCGGCTGGGGACAGCCTAATCTCCTCCTCACAGCCTTCAAACCGGCAGCCACAGCATGGGCCACACAAAGGTCGCCTGCACAAAGGCGCCAACCGGCTCGGCTCAGCCTTGGGGGGCACCTAATCTCTGGCCATGGCGGGGGGCTGCCGCCTGTGCTGACAAGAAAGGGCTCTCTGAATTAATCCCGAGAGCTATTACCTGACAAGAAAGCATCCTGCAAAACGCCCTTTTTTTTAAAAGAAAGAAAGGTATTAAGTTAACATGTATACTAATATTAAGTAAATTAAGCCACAGTGGTATTTTTGAAGACTATTTAGTGATGTGTAAGCATTATAAAGACACCGCCAGTGCTGGTCCTTACTAATGGGGATGACTTGTGAGCCACATAGGCTGAGTGCTTTGGAAATTGGAGGCTCTGTTCAGCACAGGCCACAGCCGGCTCCTGTAAAGAATTACCTGACTTGCTGGTGTGAGTCCCAGCAGCCGGTGTCAGCACTTTCCAAAAAATACACTCTATCTGGAACCTGTCACCAAAGTGCTTAAAAATGCCTTTATTATCAAATTTATAAGAAAGCAAGAAATACATGAAACACGGACAGGACTTATGCAGAAAACAAAGGTTATTTCCGAAACTTCACATTCCAATCTCAGCCACAATGAAATACTGCAGAAACCAGGACATATAATTGCATGACCTATCCAGGCTCTGTTCCAGTGTTCATTTTTGACATATTTACCAGTATTCCATTTAACACTGAGGTGATAAAAGGAATGAAAAGACAACCTGCCAATACTGACCCTTGACCTGAGCCCTTATTGCGGAGCACCCTTATTTCCATTAGGCCACAGTAGCAGCAGCATCAGACGTTGGCTTCTTTATGATGCAATGCCTGAGCTTTTTCTGAGTGTTTTTCCCCATTAAATGAAGAAAGCTGGTGCCTTAGTCTCTTTCAGGGAACCCCCTGATTCCACAGTATTCTGGGATTTCATTCTATAATAGCTCCAACTCTCCAACATTCCACGCTGCTAATGCACCAGCTCACACTGTGCTGGACAGGATTGCTGGTCCAGATATGCACAGGTGATGCTGGGAACTGAGAGCAAGACTGGTTTTCACCCAGCCTCCCTCCTTACAAGCAGTAAGAAAGCAAGAGCCGTGCGTCTGAGCCCTTAAGTGCAGATACCTTCTGTGTTCCATCAGCACTCTGTACTGTTTGTTTGCTTTTTTTGTCCACCTGTGTATTTATGCCTGAGGGCTACACAGTGAGCTCTTGGAGGCAGACTCATTTTTGTTATGGGTCACTGCACTACAATGGGACTACAATTTTTTTTTTTTTTGGCACCAGTTCCCATCAGGTACATTAATAGAAATATAGCAAAATAAAATAATAATGACAATATTGTAAGAGCTGCTCATCACCCTTAGGCTATGAAGCCAGAGAGAATTATTTTGTTATGGTATATATTCAAGGAAAATATTAGACGTTTCATCACTTGCAATGTTTTAATTTAGAATTGATAAAGCAGTAGAGAATAGGGTAATGATTTTACCTCTGGAGGGATTAGGACTTTTCTATCTTCAAATTTGCAGCAGCTATCTGAAGGCAAACATTGAATAGAAATATATTAAATTACTGTGAGCAATCCAAATTTTTTAAGGAAGTTAAATATTAAGATATATAAATAAATGACAAGTTCTCCCTTTAAAATATGCACAAGGTAATTCAGAGAAAATGTTAGAACAAGTCCATCTGCTAAATTACTTGCAAGATACTGGTGGCTACTTTTCCATTTACACTAATGATGAGAAATGTAATAGGCCAGCTTCATAATTCAGGGTGTTCACTTCAAGAGGTTCCAAGAACACTTATGCTAAACGTGTCTGTCTACCTAATCAGTCAGTTTCTTCTTTCCTTTAAAGACTGAAACACAATTAAAGAACCTGTAGTCCCACTTTTTAATTTCCCTGGCCCCATAGTAATATATATTTCAATGTAAGGAAAGCTGGAAGATGATAGAGTTGAATTAACACCTTTAAACTAAGCATATTGCATTCTCTTAAATCAATGGTTTCACTTGTGCCCTCAAGCAATATGTGATTTGTAAATTTGAGACATGCTACCTTTAGGCAGTAAGCAATCTCTTTAAAAACACTAAAGTAGGCAACATATGGTGGCACTGTGCAATATGAAATTGTTCTAAAGATACAAGTTTCCAGCCTCAGTGGTACAAGCCCAATTTTAAATAAAACATAGTATCATATGGTTCCTGCTTAAACACTGCAGTAAAAAAAACCTGGCTATATGGTCATCCTCTAAACGACAGAGGGAACAGTTTACACACGCACACTTGGAAACCCACTGTCTACAAACACGCCGTTACCCACTACCTTCCAATACTTGTAAATACTGAAATACAACAGCTTGTGTATTTGCACAGCCTTATAAGCTCATGGATTTCCCTCTTCTTATTCTTATTTTTGGTTGAATCACACCAACAAAACCACGGGTATTTTTTTGTTGTCAACTTATATGTGTGTCTCATAAAATACACATTCTATGTTCACATTTTTCTACCGCAGAGACCAGCTGGGTCACATTAGTCATGTCAAAGCATGTCAAGGACTATAACATGTAATTCAGTCCAATGTTACGGTGAAGGTGAATCTGTTCCATTACCCATGCAGAGAGGGGATAGTGGTATTTTAGCTTGGGGACATGACTTTTTACTTAAGTCTTCTCTTATTGACAAATGTATGTATAAATTCCCAAAACATAGCATAACTATTTTTTTCCCATTGGTCACAAGGATAGGAAAGAAATCAGAAGATGGAAACATGTTTTATTGTTAGTCATCAATTATCTGATCTAGCAGCTGAACAATTGATTTGAAAAGGCACAGGACTAGACTTGGAAAAGAAATTACTGTGCTGGTATGTACATGGACAGCGCCCAACTTCTCTTCCAATTTTTGGCATTACAAAAACTGTACAATTACTTTGGTCTGTAATTTAACCTAGCATATACTGTACTTCACTGTTACAGTCTGGAAAATGAAGAACTCGCCCTCAGGTACAATTTTCTTGTAAAATATCGGTAAAGAAGTTTATATAAAGGCCTTGTACTCTTCTGCCTTGTCCCTGTAGACATTGCACATTCTCTTTCCCGCTGGTGGACTTCAAGAAGGGAAATCTGAATGTTCTGGCCACTAACAGCTCTGTCATTAATTACATAGGCCTCTTGCCTTGACTGCGTTGTCTCTCAGGCTCAGGGTCCTACAGTGATTTTTATAGCAGTCTATGATAATCTATGGGCTGTATGTTGAAAGAGCCATTGTAAGCACGGATTTCCTCTACGTAGGAATTTTGCAGATTGTATGCCACATTATTGATGGTGCCAGATTTGTCAGTGGTCCTCAGCTATAGATACTGGAAAGGAAAGTAGTGCTGTGCTCCTTTGGAAAGCATGGAATTGGATTAATCAAGACCTCTTAGAGGATGTATCAGCTTATTAGGGGGCAAACACATTCTTTATAAACAAATGACCTCTAGGCTAGTCCTTCAAAACTGGCTATTTAAAGGTGTTTATATATTTAATATTAATTGATGTCAATGAATTTAGACACATTCCTTTAAGATTCTGACTCTTATCCTTTTGGCTATGAAAGGATTAAGTCATGGCTTGCATTTATCTGGTCTCCATCCCCATTTGATCATCCACCTTCTTCAGGGATTCAACAGTGACCAATCACAGATAGAAACAATGAAAAGTCACAGATGGACTGGAAGTGTGTAGTTAATTCAGGGAAGTTTTCTTTTTCTCCTGGTGGAAAGCTCTGATTCCTGCTGCACTTTGTGTTTGTCTGTGCCCCAAGACAGCAGAATGTCAGTGCACATTGGCATGGCTCTTCTGTTGCAGGGGGACTCCTCAGGACAGCCCAGTGATGTAGTGGCCTCATCTTGTCTAGAACATTCGAATATTTAGGACAATTACACCAGCTCTCTTGTTGCTATGTGGCCCAGAAATAAAGTAAATATTTTGGTTTTATTTAACCTTCATTTCCTGGGCACCATCTACATTCAAATCATCTTGAGACATGTCTTGATGAGTACTGCAACCTCTTCCTTTCTGGATTCCAAGTCAAGTATAAAAAGCAAAACTACCTTTTCCATCACAGGTTTATATGTGTGTTATTTTGCTGTGCATCTTCCCTGTTTGAAACTTTCCACAGGATATGAGTTAGTGTGCTCTACAAGGGCTAATTTTATCACAAGCATTCTTACCCAATGTTTTTCATCTGCTGCTTCTACTTACTTTTGCATGTCAGTAGTTGTATTAATATGTTGTGTAATCATTGCATTTCTGACTTCTAACTGGATTTTTGGAAAGACAGATGGACTCCTTTCACACAACAAGGTATAGCTGGGCTGAAGTGTAATGAGCTGGGAGCTGTTACAGGAGATATTGATCTTACTCCCGCTTTTTACTTGTTATGGCACTAATTGTCTCAGGGTTGTTTACCTGATAAACAGAAGAATGAGATTACACATGTGGACTGTAGTCAAAGTAATGATGCCAGGTAAATATTTTGTCACTACTATTAATAATAGCAATTATGGAGTTCACTTCAGCAAAGGCAAACATAGGTAAGACCTTACAAAAGACACACTTGCAACTAAAAAAATTCAAAAATAGGAGCAAGTTAGATGTCATATTGCAGAGGAGCCAGGAAACAACAACATGATGTGAATTTTTTCCATGATTTTGTATCAACAGTGAAATGCTTCTCTTCATGGGATACATTAAAATGTTGTACAATGGAACAAACAAATACAAGGTAATTAAAGGAGTTACGTTATGATCCTTACTAAAACTGGATAGCTTGTGCTTTGACTTCTGATTTTTTTTCTAAATAATGCCTTTTTATAGAAAAAACACTGGTAACATTAAAATGCTCTGTAAAAAACAGATTCAAGATTCAGTTTTAGTTTACAGGGCCCTTTTGGCAAGAATTGAAATCCAAAAGGAGTTTTTGCTACCTTGCAAAACTTAGATTGTAACTCGGTTTATTTTTAAACTAATTAGAGATTCATTCCACACTGCCAATCTAGTATTTGGGTACATGTCTTTGGAAAAGTTCCAAAAAAGTGACACTCAGTTACCACGGTTACACCCACAAGTGTATCAAGTCTACCTGGAAATGATCAACCACAAGCTTAACTGGTCCCCTGCGCATACAAATGCTGTGACCTGTGAATACAATGCATTATAATGATCTACAAAAACTATGTTTGCTGTGAATAAAATGAGATGAAAGGATGCATACAGGATTGTAAAAATCCTGGTAATACTGTCAGACAGAGGACATTGTGACAACACTCCCCTTGCTCCTGCCCCCTTCTGCTCCCACCCATTGAAAGCTGGTAGAACATTTTACCTATTGGATCGTGATAGCAAGATACATGAGATGTTTGATTAAGTTCTCAAAACTTCAGAACAGGTTTGCCTGCACTTACATTTTCACAACAGGAACAGGTAATATTTGTGGTATTCCTTGTCAGCAGATAAGACCCGGGTGAAACATGGCAATTTTAAATATGTATTTTTATCAGAATTCTCAGACTGCTGAAATACGAAAATCAATCAAAACAGAGATGTTTTAATATTGCAATAGATACACATAAAATTGGCATGTACTTTTATTCAGAAGTAGCTTTAACAGAACTACTTTTCAGTACAGAAAATATTCCTATTCCTGTACAGAACCGACTTAAAGACCTGAGGTATGCATATATCTGTGTGGAGAATACAGGGCAAAGAGTATGTGATAGATTTGGCAAGTCTCTCTTTTTTGTCTTTGTCTAATGCAAACAGGATTCCACATGCGATCATTTTTTCAGACCTCTCATAAATACAAAGCAGAGGAAATGTTGTCATGAACCCCTGCAAAGCGAAGCCATCAAACTTCACCTCTGAGTTGTAAAACAGTATCATATGCTTCAGGTACTATGATAAAATCCCACTTGCAAATGCCCTTGTGCTGTCTGGGTTTCATAAATCAGACTGCAGAACAATAGAAATTTGATGTGGAAGGAGCCTGATAAACCATCCTGTTCACATCATTTCCACTGCTGCATGTTTTAGGCTGTTTTGTCAACCCTTGTTTCAAACAGCCCAAGTGGTGAGGCTTTCATAATATCCCTTACAATTTTATTCCATACTTTAATACATCTCATTGTCTGGGAATTTCCTCCTCTTGTACAGCTTGAAGTTTGTCTGCTTTAATTTCAGCCAATCATTTCTTGCAATATCCCCTCTGTGCTAGGCATAAATATTTAATCTTTCACTCGAGGTTTGAATCGTTTCAACAACAGTCAAAAGGAATTGAGCATTTGCATGAATAACAGAAATATCTAGAATCATTATAGCTAAAAACAATGTGGATTTTGGAAGGGAGATGAACGCTGTTTGAGAATGTTGACCGCTTTTTTACTACCAGAAATTATAAAATTACTTTCTCGAGTGTAGAGTTCATCTTGTCTGACTGTTCTAATCTCCCACTGTTCAGGTCTCCCTGTTCCCAGCACCTGCTATAGACCACCCTTGGGGATAGAGTGCTTGGAGTATTCTGAGAATTTGGGGTTCACAAGAACTTCAAAGCTTGCGACCGTCTGGTAATTCCCTCATTCTTAAAACAGGGAAAATGTGAATTTCACAGCAATACAAAACATAGATCCTAGAAGATTTTTGGTGATCACCAGTAACCCTTATTTGTTGTGTCTGGATTCATGGGGAATAAAGGAGGGAAAAGCATTTAAAGACCATTCTACCTTTCTTTAATAATTTTCTCTACTTATAGTATGAATATTTTCTACTATTTGTATCTGCAAAGGTCTGCCCTAACTTCAGCCAGCGCCAGCTGAATCCAGAACCTTGACACATGCTTGCTCACTACTCTGAGCGCTGGAAACTTGTGGTGTCTTTCCGCACTTGAAATTCTTCCCCACTCCCCACAGTCCCTAATAATATCCTGGACATGTACCGTCATCTTTATTCATGAGAGTGCAGATGCAGCCAAATTAGTGGCAGCAAAGCACATTTTACACAGTAGAAAATACAATCTGTCTTCTTTTTGATTTTTTTTTTAATAAAAAAAGTTTTATTTAAAAAAAATCAGACAGTAAGATTTAAATTCAGCACCACCCGTTGCAAGAGTCTGTTTAAAAATGCACAGCTGGCTTGATGATGAGTGACAAATCAAAAGTCAGAGTGAAACTTCCCAATCATCTGAGCCCTTGCCACCCGATTAGCAGAAGAAAAACAGGGCAGATGGAGGGAGACGCAGCAGTTCGGAGGGAACAGATGGCCACTACGAACTTGATATATGAAATTAATAACACTTTCTCAAATACAATTAGTAGCAGGAATACATTACCTGAATTTTCATAACTGTGAGCAAGCTGACATTAAATGAGGTTTTTCAGATTAACAGTCAATATAACATTGATATTTGGAGAGAAATAAAAAATTATATGGAAAGTAATAAGGACCTTTCTGCTTTTTGTGCTATAACTGATTATGAGTGCCCAGCTGTACAAAGCCTGCATGATTCTATAGTTTGAAACTCCCCAGATATGTGCTTTCATGATTAACTCATTTATTTCTTAAACCAAAGACAGGCAACATGAGGTTTCACACAGACTCTCACTGTGCCTCGCTGTGTCGTGAGAATCTCTCTTACGGTGAAGGTTTCTGCGGTCCTTACAGCCAAGGGCTTATAAAAATTTGGAATAAAATTTTTGGAAGATAAGATTGGTTTTGGAAATCTAAACCAAGATGTCCTACCACAGTGTACTTCCACACCTTCTGAAATGAAAGCAGGTCCATTTAATTTGTCTTTAATTGGGCATCCAACACAATTAGTCTACTTTGAGAACGCTGATTCCTTCTTGTATAGATAGTCTGTACAGAGGGGATGGGATTCAGAGCAAGAATAAGGGAAATAATTTTAAAGCCTGGCTCAAGGCTTGGGAAGAAACAGCATTATAGTACTGCACATAAGCCAGTTCAGTGGATTGCACAGACACATGTCTGGGTGAGGGGGTGACAAGAACCTTGCTTGGTTCCTTACAAGTCCTGGCATACCTAGAAGGATGATTAAGTAGGTGTTTCTTTAATCATATGTACTGACACTTTTTCACAAACCAGAGGTGGTAGAATCAGCTGAGAGGTCCTTTTCTCAGCTTAGAAGAAAAGTGTCACAAAAAGAATAAAAACAAATGCTGGCACTCTCCTAAGGAAATAGAAGTAAAAATTACTGTTTTCAAGTTAAAACTGGCTATTGTTTTCTAGTTAAAACTGGCTTTTTTAGAGTTTGAGCATACATGTACATACACCCACCAAAGAAAGCCTTTTCTTTTTCCTCATAAAATAAAATTTTTTACTGCAATGCAACAGCTGTCCCCAGAGAACCTTACATTTGGTGGCGAACCCTTCTATCATTCATACTGGCTTTTGAAATTTAAATTCAGATGTATAAAAAAGACATTCTTGAAAATTCAAGAGAGGACTGGAAGTGCAAGAGATGGGATTGAGAGTGCAGCAGTTATTGTATAAATATTTTCCTGAAATGGTCTGAAATAAACAATGGCATTTTCAGTCTACAGGGATTAAATAGCTTTTTTCTGCTTAGAACTCTCATGAACATTCTAAGAAACCTTTTAAGCCCTTGCTACTTGATACATGGGATGATATGGAAATGTAGTTGAGATTCTTCCTTTCACTGTCACACAATTATCACTTTTTTCTTCCTTTCCTCTCTGTTGTTATTTTCTTTATTGTTGCTCCTCAGCCATAGTCGACAGATGCAAATGTAATTTGTTTATGAATCACAGCACATATTTATGTGAATATACCATATGAATATGCTTGCAGTATGATTTCAGCTGGGTGAATACTGCAAAAGATGATTTGCAAACACTG
The DNA here is from genome assembly GCF_028018845.1 of Melospiza georgiana. NCBI lineage: Eukaryota > Metazoa > Chordata > Aves > Passeriformes > Passerellidae > Melospiza > Melospiza georgiana. The sequence goes on along the minus strand of NC_080430.1, from coordinate 134,530,356 downwards.
CTACGAATAAAGGGCATGATACAAAGCTCATTGCAATCCATGGGATGACTCCTGTTGGCTTCCAGGAGTCTGGCTCAAGCTCCAAGCCAAGACTTTCCATTCAGAGGAATACTTGCTTGCTGATTGTCTGTTGTTCATGTTTATCCAGGCAGAGCTTTGTTTGTGCAAATACTGGGATGAAGCTTCTACTTGGGGTAATGCACATTTCTGCACAAATACACGGATTTTCTCTATGACTACATATGGTCATATGGAAGTGTTATCAACACAAGAATCTATGAGTAATCATTTTTGATAATGATTTCAATGAACTATGGAGAGTTCAGTAGTCACAGACACATGTATTTTATCTAGTTTTTCAAACACATTTTTCTGTCCCAAACAGAGCTGTCAGTCTAAGATTGGGACACAGTAGTACTGTGTCTGGAACAAACAGGTAGAACTTGGCCTCATGCTGCCTGAAAGCAATAGCACATTTGGCTTCAACAAAGGCAGGTTCAATATTGTTCTCAGCACTGTAACTTCAGAAAAATGCTGAAAATAGAGATGAACTTGGGCTTTAGGTTTCAGAATTTTAAAGAATTTTCTTACTACTTTAAATTTAAATTCTGCAAGGTGTCATTTTGATGGATGTTAAACTCTCAAGACCTTATAGAATTGAGTTTGAGTCACTGCCAGAAAGCATAGCTGTTATTGTTTGGTCTTGTATTCATAGACAATGTCTATTGTCTTTACCCAGATAAGCAGGTTTTGGCCAGAAATACCATTTCTCACACCAAACATACAACAACATGATTGGCATCAGATTCTAATGAACAGTAATGAGAAAAAGTGTTCCAACAACAGAATGAAAATGCCTTTTAGAGCAAATGTTAAAGCATCTCTCTTTCGATTTCCACTGCCAACATTAAAGTTGCAGAATTTGGTAATGTTTATTCTTCAATCCTAGAAACTCTTTGCAACTGCCTTCAGCCTTGTCTTTTTCACTTTCTTGCATGGCAGAAAATATCTTGAAATGACGATACAAACTGGCACCAAACAAAACCTTTCTATGTATTTAAACTTTTGCTGTTCACTTGACTCAGTGACCCAGTGGTATTGTCCAGAATTGCATTAACCAGTTCCAGGCAGTGGAGACAAAAATTCCTTTCATTCATCAGCAGATAAGGAGTTTTGACAACTATCCCTTGGGAGCAAGAGAGGAAAAAAAAACACCAAACCAAAAAAAAAACCTCAAGAAGAGATTACAATGTAATAATGTAAAAAGCACAGTCAAAGAGCCAAAGAAAGACTGGAGGAAGCTGTAGGGCTGCCTGGGCAGACAGGGAGACTGCTATCAGAATTGAACAAGAGAAAATCCAGATCCCCCTTCCACTCCTCTACCTGTTTCTTCTCAATGTCACTATCAGTGCACACAGTGATATAAAACAGGTCCAACAAGTATTCCAGTAACTCCTCAGGACCACCAGGGCAAAACCAAAAACATTCAGGGCTTGACACTTAAGCAAGGCAACATGCCAAGCTTATCACATGTGAAAAAGCCTTGTAGAGGAAAATAATCATCTTCATGTTCACAGGGTCTGGGTGTTAACTCTCCAAAGACTCTCCTGTATTTTCCACTCCTTTGACTCTTGCAGATGAGGAGGTTATTTGCACGGAAATTCAAACCTCTGAATAGATTTTTGTTAACTACAGAGCATGGGAGTGAGCCAGAGATTTCTCTTTCATATCTTAGTACTGATTATAAACAGGGCACTTATTACAGAAGAGGATTGCATGGCAAGATGGCCCAAATGATGGTCAGCTTTCTGCTGTGAACCAGAAATCACTCAAGGAAGGAGCTGAGGAGGGGACAGCAGTTCCACTTTCTCACAGCCTTCAGAGTTTCCTTTTCCCCCCCTTTCTTGCAGTGGAAAAATAAATTTTTCAACAACATAAAAATGGCTTGTGTCAACAAACTGTAGTGATCCCAAACCAGAAATGGGTCCCTGCCCAGCTGACTGCCAACATTTGCTTTATGTCTTTCTTCATCTCTTATGCCTGGAGGCTCTGAGTCCAATTCCAACATGTTTGGTAGTGACACCTTATGGAAAATATTCTTTTTGGCTCTTACCTGAGAAGAGGTAGAGGACAGGTTAGCTGCAAACAAAGAAGACCTATATTCAAGTTCCTGTTCTGCAAGATTCAGAGTATGAAAGATGAGGCGTTCATTACCCTCCTGAGACATTACTAGGACCTCCCTTTTTTCTCCTCTCCCCAAATCACCCAGAGCTCTGTTGTAGCTTAGTATTGTAGCACTGGTTATTGCTCATGATGAAACAATAAAGCTTGTTGATGAGACATTTTTAGGAATAAATTAGAGCATCCTTTGAGTTTAGCATCTGATATTACTTGAAGGTAGCATGTGGTTCATTTGCACCTGAAGATGCATGATCCTGTGTGATGCTGAAGGCTTCAGATCTTCAGCCCTTAATCACAAATAAGTGTTGAGCATTAATCAATGCTAATTACAAATATCATACTCATACACATGTAGCCATTCAAGAAAAATATCACTAATTTTAATTGGATGCTTCCAAATATATTAAAATTGTATCTTCTTTTCTTTCACTGAACACTACTTTATTTCTCCTCATTAGATTCCTGCCACCTGAATCCTGTATCTTAAGTTCCCCTCCAGTGTAATTCATAATTCCCCTTGCATTTACTTTCTTTTGAGTGAGGACTTGAATCTCTGAAATGCTGTATATGTGCTGAGCACTTGCTCAATACTTAGCTCTCCACAATTCAGTGATGCTCAGCTTCACAGAGTATCGAATATTATGGTATTTGGGAAATCATGAAAACTGGGGAGAAAACTCATAAATACTGTTTAAGGCACAATTTTTTACACTTCCATCTGCATTGTGGCTGGCCAAGTGGAAGAGGTGGAGGTGAAGAGGTGGAACTAAAGACAAGCATAGTGTTTGCATATTCTTCCTGAGAAAAATCTTCCTGAGACTTCTTTCTGAAGGGATATGGGAGTTGCATACATTATTTCTACCTGGTGCTGGAGGGACATTGAAATATTCATTTAATCAGCGTCTAACATCAGCGGATTTGAGAGCACAAACTTTAATTTCTCACTGGAATCAAATGGAATGACACTGACAACTACAAATAAAGAGATACAGATTCTGCCCCTGCTAAAAACACCAATTGCTTAAACGTAGTTTTTGGTATTGTCAGTTAAAAATCAATAAATTTAAAGAGAAAGCCTAATGAGTGTGTTTATGACCAATGGGAACATCAACAAACATCTGCTGATGAGAAACTAATAGAATTAGTGCTGAAGAAATATGACTTGGTTTACTACCTGTAGGATCTCTGTTACATTGGTGACATGCATTTATGAAATGTTATTTTTCCTGCAGGTAAAGAAACATTAGTTAGGAAATACTTACTTTGACTGTTATTTTTCTTACCAATCTATTAGAGAGGCTGCAAATGCTGAGGGCACTGTGATGGCTCTGTAGAGAGAATCTTGGTTTTTTACTCACATCACGTAGCCTTTAAGCTAAAGTGCCACAGCCTGGAAATAGTTGTATTGTTCACCTGTGTAACAACCATGGGTTTGCAATAATGTATTATGTATGTAAATAAAAACTAAGGTCCTTGCAGGTAGGTCAACAAAATGAATGAAACTGATGGTTCTGTAGGTGAGAAGCAAAAGCATTAAATCCTCATTGTTGCCTTCTAACTGGGGTCCTTTATGGCTAATTTCTCTTTCTGAGATTTCCATTGATGGTAAGTACCCTCTATGGAGTGCTCCTTTTCCTGGAGCTAGTCTAAGGATTTCTTTTCTGACCTCACACTTTCTCTCCTTGCCTCTCAGAAGAACTTGCTTTCCTGTGTTCCAGTTTTCTGGCCCATCTGCTGCCCTCCCACACATGGCAGAGGGCAACAGATGGGTGATAATCATGCGGAAAAAGGCAAATGGAGGCCATGCGGAGGGGAAATGCAGCTCTGTGGCATCGTGCCCTGGCAACACAAAGCCACCACTAGTCATCCCCTGCACACACACGGTGAACCCACCAGTGACAAGTAAGGCGTGTGGCTGGCTGGAATTGGAACAGTTTGGGACACTGCCAATGCTGGGTGGCTGGTTTCTCCTGGCAAACATTGTCACTTATGGTACAGCACTTCTCAGGAGTAAGCAAAGAACACCTTGTCCACCTCTTCAGGAAAGGCTTATCTCCATTTTTGATATGAGGGCAAGATGGTATTTCATGGCGTCCCATTGAGGGCGTCTCCTCCAGGTTGCAGACATGAAGCTAATTTGTGGTGTAGGACCAGTGAGCTCTGATGCTGGATGGAAGGAGGCATGCATGCACATAGCAATAACCAACAAGTTTGCACAGGTCTGAATCCACAGCAGTTCATCTGCTTCCAATGACAGCTTGCTAGGACACATAAAGTCACCGGCAGGAGATGACAGAAGAAATGGACTTTGCAATGACAGTCAGCCACAGATGACTGTGAGCTATCAATACAATCCTGAAGAAAAACAACAATGTAAAAAAAGAGGCAAATATTGTATGAGGGTATTATCATGTTTAAAACAGCAGAAAGGATATCTCTCTGGTATGTTGGTGCATGGCTACCTCAAAAAGGCAAATGAGAAGAATTAAAAGATTTGCCTAAGATTTGTCTACTGGTATGTTACAGCACAAAGACCATGGACGTAATAGCCTTAAGGTTTCTTTCCAGTGCAATGTAACTTACATCTCTAGGAAATACACACAGTCCCATTAATGAAGAGTACCTTTCCCAAAGAAATGAAGGCTACATAAGTTACAGTTCCATCAATCAGTCTTAAATATTTAAAAAATTTTAATTGCTTACAGAGCTGTACAACCTTACAACAGATACAGAAATACTAACAGGCTGAACCTTAATATTCTGCATCAATTTCTTTAAGAAGTGTAACTTTTCTACAATGTTATGAAATGGTATGTAATTGTCACCAGTGACAGGACTAGGGAAAATGGCCTGAAGTTGTGCCAGGGGAAGTTTAGGTAGGATATTAGGGAAAGGTTTGTCACCCAGAGGGTAGCTGGGCACCCCTGGAACAGGCTCCACAGGGAAGTGACCACAGCATCAGCCTGGCTGAGTTCAAGAAGCATTTGGACAAAGCTCTCAAGCACATGGTGTGATTATTAGGTTGTCCTGGGCAGGGCCAGGAGTTGGACTTGGTGATCCTTGTGGGTCCCTTCCAACTCAGCTTGTTCTGTGATTCTGTGACATCCCATGTGTTAACTAGCAAGCTGGAATCCAATATACAAATGGGGTAAGTATGCTGAACAGTTGTGCATGTTGTATTACCTTATGTTTGAGAAGCCAAATGAACAGAGAAGTTCTGAACTGCTCCCTTCCAGGAGTGAAACACTCACGGAATAATACCCACGCTGCTAGATAGATTTGCAATATCATCTGGAAAATCGCAAATAAAAACTCTTGACTGTTCAGACAGTATACACAACCTACAAAACTTTTCTTGTTCTTAAAAAGTATTTTTACTATTCTTGTTTCCTATCCTATAGAAAGAACTTGTTCATATTTCTACCATATACATACATGAATACTGTATATTTGAAGGGTTCATTTTTCCATTGCTTCTTCCCCCATATTTTCTCATATTTTATCTTTCAGTTACCAATCTTTTAATAACAGTATTTGAACAGTAAAGAAGATATTTCAAAAGGAATTTTAAAAATCACTTTAATATTATGCTTTCCAAGGCCTTGGATCTACAACAAATAAGTAATACTATGGTTCCCAAATAGTTTCTACCTACAGTGAGATGCTCCAAAGTGAAGTGAAATAAAAATGTATAAAATGATACAGGGGAAGGAAAATACACATAGATGCTAATGACAAATGATCATGTTAAGAGAGAAATGATTTATTAAGAGATAACTATGAGCTAGTCTGAAAGATCTGCTTGTTCTGTAAGGCCATTTCATAATAAACAATATCAATAGGATTTTAGCATTGTCCTGTGCAGAATCAAGGTAAGAAAGAGCAGCACCAAATCTATATTAGTTTTGGAGGGTTGGCAAGGTAGAACTAATTTGATTTTTTAAATTTCCTTGCCAGCCATTTCTTGTCCAAAAAGTAAACCCTTTGCATTCCATTTTATTTTCCAAGAATAACAGCTTTGGATATTTATTTTGGCTAAATTAGAGAAGCTGACCACCTGTTGGTAGAAAAACAAGACGTTCTTGCAGATGGAAGTCCTGAGCTATGATAAGGAGTTCTAAAAGCAATCTTGTTGGGTGCAGAGAGTGAAGTAGGCAAAACATAGACACAAAAAAACCCCTTTGTGGGCATTTTTGAGTGTAGGGTAGATGAAATGGAATAAAAATCTATAAATGTTCTCATCTCCAGTTTCATAATAAATAGCAAAAGCATCATATCTTGAATTCTGCAGAAATGTACAGGACAGTACTGATTACTGTAAAAGGAACAGCCTTGTGCTAGCAAAGAGAGAGATGAGGTTCTTTATATGCTCTTGAAGATGAGTGTCCCATAAAACCCGAAATTTGCAGTGTGTATATATGGCCATTCTTATATACAAAATGGTCTTTCAGCAAATGAATTATGATGTGTCAAAATGACTCATAGGGACTTTGCCACAGTGAAGTGTGTTTGAGAAAATTGCTGCCACAGAGTAAATATTTTTTATGTTGATTAACAGTAACACAGCTGGCCTCTGACTTTGCAAATTTAATGGAAATTTCAGGGTTAATGAATGAAATTAATCCTCCTTTGCTCTCTCCTTGTTTTATTTTCTCACACATGCACAAATACACACCAAGTTTGTACAAAAACTCTCACTTATATTGTTGCTAATGAGGAACATCCATGCAAATCAACATAGTTGCACTACACAGGTACCAAAGAAAAGTATAGAGGTTTTAGGAGACTCATTTCTTCCAAAAAAACCCACATTATAGTGAACTGCACTGCTGTATTACAATTAATAATCTGCTTTATCACTATAAAAAGCTATACATGATAATAAAAAATGCAAATAAATGAAAAAGACGTTGGGGGGAAGACTGATTCTGAAGAGAAAGGAAATCAATGAATCAGAAATGTTTCTGAGCTCTATAACCCAGCACTTAAGAGCAGGGAAAAGCCCTCACTTTGGTGTATGGCCTAAACACTTCTGCTCATAGAAAGATTTCACTTTCAATCTTGCAAGGTCAAGCTTCTTTTGCAGGTGTCCTGGTCCTCTTTTTATCAGCCAGGCTAGAAACTTCATACTTTAAATGATGACTTTGCTTGGTTTTGTTCCCTGCAATGCCCTTGTTTATGCTCCTGTGCAAATAGTGCTGGGCAGGGCTCCTGCAACTGCTTTGCAAATTCCCACTGTTGTAATTGCAGATTCATCACCTTTAAGTTTGCATATTCTGCCATAAAGGGGACTTAATCCCATGGAGGATCATTCTCAGGTCCTCAAGCACTTCAGTTGCAAACAGTGTTGGGAGATAAAGATGTAGGTAGTGGTTTTGGGGAGCATACAAGACATCATCCTGCCCGTCAAGGAATTCCTGGGGAGTGGGGCTGGATGGTGCATGCCATTTTCAACTCCGATTCCTCTGATCCCTTAATGCTGTCCAAGTTCATTAAAACACCTAAAAAGAAAGTTATGTACTTCCACAGGCAATATAAAAAGGAAGCTACCTGCTGAAGCCAGTGAGAAAATACAGCAGGCGAGTGCTTACAAAAGCAAAAAAATCTTACAAAAGGCAAAACAAATTACAAATAAATATATGGTTAGAGAAATAAAACAGCACACCTCTTTTCTGAGACACCAGGTCAGAACACAACCCTCGCGGCACGTTTTAGTGTGGTTGGCATTAATCAAAGTACTTCCTATTATTTTCTTTTCTTTTCTTCCTCCTGCTCCACCTCCCCATACTTTTATTTTCCTTAGAACAATTCTATAATAGCCACTTACTTTAACTTCCAGAAAAAAAGGTTTATAGAGTGCAGAGAAATTTGATTTGCAAATTCAATCATTTCTATATCCAGGAAAAATAGATAATATTGATTGTAGAACCAACAGATACCATTGACTTACTGAAATTAATCCATTCTAATAATGCTGATCGCTTCCCAGATCAAAGGAATGGTTGGATAATTACATTTTTTTTCATTCATACAATTACATTTTGTTTGCAAGTTTCTTGAGGTTCAGTTTGCAAAGGCTTTAGAGGCAGTTCTGTGTGCCATACTTGCCCACTCTTCCTGAGACAAAATTAAGCAAATTTTCCACATGATGAGATTATGTAGGCTTCTATGCAATTTTCATGCAGAAGTCACAGGGATGCTCTGTGCATTTGGTATGCCTAAACTCTATAACACTCGTCTTTGATGGTGGAGCAGACTCAAGGTCTTTCAACATTGGCATAGCAGAAACTTGAGAATGGTCAGGACACTCCCCACAGGAAAAATGCTCCATGGAAGGTGAATTGGGATGGAGACCTACATCAGAGAGTTGGGCTGCCTGGTCCTTTTTGCTGACCAGATCACAGTAGGGGCAGCTGATGACGCCTCAAGGAGCCGAAACAGGAGGCACCCAACTCTTCCTTCTCTGGCAACAGCAGCAAACCTGACTGTGAACTTGGATCAGTTAAAGATAGGAATGTCCTGGGCACTCTTCTGAATCCATAATGTCATGAAAGCCCACTGGCCAAAATCTAATTTGAAGCTCTAAGGTTTGAACTATGAATGAAAAGTTACACATGAAAGCACACAGGAAGTAAATAAATAAAAAAAAACTAACCAGTAACATTGTCCTATAAATAGTGCTTGGCAAACAAAAGGTACAATCTATTATGATATGATAGTCTCCATTTGTCTGGAGGTACGACTTCCAGTTATTATGGTTTACACGTTCTTAGAAACATCTATATTTAGGTCTATCCAAGAAAACAGGTGGCCTTTGTAGCAAAGGAAGAGCATAAATTGCCTAACTGGTTTTACTGGAGTGGGACATTAGTCTAGTAGGACCACTACAGAGCAAAGCCTTGCCCTTCATATGAAGTGTAAGCTCAACTTCTCTGAATGTATTTTCACAAACTTAGGATTTGAATCTGTTTCAGTGATTTTCCTTCTGTGTCAAACCCTTAGCTATTTTTTGGATTAATTTCAAATGTGAATAAAATCTCCAAGAGACATGTTTAATCAAATATGATGGCACCTTTATGATTCTCTTAGCTGACAAAAAAGTCTGATCTCAGCCCTTCCTCTGTCTTGAACCCAAACCCAGTTTCTAGGTAAGTCAGACTCAGCACTTTTTCCTGTTTTGATCACTGTAGCAAAAAAGAGCCAGGAAATCCTACTGTTAAACATAGGGGAAGATTATGAAATATCATGGAAGCATCTCAAAACCCTTGTCCTTAGAAGATTTAACTATTGTGGAAGTCTTTCTAAGGGTGTTGGTTTGATCAATGAAAAGCACTCATGTACATCCCCACCACAGCATGGATGATTTGTACACAAAACTCCCACTTCTGCTCACAGGATAAATCCACATCACCTCCCTCAGACATACAAAAATCAAAGCAGCATATTCCACATCTTTCCTTCCAAGAGCAGAAGACAAAATTCATCTGTGTGCATGTATGTATCTGGTTATTTAGGTGCTTTCCTGCCTTTCAGGATATAAAACCAGAGCTGATGAAGTACAGTGTACTCCAGAATTTCTTTCTATTTCCCTTCAGTCCATTCCTCTTTTAAACTTACAAAATAAAAATCATTTTGCCAGGAGAATGTTCTATCTGTGTAATTTTTTCCACTGTATCGATAATTACTGTATTTCACATGCCCCTTTTAATTACTTAATGTCTGAGATTAAAATTCAACAGCCTCTCTCAAAGAGAAAGTGCTTTAATATCTGAAGTGCTGCTCCTGTAAATTGGCATCTGAAAGATAGGCTAAAAAAGGGGCATAAATACGAACATTCCCATCCTTCCTAAGTGACTGCAATACCAACGAGCTGCACCGACTCCACACAGACCTCCCACATTCTTGATAGGATGTTTTCTAGCAGAGTGATCCACAAATATTATCATTCAATGACAATACAGTTTTATCAAGGTACGTCTCAATCCGCGGGACGCAAGCCCCACACAACAGACGGGAGATTTGGCGCGGCGATGCGCGCACGGCGTGTGTTACTTACTGGTTATTGCAGTGGTCATACCGAGTCCCGTATGGCGCTACATTAACGAATGGCATGCAAGCACCTTCTGTTGAAACATCTGCGACAGGGAAATTTCAGGCATTTTTCCAGATATTTTTTTGTGCTCTCGACCAAATTTTCATTAGGGCTATAAAACCTGGCAGGCAGCATTGTTGTGTATGATTTTTTAATAAACTGGGACATGCCTTTGTTAGAGGAGTGAAGAAAAGGGCTCTTCAGAGACTTTTTCCTATTACAAAAGTTCAGGAAACATATGACAGCTCACCAAACCGTGTCTCCTAACTTTTTTTCTGTCTCCTCCAAGACTAAGATTTCCTGCTTCTTTAGATGTATACAAAGATTTACAGGTTTTGAAATGAAACCAAAAATGTAGATTTTTTTTTTTTATCTATCAGATTAAATGATTCCAATGGCGGCATTACTAGAGAATGTGTTCAAAGTAAGAGCACATAGCTAACATGGATTTTTAGCATCTTTTTGATGCCTGCTGCCAGGAATCTCACAAAGGATTTTCACTTACTTAACAGACAGCGTCCCTTAGAATAAAAAGGAAGAAAGGAAAGCAAATGCACACGTGCAGATCAGATCTGATACACAATGCAAGCCCAGAACATAGCCTTACTCCTTTCTCTTTCTCTTTTCCAGAAACATGCCATCGCCTGCTCTCCCTTCTCTGCTCCCCTGCAAGACAACAGTCACCAGGCACAAACTGAAGTTCCATTTTGCAATTCTCCCTGCCACACTATGAACACTAATGCAGAACAAACATTCTTGGCAGTAAATATGTACATTATCATTATGTAAATAGGTATGTTATCATTATAGCAAAATGATGTTGTTCTTTACTAAGTCTATATTCCCTTTCCAAGAATATTATGTAGTTTGAAGTATAATTTCCATTATGCCACTGGGGCTGAAAAACACTTCAGTTCAACAATAATTAGTATACTGTATATAACAAAATGTTTACCATGGATAATGATGATGTTCAATCCTAAATCTTTTTGGACAAACAAATACAGTTTTACATGGTAGTGTTCAGCCTGAGTAACCAACAGAAAGCATTTTCAGACTAATATCCATTCCCACATCCAAGGTGAGCATCATATTGACATTTTATACCAACAAAACCATGAGCAACAACATTTTGAATTGTATGAGGTGAATGATCTACTGTTAGCATGAAGGTGACTTCATTTCTGAACCTTAAATGAACTAGAAATGGCTGCATGTCACAGGCTGCTGGCACTGTTAACAGTGTTTACACAAAGTCCATTGCTCAAGCGCAGCTAAGTATATCAGCACAGCAAAACCCAAATCCTCAGGTTTTAATAATTCTGAAAGTTCTTGTGATCAAAGAGCAAGGCAAGGCCAACTCCTAAGTCCAGCAGCTGTAAGCTACTTGTACATACCTACATGCCCCATGCTGTCACCTGAGAATCCAAGATATGTGTGTCCTAGACTGAGGTAAAAGAAGTGCTGACTTCTTACAGAAAAACCAGAATTGCTGGCATAAGGAAAATTGGATGAAAGTGTTAATATTTTCACAGCTTCTTTTGAGGTGAGTAAATGTAAATACTTGTCTCTCATTTTCCCTGAAAAAGTGGATTAGTTATTTAGAAGTATGTAAATTCATTCAAAATGTCTTCAGTTTCTTCTCATTCCTTTGAATGCTGCTTTGAACTGAAAAATCAATTTTCAGAAAGGAAGATATGCCAATTAGAATTAAGAAAAAAACAAAACAGAAGAAAGGAAACTAATTTATAAATTTTAAAATATATAACAGCCACATTCCCACTGTTCTGCTATCCTTTTCTATCCCATACCACATTATAATTATGAAAATATTGTATGAAAATATGCATATGACTCTCAGCATTCTTCACTATGCACCAGCTCCCTTCAGAAACCTTTTCCTGGGAAAAATTAGATAAGGAGGATAGCCTTTGAGGACTCTCACAGAGATTGTTCATGTTGATTTCTCCTTTCCCAATGCCAATAATGAGATAATTATTTTGCATCTTCAGGCAAATATTGTGGAAGCATAACAAACTACAAACTACTTTTCCCTCACATTTCTATTCCCTTTTTACTTCAAAGTGTCTGATGTACTTGTGTTCACCACACAGGTGTGTAAAGCGTTTCTGCACAGGATGCAAGCACACGTTGCCACTGAGGGGTTTTCTTCTCTGACATCTGAAAACAGCTGCTGGTGTTGGGCTGCCCAGTGCCTCTGGACAGGCGGGACCAGCACACGTCCTGGCCAGGGCACTGAATCAGCAGCTCCCAGGCATCTCCTGCCTGTGAAGCCAAGCCAGTTGAGAGGAAGAAGCAGCAGGGAAGAATGTCCCATATCCCTTGGATGTTTGTTTCAATTTTGTTTCAAACTCATCAAAGCATGCAAAAGTCTAATTTCTTACTGATCCTCTCCAAACTTAAGCCTCCTCAGCAAAGTGTATTACAAAATGAGACTGTGGCTGCTATAGGAGAAACATTTCTCTTTTAGACCTGTTGTTTAGTAGGACCACTGGATTCCCCTTATTCTTCTATTGAGCTCCCTGTTTATATTCTCTGAAATATCCATGATTCATGCACCTCTTTCATATCATCTGAATATTTTTTAAAGCTGAAAAGTCCTGCTTTGTTCAGTTTTTTTGCACATGAAAGCCACACCATACCTATCAATATCTGCTACCCTTGCCTAGGATACCTTTCCTACTTCTACCACACTTTCTGCACACAATATATGACATAACACACTACTGACTCATAAGATAATCCAGTGATATTTTCTGTCATTTTCCACTACAAGTGGAAAAGAAAATTCAGGTTCACATAGGCAGTCATAGCTTGAACTATGCAAATAATTGACTGGGAGAGCTGCTGGTCAAATGGAAACAAGTAATCTAAATGAAAAAATTCATTGCAAGTCAAGGGGAAGCAAACAACACCAAAAAAATTATTTCTGCAAAGCAAACAAACTGGTTCTAAAAAACTCTATCATTTCCAGATGAGATGAAAAACCTTCTTTTATTCTAAGGATTTCAGCCATTTTTAAAGAAAACTTATGGAAAAGTTACCCCAAAAAGCTTACTTCTTTTTTTTATTTTTAATTTAAGGCAAAACAGGTGGCTAGAGTGAATAATGAAAAGAAGGAGCAATATGAGCAAATGGATATAAGCAGCACTTTATAAATCAGAGTAGAATGCTCTAGGTTTTCCTCTCTAATCTAAGCACCACAATCAATATATTTGATATTCTTGTTGCTTTGATAAAGCCAGTTAGGACACATACCTGGAAGACTTCTACTGCTATTTAGCATTAGTACTCCAAGTCACCAAAGCCAGCACTGGGCTGCTCACACAATATTGTGCTGTTGGAGCTCAGACCTTCCTATGCCAAATGTAGTACTTGGGCAAAATCATCAAACACAGCATCATCCACAAACACAACAGTATCCATTGGCCAAGTCTTTCCAAGACAAAGAATGAGCAGAGGAGGCATCATGGTGTACTCTAAACAAAGCAAACAGAGTGCAAGGAGATGAGGTACTCAGACTGCTGCTGTAATGTGGACAGTAACTGTCTAAGTGTTGAAGCTTCTCATTTCTTCCATCTGAAAAATGCAGGAAGAGATGGACACAGCAGTTTCATGTAGGTAGATGCATCCTATAGTTGTCTAATAGAACAATGATTTAATGTAGCCCAAGCCAAAACTGAAACAAAGCTTTAAATAGTGGGAACAATTAATTCTCAAAAAATATGGATGAAGAGGGCACTGCCATAATTCTGAAGTTTTAAACTTTCTGGAGTTAGTACTTCTGTTTCCCAGCTGGTGTTATTTTCTCAATTTTGTGCCTGGCAAAGTTCTCTCTCCTCTCTTCAGACAGGTCAATAATTCTGTTGAAGAAAAGATTTAAGGATCTGAGAAGTTTTGCAGATTTTCTGAAGAATCAAACATGTTCCAGCCAGTAGCACGGAGGAAGATGTTGGAGGTGTTTCTGTTTTTCATGGATCTTATTCATTTGCCCTGGCCCCAACAAAAATTGCTGTAAGACCAACTTTCCAAAAGCTGGTGACACATTATAGAGGAGGAGCGTCATGGTGGAGCTGTCCTTTGTTGAAGGTCATGTCTGGGTTACAATGCATGGTTAATTTTTTTAAAGAACAGCACATAAAATGTTGTGGTACAGGCAAGGGGATCCCTTGATATCTGTATTTTGCATGCCCCTTTGAGAAAAGAAGAAAATACACATTCCTCTCCTACTGAATGCAGGCAGCCCTGCAGATTGATTTTGGTCCATGCCATGAGGTTAATGCACAGCTTGATCTGCACTGACATGAAAATACCATCTGCATAACCCCAGCTTGCCTTGCTGGGAGAAGAGAAGATACAGGCCTCAGCAGCTGGTCTCAGCTACTCTGGGAAAATATTCGTCTCCAGACCAAGTTTGGATCCAGCCATATCTGGCAAAAGTATTATAACTATATCACATGCATACTCCAGAGAAATCTTAGGAAGCTTAATGGAAGTTCAGTTCATATGTTGAGGCTGTTACATGAAAAGCATCAGGAAAAGCATAAACTGTTCCTATTTCAAAATTGTACAGGGAAATAGTATAACTTCACAGGACTGTCATGAGTTACTCAAATATTCCTAACTTAACATACATAATTCAAAAGAAGGCATTTTCTTTCTCTTTGGTTAATATCAAAGTAATAGTTTTCACCCCTGAACTGTGCAACAGAAAGCTGATTTCCTTTTTGGTGAGCAGGACGTAATACTGAATCTTGCCATAAGCATGCAAGCACAATAATCTGTTTTGTGCATTACACAAAGAAAGGACTACACTCAATGTCCTGAACTTTCAGACAGCAAGAGTGCAAGTTTGAAACAATGCTTGCCCCAACAGAAGAAACCTTTCTCTTTCAGATCCTTTTCTATTACACCAAAGAAAAAGGCTTTTTGTTTGTTTGTCTTCTGTGAGGTTTTTGGTGGTGGTAGTAGTTGGGTTTTTTTGGTTTTTTTGTTTCCTTAAATATAAGTGCACACTGTTTATTTAAAAGTTAATTGAGCTTAGTAAATTACTGCGATCTTTTGTAACGCACCAGATTTTTAAAAATACCAAATTTGTAATCAGTTTAGTGTATTGTTCCACTAGGACTGACTGGAGGGGAATAAAGGTAACTATAAAGCCACAGGGCAACATTCACCTCAGCTAAAGTCAACATACAACTACTCTTCTGTGCTCCCTACATGGCATGGCAGCCCTGCTGAAGAGTGGGAGCAGAGCTGTCAGGAGAGCCTTGCCCAGAGCATCCCTCAGCTCCAGGGATGCTGCTCCCGGCGGTGCCCAGTGCCGGGGGCTCTGCCCGGCAGGGCCGGCTCTGCCTCCCGCCCTGCGCACAGCCAGACTGCGAGGTGACATGGTCAGCCTGATGAAGCACACAAAAGCTCTTGGCACTGCATATCTGCAATATCATGGACAGTCAAGGAGGCGCCTGTTATAAAAATACACAGTGAAACACAACTGGAGGACTGCTCTTTCTCAAAGGCTAACGTAATGCATTCCTTCTGTTTAGGCTCATTTTCCAGCCTTTCACATTCTTTGTGAACAAGAGTTATAAAACAAGCCTGATGCAGTCCAATTATTTTTACTTTGAAGGCCATTAATCAAGATTGACTAAGAAAATGAAGACAGCTAAGCAAAATTTCATATGTGACTAGAGTGAGATTAAAATAAAACCAGATGGGGATGGACAGAGACGTTAAGCTGCTTTCTCTCCCCCTTCCCTCCCCTTTTTTTACTTTTTTGACTCATGTAATAAATGTCTTTTACAAATTACAGCACTCTTATTTTCTTACAGTAAATCAAATTGGGTCATAATGTACAAGTGGTCTCATTGCTGAAATGTCAAAAATAGAACCCGCCTTGTTCTTCCAAAGCAATTCCTCAAATCTAAACCAGCAGTGTGGCCTGACAGTCTATAAACCATCTACCTGGATGCAGATCCCTTTTAAGGTAACTGTCTGTAGCTGATAGAAGTATTTCACAAGCATCCAACATGAGCCATACGCAGAGATCTATAGCATGCAGTCATTTGCAGTGCTCTGAATCAGAAGGTCTTACATACATTGCATTTCTACAATTTTCCGGGAGTTTATGGAACCAGGACTTTTTTTCTAAAGATCAAACAACTTTGAGGTAATGCCAACCAGTAGGCCTATAAAAGGTCGAAAAAAGCCTGCATTATTTTCACAAACCCCCTTTTTAATTGATTAGATGAAAGCCAGTGTACACACTGAGGAGCTTCTTTAGAGATTTAAGGACACAGCAAGAAAAATACAAATCACAAGGACAGGTAAAGATCCAGAATGATGGTCAAATATCATGAAGATTTTCTTTTTATAAAAGTGACTATTACAAATTATCTTAGGTAAGAACATGAAACAGTAATGTACACATGATTGCCCTTTATGAAAAAATTATTGGATGAAAAGAAAGGAAAATTTTTCAAGGTATTTTTAGATTCACAATGTAAAATAAGCCCTGCTTTGGAAGCAGATTTTGAACATGTATATACTGGTAAGTAATCTCACTTATATCAGTCCTGACCTATCCAGAAGTACATTTGACTAAACACAACTATCTCAATACCAATCAACCCACCAAACAAAAAAATCCAAGCAAGTAGATAATCAGTATCTCATATGGGAGGTTTGAGAAATACTAATTTTGCAGAAAGGTTACCTGGTACAGTCTGACAGAGAGGCTACATCCCCGAATTCTACTGTGCTTTTAATGTTAATTGAGTCAGAGATTGGCCCCTATCCCCATGAGAACATCTTGTTTTTAAGAAGAGGAGATCATGCACATGTAACTTGAAATTCTGTAAGTTCTATGGGTGAATATTTCTTTCCCAAACTCTTTCATGCATTACCTGTCCTAATGAATATAAACCCATAGCTTTCTTCTACCCATTCACTATAATGTTGCAGAAATAAGCCTGGAAGGCATCTCAAGGGATCATTTAGGCCATCCACCAAGTCAGGATCAGCTGTTCCTAAATTATTCTTGACAGACGTTTGTCCAACCTTTATCAGGCCTCATATAGTGAAGTTTGTACAGGCTTCCTACACAATCAATTCTGATACTATCACAGAAAAGATTTTCTTGTGTTTACCCTTAATCTCTTTTCCTGAAAGTTAAGCCTGCTACTTCTTTTGGACATTCACAACAGTTTATTACTTTCCTCTTTGCAGCTACCTTTTAAACATTTGAAGACTTATCATATACCGCTTCAGTTTGCCTCTTTCTAGACTAAACAACCTCACTGCCTTGAGTCTTTTCTCACAGGCCATGTCTTCCAGACCCTCAATCACTCATGCTCGTCTCCTTGGACTCTTTCCAACTGATTCACATCTTTCTTAAAATGCAGTGCCCCAACTTGGACCCAGTGCTCCAGATGAGGTGAGAAAGCAGAAGGACTATTTCATGTTTCTTACATATGCCAACATTGTTTATACAACCCAGTATGATATTCAGGGGTTTGGTAACAGCCTGACCTTCCTCACTCACGCTCCTTTTGTGTTTGCTCTGGGCCCCAGCTCCTTCACTGAAGAAAAACTAATTTGTAATCCACTCCACCCCCTTGCAGCCCCTATTGAAGCCCAAGCACGCTGTCTGCTCTTCCACACTGCATTGCACCCTCTCTGCTTTAGTTTTTCAAGGTCATTTTCATCCTCCAAAGCCTTTGCAGTCCATCCTGACTTGGTATCATGTGCAGTCTCCTACCTAGGTTTTTAACTAAAATAAATAATAGAACTGGGCCCAAGAAAAAGTTTGA
This sequence comes from Melospiza georgiana, assembly GCF_028018845.1. NCBI lineage: Eukaryota > Metazoa > Chordata > Aves > Passeriformes > Passerellidae > Melospiza > Melospiza georgiana. Next base: position 134,512,251 of record NC_080430.1, on the reverse strand, counting down.
AGGATCCACCCTTCTGGTCAGATAGTGAACTGGCAGTAACCACTTTTTGTGTACAGTTTCCCACATAGTGACATTCTGACAGTGTATCCTTCACTTACTTTTATTGAACATCATGTGGGACAGTGTCAAAAATCTTAATGAAGTAAAGATGCATAACATCTATTTCTTTGCTTTATCCAGAAGTCCTATTAACCTTAATTCCTTCTGTAGTGTTATCTGGCATGTTTTGTTTCCTTACACTTGATATTTTATTGCTCTGCTATCTTGTAGGAGTCTCATTGGATGTTTGCATTTTTCTTCTGTAGAGAAAATGAGTCTTACTGACTTTTAATTCTGTTAGTCCACCTTTCTTGATTTTTAAGTGAAAATTACTTTTCATACACTGTTTTTGTTTCTATATTTCACTTTCTAAAAAATAAAATAATGAAGTTTGTTTCTAAGAGTAGCAGAGTATTTTAAAGCAATAGCCTACTCCATATAATCTTGAAGACCTTATACTCTTTGTGTTATATCTTCCCATTCCTGCTTGGGTCTCCTGTCACAATTTATTTGTTTATCTCTTTCCTCATGGTACTTGCTCCATTTCAGCCTATTTTCTCCTTCAGTTCCTGCTGTCCCTTTTCTGACTGATAAACAGAAACGTAGTTCAACAATATTCAAGTGCAATTTAAGCTTTTGAACCCGAGGTATTTGTGGTGCTTTAGTATAAAGGTTAATTCACCTAATTCCTGATTTTCACATTCAAATATCCTTATGAACAGTAGATCACACGATTGTCTCTGAGGGTAAAGCTGATTAGGAGCATAAAAAAGCTGTGCACTCTGCCTTGTCTTTTCTCAGATCAGAGAGATTTGAGTGGTGCTGATAGTAGCTTTCAAAAGACATTACTAGTGGCAAAATGCAGTAGCTGTCTTCCTGGATGCTTGTTTATCTCTCTCACATTCTCCTTCTTAATTTAGCTAAACCTAGGTCAACCTTCCATTGTCTGTTGCCCTTGATAATGCATTTACTCGCCTCATTTCCCATGTCTCACTTGCTGAGGAATAAAAATGCAGATGTATAATTATTATTATTATTATTATTATTACTACAGTGTACAGAGAGGGGCAAAAGAAAAAACAGACACCTGTTTTAGCCTCTGCAAAGCCACAGTGTTTTGGAAGGGTGATTTTGTGGCATTGGATTTTAGATGGCCTCCACCCTGAAAAAACAAAGCAAGCAAAATATAATTTTGGAATTATACGGTAAACAATGACTTAAATTTTCCCATTTTCTTGAAGGTGCTTTTGAACTAATACTATTCCTCTGAGCCTGTGATTCTGTATTTCATTGATTCCATTTTCTATAGGGCTTTCTGAAACAACAGCAGTGGAACATGTCTGAATCAGCTGCAATGAAAGCACACACCCTGCCAGGGCTCTGCTTAGCTCACCTCGCAGCACAAGCAGAAGCCAAGAGCTGCTTCTCCAGCTATGCCAGTTTCCCACCACCTTCCCAGTCTCTGCTCTCACATCTGTTTTTCCAGCTCTCTCCGATGCTTCCAGACACAAACTACCTTTTTTTTCCTCCTGAGTGCCTAGACAAATAAAGCAGCAAATACAACCTCTCACTGAAGGAAAGTGTTTATCTATTTTTGTAAATAACAGCTGTGTGGAGTTGGTGAATGTTCATTTCAACATATTCCTATGGAAAGCTGCAAGTATTTATATAAAAAAAACAAAACCAACAAAACAACACCACCTTTATTACCCTGGTCTACTTGTTACGCTGGTCTGCTATGCACTCTCTTTGTAGTTAATGGAACTCCAGTAGATCCCTTCTATCTCCAGTTCTATGGAAGTGGCTCACCAGCAGAATAGAGCCAGCACTACTGGAACACTGCTGCAGTATCTCACTTCTTTTGGGACATCAAAGTGGGAAAAAAAATAATTCTCCAAGTGAGTATCTTCAGCTTGACCCCAGATACTTCAGGATTCAGCTATCACATATCTCCTTTCAAAACAGGAGAAAGATTAATCCATTTCCTTACATTCTTCACAAAAGTTCAGCATCTCTCTCCTGTTGCACCTGACCTTAGGTTATCAGAGCACTGCACAGGAGATGCATTGCCATGCTCTGCTAAAGACATTGGTGGTCTGAGGCTTTCCAGATGCCTTACAGAACTCAACCTGTTCCCTAGACAGCAACACCTGCTTGTGAATTCTGCTTCCCTGCTCAGGTGTTTTCTTTGTCACATGTACCATTAATGATCTGCAGATGGGCTGAACTGCTGGCTAGTTCATCACTCCCAGGCTTGACTCAGGGAGGAAAGACTTAATCCAGATGGGATTTAACCTGCAGTGCGTTACACAGGCTGTCCATGCAAAATTATTGCCCACTAGCATAGAGTGAAAAAACATTTTCCACGGTGTGTGGTGAGGCACATTGACACTGTAACACACTGGTAAGCAACTAAGAAAATAAACAGTCTGTATTTGCTAGTATTCATTGCTAATTTATAACAGAACAGACAGAGCCTCCAGATCCTGCTCCTTTGCATGGTCGAGGCTGAGGATACTCTCCTGCCGACTCACCAGACACGTTTTATAGCCCAAGCAGTGCAACTCAGTGAGGTGTTTCAGCCAATGTTAATGAAGTGGAATTTATGGCAAAGGTTGAAAGACGGAATAACAAAGCAGGTAATTTGCTCTAAGAAGTGTGGGGTTTGTGGTCTGTTTCCATTCCCAGAGGTAAGGTGAGGAAGAAAAACCTAATGGGTAATACAGAAGAGTCCCAAGACTTGAGCTTGATTCAAAGTGGTGCTTTAAACTTCTCGAGCAAGCCACATATTTGTGCCTCCTTGTCTCAATGAGCAGCTGTGGGTTAAGATCATGCATGGTGGAAATGAGCAGTGTGGAAAATCCTGATATGGAAAAACACCTCAAGAGGAAGCTGTGAAGTTATTTCCTGGTAGTTTGGGGCTGGACAGAACACAAGCCTGTATTTCATCTCAAGTATTTTCATCAGACTGTTGTGTGAGCTTTTCAAAGACCCTCTGTTGAGCCCAAGTTACAACTTGTTTAGGACACTAAGGAAGCCAGGAAAACTTTCAAACCATAACATGAGTTACTGTTAGCTCCTATATAGAGGCTAAAATATTAATACAGTGTTTCAACAGCATCCAGGCATGTCGACTAGGACAGAAATCTGCCTTCAAACTTGTCTTCCTCTGTTTCTCACCAGCCTTTCACCCCACAACCTCTCTGGGAAAGCCCTGCACTTTATAAAGAACTGGGGTTTGCTACCTGTGGCCTCACCTGTTCCAAAGACCACGTCATAACTATGTCTTAACCATGTGTCCAGGGTTTCTTGCTAGCAGAGCAGGAAAGCCGGACTGTGTGGTTTCCTGGGGGGACACTTCTAGTAGCCAGGCAGTGCTATCATCAATTCCAGTCAGGAATCCAGCCAGCAGCCCTTTCAGCACATGGTGTGATAACATCACAGCATTTTGATATGGTCATACTACAGCTTTTAAAACACTTATAAGAAGTACATTTAAATGACATTTTATCTGCTACTGTTTCAGGGTACCTCAAACCTTCAATGACACCATCAGGCAATAGCTGTGCTCCTGAGGCAGATTTTGATGGCTGCCCATACAGAATAGTCATCTCTATTTGCTCCAGATTAGTAACAGTAAATGAAGAACAGTTTCTGGAGCCCTTCTAGGTTTTGCTACCTACCTTGACTCCTTGTATTGTGTCAAACATGCATTTGCTGAATTTAGTGCCTTATTTCTTCCATCACCAGTTACTGATACCATTGTTTATGATTATGGCTATTATATTTACTAGATGTCAATGAAGAGATGCATTTGACTCCTTAGTGTAGCGAAGACCTTATTGCAAAGAAAAATGAGGAGTTTTTTTCTTCAATCACTACCTATTTGGAATAAACTCTGAAGGAATTAATTCTGTTCTCTTCTGGATGGGTAAATTCACATAAAGAAAGAGAAAAAACAAATATTATCTCTTGTAGGGAGGTAATGCTTCACTTTAGGGTAGGAGATAAAAAGGATTATGGAATTTTAGAAATAATTTCTTTCTTCCCTCCTGGGCTACCCTTGTTTTGTCTATGGTACCATTCCTAGAATATCTAGGCTGCATGCAGTGTTGAAGTATAATTTTCTGTCATTACAGTCACACAAAGTAATATATGCATATGCAGTTCTACTTAGGAAGGGTATGGTCACAGCCTTACCTGGCTACTTTAAATGCTTTTGCCATATGATCTCTCATATCAAATAAATAATACAGAAATCTTTTTCATGCTGTAGAACACAATAACCTATCCCACACTAAATTCACTATTTTCAGTAAAATTCTGCATAATAGTGAATGCTGCAGAGCATGCAGCTCATTTCCAGTGTCCTTGTGCACACACAGCTCAGTTTTTGTTAAAATATCTGACTTATAGCATGAACCCACAGCAACAAAGGCACTCCAAAGACTTAGCTGTCTGGCACTTTTTTCTCAAATCTTACTGTTTTACTGAATGCTTTCTCTCTCTCTGGCATGTCCATGCTCTCCTTTCACGTATCTTATTGGTCTGTTCAGGGTTTTTTTCCACATATAACTAAATTACAAAATTATTTATCTGAAAGCCGAGTATCTGCAGAAGTGACAATTTGAAAAGTTTGATACAGTATGTGGCTGGCATGAGCACATTTGGCTTACCACTGTACTTGAGGCATGCCAACCTCTCTAACTAAAAGCACAGAGACAAACGGGTGGGTTTTAACATTTGATGGCCTGTGGCCCCTCAGCGTGAACCCTACAGTCAAATGCTGTTACAGCTCCAGTGACAGGGAGGAAACCTCAGAACAGATCTGCAGCAAGGTGTGAATTCGTGCCTCTGGTCTAGGGTGCAGTAGTTGAGGCAGTTCACTAACACCTCTACACACTGTAAGAATATAAATCAGTATTTTCAGTCTGAGGAAACAACACTTTTGAACTAGGTGTACTTCTTGATCATCACCACTCTAAGAGAACTTTTTGCTCCATTGGACTGTTTCAGAGTAAGAAATTAACTTCTGAGATTAAAGTGAGAAAGTGAACTGCATATGAATATATCCAAAGAACAAGGAAAAGAGCAAGCATCTGGAAAAAATCAAGTTCACTCCTGCTTAGATTATTCCAAAACAAGATTCTTAAAATTTTATTGGGCACCTGAGAAATGTCTCACAGTCAGGTTTTTCACCTGGTGGAAAATGCTGGAGGTGCCAGTTCCAGAACAGCCATCAAATCTATCACACCTACTTATTTTCTTGTTCTGTAGGCACGTAGTGGACTGATATTTCTAGAGGCCTCTCCTATTTGCTGCAAGTTTCATTGTGTCCTGTGCTTTGTGGCCCCACATTTTCATCAGGACCCATTTCATCTCTGCAGTACTGACACTAGCTAAGTCGTCCATGTGAGGCAAACTAGGGACCATCCAGGTACCTGAGCAGATCAGGCACCCCTGTTCTATCTCTGTGCTTCAGCAGGATTTCAAATACCGGAGAGCTCAGTAACATACACTGACTGCATAAGAATTTCTAGGCAGAGATGTAGTTGCCAACATTTTAAAATACTGTGCCTGAGAAACTACTGTGATGTTAGTTGCTAGAAGCCACTTTATTTCTGTTAGATCTGCAGATTGAGTCTGTTTGCCTTAACTTAGAAAGTTGAATTCCCCCAACCCACTCCTCTTGCACCCCCCAGCCTCCCCCATGGTCATTTCCATCTTGGGCAGGAAAATTAGTGCCAAAGTGCTCATCAACCTTATCAGTTTAGCAGCAACCTCATCCCCTTTAGCACACACTGTCCTGACCAAAGACATCCTCACAGGTACCAGACCCTGGCTTGCAGAGGTGGCCTTCTCATTTTATCCTAGTTTCTGTTGGGCATCAAGGTCTTTTTGTTCTACAATTCAGCTGAGACACTTGAAGGCAGACATAAACAACACTTTTAAGACAAGCATTCTGGCTTGGCAGCCTCTATTCCCACTGAAGCAAAAGTGAATTTTACAGGTTTTACTGAAGACACAGCTACACCAGGAACAAATATGTCCAAGCACCTCACTCCAGCTGTCTTGTCTTGTAGGTGAATGTTCTTCCCTTTAAAGAATATGCTTAAGGGGACTAAGCATATATGTAGAGGGATTATCTCCTGTGACATCTGTGACATCTAAGATGAATGAATAGTAGGTACTTAAATTGAAATTCAAGAAAGCATTGAATGAGTCAGAGCAATTAATTCAAGGTCTGCCAGACCAGTTAGCCTATGACCCCTTAAACACTCAAAGAGAGGTAGACACAACATTTAAGTTAAATAATTATAATGGCAGCCTTACTACTTCCATTGATTCTAGAGGGAGCCAGGTTCTGTTAGTCTAGGGAAGAAATCTAAATCAATCATTGTCCTCTAAACCAGAGACACTGATGTATACAATCCCCAAAGATTCCTTCATCAGTTTGAAAAGAATGTGGATCAAGTTCACACCTCCTTTACACCCTTGGCAGACATGCTGAGTCCCATGAGATTCTGCAGCTATAATAGAAAAGAATTTAAAACATTGAGTCATAAAGACAACATCTGCATCTCTTTCCTTCTGCCTTCTCCCTCTTCCACCTTTTCCTTGCATTCTGTTTTTGAGATGCTTTGAATATACACACATGAAAATTGCATGGGGATTGTTCTGTTCACCTAATTAATGTTAGCATTGCAAATTAAAAAAAAATAACAAAATTAAAAATGTAAAAATTTATCTTGTAGTAGGAAACTACCTTTCATTTCTTATACATTTTCATAAAAGTTTTTTGTTTGTTAGTTTTTTGTAGCTTGGATTTTCTTTTTTTTTTTGTCTCTAGGAGAGCATGTTCTATATACAAATTGGTACAACAAACCCAAGCAGATCCACAGGCAATGATTTAAGGGAAAATGTTTGCCTTATACATATTCAATGACAAACCAAAGTGTTCCTGTATAACAGCTACATAATATATATTTCAATAAATTATTTAAGTGTGTATTTATGTAGAGGATCTGAACAGCACTAAGAGCACCTTTCTGATGCATGGATGGGTATTCTACTCTGGAGGAGAAACCAAAACTGATTTTGCTAAGTAATTTTTTGGTAGACCACAGCTGCAAGTGTCATCACTCCACAGACTTAGCTTCAAAGCTACGGAAGGACTGAGGCTGCCCCGTGTGCTGCCCGGACACTCCCTGCAGAGCAGCCTGTATCTCTTTGTGCATTCCCCTCCTCTTTGCGCCAGGGTATGTGTTTGCATCTTCCTTGCCCAGCTGCCTGCATCACCACACTTTCTCACTGCACTTGGTGGCACACAAGTGCTCCCTTCCTCTCATGTGCCCCCAGCTCTCCCCACTATCACTATGGACTATTTCTCTGAGAATGAAACCATTCTGCATGTCAACACATTCCATAGGGAGCATGGTACAGATATGATACACATTACAGAAGAGCTATCCAGACTGAGTGCAGGATGTTGCAGCTGACAACACTTAAATAATAATTAATAAGCCATGCATCTTTTAACTGCATCCCTTCCATGATCTGTCTCAGCCTCATGTTCTTCTGACATCAGATGAACAAGACAGGCCTTATGATTTAACTTTGCTTTTTCAACTTTTTTTTTTTTTAACATACAAATCCATGACACAGATTTTGCTTCTTTCTGCCAGTCCCTTCTCCATTATTCAACATTAGTTAGGGAGATAAAACTTGTTAACTTAAATGTGTGCAGAGTAGAATATTTAGATTGATGTATAGAGATGTTGCTCATAAAAGTATGCACAAGGCCTCGACAAAATCATGCAACCTGTTTTCTCCAGGCAGTTAAAATATTTTCTAGTTTAGCCAATGACTAGACTTATCCCCTATTTTATTCATGAAAACAGTGTCAAAATGCGAAATAAGGGCATTCTGCTTCCTCCTCTAATTTAAAATATCATCTTGAATTGGAAATGAAACAGTTTTTAAAAAAACCTTACAAGCCTCAAACTCATGATTTTTTTTTCTATGCCGAGACATTTAATTCCCTCCCCTCTTTCAAACTGTGATTTTTTAGACAAGTGAGGTTTTTTTCCAAATGCCCTCAACTCCCATGAAATAGTTCCAAGGCATCCTCTCCAGTTATGTCAATCAGTTTCAGGCAGTCTGCAAAGAGACATGACATTTCATAACAATGACATACCAGCCTGGGAAATGAGTGGTGGGAAATAACTGGTTTGCTTAAAATAATCTCATTCATCTACACAGACTCATATATATCTATATATAGATATATATATCTCACATATTATCTGTCTTCAACTTAACCTAGTTAAATGCAAAAAATATTTAAAAGTGAATTAAAAATTGAAAGGCTTGCTACCTGGGAAAAGATTCAGGTTTCACAAGTAATGAGTGGGAAGGAAAAAATGTCTGATTTCTCTGCTGCTCATGGGTATTTTGATTGAATTTAACACATCTCAAGCTGCCAAAAGCCAATGCTACTCATATGAAGCAGTACTGCTTCTCCAATTAAAAAGTGGAAGCACAGCTGCTTCCAGGCAAGTGGAAAGGAAAGTTGGATTGAGTGGCAGCAAAGAAAAGGAGAAAAAATAAACACATGTGCTAATTTCTTTGTAAGAAGTGTATTATTTGGTTGTTTTTGCAAGCAGTTGGCTGCTGTGGTCGTAACAAGCCAGGACACAGGTGGAATGGTTGTTACTGTGTGTTACCAAAGGAAACACAGGAACCCAAACTCCTTCCCTGACCACACCTTGTTTTCTATTCAACATTTTTACCAGCTTTGTTCCCTCTCTCTTTTACTTTCCTGCCAGGAAAAAATTGTATATATTGGACCCTTGTAGTTCACTTCTCAAGAATAAAAAGATTAACAAAAATTTCTTTTTGAGATACCTCAGGAGTTAGATCTGTATAGATGAGGTGCACTCTTCCATGGTGTTTGATCAAATATAGACAGTTTTAAAGGGTAGAATCCAATCCAGCTGGAGTACCAGTGTTTTCTTATCCTTCCTATTGAATTGATGAGCAGACTAGGTCTCATACTAGATCTGTCAATATTGTGCTGCATATTTTACACAAGAGCTGTGAAAACAGTAAAACTGCCTTCCATTGCAGGGTAGTGCACACATGCCTAACAGCCAATATCCACCACACACAAATATTATTGTTATAACGTTAATTAGCATACCAATAAAAAACATAGAAAGTAATCTGCCATCACACTCTTGCCCATTTTTCTTCAGACCTGTGGCTTTATGGAACACAGATAATTAATTAAATAAATTCTGCAGCCTAAAAAGAAAACCTTTAAGAAAAAGAAAAACCCAAAAGAAAACAATTAAAGACAAAAAAGTAAAACATTCTCATATTCCAGGATATGTTAGACTTTGGAAAGCAGAAATTGCTCTGAACTTTTCCAAATATTATTGGGTCAGATTCTAGATCTGACAGCACACCTTTTGGAAGTATTTGGAAACCAGACATAAGTTTGAGAGTGCATCTTAAGAGCTGAGAAATCCTCAGGTAACTGTGAGATACCAAATCACAACCCATTAACTGAGACAAATTTTACATGTGCTTTCATTCTTCACCAAATGTGAAACAGTTTGAGGAGGCCTAAAATGATCCCTGTAACTTTGCACTCCTTTTGGCCTGTGTACATAGAGTCTATTCACATAGAGTTTATTCATCTCTCCTGACCTGCAGGTACTTGTGCTGTACCAACTTTGTTTTTCAAAGCTGATTTTTAAACTATGCATACAAATAAGAAAATAGACCAAACAACAAGATCTATACTAGATAAGTGCTGGTAATGAAGATGGACCAAATATTGTCCCACTCTACATGGGTTCAAGGTCCAAGAAAGTACCAACATAGGTACTTCTCCTAAATAAGATCTGTCAGATGGACTGAACTTTCAAAACTCCTTAAATCACACAGGAACTTACACTGCATTTTAAGAACGTGATATTACTGTCCAAGAGACAGGGTTTTCTACGGCAATTTGGCATTTAACCTTGTAGGTTGATATCAAGTGGGATTTTCAGAAATGCCCAAACACCACTTCAATCAATGGGACTGAAGTCAGTCCCACTGAAATCAATACTCAGTCAATACTCAAATGTTATTCCGCAGTGACAGGCAACCTTTCCAATGGCTAAATGCAATAGGGTTGAACCCCGCACTAAGTCTCTTATGCCAATGACTATTAAATAAAATAATACAGAGTATTTTAAAAAGTTCACTGCTCTCTGCCTTTCAGATGTACTTGGAATATTCTGCTTGCATGCACTGAGAATAAAGTATTGGACAGCTTAGTGCCAGGCATACGACTAAAGCAAACCATACTGCTGCCATGTCGAATTGTTATTCTAAATAAATTATTTGTTATTTAGGTTAAAACCTAGACCAAATAGCAATGCAGCTCTCTTATCTGGAGAAGTAAAATGGCAACTAAAGCTTTGTGAAGATTTGTTGTAAGGAAGATCAAACACAAAAGGCTTTATAAGGCCTAATAAGGTCAAAAGAGTGAAAATGTCATTGCTATTATCATTCTCTTTGTTAATTAGATGCATATCACCATTGAAAAACCCTTCATTTCAGGAGACCATCAAACAAAAACACAGCAAGCAAAAAAACCTCTAGTAGTATTTCTGGGTTTACTTTAATTCTATTTCTGTTTCAAAAACCAGATGAAAAAAGCAAGAGCAGGCTGACTGTACTTAACAAATTTATTGATAAGTAATATACTCACCATAAGAAGAGACTGGAATTATTTCTAACTTCTAATTTAAATGTTATTCTGAAAAAGAATATGAAAAAAATTGAAATTTAAACACCCCTGTCCCAACTTTATGGGTTTGGCTAGTATTTTGAAATAACTGAATTTTTCAGTTCACCTCCCTTGATATATGGCAACATCATTTTATTAGTAATAGATTTTCTGGATATAATTATTTTTGTTTACTGAAATGCCTAAGGTTTTCTTTTATTTGATCTAAACCAAAGTTCTGTTCCTAAATTTTCAAATCTATTATCAAAGTAAAAAAAAAAAAAATGCTTGAAATCTCAAAACATTATTTCTTATCCCTAGCTAGTAATTGGTAGGTAAGGGCCAATTTTTCAAAAACATTTGTGCACCGTGAAAATCATGGTCCACAAAAATGTCAAGTCTTCGTTCTTAAGGCATCATGTAGCAATGCTGACTTGAAAATACCTTGTCTGAAGCAAACTCTTACAAGTAAATTTTTCTAAAGTACCATGGTGGAGTCATGCCCAAAATTCTGAACAGCAGGTCCTATGCATTCAGTTTATGGACAGTCACTTTCAGATAAAGAATTTTTACCAACTTGAAAGCTGACTTTTGCAGTATCTCTTGAACTGTCAGCAAGACATGCTAGAATCCTGACAGAGCCAAATGCAAACCTGGCTTAAGCCCCACTCTTAGGAAATAAAAAGATTTGCTGGTGAAGTTCCTTCTCCTCTGAGATCCTTCCGGTGCAGATGCGAAGCTTATCGACAGGAATGCCTCACCCCTCCCTTGGATGAAACAAACGCTGCTGGCAGGAGGATTTGATGGTTCAACTAAGAATATGCTAGGGAATCTGTCCTAGTAAAAGTGTCATAAAAAATAAATTACACTACCAGATCACACAACTGTATTAACAAAAGTTGTTAAAAGAAGATCTGGCTTGTGCAGAGCAAAGGATCATTTGGGCAGGAGAAGCTTTTGAGATAACTTCAGGTGAAACTAAGCAGACTTCAAGAGCAGTGACCTGGTGCTAGGCAGAGCTGCATGTTTTTTCTCTGTGAAGCAAAGAGCACTAAGGCTTCATGCAACTTCATTAGTGCTGGGATTACTATCTGACCTTGCTCACCAATCTGAAAGCAGACTCAGACCCTCACTGTTCATCATTACAGGCAAGGTGTTACCAGATTTAAATAGGTACCCTCAAAGGAAAAGAAGATCAGTACATCAAAGCATTATCTCTAGTTTATTTAATGTGGAATGGCCAAATGGCAGGCCTTTTTCATGTTTGAGGATAGAACTGTAAGCAATTATATCTGTACCATTGTAACTGATACAGGCAAGCCTGTATACTTACCAGGATGTCTTTCATCCTGTTTAGTTTATATAGCATTATCACCCCTAGGAGCCCACATTGCTTTCACAGTTTTCCAATGTTTTATAGACATATTTGGTCTCTAGGGATGAAATGAGGTACAGAAAAATAATAGCCAGTCCCATCCAGATATGGGTATCTGCCTTTATCTGCTGCTTTAGCACTACTGTGAAATACAGGCTATTTTTACAGCTTAAGAAAATATCTGTATCAAAGCAACGCAACAGTAAGGCAGCAAAAATATCGCATAATTCTGAATTCCTGCTAAGCCAGATCTGAGGATACACTAAAACAGAGCTGAAGAGAACACAAGTGAAGATCTTCTCTGTGGTGTCTGACTGTGGATTTATTGTTGTCCCATGGCTTGGGAGGCCTGCAGAAAGCTAATATTATTCAATCTCCATTCAAGCTAGCTGTGCAACTAAATCTGAGCATTTCCCTTCATTGCACTTAGCCCCTGAAATGTTATTAGCATTCACTAAAAACCTCATGGGGGGCAGCTGAGGCACCTCCTTCCCCAACCCTGCGTCCCTCCTGCAGTGTGAACCAGCCTCTCCTTCCAGCCGCCCTGCCCTTCAGGGACCATCCTCCTTAAATGCTTTCTCTGCCGGAGTACTTCAAGGGAGTTTAGCAAACCAGGCTTGTGACACCATGGCAGAGTGGCACACAGCCCCAGGGAAGGGCACTCAGAGAGCAAGGAACTCTGGACTCTGGTGAAGAGCTCTGTTTTCCCACACAGCTTTAAAGAGCATTTCAGGCGTGACCAAAGCGGTGTAGCATCCAAACAATACCTTCTGGAGTAACTTCTCCTGCATGGAAAACGTTCAGGGGAGGAAAAGACAGGGGAGAAGATGAAGTGTCTGCTATGGTGAGTGACATGTACCACCGAGTAACAGCCCTGTTTCAGCTTTTATCCAACATCCTAGAGCTTTTGCCTGAGCCTTCAAAGTCTTCAGTTGAAGACTTTGTTCTGTGAAACTGAGAAGTAATTTGTTCATGGGAAAAACAATAACAAACAAGAAATGCTGTTCAATATTTTGATAATGTCACCCTCTTTCTTCATGTGAATCCATCTGACCACAGTGACAGCAATTACAGAAACTTCATCTGCCAGAATGGCTTTGGACTGGGGATGCCTCTGGCTTTTATACACAGATGAATGTGTAAATAGGTTCTACTTTGTGTGTGGTAGGTTCTGCTGTGGGACAAAGCTGCTTATTGTTCTCTGCTCAACTTAGCCTGTCCTCAACTGAGTTTAGTGGGACATTTGATTTTCTTTCTCCTTTCCCTACCTCTCAGTAGTTCTGGGATATGATTCAGGAGACTGAAGGTGTATCTGGAGGATCTAAACCTAATATAAACTAGGAATGAGCAAATGTAAAAGCCTAGGTGGATCAGTTGAGACCTGCGGATGAATTCGTAAATGAAATGGTTGTGCCTTCAAATAAAGCAACAGGAAAATAAGAACATTTTATAGTATGGCTTGAAAAGCTTTTCAGTCTCAAAAAGACAATTATTATCATTAAAAACAAGGGGGAAAGCAAGTATATACTTTTTTCAGTTTAGAAGTAATGCATGTGCTCTATGGAGATACTGGTGCAAGACTTAAAACAATTAAAAAGTCTTCTCAAGAGCATTTCTCGTAAGGGATGTTTCCCATGTATTTTATGCAGCAGACTGATTGGGATGGGCTTTTTTTTCCTCAGGAATTAATGACCATATGACTTGTAACACAAGCCAGCACTTCTGTAGCACAGCATAGCACTCTGATTTCTCCAGACAGCAGAAATTAATCTTTCTATGCACATCTACAGGGGAAAACTCATCTCTCAGTCACATTGTTTTTAATTTGATGCTAAATGCAGTCACATCAACATAGACTGCTTCAGAAGGCACTGGATGGGAGGTGGGAAACAAAAAGTTTTTTCAACAATGAAGAAAAAAACTAGAATTTTCCAGGTCTAAAAGCCTAAATTCTTATTCTCTGCAATGGTTTAATACTATTAACAGATAAGCACTGAAAGTTCAAAACTTCTTTCTTGGGGCCAGATCCTGAGACATCTAAGGCAAAGGAAGTGGCAAAATTAAACAGAATTGAGAAAAATGGGTTTTTCAGGAGATAAGGGAGCCACAACACATAGGTGTCCATTTGAAAAACCAGTCTCTTAGGGATCACAGAATTTAATGCACAAAAATCTCTTTCTTACTTATGAAGACTAGTTCACTGCAGGGGCAACAAATTGGCATGTGGCTCTTCTATGCTGGGTTTTACACTTGCTCTTTTTTAATTTCACTCAGGATAATAATAAATTTTAGGATAAAATTATATCTCACCACCTAAAACAAGTTAATGGCAGACCAGTGTTGAATGGTAGTCTCCTGCCTTCCCTTATCTTCCCCCATCTTCGCTCCTTTTCCTTGCACAAGCTCTGAAATTCAGCCCTGTGCTGGGCTAGGTAAGTTCCCTGGCAAGACAGCTAAGGTGACCAAAAAAAGGGACAATGTTCCTGCTGGCTTCACAAGCTGAACCAGTGAAAGTCCTGATGGGCACCAGACGTGGCCCAAAAAAGGAAAAGGAAGAGCCTGAGTGAGAGAGGAGCAGGCAAAAAGAAGGACCTCCCTCTTGGCAGCAGTGAGCTGTTAAACTACCCCAGCTTCACCCTCAGAGAAAGGAATGTGAAAAAGGGCAAGGTAAACAAAACAGCAGCAAGGTTTTAAAGGTGCTGGTGGAACGTGCTGACAGGGGAAGACAGACCTGGCTGGGTTATGATGACCTGCTGTTTTTCACCCCGACTCTTGCACTTGGATGGAGAAAGAGCTGCTGAGACCTGCAGCCTCAGAGGGAGCTGCAGGAGGAGGGGAGGGAGAGAGGAGGAAGCAGGAGGGTCTCCTCTGGCAACACTGATTCTGGATAATTTCTCACATCCTTTGATAGGGAAAATAGCCTCTCAAGGGAAATACAGAGCTTTTGATATTTGATGAAAGTTCTCATGAATATTTTGATATTTCAACCTACCAGTGACTCCTATGGACAGGAAATGTCTTATGGGAAGCAGAATAAAGCAACTTTTAAAGCAATCGTCATCATATTTCAAGCAGTACTAGCTAACAGGATTCTCAAGTTACTAAAAACTTTCCTCTGGCTAATACAGAGCCTATTAGTGAAGTATTATATTATTTGTCAAGAATGCTTTATAACACTGCCCATGCCTGCCTACATGAACTAGAAAACCACAGTCAGCAGTTTGCTATGAGATTCGCATTTAAATGCTGCTCTGTTGCTTGCAGCCTGAGACAATGGGTTAAATAAAGTCTTGAGAATTAAGACACAGACACCCAACCATTCAGAATCTGAGGGTGGCTTGGTGAGGTATCAAGATGGTTTGTATTGTTGCTTCTAGTGACAGCACTATGTAGAAGCACTTGCAACATTCTCCTCCAGAGTATCTTCATTCTCCATCTACTTCCCCTTTATGCTCCTCTATTGTTCTGCAACCTGATGTGTAACAGAGTGCAAGGCAAGACCAATATCCAGAATATAAGTATTTATTCTTCAATACAACCATCTCCCACTCTAAGCTTGTACACTTTCACTAAGGTTGATCTCCCTCTTTCTGCACTGCTGTTTGAGAAAATGAACCATGGTTTTGTTGCTGTTTTGCATATTGCCTCTCAGCTTTTGATTAGCCGTAACAGCCATTGTGTAGCAAATGTTTCACAGCAGCTCATCTCCTTCTAGTGCAACTGCAAAACCAAAATACACAACACAGGAGAAATACTAGGTTATAAATTCTTTTAGAGCTTTTCAGAATGTTCTTAAGAGTTTTAGCAGGAAAAAAGCATGACTGACCAAATTATTTGAGCACTTTCACTGCACATGACGGCACATGACTTACAGCTGTCTTGTTATCTAGCAGAAAGGATATTCAAACTGGTCTGGAAAGAAAAAACCAGGGAGGAAATGTGGGAAACCAAGGGTCAGCCTATGATGTCCTTAAAAGACTGTGGTCAGAAAACCAAGGATGTGCTATTTCAGGATTTTTTCAGGAGTGACCGCACAGAGAACACTTTTTCTGAAACAGAAGAGGGAAGAATGAAAATGTCACTTCATCAGACTGATTACACCACTCAGCTGCAAGAAGGACAACTGTGATACAATCCCTGCTCTGATTAGTGTTAAAAGTGTAATGGATCTTAAGTAATTATTAAGGAATTATCATAAGGGAGTGTAATTAATATTATTTGTAATAGATATCATGCATTTGGATGCATTTGAGAAGATGAAATCATCAATCAGAGGTAAGGATCAGATTTTGTCCTCTAAGTGTCCAAATTAATCATTAAATCCTTTCAAATTCAGGTGTCACACCTGACTTTAGTCTGTTTCTGAGGTTATTTGTTACACATTTTGTTCTATAGTCTGCTGCTGTACAAAGGAGAAGCTGTCTTGAGAATCATCAGAGCCCCACCATGGCCTTGTCTGACCCATCTGGGAGTGATGAAGGCACCCACTGAGTGCCCTCCACGGTGAGGATGGTGGGAGCTGGCTGAGGGCTGAGTGCTTCCCGTCTGGAGCACAGCAGGCAGTGCAGCACTAGCAGGAAGTGGGATGGAGGTGTGGTGGTTAAACACCAGCAGGAATTTAAACTCCAAATAAGCCACTCCCATCCTCCACACCCCTTCCAGTAAGGGACAGAAGCAGGAGGCTATGGGATGGGATGAGTTACTGAAAGCAAAGAACAATGGAATAAGAAACTCGCAGTAACACCAGCAATATTAATTACAAAAGTATACAAAAAGAGAAGATGTTTTATTCTCAGAAAAGGTGTTCACGACCAGGAACAAAAACAAGATGATGAACACACTCTGTAGGTTGCAGTTGGCTTCCCCAGATGAAGATACGATGGTGACCATTTGCGCACACTGGCACACAGCAGCCAGGAACAAAGGCCCTTCAGGGACCACTCCTGTGCACCCTGGCACTCGGCCATCAGGAACAAAGGCAGGATGGCTGGGGGCAAGGGGGCTCCCACAGCTAGTGCACTGCCCCTCCAAGCTCAAAACAGCAAAAAACAACGATAAACACCCAAAAGCTGCATCTTCCAAGTCGGGCTGTGTCACTGCTTTGCTGGGTTCAATTTTGCACAGGTGCCTGTTCTGCAGTTTTACAGCTTCACCAGGCTGGAGGTCAGTCCCACAGGCCTCTGCTCCTTCCCTACTGCTCTGCTGTGCTCCCCTCAGCTCAGCTGCGCTGGATTTGGCTCAGCTCAGCTCCTGTGGGCTGGGCTCCCTTCAGCTGGACTGAGGGTCACCCCCACCAGTCCATTCCCTGCTGGGGCTGCCATCCAACACCCACTGATTTGTGTTTCTCCACTCTCCTTTCAGCACCTTTAACTGCATTATGGAGAAAAGTCAAAGGGACCAGAGCCACAGGGGCAAATCCCAACATACTGACTGCTGCACAGAGAAAGAGGCAAAATGGCACCCGCTCTCAGGGCACGCTCATTTTCCTCCAGAGGAGGAAATTCTCTGAGGAATTCTCTGAGGAGCAGCAAAGGGTGGTTCCAATTCAGCAAGAAGTTTCAGCTCAAAAAGAAAAAAGTATTTTTTTCAGTTTTGTCCCTTTTCCTGATTCAGGTTGATTTTCGTCCTTATATTTGTCACAAATCCAGAAGAAACCCAGCTGTTTCTGAGATCAGTAGAGAGTACTCAGTTTTCCATTGAAATTTTGATAATACAGTTGAAGAAGTATTGCAAATGGCCAGGTCCTTCTTTTTCCCCTGGTAATGAATCAAGCATGTTCTTTTCAAATAGCATGGAAACAGACATCAGTAAATCAATCTGGACATATTATCCTATTTATTCAAATATTACCTCTTTTCTCTGTGTCCCGCTTCTGGAAGACTGAAAGATTAAAAAATAAAAAAACAAACCACAACCCACATATCTAAAAAAGCCAAGTTCTTTTAAAGCTTGAGAATTATTATTTTTTCACATCTCCCCCAGTGCCTGGGTTGAACAGAGGTTTAGATTTTGCCTCAGAACTGTTGTAAAAAGTTAATTTAAGTGAGCTGCTATATTCATGAACAAGGAGACTTTTTACACTCAGTGACGTGGGCCGTTAATTGGACATCTCATTCATCACAGACCCTTACCAGAGAAAACAAAGTACAAGAACAAAACCAGGACCCTGGCTTTGTCAAAAAAAAAAATTAAAAAAAGAAAAAAAGTTTAAGGAATCTGCATTTAATCAAAACATGCAAAACAATCTCCAGATACGGTCTGGCAACAAATTTAGGATTTGCAGAGCTGAAGTGTTCATTTGCTTGGCTATAAATATTACGTTGATGAAAGACAGTCCTAACTCTGTCTTCCACCACTTCACTTCTGATAGGGAAGTTAAGGTTTTATGTGTTTGCTTAGAAACCCATTAGATCTAACCTTTCCAGGAAAATTACAAAGGGGAATGATAAATGACCGTCTATCAGTTCAGGGGAGGGAGAGGTTTCATTGGGGGTACTGCAGGGGTAGGTACTCGGTCTAGGCATATTTGATGTTATCATTCATGATGTAGCATATAAATGAAAATCAAAGATTGCTCTAAGGTGGGAGGAACTGCTAATGCTAGAGAGGAGAAAAAATTTAATATGACATCAGGCAGTTAGGAAGAGGAGCAAGAAAATAAGATTAAAAGTGGAAAAATGCAAGATATACCTGTGAGAAAACACTCCAAACAGAGATTTAGTGGGAGGAAAAAAGCAATAATATAAGGGCTGAAGTTGAGCAGAATATTAGACATTCACTTGCAACAGGGATAGACGACAACAACAACAAAAGCTAAATGAGCTGTTAGGTTTTCACAGGCCTTAGCTCACAACTGTGGAATTAGTAAACCTTTTCCATATGAATTGGCAGCAAACGCACATTTAGAGAAAGGAGATGATCTGTGAAGTGTGTGAGCAGAATTGCGTATAACCAAGTCAGAGGTTGCTGACTCTTGCTGACTATTAGATTCTTCAGCATCTTGGCAGAAAGATTTTCAGCTACCTATGCAAGCCTTGCCTCAGATCTCTTAATGAGTATAAATGTGAAGTCTGAAGAAAGAACCAAGAATTTGGGGTTAAATTTTTGCACAGTGGTGTCCCTACTTCACTGCAGAATTTAACCATCAGTAAACATGGAAGAGAAAAATACTGAGCTGCATACAAATAAAAGCATCACAGATACAGTCTGTTCTGTGGACTTAGCACAGCATGGGTTGTGCTAATTACTGATTTCTATTTGAGCATCTATATTGGGCTGAAACAATATCCTTGCAGCTGAAACTATCAAATTGCAGTATTTGGTGGTGGAGTTTGAATTTTATTTTGAACGCATCTTCTTGGGAAAATATGAATCAATACAACAAAACTTTATAAAGACTTTTATTATGTGAAGCATAACACCTTCTGAAAGAAACATCACAAAACAAAGAACAGTAAATAATTTTAAAAGCTCAGGAATCAGAGAAAAACAGTGCAAACCCATCTTTCAATTGGTGACAAAAGTGTATAAATATCACTAGTGCAAATATTTGCTAAAATCTGTGCATTTGCAGAACAGACTATTTAGAATATACACAGCATTTTATCCTCCTTAGGATTAGTGGCTCCTATTAAAAAAATCATATGAAGAATAATTGTTCTCTACTCAAATATAAATTTTCACACTTTGTCTAAAATTTTCCACACTTAAACCCCTGGTCATGTTTTACACCGTGTTACCTGTTTAATAACTATTCACAATCAACCTGGGAGAATAGCACCAATTTATCAGGAACAGGGCTCAGCTCTGAAAGATTATCAGAGAACACTATAAAAATGCTGCTGTTTGCAAGAGACCACTAGGAGCAGTACCTTATGCCCTGTAAAGCACCAGGGCAGTTTTATTAAGGTCAGATGGCATTTGAAGAAAGAATCATGAAGAAACATATTAAAAAAAGGTTTTTATAGAATGGTCTTGTTGTGAGAACACCTTAGGGACTTAAATGCATGCATGCCTATATTGCTTGATTTTATTTCCATGACTTCATGTATAGTCACCAACTTCACCAGTCAAAAAGTTTTCTTTCTTATCACTGCTGTCCCAAGACTTTACTGTACCCATGTTTCATACAGCATGAAAATAAATTAGGCTTTTGTCAGTCTCACTGAATATTTTAAAAAATCCAACAAAACCAGATCAAAGAGCAAAGATTTAAAATGCAGATTAAAAAATGTTCAAAATACATCCTTTTATAATGAATTCATTTTTAGGGTGTTAAGCCAGGAATTGGTGTCCCTTTGAAGACAGACAGTGAGCCCAGCAGTCCAAGGTAGTCTCCAAGGAACAAGGAGAGCAAAACCAGGGAGCCAAGTTTTAGTGCGGCGAGACCCAGAAGGGGGAAGAAGTGCAGAGCAGCACATCAGCACAGTCCTGTTTCTGAGCTCTTTTCTCAAGGAAACACCTACTGATTCTGCAGTCACAGGTAGCCTTGCAGGAGATAAACAATCCTATTGGTGAAGTCTTGAGTCAGACCTCCCCCTTTTTTAGGTACATTGACCAGCACACTCTTTAAAGCTGGTTTAAAAACATGCAGGTAAATGAAAATGTGAAGAAAATTCTTTTATAAGGTGTTTTCTTATAGCTGTATTTCTGACTTAGCTACTGTCCAGAGAATCACAACAGTTGCACCATTTTTTACTTTCATTAGATTAAGATACCAGGTTATTCCTTAAAATTGCCTTGACTATGCTAAGGAGTTCTGGATTTTTAAGAATCAGTGCACTATAGAACTAGTCCACCTACCAGACTGATTTTGCACTGATTCTCTGCATCTTCAAGTTTCCTTTATGAAGTACAGTCAACAATACTGGAATGACATATCCAGCATTAATCACAGTATTATGACATTGTCTGTGACAGTCTCTATGTTCTTATACCCCAATGTGGCTTCACATCATGCTGTTATTCCATGCAGATCTGGCTGTTTATGCTAATATCCCCTCCATCTTTCCTAGTCCTAGAGAACATGTTTGCAAGAGGGAATCCTATTTTAAGATTGGCTTCTTTGTTCCTAGAAGCATGACCTGACATTCACTTGTGTTACAAGGAGTTCATTCTCCCAGCATATTTTATCAGTCCCTATTGTTATTTTCTATTTACCTTTTATTTTTAATCATTTGCTAATGTTACCAGCAATGATTTTATACTGTTTTTCCTACCATCACCAAGGACAGTCTATGTAGACAGAGAATAAATTCCAGAGAGACCCACTAGAAACCTCTTGTTGGACAAAGATTTCAGTTTACAATTGCCTTTTACATTCCGTTGGTAACTAGGCTTAACCTGTGCAATATTTGCTGTGTGTATTGCATGTACTCTATTATACCAAAATATCGTGGGAGACTAGATTCTTCATGGGTGTTTGTTATTTCAGCACACTTTTCTTATCAATCCTCTTTGTGAACTTAATTCAATTTTTGACAGATCTCTTTTCATGCAAACCTTGCTGAATGTCATTAATAATTACATTTAAATTTTTTTTTTTCAGCTGGATTGCCTGGATCAATGCTTTCCAGGTCATGCTGTTTACCTTCTTGACAGTAAATGAAAAACAAATAAAAGAAACTAAATGTACAAGCAGAGAAAGATACAAGATAAAGTGTATGAATTTGCATTTTGGACTTTTTTGAAATTATCATTATAATGAGATGTTCAATTTCAGTAACTGGCAAAACTTTATAATATGATTTTAATACTATAGCATTTTATGTAGAAGTAAAAATTAGATTTATATTTTCATTTAGTTTTTGTGTTGCTGCTGGGAAGAATTTAATATGTGTGTACATATATTATTTAAGTAAAGTACATATATTATTTAAATTGAATTAGAACA
Source organism: Melospiza georgiana (assembly GCF_028018845.1). Classification (NCBI taxonomy): domain Eukaryota; kingdom Metazoa; phylum Chordata; class Aves; order Passeriformes; family Passerellidae; genus Melospiza; species Melospiza georgiana. The sequence continues at coordinate 134,490,159 of NC_080430.1, read as the reverse complement.
TAGCACACATTTAACATCCATGTTCTTTAAATATATTTATTCTATTGGAAGATAGAGACTGACAGTATTTTCCAGATGACAATCTTTACACATGATTTGTTCATGTTACTTTGGACAGGACTTAGAATTCAACTACAGTACACAAAAGACCATTCAAAATATCTTTATTTTTTTATTAAGCATTACTATTTGCCTGTGCTGGGCACCATGAGAGAAGAAAGAAATTGTTAGGAGCATTTTTTTCTTATCTTAAAATACATCTGATTTAGGAAGTGTTGTTTTGATTAATAAGTCTACAGCATCAAGAAACTTCTTTACGCTTCATCACCTAAGCAGGACTGTCATCTTTGACTCCTTTTGGTTCTCTGCAGTCTTGAGATGGTTGCAAATCCCTCAAGAGTGTCATAACTCTGAACTGTAAGTATTTGATGATTTTGTAGGAAATGGTCACAAGTACAGAGTGATTTACAGGAGCACTGTTGTGAGAATACAGCTGATTGAATAACAGTAAATATAACCTGTCAAGGAATTAATAGAAGGAAAAATATATACATAGTGAGCAGAACATATGAACAGGACAACTTTTAAACAGCACTATTCAAAATGAAAAAAGGAAATACTTTTAAATATTTGTAAAATGGAAATAATGGAAATTAGCGTTTTTAAATTTCCTCTCAAGAAATTCTAAACACAAACTTTGTACAAATATAAAGTTGGTTGTCAGTATTGGCATTAAGCTACACACTGTTATAATGCAAGAAAATCTATTATCAGTTCTTGGGCTTAGTCACTGAGTTCCTTACTGTTTTCAAACATAATCAAGAGAAATAAAACCTGCACACCTTGGATAAAAAAGCAGTCTGAAGCAAACAGGAGCTTTTTCTATTGTTTTCAATACACTCCAGAGGCCAGCTTGGTTGGTGTTCATATTAGGACTTGACTTCTTTTCCCTCCATTATTTTCAGACACATTTCAGATTTCCACAGATTCAATTGCAGGGTCCCAGGTATGAGTGCTCTCACTGAGGTCACAAGTCCCAAATTTTGCTTGGTGCAGGACAGAAGGGAGACCTCCTTGGTGCAGAAAACTCACCCATGCCTCTTTTGGCACTGCAACACACTCAGAAACAAAAGTTTCAGGTAAAGTTTATGTCAAAATTCACAGAGAGCAGAAATACATTGATGGTATTTTGGGCTAAAGCAAGTGGTTCCACTGCTGCATTTTAGCATCATAAAAGACATTGTTGAAAGTTAAACGTAAGTATTAAACATGCTTGCAGTTCCAAGAATTCTTACAAGATGGCTTCAGAAATTTACATTTTTAAAATTCAGTCTATCACAATTCTGCCATGAGCCACAAGCTGGGACAGAATGACAGAAGTGTGTTAAGGTGAACTACTTTTAATGGGATTTAGGTGTCCAAAATGTTTGGAAATCTTAGTCAATATTCTTTGCATTAGGAGCAAATGGTCTTAGTATCTTGGAAAAGTGGCACTTCCTCAAATATTTATTCCCAGTGAGCATTTAGACAGCACACTAGAGTTTGCAATGTCATAGACAGTTGAAAAAAAGACCAATCAATCCATGAAACCTTATGTCATAGTGCCCTCTGAAAGCCTTCATAGTACGGTGTAGATTCAAATACAAAATGCAAAGATGTTATATTCTAGAAAGTTTATTCCCAAATCAGAAGTCAAAATATGTTTATAGGGCCAGTGGTCAGTGAAAAAGATGATACAATCAAAAGCTCCAGAGGTTTTTCCCTGTTATTTTTATTATTAACACTGTATCTGAAGCAAAGACTGTAGAAAAGGGTGAGGAGGAAAAAATACCAGCTGCCAGATCATTTTGGAAGCTGATCAGACATTTCCAGTTCTGCTGTGCCTTTTTTCCCCCTCTTTCCTTTCAACATAAAACATTGCAAAACATTGCAATTGCAAAGAACAAAGTGAAGGGAAGATAATCCCAGCCACCCAGAAACATGCCCTAGATCACATGGGAAGATCATGGAAGGAGGGAGGGAGGGAGAAGTACACCTCTGAGATATACAGCTTGTGTTGTCAAAAGCAACACTAAAAAGCAAAGGACCGGAAACTCATGAACAATGCAATTATGACAATCCAGTTTGGCCTTTCTGTACATATTCAGATACTACTTAGAAGCACACCAGCATCTACTTCATCTGCCAGCTGAAGTGTATCATTTTACATTGTAGTTACAGCTCAAAATATAAATTAATTTCAAGGTCTCAAGATCTGGACAGTTTGCAAAGAGATATCCACCAGCAGCTGAGTTACACAGGGATGTCAAGGCTTCACATCATAATTATTACAGTTCCAGTGTCCAAACAAGCCAGATGCTTCTTTGGAAGAAATAAGCATAAAACCTAGGCCAGGCAGACATGGGAGTTTTGGGAAACAGAGAAAACATGTTTTCTCATTATTTTATCCCTAGTAGTGTCAGTTTGTTTCACGGGGACCTTTATGAGCATTGGACAGTCAGACCAGCTCTGGTGTGGCCTCTCAGGGTGACGATTCGAGGCAGCAATGGGGGTCCCTGGTTCCCCTGTGCTTTCTGGGGCTGGGGGCCTGCCACCCATTCCAGGAGGAGGCCCTCTACCGTGGATGGCAGCTATCCAAGGGCAAAACACTTCACTCCTTGCTGGTGACACAATTTCATTTCATGTTCCACTGTTTTAGTGGGAGATAAAGATAGTTGCTATGGCAAGTGCCCATTTCTGAGTGCTGCTGTCTCCCAGGGTTCTTGTCTGTCTCTCTCCACATTGTGGTTTGAAACTGTCTTCAAAGGGGGACAGACAGAGGTGAGAAACCACTGCCACCTACAGAAATAGTTAACTAAGTCACAAGCTCATTTTTACACAGGGCTTTGCTTAAAAAGGGCGCCATGGCTCAGACCTTCAGCAAGTTCAGGAAGACTTCTGAAGGAAAACTGATTAATTCAGAGCTTCGTGGCAGGAATTACCCCATCAGCTTCTCAACCATCTCTAAGCAGGTGTCAAAGGAGCTGTAAAGACAAAAATTCCATAGGGCATTGTGGTGAAGTACAGGGGACAGATCAGCTTTTGCATTTTGACTCAGCTTGTGCCTTCATAGCTGTGAGGAAATCTTTCAATCTCTGTGCTTTTATCTCTAAAATTTTTCTTTTTCCTGTCAGACTGGTTTTCAGGGACATAGTGTCTCTCAGCAAGTACCGCATTGTCGCTGATTACACTGTTACCAGAAATTGGTGTTGGCTAGAATTTCACTCCAAAATCTATACATTTCTTTGGTAATGGACCTGTTAGACATTTATATTATGTTCATAAATACCAAAATATGTGGAAATTTAAAATACAGATTTGGTAAAACAGGAAGGAGTAACCTGTACTTGCTAAAATATGTACAATCTTTCTAACTTCCTATTTTCTTTCTCTGTTTAGCACTTTGTGATTAAATGTATTGTAAACAGATCAATATTATTATTCCATTCACATTTTTCAAGTGTTAGTAAACTTTTTTCTTTCATTTTGCAAATCAAAAAATAAAACTGATTTATAAAATCTTTCAGATTAAAAGATAAGGATGCTCAGCCTCACAAAAACATTTGGTCGGTTGATCTAACATTAACAATTATGTTTAGGAAAGAATTTAACAGCTACAAAACACAACCTTGTAAGCATTAGGCATAAGTGTTACATATTTTTGCTATGATTAATTTCCAAATAAAATATTGCATTGTTTGTACATAATAAAAATAAATAATAAATTGTATTCCTTAACAAAACAAGGTATCACAAGTACTGGGGGAAGAAAAAGGGTTCAGGGTGTATCCACAAAGTTAGGGCTGAAAACTTTCTGGCAATAAAATCAGCTGCAGAGTGACTTAATTGGAACAGCAGTTTGAAAAGAGATAGTTGTATTAATATTTTTGTATTATAAAACACAAATATTACTGGACAGCAGCAAATTTTAAACAATTGCATCTGGGTTGGGGTCAAGGGCTCCAAAAGACTACCTCAGGAAGAAAGACAAGTTAGCTGTACTCTCTAGTGTTCCTTTCTTCCCCCTGAGAAAAGACTGAAATAAAACACCATCGCACACATCCAAACAAATCTAAAAAAATTTTAAAATCTAATATACTTCAAGAAAATTGATTCAAATAAAATGACTACAGCCTTTAAAAATGAAAAATGTAGCAAATCATCCCTTGCATTTTCTTATGTGCAGTCTTGAGCGCCTTTCCTGGGATATGAAGTTATGCTGATGGGTCTGATTTCCCAGGGTAAGCCCTGGCCCTCCACAAATTCCTAGCCATCCTCATCCTCATCCGCTCAGCAATTGCCTTGGACAATGGTCTAAACACTGCAGACTGGATTCCATCAAGCTCAAAAGAGTGCAGAAAATAGATTTGTACTCTACAGTTTTCCTACAGGAGTTGGAAAAGAAAAAAAGAGTTGGAAAAAAATGTTTTATAAGGTAAATATTCTAGGGCATAATAAGGTTCAGCTAAAACAAAGGCTGTGTCTCAGCATGTGCAGAAATATAGCAATAAAGAAGGACTTCCCAAAAATGTGTGTTTCAACTTCTAAAATGCATAAGTAATTTTTCATTATAGCAAGGAATATAAAAAGAATATCAGGAAAGTAGGTAACATGAAATTATAATAATGTAAAGGCAAATTGTTAAGTTAGGAGGTTTTCCGTGATTTAGCTTACAAGACTTTCAAATTACTGTGTGTTTGCCGATCTAGTCTGTGAAAATTTTCATAGTTGGCCATTCTACATTGAGAATGAGTAATTTCCATACAGACAATATTTATTTTAACTCAAGGAAATGTTGCTTTGGCTTCTTTAATTAACCAGAAATCCCTAACACCAATTCTGGAGTGTTCACTTTCATAGGATACCACATTGATCCAATCAACAGCCCTTGCCTTACACAATATAAAAGTAGGAGCTCCATGCCTTGCACTGTGTCCTTGCATTGTAAAAGTTTCGTACCTCTATGAAATCCATCTCACATGTGGCAGAACTTCACCTTTAGGTCGGGTTCAAATCCTCCCTTTTGTGCATTTCTATGTGAACTATGTTTCATGTTAAGAGAATATTTGTGGAAAGCAAATCAAGAAGTGCTGTGAATCCTCTTGCCGTGTGAGAAAGCTGCCTCCAGTGTTCATGCAGCATACTGAAACAGCTATCATGGATGCTTTGTAAAAAAACCCAACCAAAACCTCTTGAACTGGCTAGCCTGTGACAGTGGCTAGCTGTGCACAGACTGAGACACATATTTCTGACCACTGGAAGGATTCCTTGTGTGTATTGTGATGTTTCCTACAGGCTCTCAGAGATGTGCATTTGATCCATGTGGAACCTTAGCACAACTATAGGGGATATCTCCATGTATCTGCCTTATTCACCAAGCAGTTTCACACACACTGGCCCATTTACACTTCCCTCAAGTAAATGATCTTTGCTGAGTATTTACAAGACATGTAAATTCAGAAAAAGTCCAATGAAAAAAAACCAAGCCCTGCAGGCAATTCCCCAGCTTTCCACTGGTTCATAAATAAGTTTACAACAGCAATTCCCAAACTATAGTCCACATCCAGCCAGTGATCTGATGATCTGGTCCATAGAGTGATGCCAATTTTGTCCTGTTTTTAAGTAACTAAGGGTGCAGGACAATTTGTTGAAAAGATGTGGTCTTAGCATGGGTCTGGGAGCCCTCCACTCCTGCTCTCCCCAAGGGGAAAAGAACAGTCCCCTTGTCTGTGCTGATAAATGGATCTAAGGGACTCACACCAGAACACAGTGCTGGGTTCCATCTCAGGAAGATGTTTTCCAGAGACTTGAGGGATGTGCCTCCTCCAAATTTGGCTGGCACTTGCATGCCTGTACACCCTGGCTGAACTGCAGATGGAAACCTCTCGATGGAACACACTGACACGGAAAGCCAGCAGTGGTTTGACCTGGCTCACTCAGAACATAAAAATTCATAATCATCCCAGAGCATGTGGAATCCAACAAATCATCTCCAGAGTTAAAATGTCTAAGAAGGCATTATGGACGTTACAAACAAATTACCAGACATAATCAGCCAGATAATCAGCTGGTAGAAGTTGGCAGAAATCCACTGTAGCAACATAAGTTTTGTAAAACTAACCTGAATTACGCCAGCTGAAAGTCTTAGTTTATTTTTTCTGCCATTGTGCACATGGAATAACCTGGGTAATTAAGTCTTTCTTGTTTTGCGCTTTGGGTTTTTTTTTTTTTACTTTTGATTTTTGTATGAATCTTGTCTTTATATACACATGCATGCCAATAAATTAAAGGGTCAACTCTCTGTTCCATCTGCTCTACAGCAAACCATTTGTTGCTCTTCAAATGACAGCTGCTTGGCCCAGGAACACGCTTGGCTGCCACAGTGCAGCACCCATGTGTGCTGCTGGCACAGCAGCTCAGTCCCCCAGCCCCACCCTGCCCGATCCCAGCCAGCCTGTGCCCGAGCCGCGCCTCGCCGGCCGTGCTCAGGAGGCTGCGCTCAGGTGCCACTGCAGGGCTCCCTTGGGCAGGAAACATTTCCCCACCTCGTTCATATTTTCCATGCTGTTATAGCAAGGGCAGGAGGTCCTGGTCTGCAACCATGCTTATGTTCCAAAATAAGAATAGCATAAGGATTGTCTTAACATGTCTAGGACTAGTTCATAATTTCAGATTTAGGAAGCTCTAAAAGCTCTACAGAACTGTAGCAATGGTGCCCACAATAGGGGGCTTATCAAATTTCTGCATTAGGAGCTTGCCATTAAGTTTTATTAATTAAAATTATCTTCTCTCACCCTCTTGAATTAATAAAATGCGGCAGGCATTCACTGCAATTTTACAGGCCATGGCTGTTCTGAAAATACAGTTGCTAGGATACCTTCATAATTTCATCCTCACGTTATATTGGTCTTTCAATTAATGAAGAAACATTCAGGTTACTTCTCAGCACTTCTATGCATGTGTTTGACCTGTGCCTTCGCTCTGCTTGTGTGACACTCCTCCTCTGTGACACTTGTGTGTTTGCCCTCTAACCCCAGTGTGGGAAACAACAGATTGACCACAGCCATTTGCAAACTGTAGCAATGGTGCAACTCTTCTACTTGGCCTTTTCATGTCTTTGTTAATATGAGGACAGAAAACCAGATGTCTTTACATACAATATTTCTTCACTGAATGGGCCTGAGAAAATAATGCTTTTTCAGGGGCTATTTTGCAAACCTATGCTATCCATTATCCATTTAAAACTTTTTACAGCACAACCTCAGCAGTATAATGCCTGTTAAAGAATGAGATCCTGCAAAATTATATATTTCTCAAGGCAGTTATCTAATAAAATACATGAGGTATTCTCATTAGATAGGAGGAGGCAGCCAAGGCTCTGGAAATACTCATTCCCAGGCCTGAATTTGTTTGAAAGTCTGATGCAATCTGATAGACTCCAATGGAAACTCACCTTGGATACACATGCTAAGCATTATCCTCTGCAGGAACACAGCCCCTGCACAACACAAAAAGCCTGACACAGTCTAAATGAAAATAAAGTAGGAAACAGGCATTATACTGACTTTCTGTTTACTGAATTTCACAAGCAAAGCAGAGTGTGCACCCTTCATGTTATTCCCAGAGTAGAATGGGATGTTCAAAAAATACTCTGGCTGAATATTTAGTGAACATTGAGAGATAAAGAATAAACAAAGGCCATATCTGCATTTCAAACTCTTTTTAACAATTAGACCAAATATAATATAAAAATCAAGTGAACAACCAGAGCAGCTACTGACACTTTCAGACAGATCACCACATCTAAACAGCTGATCTATAAATAGTCTGCTCACAGTATTGCAGCACATGCTGACCACACAGATGTGATCCTGCAAAGCAAGTACCAGAGATTGTACACAGCTGTTTTCACTTGGTTAAAGCCTGTGTGGTCTTTTCTCTAGTACAAAGTAATACTCTCAAATTTTTGAAAAAATTACAACTTCTACTGCATGGACTAATAGATTTTTTAATGTTAAATAGGCTCATTTTTGTCCTGGAAATTATCAGTGGCTCAATAAGCAAATAAAGGCTCTCAAAGAAACAAGCAAAGGAGTTTGCATAAAACATTAGGAAAATATTCCCAAAGCACTCCAGAAATTTCACAAGTTATTAATAATTTGACATTATTATGTATGATTTGTTGAACACACAAGCATGCTCAAGCAGACAGCAGGAACACCTACAACTGCCCAAGAGGCACACACTTCATCCAGGAGCCTGACTTAGCAGGGTGCTTTGTGTGAAAAGGTGCTCAGTATTCTTGGCTCTCACTGAAACCCTGGGAAGCTGAGGAGGCTCAGAGCTTGCAGAAGATGTACAGGGCATTGCAGAAGATGCTCAGCATTTAAGAGCTCTGGGAACAGTGGAACAAACTTTGGGTGATGCCATTCTCTCCCTGGGAGCCTCAAGAAAGATGGTTTCACTTTTCCCATGCTATCTGGGAGCAGTTTTAACATTTTTCTGTGCCTATGCTGCATCTTGGCAGTTTGCTGTGGAGGAAAACCAGAGCCTGACAAGAAGTAGCCCATGGGCCCCTCTGTGCCCAGGGCTCCCACTGCAGTGTCATCAGCTGGTGCTGTGCAGTGATCTGCTCCTTTCTGCCAGCGAGCCCCAGCCCATCAGCTTGTTCTCTTTGGGCTGCTTCTGAGGAGCCCCACAGCCTGTGTCAGTGTCCTGTGCATGACCATGCCATGGACCAGGCAGAAGGACTGGTGACAGAGCTTCCTGATGTTGGTGGCTCCCATGGCAGGGGAAAGCTGCTGCCTGTGTGAGCTGCCCCAGCCCAGAGCTCGCTCCTCTGCAGGGTTGCTCAGGCTGAGCCTTCACTGCTTGTAATGCCAACAGGAACATGGAACAGCACTGGGGACAAAATAGTGCTTTGATCTACATGACAAAAACTCTATTTGCTAGCAATTGACAAATTGACAAAACCTTCATCATCAAGGAGAAAAATAGATATGTGATTTCTGATTTCAGTTCCTGCAATATAAATGAGTTGCACACATATTTGGCTTTCTTTACAAAACTCCACTTGTTCTATTTGTTCTCTTTATTCTATTTGTATTAGGACATTGTCTTTCATTGTTATGTTCTCCACCCTCCTGTTATAATCAAGTCTTCTGCTCTTTGTTTATGTCATGCCTATTTTTCTTTAATTAGACCTTAATTATAGCCTGTGACTATAACTTTCTGCCTTTGGCTGTTTACAGAAATGGTTTTCTGCCTCTCTCTCATACACACGTCTCACTCCTATTCTCCTTTAGATCTCAACTTCTATATACAGTCATCATCTTTTGAAAGTGCAAAGCGGGACAATTAGTCATTGTAACAAGTGTTCCAAGGCTGGAAGGTCACATTGCAACTCTTAAACTTCAGTGGTTTAGATGTTTGGAGATGCAATGTGAAAAATGTCTTTGATCTTTTTATTGCCTTGGTAAACTTTTTATGGGGCAATCCATTTACCTAGTCTATTAGAGAGCTCAATAAAATATTCTGTGTACAAAAATACTGCGCTTCCCCAATCAGATATGTATATACACATACCCATCTTTGCTCTGTAAAATTTACGCTTCTGTGCAAAAGTCTAAAATATTTCATGAATAACAATTGTTTTACCCTCAAAGTCCCTCATGACAGAAAATTAGTTATTACCTTATTTTCTCTTTACTTTTAACCCACATTATTAAGCATCCTGTTCATGTAAGAGGGAGTCATGCCTCCCTCTTACAGAAAATGGAACCTTAGACCTGGCAAGAGTGCAGCTGATGGAATTGTAAGCACAAGTTAAATGCTTGTTCATTAAGCCAGCCAGATCCACATATTTCAGGTCAGCTGTTACCCTATTTTTATGTCAAATTAGTCCCACAAAGGTGCTTCAGTTTGCACGCACTCCATTTTAAAAGACCAGACTTCAAAGATGAGTGCAAACTCACAACACAAACCAAGGCTGGAGCTGGAGTCACCAGTTTGGACTCCTCATTGCCAGACCCAATATATACATTAAAAGCATAAATATATACATGATACTGGCAGTGTCATCTTCTCTCACATCCAAAATGATCTGCTTTTGACTTCTAGACAGCAGAAAAGAAATTGCTGGCAATTACAAAAACGTGGAGCCTGTTGATGATAGCCCCTTTGAACTAGCTCAGCTCCTGTCTGTGCTGCTTCAACGACATGAAGCAATCACAAAGGCAGCTTCTCTGCTCACAGAAGGTTCCTCTCCCAGGCTAAATAGCACTTTCCCACAGTCAACATAAGAAGCATAGAAGAGGGCAGACACTGGATTACATCTTCTCAGAATGTATGAAAATTTGGTTTCACTCCTCAGAGAGGACATCTCAAGGATCTGGACTAATCAGGACTGGTAGCAGCAGTGTGAGGCCAATGTGGAAGAAAATTTGCCTTTCCTGCCATTAGTATGAACAAGGGGAAGGTTGGGCTATGGACTGATATTGGGCTATTCTCCTGATATAGCAGGAGAATACCCTCACCTTCAGTAGTCATCTCAGCCCCACACACCCAAGCACTTTCCTGGTGGCAGCACCCATGGCAGAGCTAGAAGTGAAGGAAGGTCATGGCTATTTTACTGCTTCAGCAATCATTTACTGTAGGCAGTTGCCTACTGTGTTTCTTTGGCAAGTCTGAAGTGAACAGAAGGTGGATAAGGCCTCAGTCAAACATCTGCTGACATCTTTGGAAGCCAGTTCACATTTCAGTAACACTATGCTTTAAAAAATTGTTGAGATGGCAGAAAGCCATCACTGTCCTTGTTGTGTACCAAGGTTCATTTGTCCCAGCCTAAGAATACAGACTTTCCCTTTCTCAGCTACTGAGTTGACTGGATACTTCTCTTCCTTTCTTCCCTATCTCTCATTTTTTGCATTTGCTGTTCCATTGTGCCTCCACTCCATCACAGGTTTATTTTCCTTTCTTCTCCACCTTGACTTATTTGCTCTACAGATGGACCTCCATGTAAGCTCCCTATCTCTGGTCACTGTTCCCCACTGCCCTGTGAGCTCTCTCATCCACTCTCCATCTGCTTCATGGCATTTCAGTCCTCCCAGGGTAGACTCATGGAGGCTTCCCAGCCCTCCATGCTAGAGGCAGTTGTACACATTACCATTCACACAGCTTATGGGATACATCCCCTTTCTTCCTTCTTCCCCTGCTAATTCAGCCCTGCATTATAGAGGCATGTTGGTTGCAAGAGCAAACATGGTCACATCAGCAATCATTGAATTGGTAGGGTGAGAGGATGAACTGCAGTTACCTCATATGCTCAGCAGATTTTAGGGGGAAAAATCCTGTGGAAAGCATGATATCTCAGAGGGTCACAGCAATTCACAGTGTTAGTGGCTCAGAGACATGTGAGGCTCTTATTCCCAATGCTGCCAGCATCATAAACCTTTACAAACACAAATTTATTAGGCAAACAAAAGGAAATAACAGCAGCCTAAAAAAAAAAAAATTCTATTAAGCAATGTAATCTTACAGGTATACCAGCATCAGTGCCCTAACTGCTGTTTAAACCATGAAGATTCTGTGGTCCTGGAGAAAATAAACAATTCCTCAGTAAGAACAAGCAGCAGCATGAGGCCACTAATTGAAAGCCTAGCTATGGTTCTGCAGTACACATTGTAATCCCACTAGGCATGATGTAAAACTATTTTTATAAAGTTAGAAATGGATTTGAAAAGCTCAGAACCAGAGGATATAAATATAAAATTATAGGATAAAATATTGCAATACTTCAGATACTATATAAATTCAATTTTAAGACCTTTGGACCTATTCTCTGCATTGCACTATCAATGTAGGAATGGATGAATTCATTGATTTCAGTGCTTAAATTCATGTTGTCTCAAAAGAGAAAACAGAGCTCAGATTTAATCCAAGGAGATCACCCTCTGTAGCTGTATGTACCACAGTTGAGAGAATGTATACTGTATTTACCTCCAGTCCCCTTCAGAGGCAATATCCCTGTAAAGGAATTACTTACACTCAGCAATAATGTCAACATTTTAATTAATGTAGAATGAATCTGATCTCTTTAATTAATGTAGAATGAATCTCTGATAGGATCTAGTCAGGTGAAAGATCTGGAGATATGTACCAGTATATATCAAAACAGTTAAACTGAATTTTGGCTGCAATTCTCCCTCCAGCTCTACCCACTAGCACTAAAATATTATTTGTTAGATCCTTGGAAAATAAATTCAGGTACTGCAAACAGTAGTTAAAACAACTAAACAAGTCAACAAACTTTAATGAATGTCTGTATCTGATATAGCAAGAGAAGTAGAAGGGTATATCTTGATTTCTTTTCCCGTAAATCAAAAGCTAGGCAGGTCAGAGTGGAGAAAAACTTCTGTGCAGAGTACCCTCAATATCATGGCATGAGGCAAGTTATAAGCACTGTTCTCAGCTATCACACTGCAAGAACAACAGAGGGAAATTCATTATTTTATGCATGTTGTGTCCTAAACAAACAGTTTTCCCCCAAACTTATATAATGTCAATGCAAACTTTACTCATTCTGGAAGTGTGCTTAGATTTGCAGAAGTCATTCTTGATTCTAAATTCTGTACAATAAAATTGATTTTATTTTTCTGCCTTGATATATAATTGTAGACTTATTAGGGCTAGAGAAGACCTTTAAGATCATCAGGTCCGGTTGTTAACTTAACACCTCTGTGTTCACCAGTAAAGCCTGTCCTCAAGGGCCAAATCCACATGCCTTTTGAACACGTCCAGAGATGGTGAATCCATCGCTACTTCCTTGGGCATCCTGTTTCAATATCCAACCACCCTTTCAGTGAAGAAATTTTTCCTAATCTAAACATCCCCTATTGCAACTTCAGGTCATTTAATCTCATTCTATTGCTTTTTACCTGGGAGAAAAGTCTGGCCCATGCCTGGATACAGCCTCCTTTCAGGTATTTGAAGAGGGTGATAAAGGTCACCCTGAGCCTCCTGTTCTCCAGGCTAAAGACCTCCAGCTCCCTCAGCCACTCCTCACAGGATTTGTGCTCCAGCCCCTTCTCCAGCTCCAGTGCCCTTCTCTGGACACACTCCAGCCCCTCAGTGTTCTTCTTGTGGTATGGGGCCCAGAACTGGACACAGCACTCGAGGCACAGCCTGGCCAGAGCCCCGTACAGGGGACAATCACTGTCCTGGTCCTGCTGGCCACACTATTGCTGACACAGACCAGGATGCCATTGGCCTTCTTGGCCACCTGGGCACACGCTGGCTCATGTTCAGCTGGCTGTCATCCAGCAGCCAGGCAGCTCTTTGTCCTCTCATTCCCAAACCTGTAGCATTGTAAGAGGTTGATGTGACCCAAGTGCAGGACTCAGCACTTGGCCTTGTTGAACCTCACACCATTGGCCTCAGCCCATTGATCCACCCTGTCCAGATCCCTCCACCCTGCAGAGCCTTCCTACCCTGCAGCAGATCAACCCTCCTGGTTGTTGTCTGTGAACTTACAGGAGGTAAAGTGCATTCTTTCAGTTTTATTATGTCTGCACATATATCTAGGATATTGGAAAGATGAATAAAATCCATCTCTTGCAATCAGGACTTAGGACATGAAATGCTTCCTCAGTATGATGTTCCATATCATTCAGCCCATGAGATGTGACTGTGAGTTAACTCCAAAGTGCAGCCATGTGTCAGTGATGGCCTGAGTTCAGATGTTTGAGGCATGATCTAGCCCATTTCCTAGTCATGATCTAATTCTCCACCACAACCTTGAACACAGCCTCTCCCCATCACTATTCTTTAGCCCAGAAGTGAGTTTTAGCCTTAGTCTCAGATCTTTTGTCACCTGGACAAAGTGCAGAGATGATGCCTACCCTGTTAGTATCTTGCTGGAGACAAAGAACAAGTTCTTTAATTTCTCCATAATTTGGAGACTACAGTTTTGTGGTAAGGACTAAGGAGTCTTACCCTAGTATTATTGTAACAATATGAGGAAATTTGCTTTCTAAAACCAAAACAGTTCCTCTATTCAGCTTCACTCTCACTGAATTTCTCCCAGCTGGGTCCCCCACATGAAGCCCCTCTTGAGACACCGCTCAGTCCTATTCCTGATGGAAATGCCGTTCTCCACATCATTTTTGCAGTGCAGACTCCCTGTACATAGCATATTGAGGCGTCGAGATATAAAAATGAGAATATCTGTAGAGGCTTATGCCAGTCATTCCCCATTCATTTTGAGCTTCTTGCTGAACTAAAAGGTGCCCTTTATATCATCCAGCAGACATGCCACCGAGTCATCTATCCCACTATATGACCCCCCAGGCACTCATTCACTTCATCTGAAGAGGAACTCTGTGCAGGGCAAAATGAATCTTAGTCCCACCCTCATAAAGATCCAGCACATACTGGGACGTGGTGTGCATGTATTTATTGATACAGTAATCACAGCGAGTCACATTCTCTCTCTGTGTATTTAATGGAGACATTATTATTCTGCCCCCTTTGCCTCATTATAATAAAATCTTACCTTGGATTTAATAACTAAAATAAATCTGCTTGAGTCAGGCCAAGAGCTAAGTTAGTATTCTTCCTAAGGACCATCTTAGCAATGCAATGGAGAGATGACACTCTACATCAGCCAGCATATGATAACCTATCTTTAATTTCTCTCTGCTCTGGTGCTATTATCTCTTCTCTGCCACAGCTGCATGCTGCTATTGTCAGTGGTAAAGACAAGACATCTCTAATTAGAGGGCAGGATAAATTGCTTTTATCTACTTTTAACATGCTTTTACATGGCACCTGGTACACAAGTCTTAGCTAGGCAACGATAATTTGAAAAGCAAATCACTGCTTGGAGAAATATGATACATTTTAAAAAGAAAATTAAATGTATAGAATAGCAGAATCAACATATTGGAGATTGCTGAGCTTTAAAGCTGTCAGAAGTCTTGTATTCTTATGTTTTATATTGAGTTAAAATAAGCAATCACAGTCTATATACCCAGCAGTTTCTCTCCCTCTGTCTTTCTGGATGATCCAAAGAGCAAGCTGTGATTTTGGAACTATACATGCAACACAGCAAAGGCACCCTTGCCATACAGCAACTGTGTCTTCTCTGATGGTAAGTCCAACTGAGCAGTTTTAAAACATGCTCTACAGGATCAGCATTGACTCATGCGGAATCATCCCTGGAATGAACCCATTCACTACAGTAGAAGTCCACAATTACTGTTTTATATCATGCTTAATAAAAATGAAATGTTAAAAAATACAAATATTCAGTGACAAATGTTTATCTCTGGAGAACACAACTTATTAGCAAATTATTAACTTCTTCTAATGAGTGTCCTGTTACAGAAAAAAAAAACCTACCGAAAATTAGCTAGAAAGGTCCAAAAATTACTGATCTTTTGGTAGCAGCAACTATCAAATATCAGTCAAGAATTTCATCTGTCTCTTACATCTCTGAGTTCAGTTCACATAGCTGAGAGTCCATGACTGCTGTACTAAAACCACACTGTTCAATCCCTTTGCTGATCATCAGAAAGTATAAAGTGCTCTCCCATGAAAGGCATTGCTGCAGAGACATATATTCTTTATAATGCACTGTCAGTCAGCTTCATCTGCACTAGCAGAGTCAGGCAGAGCTCATACTTCTAACACATCCTCCAGGCTTTTGATTACACTTCCTTAAAAATCTGTTGAGCTTGTCGATTGTTAGGAGCTTTCTGAGATGTAAAAATTTCATAGATCCAAATGATGACTGGGCCAAATTATTTATTTGCTATTTACTGCAACTTAGCAGTTTGGAAAGTCTATAGAAACATCCAAGAGTGACAGCTTGCAGGGAAAAGCTCAGTAGAGCTTCTGCTGTTAGTTTAATGAAAGGGAAATCTCTTTGCCTCCAGACTATGATTTCTGGAGGCCCAATTTTCTCCTGTGGTGGTGTGCTCATTACTAAACATGCTCACGGAGCTGTAGTCTGCAGCATGTACCAGTTGCTGTCTATCAGATTTCCAAGTACAGAGCTGATAAAACAGGGTCAGGGAAAACATCCCAGGCTGGAATAGGGCTGTAGTCACATTGCATGAGTTTCCAGCTAATGATGAAGTTGTAAGGGTGTTGTTTTCCTTAGCTCATTTGCATGAAATGTTCTGCCAAGAGAAACCACTTGCTCTCTATGTGCCTTAATTTGTTAGTTAGGTGGCCTTCTATTTGAGCCCAGATTGGGTCAGAAACAAAGCAAAGCAAAGCAGTTTCACCAGGCCATATACTGTTAATTTCTCAAAGCCTCCATAAACTGTAAAAGAGATGGTGTGCACGTGGAGCCACTCACCAGAGCAGCCGGGCCGCAGCAAGAAGGGCGATGGGCGAGGAGAGGCAGCGCCATCGTGGTGGAGGTGGCCCAGGGCAGTAAGGAGAGCTCTGCAGGGAGACTGAGCCCCTGTTAATAACCTTGCTCGTGCTTAGGGAAGAAACACAAAATCAGGAAACCAACTTTTCTTTCAACTTCAAAAGGGAGTAAATTTTAAGAACAGGTTGAGAAAAAATACCTCGGTGATAGCCTGTAATAATATGCAAGGCAAGAAATGCTTGACTGGGATATCTTAGCAGACACTGAGCAAAACTATGAAGTACAGGGGGCAAGATACTTATAACAATGTTTGATGACTTATGCAAATCACAAATTTAAAAAGTGAAAATGCAATTTAATTGTCTGTTTCTAATACAAGCAAAATATTTTAAAAACAAGTCAAATATAACAATATTGCTTAGAAAGTCAAGCACTTAGAAGTTAGAAAATGCATTTTCTCAAAGTTTAGTAATACAGTCTCTGATAACCTCATCAAAAACCATTTTTGCATGGGATTCTGATTTCACTTAGGGCATGAAGTAGATCATGCTTCCTCAGTTAATGAACAACTAGCCATTCTTCTTCCTCCTGTCCCATTTGCAACCCCCTGACGCATACTATTCAAACAACCTTTGAAAATCAGAATGATTAATGTTTCTCCAGTGCTCATCACAATGTTATCCAAATCTTGTTTAATCACACTTATCTTCATAACAGCCTTGTGAAGTGATGGAGCGGCTACTCTTTATGTTTCAGCTGGGGACATGAGGCATAGATGGTAATCCTGGAGTGTCTGCTGATGCAGGGTACCCAACCTGAGACCTGTGAGACCACTTTTTTGATTAGCTGGCATTATCTTGCTCTCTGCACATTCAAAACAAAACTATTGTTGATGTCATTTGGAGTGATGAGCTTTGAGTTCACAAAGATCCGTCTCAGGCCAAAACCCTTAAAAGGCAAATTAGTGCAGAAGCTCTGCATAGTTTATCTGCTTCAAAATCACTTGGTATGTGTTGTAGAGATGAGAACTGAATCTACTTCTTTCCATAGGTGTGTAGATATTAGTGCATTGATATACACACACATATACACAAAAATGTGCATATACATTCATTTTTATTTTTTTTTCCCCCGAGGAAGGAGACAAATTACACTATTACAGATAATAAGTATCAAACAACAGAAAACAAGGATGGCAAGGATTTACTACCTAAACACTGCATAATATTTGACATAACACTGCTGCTTTGGGCTAATTTTAAATTATAAAGCTTTTCTCTGATTCTCAGTTTGCTTCTTTTAACATATTGGTATTGTTTTCTTGGAACATATCCCTCATATTTTTTCATCTGACTTTGGTCTCCTTGAGGCATTTTTACCCTGTGAATACCTAAGTGAACAAAAGGATCAGATTAGATGGAAGAAGCAAATTCAGCAATAGACAGCAACAAGCACTTTGCAGTACTTATCATCAGTGAAGAAAGTCTACATCTTTCCAAGATAAATAAGCAAAGAGAAAACCAATGTAAATACAGGGGTAACCTCAATGAATTTAATGCTACAGACAGAAAATGTACTTTTTCAGGGAGCAACACTGACAGAATCTTCTTCAACAGGAGAGCAACATTGTTCTAAATAAAGAATTCTAAGTGCTTCGTCTTCATCTGCTT
Source organism: Melospiza georgiana (assembly GCF_028018845.1). Lineage (NCBI taxonomy): Eukaryota > Metazoa > Chordata > Aves > Passeriformes > Passerellidae > Melospiza > Melospiza georgiana. The sequence continues at coordinate 134,472,069 of NC_080430.1, read as the reverse complement.
AGATAAGTTTTTGTTCAAAATACATAAAATTGGCCAAGCCATATTTGAAAATTAAGGCTGATATTTATGCTAATAAAATATAATGTATAAATATGAAAAAGAGGTTAATTTTTCCTTCACATTTGTAATGTTTTAGGACATTGTTTTCCTACATGGGTAGTGGATACACAGTAAAGACATTTATATTTTCTCTGCTGCAAGATAACATGACACAGTAATGTACACATGTAACTTGCATTGGTATCTACACACCAACCTAAAAAGGCTCATCGTCCTTATTAGACTTAATTAGATCTAGCCACAACTGCCAATTAAGCTGTCATTTAAACATAGAACCAAATGTATGGATCAGATACACAACTTGAATTGAAATTAGTCAGTCCTAGTTGCACTTTTTTCCAAAAAATTGTCTTCCTTGCCAAAGGATATATTAATTTTAGCTTTAATTTTTGCCAGTTCACTGTGAATGCTAAAAATAAAAATGGATAAATTCAAAAAGGAGATATTGTTGGAAAAATAGGAATGTAAATGGTCTTTAGTATTTATGAGTGACTAGGGAGTCCAGGCAGAAGGAAAAGTTTGCACTTACAAAGCAAACCATATACCTCAGAAATATCTTGAGCTTTGAGACAGAGGGTGTTTGTTCGGTTAAAACATACATATAAAAGCAAGCAAAATTACATTTCTAGTCAGTTCAACACATAAAAACTTGAGTAAAATCCTGCAATAGACTAAGCATGATCCGACAAATGGATCTTTTCTTGTCAGAGTGATTCTCATACAAAGTCCACTCTTGGTGACCCTTTCTGGGATGGCAACACAAAGTAAGAAAAATATAAATTTTGAAAAATCAGAATTCCATCAATCTAAGCACAGTTCAAATACATCTGTTGACTTTCAACACCAGTGTCTAAGCTGAATTTGAGATTTTTGATGGAAGTTAACATGCTTGGCTGGCAAACTCCCCCAGCAAACAGAATCCCTAAAACACATAAAAATATCCGTCCTCCTATCCACTACAAATTTTAGAAGGCACATTTCCACATTGGCTATGCTCACACCGAAATGATTTGCAAACAAAAACTGGAAAAAAAAATCTAGCTGTTACAAAGACTCACAATTTTTTGTTTCTGTGTAGAATCATACCTTTGGTTATAAAAAGCCTCCTGATTTAAAACATACATCAAGCTGATGATTCACATTCTTGAAGAGCATTTTGCACAAGTATTAAAGTGTCTAGTACTACTTGAAAATGAGGTGATGGTGGACTATTGATGCTGCAGCTCATACTGATTCAGCTCCTGTGTTACTGGCACCAGAAGCACGGTTTTCAGCTCAGGTAGAACCATTAATCCAGAGACAGCAGCTTTGGAACTGATCCAGGCACAGAAAATTTTATACAAATTCCCTCATGATAGAGAAAGCTACATTGATCCATCTTCCACTTTTTAGCAAAGAATGATAAAAGTTCAGATCAATCTCATTGCAGCAAAGCAAGAGAAGAGGGCTTTCCTAAGAGTCTAAGAGGAAAGTCTACAGGTTGAGGAAGTATTTTTTTTTATTGTTGCCTCCTCCCTGAACAGCTTTCTAAAGTGGAGACACAGGGAAAAGATGACAAGCAGGCATAGAAAAGATTTATTTCTGGTCAAGATTCCAAGCCATCCATCAATTGCTCACATGTAACCTAATTTAGGCACTCAAGCAAGTGAGGGAGGAAAGTGGATGGGAAAAGGAAATGTCTTGTTGCATTCAATATTCATTCAATAGCCAAAAGGCTATTCATATGATGGAAAATAATCTCTCTGATAATCTTTTCCCCACATAGTTTGGTATGTAAAATGACCATAATTTGTATGATAGAAGCTGACTTTTAGGTAAATGTTCCAGCCTCAAATCTCCAGGTTTAGTCTAAAGTTCTACCTTTTCATATAGCACTTTTACACACAACATCTCCCCCCTCTTTGGCAAGTTTTCTGGATTTTGGGACTGTGAATCTAATCTGGATTTGGTTGCTTGGGATCCTCCCTCCATGTAAACTGGAGCCATCAAGAACTTTTTATAGATCTCTGAACTGTCTTTTCCACTGTGAAATGCATTTGTCGTTTTCACCTTGTCAAGCTGTGTCACAGTGGGTATCAACCACAGCTCGTGCTGGGCAGCAGAAGATTTACAGGAGAATGGCCTCATGATGTTCCCTCTCTAGAGCAGGACACACCACCACAGTCCTGGCTGCAATGTGAAAGTTGGTTCTTGCTCCTAGACAGGGGAATCTAACCCCTTAATAACTTTCCCAGGGCTAGACAGCAGTGTCAGGTTTTCTCTGTTAGCTTTCCTTGAGAATAGCAGAAACAGACAAAATTTCCTGTAAAAACATATGTACATAGTAAAAATTATGACCAAAAAATGTCTTTCCAAGACAAACAATCCACAGCACCATTACCTTTGAGAGTTCAGGTATGTATTCTCATATGTAGGTAAATCTGGTTTGCAACTCTGAATGATTCACAAATTAATGACCTTAACTCTTTTAACAAAATTGCAAACTTCCATGAAAAGAATTACACCAATTTCTTTCCTTACCATGTTTTTCTAAATCACAGAAATCAAAAACTCTGACATCGCTTCATCTGAGAATGCCTTCTTTCCTGAAATTCATATTTAGACAACATATTTATTTTTTAAAAGCCTTGCTTTTTTGAGATTGAACTTGAACTGTACTTGCTGTTAAGTCTGCATTTACAAGGCTAGCAGCTAAAAATAACACATGAGGAAAGAAGTCGTGTGGAACAAGTCAGGGCACAACACAAACATCAAGAAATAAAATTCTTTGCAATATTCTGAACTCATAAAGAAGAAGTTAAAGTTCATGGTCACAGAAGAAAAAACTTGCACAAATCCTAATATGGTAGGCTAACTATTACTATAAATTGAAATGCAGCCTAATCCAAAGTATTCTTTGCATAGTAGTATGCTAGTATGGCAATATAAGTAAAGATGGGCAGCTGATCAGGTCACCACTTTTTACACACTCTGATTGTTGTAAGGTGTTTCCTGGATTTATGCAGGACTGGTAGCAGAATTTAAAGATACTGATAAAAATGTAGAAAACCACTGCCATGAATAAAACCATCCAAATGATCTTCAATTTGAGATACAGTTCAGAAATCAGTTGATTTCAGTCAAAACTCTTTATAAAATTGAAAAGACAATAAGTTCTGCTGGACTGCAGCATTATCTATTGCTTGCAAAGTGCTTTGAAGTTTTTAGGAAAAGCTTGATCAGCAAGATATTAAAATATAAATAAGCCACAACATGAATTCAATATTTGTATATTGAAATAATTTCAAGTTAGATGTGGGTAAAACAATTTTTACTGAACTTTTAATGGTGAGAAACAAAGGTCCACAAGAGTCAGTTCTGTGGGATCTTCAACTTACTATATCTTCCCTAACAGCAGTAAGTCATCATCTTGAAAATATTATAGAATATTTCCAGTATTAGACATAACTATGATATTACTAGCACAGCCCTCTGTAATGATTCTTAGGAAAATGATTCCATTTATGGTAGTTTTCTAATAATTAAATTTCAAATTAGAACATTTATTTTTGAATCTTCTTTGCCATGTGGTTAAAAATTCTGCTTTTACCCAGTTTTGCTTCAAAATAGGAAGGCTAAGACTCTCAGACTGCCTGCTCAGAAAGAGCCATGTGCTGCATTGTGTAGCTGACTGGTGTATACATAAATAACAGGGCAGGATAAAGTGGATTTGTGAATGGACCTAATCGTGTGCACATGCAAACCAAGAACAGTGGCCTTTTATACTGCTGTTTGTGCAACACAAGTCATGGAAACATGAAGCATAAATGTGCTGCTGCCTTTGGGCTACTGAGTAGCTATGGCACAACAATTCATCTCAAATTAAATGGCTCCAAAGACACAAAATAAGCATGTCATTCACCTGCCAGCCCTTCCTTTATTATGCCTGATGCATCATGCTGTATTCTTCCACTGTGGGTGGACTGTTTGCACCACTGCTGGTCTGCCCCTGGCTGCAGAAGTATCACTGAGTTTTCTTTCAGCAAAACTGCTTTTATTTGGCAGCATCATGACATCTATCACAAGAGTCAAGAGCAAGTCCTTTTTGCTGCTTTGCCAAGATCTTGATACTCACCTCCGTGTACAGTGAGCAATTTTGCCCTGAGCTAATGCAATTCTTGACCTATCTAAGAATACTGAGAATCAAACCACTCTCTCGGGAGAGGCAGATTTTGCAGAATAATATCAAACTCATCGAATCACCATGGCAGCAGAAAGAGAGACAGAGTTCTACTGAGTGAAAAGATCTACAGATTGGAGGCAAGGACACAGGGAAAAATACCCTCTTCCCTCCCTTCCTCCACAAATACTTCATAAAGAAGTTCTAGAAAATAACTGTGAGGAGGGAAAGCTTTACCATTGCAGTTGGGGTGAGTGAGAGCCATCGAATAAAAGTCATGAGGCCTGGGGGGAGCCCAGGGGAGGTTAATCAGTTTATCTGTGCACACATGCAGGATGTGGCTGGAGATTATTCAGGCAGCAACTTAGTGCCTGTGATCCCTATCTCTGATGTTAGCTCAGGTGAGTTGGAGAACACCTGAAACATCTCAACTGGTTTGGCCCACTAATCATTCAGAGCACGGTTGTAGCACCCTCATTAACACATTTAAATCAAGCTGGCTACTGAGAGAATAAGCTGCACAGCAAAGTAAACAGTGAAAGAATTTGAGCTGTTACCAGCTCTTCTCATATGTGAAGAAGTATTAATTGATGGAAAAGCTACACTCTGGTAAAGTTTAAAAACAGACTTGCTGTTCCCTTCATAAGCAATCAAAAAGAAATATAATTACCCAGAAGTAAGGCAAGAAAAGAGGTAAGAAATGGATGTGGTCCTCTCTCCTTAGGTGGCTGCTGCTCACCTGCGAGATCTGGGATGGAGGACTGATGTCCAACTGTATCAGGTCTGCATAGGAACCACTACACAACCTACATCTCATCCATCCAGCTGCAAACCTGCTTCATGCTGTACACGCAGTACTAATGTATTCCTTCAAAATCCACAGGGAATAAGATAATAACCTAAATACAGGACTGGCAGTTCTGATGCTTGAACTGATGCACAGGAAGAAGGACAGAAATAATTGAGGGAACACCGTTTGCCTCCTAATTTGCAATGAGGTGTCAGTGAGGCTTGCAGTCCCCCAAATTCCCTGGAACCCAAGAGAGTTTCGGCTCACTGCTGTGGCTGGTTGTGTCAGGGAGCAGAAGGAAGGCAGAAGGAGGGCACAACTCACAGAGGAAGGAACACATTGCAGTTTTGTGTGGTGAGCATGTTCATTTTAATTGCTGGGGAACAATGCTACTCCACACCACCCACGGCTTGGGCCTGTGGCTTAGTGGCACAGTCTGTCCCTACACATGCAATATGGCTTGCTTGTTTTTTATTACTTTTAACATTGACTTTACAGTGAGCAATTTAACAGTTTCCTTGCCTGTCTTGGAGTGACACTTGCACGTTGCTTTCACTGTAGCTTTTTGTAATTGGAAGGCTGTGTTTCTTCCACCCATGACTCCTGCCAGTTTGGAAGGAAACTGCAGAGGAGCTTTTGGTGCCCTGAGATACTACCTCAGGCAAGCAGCTGCCTACTTTGCACTTCAGACAGTCCAACACTAATGTAGGGTTAAAAAGCACTCTTCATACATTGGGAACACACTGATAGCAAATCTGTGCTATTTTTAAATAATCACAATGAAAAACAATGTCATATTTTCCCTGATGCTGGCATACAACTGAACCTTACATAGGGTTCCCCTTCTTGGAACAATTTTTTACTAGTCTTGATTTGTTTAAACTGCTTTGGTGCATGATTTGATGGAATGTGTGGAGCAGAAGGAAACTTCGGATTGAATGCCAGATGCCTGCTTCATTCCTCTAACCTACAGTGTTATTAAAATATTACCAACTGGTTCTCAAGATCTATCCACTGCAACAACTTAAAAATAATTTGGATATCAGTTTTTTTGCTTACTGTTGTGTTGTGATTGTTGTCTCTGTTGTCACAAGTATGAATATCAGGTAATGGGTACCATTCATTTTTGTAGTTAGTAGTTTTCCTGGGGTGCTAGTGACAGGAGAAATGTATGCATTAAAACAAGCGTGATGGAAAGCAGCTCTCTTTATAATTTCAGCCCAGCTGCTGTATTGATGGATACAATCTTTACCACATGCTCCAGGTGGCTTCTAATGCCTGACTCCCTGCAGAAACCTCTATTTACACATCTTAAACCACTTATTGGATTTGAACAGGATTTTTCAGCCTGAGTGCAGTAACAGTGTTCGCTTATGTAATATTTGTAAATCCTGGCTTTACATTTCACTCACCAGACTATCTTCAGAGGTATTCAACAGGGCCTTTATGTGGTCTGATTCTTGCTTTTTAGTGAGATCCCGTCAACATGTATGGCTACAAAGTGTATTGCTAAATTTATTTTCCATCATTGTCAGGGGTTTACAATGAAGTGCAAGTCAATTAATCAGCCCTTGCTGAATAGTGCTTTTCTTTGTCACCAGATTTCATATAAAATTCATCTGAAAGCTTTGTATTCAAAGTTCACAAAGGTTAACCTTTATTCAGGGCATGCATCTCCAAAGGCTCTAATCAACTTGTCTACTGTTGTTTAAAACTTCACTTACTACTGTACCAGTTGCTTTGAATTATTGTGTTTGAGACCTTTATTTGGTGCCTGAGTGACTGAACAGACACACTGAAGGCTGAAAAATAAAGGGCTTTTATAATTATGGATGGGTAGAGCACTTACTAAAGGTTATATATTCCATCTTGTCTTATGCCTTACAACTGTCCACCACCCAGATATTTACTGTATGCTTTGTAGCTGTGCAATAAAACTTCAAGTGTTCTCATTCCCCCAGTAATTCTGTGCACAGCCCAGATCTTGTATAATGTTTAAGGGACTTAATAATAAGTTAGTGTACTAATTAGTGGAGACAACAGCAGACACCCATGATTTATAGCAAATGCCCAACAGATGATTACACTGCTGAACCACAAGTAAATCTTTTCAGCAGTGAGCCTTTACAATTAATTGCACATCAGTATACTTATTTTGCTCCTTTATATGAAAGAAAAGGGGGAAAGATGAAAATGTTCCCTTTGAAAGGTGGACCTTATGGTGGCTGCAGGTGTTTCTGCTGATAGAAGGCATTGGTATGCACAAACATAACCATTTTCAGATAGGATAAACTTCTATTTCTGTCCTCCTTTGTTTAGTATGAAATATTATTCTCCACTTGAGTGATGTTTGCATTCCTTTCCAACACAGTTGGTTTGATTTGTCACCTGAATACAATGACATACATACCAATGATCCATTACATGAGCTAACATATTTGGGATTCTTGAAGGTGGGAATGCAAGAGGACAGCAATCTGACAACATTTTTTTAAATTTCAGTGTAAATTGCACATCAGCATTCTTGAAACTTTCTTCTGAGTGGGGTTTTTTGGTTGTTTGTTTTTTGGGGTTTTTTTTTCCTCATTTTAGCTGTAATGTTCCAAATCTTATTTAAGGCAAACTGAGAGATAAGGAAATCTGACAGAGGGGAGGAGACAAAGAATTTCAAAAAGTAAAAATAACAGAAAGTTTCTAACAACATACTTTTTGCAAAGAATATATTTCTTCTTTAGAGAAATAGGTTTCTCCATTGATATAATAGAAAATTGAAGACTATGCACAGTAACCATTTTTCAAGCAACACTACTATATTCACAAGGCTGCTAATGACATGCTTCATGGCTTCAGGGCAAATCAATTAATCTGAACATCAATATCTCCATCTGTGAAATGAATATAATAATTCTTCCCTTTTTCTTAATTAATTTGCCATATTTTCTCTCCTTGCTTGCCAAGTGCCCATAGCATTCATTGTGGAGGTTTAATTCTGGGGAGCGAGAGGGGCTGACCAGCAGAGAGGTCAAGAACGCAAGGTTTGGTCCAAAGCACTCTTAAATAGTGGGGACATCCCCAAGAGGGAGGTCTTTTTTCTGCTTGCCATAGGGTAACACTGTTCTATGGAGTCCAGGGGTAAGACTTCTTGGCATGACATCCAGCCCACTCTGACCCTGTCTTTTGGTCACTGGCCAGTGTTGTCCATCTTTGCTGGACATTTGTGCATGAGGCTGTACCTAGACTCAGCTCCCTTGGCACAGTGCAACTCTGAACAGATATCAAAATATTTTATTCAGAATAACTCTAAGGCTGCCAGAAGCACAGCAATAAACTGCCTTGGTCTCTCATGAGGTACTGACTAAAAGCTCGCCAAAGTTGATGGGCAGTGCTGTCACTACAAATGGGGTCCGCGGCACTTCAAAACGATTAGAGCCAATTTTACTTGGGAACCGTCTCTTCCAGGAGTTACCTATCAGTCACTCTGCTGGCACGTTGCAGTCACACTGCTATTACAGCCTAGTCACAGCCCCATTACATGACAGTTGCTTTAGAGCACAGAGCAATCCCATCACACTTACTTTATATTGACAGTTGTACGATGCCACTGTCATATCACAGATATTTCCTTGTCATAACTTAGCGACATTGTAGTCACACGGCAGATACTTTTCAAGAGCATGCTGAATCTTTTGCATGGAAAACTCTGATAATGGCAGTCCCTGCTTAGTTATCTCTTACCTGTAGTTATGTCCAAAGCATTTTGTGGTGATCATTTCTTCTTGGTGCTTTGACTGTTGTGCAAAGAACCATGGAAAAGTTACCATTGCTGACTACAGACCAAGTCCTGGATCCTTAGAACCACTTCAATCTAAAATTACATTGGAGCTAATTATATTTACAGCCAGTTTTATATTTGATAGATGCTGCTTAATCTTACTGTTGAAGCACTAGGCATTTCCTCTGAATTTTGAATTGCTGCCCTTATTAAAGCTATATGAATAATTAACCATATGATTCTGTTTGCATGTTTTCACAAAAAAGGGAACCATCTTTTTTCCAAAACATTCATCATATAATTTCTCTTTTCAACTTTGTCACCATTGTGTTATATGTATTTAATAAGCAGCATGTGAGTTGAGTATCAATACTGTTGAAATGACATAACCCTGCTCATTCATTGACTGAGGATTCCAAGGAGAAGCCATCATTGCTGCTAATGTTCCTTCAGGTTTTTTCAACAAAATGCTACACTGGAAACGGAAATGGATTTTAGGAGACATTTCTCCATGTGTCTTTGAAAAGCAATCTTTTCTAGCTATTATATCACAAGAATATTTAGATGGGTAAAGAAGCAGTATATGGTCTAGGTGAGAGAATTTAAATCCTCCATTTCTCTCAGTGGAGATTTTCCAGTATTGCCATTCCTTATGCTTAGCTGAATATTAAAAAATCTTTTTTTTTTCCCTAAATCTCCATTACAACATGCCAGCAAGGAAATTTTGTCCTAATTCAATTCATCATCAAAACTCATCAGCTTCAAGTTATTTCACCGCAGACCCTCCTCTAGTTACATAAAACTTCCCAGCACAGAAGAAATAATAATAATAATATAAAAACACCCTCCAAATTATTATCTTTGATACTGTAATGAACTATTGATTCCATGAGTAAGTGTCCAAATATCCTGTCCAAATAATCCTAGGACTCATGATTTGAAGACTGGCCTTTGTCCCATGTTCCCAGCCTTATGGCTGGACTCCATTACTGATCCTACCCATCGCAGGAATTGCTGCTTTCTTTCAAGCACTGAGCCGGATATAGCAGAATAATTTTATTTCTTAGTTGCAGGCAATGTCTGCTGAAGACAATATTATGTTTATTTTTTAATTGTAAGATGTGAGGAAAAAAATAATTTTAGGTCTTTATTTTAATTATTTTCTTTTCCAGCTCCAATTTTATTTAATTTTTATTATTTTTTTTCTTTCCCCCTCCCTCCTTAATTTCCCAAAAAGCTATTTGTTTGCTTTAAATTAGCTCAAAGAGATGTGCTGGTCCTCCCTGGGAGTTGTTTCTAAATACCTCAAGAAGCAGCTCACTACACTGGATGTCATACCACAGCACACCCATTCTGGAAAGGGGACTGATTTTTAATACAGGCTGATACATTGACTTGTTTTCCTGTATGTTGCATTGTGGCATTATTTTCTAATTCTTCAGCTAGTGTATTTGACATGTGCCTCTAAGTTCTTTCCCTATATGTCTTGTTTTCAAATGTTCTTGTTCACAAAATGAACAGCATGCTACAATTTGCATCAAAGCTTTACAAAATTCAAAGACAAAAGCTGTCCTTGAAGACTCTATCACTGATACCAGCGGTTGCAATATGGATCTTGAAGCCCGAATTTTAAAATTACAATCCCTTTGCCCTTTGACAGGGTTCAAACTTGAGTATGACAACGTCAGTGGTATGAAAACTAGGACATTTTTACAAGAAAATCCAACAGAAACCATACAGGTTTTGTATCAGCATACTTTATAGACTGTCTTCTTGTGCCAGTGCTTATAAATGACATAGGTACATGGTGCGCCAATGCAAAACTACATTAAACAAGAAGCCTGATGTTCTGATGATGATCTAACATTTACTCTATTTGATACCCTTAACACTTGTACTCATTTTTAGCATTGCATTACTTGGTCTCTTGAAATAAAATCAAAAATTAAATAATCTTAGTGGAAAGTCAAATTAGAAAATTAGAAATAAGTATTAACATTTTAAGAAATAACCAGGGGAAAATGAGAAAATTATCCCACAAAAAAGAGATTCTATTAATACAAATGAAAAAGAAGCTAATCAAGAGGAGGAACATGAACACCCACAAAGGAGTTTGCAAACTGTCCTACATGGATTTTATTCTTATGATTATAGAGATAATATCTGATGATGAACACAAAAAACTAAACCCTACTTGTACTGTTATATGAATAAAATCATAAGCAGCCACATTATGCCAACCTGCCAAGTGAAGGCTTCCAGTTATTTCCCTCCTCACAGCACATTGCATTCTGGCACTGCAGACAAACTCAGCATGGAGCAGATCTGCAGCCGGTCAGTGGCCTCCAGCTTCAAGATTTCTACCAGAAAGCAACATGCAACAGATGTTCATGTGGTCTTGTTTTGAGGCTCTGCATGGTGGGGCAGATTTTGCACTAAAAAACCCTATGTTTTTTTAGGCATCAAGAACTCACCTCCAAAATTCAGACCTGAACCCATGAACTGAAATATGGTCTATGCCAGCTTCAAAGGAATTGCTCAGGAAGTAGGCAGTCTTCTCAGAATACTCCATCCCAATATACAATTTTGCTAGCACCTCAAAACAAACATATATTTTTTCTCACTTTGGAGGAAAATTGGTTGAAAGCATCTGTTTTTCATGCCTCCACACTTTTTTAATTTAAAGAGCAAACCCAGAAATATATAGCGGAACTAATATGGGCTACAGTCTTTTTACACTCATATGTACTATCTGTAACTGAAGCAATAAAACTTTCAAATACAAACGACCTTTTTTATGTCCACTTTTATTTGTCTACCATTCAAATAATAAAGAAAGTCTATAAAATAGTTCTACTCTGTAACTCGTGAAGTTAAATACAACTCACCAAAATAATGAAGGAACAGCGTTCTTTTAAATATAGATCCGGTTGTAGCTTAATTAAAGTTAAATACATTCCATTGCTATGAGGCACTTCACAGCAATACACAATTTATTATCTGGAATTAGTCACTGGGTGAAAAAAAAAGAAGTTAAATGCTTGCTGTTTTGAGGTAGTAGAAATGTAGGATGCTACCAATCTATTTTGTCATTATTTTTAACCACGCTAGCAATTAGTTTCATGAAATTATAAGCAAAGACAAGGAGCTGATTCTTGGATTCTTTTTCTTCATGCAGATAATTTAATTGTGCTTCTATATATTTCAAAATATAAAAATATGGTAAAAAGCTTCATGTAAGTATGTATTATTTTTAAAATGTTTATGAATAGGTTCATTTATGCATTGAAATTACCCTGTATTTTGGGTTGTTAATCTGCTTGTCACTTGGCATTACATGACTCGTGTGTAATGTTTATTGTATATTATTCAGATTTAAAGTTTATGTACAGGGCCAGTATAAGTGCCATATAATCTACAGCAAGAAAGTCCTGGGCTAGAGAGCTGGTCTGTCTCTCTGGTTGCACAAACACTAAGGGGATGACTGGCCAGCACACCAGAGAAATGTCTGCACCCATGGCGCCCTCGGCCTGCCCATGGCTGAGGGTCTTTGCTCAGCCAAGCTCTGCCCATGCCAGAGCCCACATGCTGCAGGACTAGCTGGCCAAAAAAGATGATTTCACAGGTCATGTGCAATGCAGACCTCATTTAACTTATTTAATAAAAAATTAGCTGCTCTGGAGTGGATACACAGATTGTGTTGATGGTTTCCTGAGTTAAAAAAATACTTGTGACTTAATCAGACCACAGTTCCAGAAAAAGGACCCCAATACTTACTTTACACAGAAGTAGGATTAGAGGGTTTTGTCCAGAAAGTTAAGTTTAAAAATGGAGATTTTCTTTCCTTTGTATTATAAGGATACCATGACTATGCATTGCAGAAGGTTCCTTAGTTATGTCCACAAACTTGCCCAAAGAAGCCCAAAGTTTGAAGAAGTTTGAATACAATTGAATACAATTATTTATGATTTGATTTTTCAGCAACTAGAGAATAGATGTGAGGTGGATCAGAAAATTCCAGCGTGATTTTTTAAAATAGTTTTAGGTAAACTGGAAAAATAGCAAAACATCTGGAGGTCAGAGTGACAAGTACAAGAGGGAACATACCAAAAAGCAAGTAGGAGTTAAAATGCAGATTTAAAAGTCACAGTGGAACTCTGGGTACTAACAAGCAATTGTGAGCCAAGAGGAAATATAATGTTACTGAGGCGCATGTGATAAGACAGAAATAATGAGAACAGAAACTGTTATGCAACAACAGTCTCAATGCAGAAATTATTCAGTGCCCCTGAAAAGAGCACTTCCATGAGCTATCACAGAATGCCAGAAACACAGAATGGTTGAGTTTGGAAGGCACCTCTGGAGGTCATCTAGTCCATCCTGTCTGCTCAAGTAGAAAGATAAGTTGGAGAACACGTGCACCTAAAAACAAGAAAGGAAAAAGGATAGAACCATTGTTGCACAGGAAATCATTACATGAAAATCTCGGGGCATAGCACATGCATGACAAATTACGTGGCAAAAGTTCAAAATCACTAATGACTGGTGCATAAAGATGATGTATCATAAAGGGTTTTGCCTAAAGAGAAGGACTTCGTTTTGCCAACATGTACCTTCCAACTTCAGTAAAAAAGTCATTGCATTCCAGCAGTACGTGATTGGATTGCATAAAGGTCACGATTACCTGCTGAGCCAAATGGGAAATGCAGATGAGACACCAGTTTCCTTTGATGAGCCATCCAATAACGTCATTGGAAAAATAGGCACAAAATCCGTCATCATCAGAACTTTGGGGAATGAAAAAATGTGCATTACAGTAATGCTGGCAGTGTTAGCAGATGGTATAAAATTGCCACCGTATGTGATCTTGAAGCGGAAAACAATGCTGAAGGACCAGCTGCCTACTGGAATAATTGTTAGGTGTCAAAACCAAGGATGGATGTCTACAGACTTAATGAAGGATTGGCTGAACATCATTTGGAACAGGAGACCAGGTGTGCTGGGGCACAAAAGGAGAATGCTTGTCCTAGGTACATTCAGAGGGTACCTAACACCAGCAATGAAGGATATCATTGGAGGAAAGAATGCAGCCCTTGCAGGTGTACCAGCAGGAATGTCACAACTGTAGGTGCCTGATGTAGCAGAGAGCAAGCCCTTTAAAGAATGCTTGTAGCCTTTATGGCTCTTAGCACGGGATCCTGCTGTAACTCCTACAGGGAGGATGAAGTCCTAGTGCAGCACAGCTTGGTCATTGGATCAAGACAACGTGAGATCAGATAAATCCAGATGTTGTCACTTAATGCTTTAGGAGAGACAAAATTTCAAATTCCATGAGAGAAGACAATGATGATTTGAGTTCAAAGAGGAAGATGAGGGTTATGAAGGGTGATGAAGGGTGATGAGACACTAAATGTGGGAAAGAATTTGAAGATGGTGAAGAGAGAAACAGTGATGGAAATTATTGTGCTAGATGGAAAATTTAAACTGCAATTGTAATAAACCATTAAAGATGAAAATAGACTAAATTCAGGCAAATAATGAAATTTCTATCCTTGATTATGTCAGTAAAGAGATATGTAATAAACTTCTTTGTTTATAACCTTTTTATTTAGGGATATTTTTTTTAATTCAACATCATTGTCCCTGAGTAGCATGAGATATTGTCTATAACTTTGAAATTCTAGGGAAAAATTTTAATAGACAATATTCTGAGAAAGCAATATTAGATGAAGAAATCTGAGGAGCTAACAAAAGCAGTTTGTCTCCAAACTATTTACCAATCTGTCATGTAAATAGAACATTTGTCAAATTATTAAAAAAAAAGCCAACAACAAACAAGCCACTTTTCAACTAGTACTGCTACTGGACTGAATGATAAATACCCTAAGTTTGGGAAAGACATGGAGGAGGATTTGTTGTGAATAAGATTCAAAGCCTTGCCCATTGGTTTTATTTCAGTGTTGACATTCATCAAAACTCAAGGAAATAACCCAAGTATTGCTTTGGCAACCTGTAAAGTGTGACACAAAATGGCCAGCCTGGTTCTCACTCAAACCAAAACCAATAGAGCTGCCATTGCACACCTTCATCTCTGAAATTTGAAGATCTGGAGAGTTCACATTTCAAGCTGCTTCAGAGGCAGTTGAAGAAGGAAGTTACCTCCAAGACTTTGATCCTTATTGAAACCTTGCCAGAAGAGATCCAGCTCTTGTGACTTCACTTTGTGCAACGAGGCTGCTGTCTACAGGCAGCAAATCTAGAAGGGTAGAGCTGAAAGCCATGAAATTCTGACCCTTGAAATCAATAGCTCAGCAGATGCCAAAGCTGTGCTGTAGAACAGTTTAAAAAGTCAGTGTCCAACTTGAAACTCAACACGTGTCTGTGCCAGAATGGCCTTGTGAGGCAGCTCCTGCAACAAAGGGCACCAACACAGTTGCCTGTGCTGGAGAAAGTGAGAGGCAGAGACACCAGCAACAAGGTCAAGAAAAGACAGGCATGAGCCAACAAAGTCTTTCCACTGACTTCAGTAGGATTTGGATATATTTGCAAATACTTTCTAACTCAAATGTCAGCAGTGGAAAATTTGGATGTTTAATATTAGTCTCTTTTTTATAACAAAATATTCTTGGCCTAAGAATTTCCAGGTGTACAGCATTTTTTGTGTTGTTACGTGGAGTAGATCAATGGTCTTTTATTGTGAAATACACTTGCATTATAACTGGTTCCCCAGTACATACATTTCTTCAGAAATAGATTGCCTTATTCATCCATTCCTATCAGTTTTTCATTTTGTGGTTCATTTTTTTTTTTCTATACGTTGGTACTGGATATAGAGAAGCCAGGAAAATTCAAGGCGAGGTCCAAAACTGACCATTTTTTTCTTTCTTTTTTAATGAAGACTGCAAACCAGCACTGATGATTTCAAAATGTATGTCTACAGTTTATAAGCACATCGACCTCCCTGCCATTCTGTGATGGAGCCTTAGAATTCACACAATGCCTGTCTCTATTTTTCAGATATTTAATAAATCTGGCTCAATGATTTTCTGACAATACTCTACCAAAATTATTCAGGCAGTCTGAGACCCTCTTAAAAAAAAAAAAAAAAAAGGAAAGAAAGAAAAAACGTCAAAACGACTGCTGTATGGATTCAATTTTGAGTCAATAAATTGTTGATTAATCTGGCTCATGGTGTGTATAAACTCAGGTTTAGCTCTATTGGTAATCATCTCCAGAGTGCCATACAGCTGCATGCTTTCATTTCACACCAAGGGAGCAAGGATTAAATCCCTAATGGATAAGACATATAAACAGGTTTAGTGTCTGCTACAAGCACAGTCCCCATGGCAGCATATTTGTGTATACAGCATGTGAACGTGTGGAGAGAAAAGAGAGACTGGTTAAAAAAAGGAAAAAAAAGCAAGGTGAAGGGTGACAACAGAAAGGAGAGGGAGAAATCCAAGTGGAGCAGGCAGTAAGTTTAGCAGGGTGCATTGCTGTTTGTTAGGCACCTCCACCAGCCACACTCAGGTGGCATAGCATAAAATATCTCTCCTGCTCTGAGTGACAACATATGTAGAGTGACAGCCTGAGACTCTGAGCTGTTGTGTGCAGGCTGCTGATAGCCCTAAACTTCTAACAGCTCCATGAGCTCATTAGCATGCCGCCCTGACCATTAGGCCTTCTGTAAAATGTGGTTTTACCCAGATCCGTATTTTCCATCATATAATCTTCACAAAGCTGTCCCAAGATCTCTAATATAGCAGTGTTAAACAGAATGCATTTGCAAGGCTTTCTTTTTTCTCAGAGAATTTTAATCCCATTTATTGGTAACTAGCTTTTAAAATGACATTTTTCCTTGCTGCATTTAGCTTAGTCCAAGGGGAAAAAGAAAAAAAAAAAGATGCCAGATGTCACGGGGCCAATAAGCAGGTGGGCCGAAGCTTCTGTACCAATTCAAACTGGCACCGCATCAAACCTGGTGGGTATAACCTTTAATTCAGTGCTTCCCTGGCACCAGATCTAGTGCCATCTGCTTAGCTCTGCTAAGCTGTGCTTGTTTCTGTGCAGGGACGATGCCAACAATGCAAACTGTCTCCTACATGTGCAGGGAATCATCGGTGCAACTAGTTTTTCAAGACCCATATGGTGGCATCTGCAAATGTACACTGTCAGCATTGCTACTTGTACCACCCTTCGTGTTTAAGAATGGAAGGAGAGAGCCCTGCTTTGCAATTCACATCAAGCTGAAAGGATATTCTCTCCCTCTGCACTTCAGCTTTTAAGGGCAACCCTGGGACAAAGAGAACATGTAGCTTTAAAAGAGGAGGCAGTATAGAAATCAAGAAACAGTTGGCCAAAATAAAAGATTATTTTATAGAAACCCTCTTAAATCATTGCCTGAAAGCTTGCCCAGTGCAGTTAAAGCAAAAAAATCACTGCATCTTGATTCTTGGGGCTATTAAATGGGTTCAGTTCCAAGTCACCTCAAGACATGAACACTTTCACTTGTCAGGAATGGATGTCATCCTGTCAGCTCTTCTCCATGAGGTGGTACCATCAGACAGACACAGGTGGCTCCTGCACAGCTACTTTGGTGTTTATTCCAGGCATTAAGAAGAATAGCTACCCACACAGAATGGGGAATGAAATGCACAAAGATGAGAAAACCAGAGCTCTTAAAACTCATTTCAAGCTCTCCAATTTAAGTTTATCTTTCTTAAGAGAGCAGCAATGCTTCCTTCCAACTGCAAGGACAGCGAGGGAGTATGTGGCCATGGACAGCTGGTGCCTCCTCCTGTCCTCTCCTGTCCTATCCTATTCGCTCCTCTTCCCTCCTGCTGCCACACACTATCCTTGAGAGCACAGGCTTTGCCAGCCCTTTGCAGAGCCAACAGGTGTGTGTGTGGCTGGAGGGGAAGGGCAGAGAGGCACCATCCTTGCTCACACCTCTGAGCACTGGCTGGGCATTTTCCACTCCATGATTTGGCCAGTCAGACAATGCCGCTGGCTCTGACAGGTTCCCACCTATCACTTATGTCAGATGGCAAGTTCCTGACACACTGCTCTGCCAGCCATCATCAAAACACCTCTGTGCAGTCAGGAAAAGTATGTGTTGACCACAAAGAGCAGCTCTCCTCACTGCAAAATGATTAAGTGCTCTCACAGAAGGCCAGAAAAATTGGCACTGAGGAGTTTGAACAAAGACCCTACCTTCCGATTGCAGATGCTGTGGTGGAATGGTTAAATACAAATAGAAGACTTTTCTTCAGTGGAATAATTTTCCACATTTGATTTCATAGGACTTCTCTATGAATCTAACAGTCTTCCAAAAAATCATATTTATATAGAGCATAATTCTACCTGACAGTGTGGCTTTAATCCTTCTTTCTTCTTCCCTTGCTCCATGTTCCTCTGATTCCCAAACAGTTCTGTAACATTTTTAAATAAAAGGTTACTCCAGCAGTTGGAGAATTATGAAGCCTGCTACCACTGTCCTTTGAAACCTCAAGCAGGTCCCTATTCCTACAACAATATGAGCTCCCCCCTCCCTTCCTTTAAGTATCATTGCACTCCCACTGCATCATCGGTATTTCCCTCTCTGGGTCAAATTCTGCTTATAGGTCAAAGAGGAGGCAAAACCTATTCTTAACTTGCCTGAAAGTTATGAACCTTCACTAATTCATAGCTTGGTTTCAAGGTGTTTGGATTGAACATGCAACAAACTGTGCCAGTATTATTTCTTTATTTTTAATTCTAGCGGTCGGGTTGTCTTTTCTTTATTTAGTGCAAGATAACTGATCAGCACCAAACACAGCTGCAAGCCATGTCATTGGTAATGAATGAGGACTTTTTTGTTGCTGTTATGAACTTGCAGATAGCTTTAAACTGTGACCTTTAAATCACACTAGTCCAAAACTGCCATTTTTAATTTTTACACTCCATATGTTCCTTTCCTTGACATTCTATCTCCTGAAAAAATTAGAATTAAAGATTATAACTAATAGAAATTAAAACTTCCTTTATGGAAGGACCAGTCTCTCTTAGGCAGAAAGATACAAGCAGAAGAAAGATTCTTTTATTACTTTGAGACACTGACAAAGAATTTATGCCACAGTAATCTGTCTCTGAGTGTAAGATTATAATTTCTTCCTCTAAAATAGTTCACTATGATTGGTATACAACCTGTATGAAGTTTCTGAAGGTCTCATCATGCATACTTCTACAAACAGACAAGAAGAAATGGCAAGTTTGATTTGGATGTTTCTAGAGTATTGCAGAAAACAGTTAATGGCCCAAACCCATTGCTTGCACTGTTAAGCAGCATTTTTGTTTTTACAGGGAAAGATTACTTGCAAATACTCCCTCTTGTGATCAAAGCTAGAAAACCAATGGAATCATTTCCCACTGGTTCAAATCTTTCTGATTGACATTGTTCAGGTGTTACAAGTAGCCTGCATGCAGGATTTTTAAGCCCTTCCATTATTTGATCTTGTAGAAGTGATGGTTGCCTTTCAGAAACATGAAAGAAAGGCTCATTCATATCCTGATGAGGCAATGCATATGCTGAGCTTATTTCATTTAATTACTCATGTGAAGAAGCCATATTTGAAAGGACATATTTGTTTCTCCTTTCCCAGTTGATAAGACAATATTTTAAAATTGTATTGGTTGGTAAGTCTTCAAGGAAATAAAGGAGTGTTTAAAACAAAACATCAAGGATCATTTTTTCATCTTAGTGTCTTCACTGGGCTAGAAAAACATCCTTTATTCTGACATAAATATCTTCACCGTTGGATTTCACCCTTTGACATGGAGCAGCCACTGGACATTATGAAGTGCAAAATACCTGCCTTAGACTTTCCAGAAGAGTGATTAAAATGCATACAAAGATCTAAAAAAAAACCCCAAAATACATAACCCATGTTTGAAAGGGCTTTTAAGATGTCTTTTCCTGCTTAGTCCAAAAGAAATGCTGGTCTTAGAAAATTAATTTTAAGCCCACAGAATGAAATCTGAGTTCTCACTCAGAAAGCTCAAGTTTGCAAAAATCCAATTGCATCTCTTAACTCTTTTTTTTTTTTCATAAAAATATTAATTAGGCCCTCAGTGGTGTGTTGTGCAGATTTAAGTCTTAAGTTTAGTGTCCTCACATGTTACTCATTACTGCCTGTTCTTTGTTTACCTCACGACTCACTAGAGGAGCACCACCGTTAGTTTTGTTCTATCAGTGACCATGGAAGAGGAATGACACTTCCCAAATGAAGTCTTGGGAATGGTTTGATGAAGAGAATTTTGTCTTGTTTGGGTTTTTTTGGTTTTGTTTTGTTTTGTTTTGATGATGAAAAAATGTTAGTTAAGGACAAAAATTTGCTAGGGAAGTTAGAAATTAATACCCAGACTTTGATCCATTCATGCCATTTCACCAAGCTCTAGTTGCCCTTTCCAGCTACCCAAGGTAAATTAAAAGGAGCCATGATCACTCATGCTTTTTTATGTGGAGACTAAAACTGTGAACGCATCTGGATTTGCTTGTCTTTCTAAAAATTACCACAAGAAATGTACACACACATTTGCACTATTGCAGGCTCTATCCGGAGCCACAGCCAACCATGTCTCTGGAGGATCCCAGCTCTACATCACTCTCCTCTCCTTGCACTCCAGTGCAGATGTTTACCTGGTTCTGGTTCCACTGGGTTTGCTCTTGAATGTTTTTCTGGGTGATCTTACAAATACCACTGAAGTTCCTGAATCAACAAAAAGCCTTTGCACACTATTTTACTGCTGCATATTCTATGCCATCTACATTCTATGTCTAAACCTATAAAATAACACTCAAGCCTTGGCCAGTTTTCTTCCAGGGTTCTCAAGGCTCAGCAACAGAGTGCCACATGCTCCAGAGTAAGAAATGATCAATAGAATGCGGCCCCAGCATTTTTGTTCATTTCACTTGTTTGTGTCAAAACATTAATATCAAATTATTTATTTCCTGTCTGTAAGCAACAAGTTACCTTGGTTTACCTTAGCTTCTAAATGAAAAATCTGCAAAAATACCAAGTCGAATAGAGCAAATAAGGCACAGCCTCTAAACCCAAATTTTGCTAGAGCACCAGACTTGCATTTCACGGGAAACAATGGTCAGGGTAAAACCCTTTAGTGCTTTTCACACTCCACTGAATACTGTTCTAGTGCATTTTCTTCAGGGCTGTTGAAAAGCACACACAAGAAACAGTCTCTGGGTTTTGGAAGTTCAGAGGACAGCAAGGCTGGCTCCCTGCAAGCAGGGCTGACCTTTCTAAAGCATTTATTCTGGCATTCCAGGGGCTGAATAATCTGAGGGACAGACATAGAGGACATATAAATAAATGAATCACACAGAGGAATATGAGAATTCCCATGCAGGATATGCCTTTTGCAATGTGTTAACCCTTTCTGCAGAGAATTTATGGACAAAGATGTTGTGTTGATAGCTCCGGTCATCTGTGCTAACTCTGCCATAACTTCATCCATGTGGAGTGAACTATGTATTCAGCAATGTTTGGAATGTTCCCACATCTGCTTAATTTGTTTCAGAAATGCCAGCAGTGTCACAAAAATGTTCATCTACATAGGCTTGTACAGGGTCTCAAGCTCTAATAAATACTACTACTTATGAATCAGTGACATTATTTTTGTATATTTAAACCGATTAAACACAATGAACAACAACAGAGACAAGAAAAGTATAATCCCCACTGCCATTACATTCCCATTTAAACAGATGTTTCCTTCCCTTGTTTTATAGACTGGAAGAAGTAAATTAGTTGCAGAGTTTGACAACACATTTTTTACAGCAGCTTACAAACTATTTAAAATCACTAAGCAGGAGTATTAGCATTGCATTTGCTCCAAGGCTTCTATGGTGGTAAAATAGGTTTAAAGGCACTTCCTGAAGCCTATGAATGATTCAAACCCACTTAATATGTAAAATCATATGTACATGCCTTCTCTCAGATATTACATGCTATGCCTATCTGCAAAGGAATACCCACCAGCACCTAAAGTATAGTCTTTATTTTTATTGAGGAGAATTCCAGCTCTGAATGGGATCAGTTGCCAACTACTGTAGAAACATATAATCTCTGTTCACTAAGAATTTATAGTAGGATTGTAAATCAAAAGGCAAAAGGAAGATCGAGTCAGTGAACAAGAGTATGAGAAATCCAGGAGAGGCTGTAGCATCCTAGAACACTGAGATGCTTAAGCACTCTCAAGATTCAGGTAGAATCCGACAGGTACATATTGATCTTGTCACAGCATATGATTATCCTGTTATGTCATTCCTGGTTGGCAAAACCAGTCCCTGCTTGTTCAGTTGATAATTATGCTCCATCCTGACATGCACTCACAAAAAAAAAAAAAAAAAAAAAAAAAAAAAAAAAAAAAAAAAGGAATTTTTGAGATGGAGTTGCACTACCAAACTGTTATAGACGAACATTGAAAAGCATGGGCTGAACATATTTTTATAAGGCTGTCCTGGTTCTTGCCACGATAGGATTAATTTTTGCAGAGGGCATGGCTAGGACCTGGAGATTATTCTATACCACCTAACTTTCTGGGAATGGGGAAGACCTTCCTTCTGTGTAGGGGTAGGGTGGTGGTGGCTCCCTGTGAGATTTGGTGAGCATTTGCATGTGAATCCCTCGCATCTCTTAAACACCTTTGTTATTCAATATCATTGCTGTTATTGCTAGTTTTCTTATCTAATTGCTGGATCCAGTAAATTGTTCTTATATCAACCTGTGCTTTTTACCTTTTGTGCCTCCAATTCTCCTCTCCAGTCTGACGAAGGGGAAGGGGAGGAGTGAGGAAGGGATGAGTAAAAAACTGGAGAGTGGTTTAGAGCAGTTTCAGTGGGAACTCCAAATTGGAGAACACCATTCCTAAAACACAACAAAGGTGGATTTCCATACTGTGAAATGCACAGGTTTCAAAGAATACACAAAACCTTGGTTTAATTCTTGTCCTCACATGCAGCACATGTTGGGCTAGGTCCTGCAGGAAACATTAAAGGTGGACGTGCATGAGTAAATATCCAAAGGTCAGGTCAATCAGCAGAAGGAGTTTGCACAGAGGCAAACTACCAATTTCAGGTATGCATGAGCAGGAAAAGATTTGGGCTGAGAAAACACTGAAATACAGTTCTTTTGGAGATGGCTTAAGTATTGTGGCAAATTAACACTTTCTCTTCCTGAAAGCTGCCTCATGATCTTTGGTGAAGGAAGTGACAGGAAATTCTATCCTGCTACAACCTCAAACCTCGGCTGTGTGGCAGTAACACTTGCATGGTGTCAAGGACTACCTGGTCTAACAGCCTTCACACCCCTAAGATGCCAATATACTCTTAGTGCAAAAGATAGAATCAAAGATTAATAACATTAATGACATTCAATCTGCACCCATCCTGAAGCAGGGCAGTGAGGTAACCCATGGCGGTGAGACTGAGAGCTCCACATTATGGGAGTGGAATCAACAGTTCTTTGTTTTCTTAAATCAGAAGTTTGCTACAATGGACAAGCAGTGCTTCTCCTAATGGCTTCTGTCTTTCCCAACTTTGCAACTTCAGCATAGTCTCAAAGAAAACACAGACAAGAAAAAAAATCTCTGTAGTGCATGTAACAGCTTGTTCAATGTAAGGGAGAGAGACACTGTGGAATCAAAAGAGGACAACAATGTTTCAGAGAAGTCTCCAGATGATGAGAAAACTGAAGTAGATTAAACATGTTGGCAAACACACTCTTTTAGTCACTTTTGCAACTGAACTGCTTGATCCATTAGAGGAACGGCATTCAATGGCCTAGCTGCCTACCTGGAGGTTGGCATTAGACCTCTGACAATATGGTTATGAGGAAGATGCAGGAGACAAAATATCTATTCTTCACAACAGAAGATTCATATCAGAGACTGTACAACCATATGACCGAGCAGACGGAAAGTTTGGGACACAAGATACATGAGCAAAACTTCAAAACCATTTAAGACAATCTGAAGTCTGTAGAGCAGAAATTCAGGAGAGACATGAAGAAGAATACCATCTAAAGAGGGAGAATTGAAGAAAATCATGTTGGAAGTTACAGCAGGAACACAAGGACAGGAAAGTACTGGCACAGCTAATGCAAACTGTTACATTGATATATATGTCTTGATCTAGAATAACTCTGTATTTGAACTTTGTATGCATTTAAAAGAAGGCAAAGAATAAATAGCATTGAATTGGCTTGAATGAAAATATAGTACTTAGGAAATGAGAATTGAAATCTGGCTAAGAAAACCAATGGTCCCACAGAAAAATAAATGTAGATAACACACCTGTAATTTAAATTGCAATGCCTGAAGTGACTCTAGCAGCGCTGTCATGGGGTCTAAGAAACCTACAATGCAGCTAGGTGCTCTATGTGTAACTCTCCCACAGCTCTGCAGATTTCTATGCTAAGAGAAGCAGCAGTGAAAGTAAGAGAAATTTGAAGTACACTGTGAGTTTAATTCCAAGAAAGGACCAAACAATCACCTGCAAATTATTTGGAAAACAAACAAAAAAACAAAACCCAAAAATTAAGAAAGAAAAAAAAAGAAAATCAAAACCAAATCCCCACAACAATGATAATGACAAAACAGGAAAAGAAACTGAAAAGCAGTTAAGTGGTGCACTCTGAAATGTCTCCGCTGAATTATGATAAGTATGTATTAGCTGCAGTATGTTTATCTATGTCCACAGGAGAGGATTAGCTGCAAACATTCTTCTGAGATAAACCAGAACTATTTGGTGCTGGCACTGTTAAATTTTTGTGATATGCAGGTGTTTGAAGTATGTGTGCAGCTTCCTCATTGGTTTTGTTCCAGGTATTTCCACTGAGAGCATTTTTAAATACTAGATGTGACAAGGTACATAGAACAATGTCAAACACTCTGTGCATCTAGCAAAAATAGCTTTATTCACATTGAAGCTTAAAATAGTTTTGTTTATTAAAGGCAATGAATGTAAATATTCCCTTGGGGTCAGTGAATTTCACCCACTTCCAGTTGGCAGGCATCCCCAGAGGCTGCGCAATACAGTGCTCCTTACAAATGGATGACAGCACAGCTGCCCCATTTCTGACAGGAGAGAGAGAGGGCATGGTGTGAGCAGGGGTTTAGGGGCCCTTGGGCAGAAGGGTGGGTGAAAACAGTCCTCCCCAGTGCCTGGTATCTTAGCAGTGCACCTGTGCTGCACCAGAGCCCTTCTCCCAGCCCACTACAATTTCTGTCCCGCTCTAAATGGCTTCATACAAAGTTAAGATCTGCAGTTTGTCACCTCCCACCTCTTCCTGTTTCCAAAGCCCTTCAGCTTAGCTAGGCTCCAAGGGTCCGATTTTCCTAACCCTCTTGAGGTGGCAGGTCTGGAAGATTTCTCAGTGACTTTGAAAGTCACCTGCTTTCTCTCTGCTTGGTTTCTTTCTGATTTCCTCTGCATCCTTATTGCCCTAAATGTAGTAGCCATTATTTAACAATAATTTAGGTTTTTATTTCAGAAGTGGTGCTCTATGTGACATACAAAATCTAGGCACAATTCTCACTGATGACTCACACCAACAGCCTTGATGCCAATCTAGACACCTGAAGAGGAGGTCAGTTAAACAAACCCCCTGAAATTTTACAACTGCACATTTTTAACTTCTCCAGTTTTCACCAAAAATCAATGTGTTCCAGTTAGAGGATTTTTCCAAACAAATAATTTCCTACACCAGCAAATCTAATCCCTACTATGACTTGCAAGTATTTCATTCTCCAAGGGATTACTTGTTAATTGTTCTTCTCCTGCCATTCCTGCTGTTCCACAACTGCTTGGTCTACACTGTGTGTACCTAAGATGTCGAGGTGGCTCTCTACCTTCAGACTGATTCATGTGTAAGGCCACTATAGACTTTTTACACTGCATGTTTTAATCTTTTTTCTTTTGCCCTGCTGAAAGCCACATTCTCAACCCCAACACAATGTGACCTTTTGTTTACATGTAGTTTCCAGTGTGTTGGATGGTTTATTTTTTTAAAATCTTCACACCCTTCTCCACTACACCTGTCTTTCATCACAGGTGATTCCCACTGGAATTTTGAATTATCTATGAGATCACATTGATATTTCATTACTAGTAACCATAAAAGTGTTTCATTTTTGTTTCCTTAAAATCTCACATTTAACTTCTCCTTGAGTTGTACAACTTTCAGATGAAGCCATCAAGGATTTTTTGGCACTGACCATGAGATGAAAGAAGTGTATTTCCAAACATTAAAGATTACAAGTTATTGATTAGGTCCAATGGACTGTGGATCTACTCCTGTGTCTCTTGGAAGTTAATGGGATTTTTACTTCTGGTCACGGCTGGGACTCCATCTGGCTTTCATTAACTGTAATGCTAGAAGCATTAAAAATTCAGAACAATAATTTCCAATAAGTAATACACCTAAAGTGGACCAAGGTTTACCTAGACTAATTACAGGGCAAGAATATATATATATATATATATATATATATATATATGTATGTATGTATGTATGTGTGTGTGTGTGTGTGTGTGTGTGTGTATGACTTGAAGATAAAGTCTTGACACACTTAATCTGCTCATAATTAAAGGAACAGATTTATTAGTGCTACTAGAAGTTGAAAGTACCTATGTCCTGATGGAACTTATGAACTGAACTTATATCTTCCTAACTTTTATTCTGAATTCTGTAAACAAGAACAAAAAATAATTTCATATGGCTTACACAACAATGTAGCACTAAAATATTGTTCTATGCATCTTAAAATGACAGAACAGAAGAAAATTGCAAAAAAAAAATTAAAAAATTATCAGCCCCGAAATCTCTATGGTCTTAATTCTGCAAACTATTTCATCGTGTCCTTTAGCCCTTCCACACTAAGCACAGCACTGTAGCACACAACCAATTATTGCCAAGAATATCAGAACTGGATATCAGGGTAGAGATACAACATACCAGAACATCAAAAAAAGATCAGGAGATATGCACTCTGCTTAAGGCTTTTGAACTACCAACCTGAACCATTCTCTCATCTTCTTCCTCTGTAAGTCTGTAGAGCATCTTAACCACTTGTTGGGTTTTTCCAATGGCTAAGACTGAGAGCCACACTGTATAAAGTAATTATTACATCTCTAAACAATTAAAAACCTACAACCTTTAAAAATAAATATTTTTACGTGATTTTTAATTCCTACATTTTACATGAGGATTCAAGTTCTGTGAAACTTCAAGAATTTATTCTGAAATACTCTGACAACTTTTCATTCCATTTCTACCTTCCTATATGGTCTGGTCTGCTTATAACTATTGCCTTTAATCAGTTTTGTCATATTTTCAAATATTCTTTCCACTTTCTGGTTTTTTATTCCCCTGCTGGACAATAACATGTTTCTTCTCAGTTCTTTTTCTGTGAAGCAGATACATCAAGATCTTCTAATCTCTTTTCATAAAAGCAATCCATCCCAAAAGCAATCATTCATCCCAACAACCATTATTCCAGTTTGAATTTAACTGTCTTAATATGGGTGACCAGAAGTGCAAAAATTTCTCTGTATGCTCATAATAAGTCTTTAGGGTGAGACATGAGGCTCAGCTGATTTATCTCAGGGCAGAGCCTGCCACTTTCTTGGAAACATCTCTTGGATTTCTTAGACATATCCTGAAACCAATGAGGGTATCTTGCTCCCTCTCCTCTGCCATTTCCTGCCATTGAACTTATCAGAGAATTCCTCCTAGTTCCTCCTCTAAGTGACTGCCCTTGCACATTTTGCTATTGAATTACAGCTCTTTTCTGCTATTCCAATCCTCCAGGTAACACAGATCTTCCTGCATTATGTTTCAATCTTCTCCATATTGACAAAACCTCCAATTTTGTCTCATTACCACACTGCCACTTTTTATGCCTTTGTCATTACTAAAGCTATTAAAGAAAGGTATGAGGAGAGGAAATAGTTACCAGAGGGAAAACCTGAACACATAATTTACTGTGCAGCAACTGCCCACATGCATCCAACTACCTGAAACAGAGTAGCTGTCTCCTATTTATCTCAGCACACTGAGCAGCAAGTGTCTTGAGAGAAATAGGTACTGTGCTTAAGCTGCAAACTCACACTCCTGCCCATGATGGTCATGACAATTGATTAGGTATCCTTAATCAGTCCCTAATGATCCCTCAAGAATCCATAGTACCTCCTTCCAGCCTGATGATCCCCTTCAAGCAAGAGCTGTTGCATGATGCTGTTGTCCTCATTCAGCTCTTTAGCTTTTTTCCTAAATTCCCTTCTAACCCCCATTATCCCTATCGCAATTACTAAATTCCAGTGGAGCACCATGTGAGATACCCTGCTAAAGTCCAAGCAGATTTGACCTATCCTACTTCTTAGATAAGTCAGTCAGAACCTGCAATTGCCCAGATCACAATTTTTCCTTTCTTAATATGAGTTTATACTTCCTACACTCCATCCATGCTCTCCACCTTGTAACTTATAAAAACAACAGCTATCAAACTCTTACTGTTTCATGTGTCATTGAAAATGAAGTTCATGTTTACTCACGATGCATGATGAAATTAACTTTCCAGATTCTGATTTTACTTCAACTGTGGGTACTTCAGATTCTCTTCTTTTTCCCTCAGGTACTGTGGTCATTTTTGAATCTTGAATCTTGTTATTACTGAACAATAATTCAATAATTACCTATTATTGAATAATTATTCATCTTTGTCTTTGGCAAAAACTAGGAAAAACCAAAACATTTTGTGCGGCGAGGTGTATGCGGCCAACAAGGCCATGTCCGGCTAGCAGAAGGTCAATGGCCGACACCCAGCTGCAGAAACAGCCAGCCCCCCTCGGCGTCTGTTGGCCTAGGGCTGAGCTGGCTTGCAGACGGAACTCGCTGCCGATGGGACGAGGAAAGGAGGCGCGCACTCACTGGGGGTGAAGGTCAGTTTATTGATGGACCGGAGTAGCCACCCGAAGAGCACCAACCAGGGAATGGCCCCGAGGGGAGGGAGAAGTGAGGTTTTAAAGGAAGGGGGGGAGGGGGTGTATATGGGTGGGATTTACAGGGAACCAATAGGGAAGGGTGAAGGGATGAACTTAACATAACTGACATAAGGGGGAAACCAATAGATACAAAGTAAAGGAGGGGCCCCAGGACCTCAGCCAACCAGAACCCCCAGAGGAAGAAGATTCTGGAAAGCTGGGAGGAGTGGGGGGTGATTGACTGGGCCCAGGGAGGAGGAACCAATATACACATAAGGGAAGGAGAGGGAGGAGAAATTATATAACCAAAAGAGCTGACAACCCCAATGGCGGGAGTTGCCATGGGAATAACATAACTGGCAGGGCTAAACTGGGGGAGGGCAGAACCATTTACATTAAACAGGGGGATACAATGCACAAAATGGGGGAGTAATACATTAAACTTAACAAACACACTATAACAATTTTGGGTCTGATCCATAGCTAAATCTTAACCTCATCCCCTGCAAAGAAGAATAGCTTTCTTTTTTGTTCTTTTACTAGCTTTACTACCCATAACTTTCTCCTGTTTCATAGAATCATAGAATACTATCATCTGGTCCAAGCTTTCTTGGCAAACAAATAGTCTAGACAACATGGCCCAGCATCGTGTCCAGCTGAATATCAAAAGTGTCCAGTGTTGGGGAACCAACCATTTCCTTAGGGAGATATTCCAGCGGCTGATGATTCTCACTGTGAAATATTTTCCCTTCTGTGTCCATCTAGAATCTCTGCACAATTAGAATCACAGACTCATAGAATGGTTTGGGTTGGAAGGGATCTGAAAGATCATCCAGTTCCAAACCCCAGCTTGGCCAGGGACACCTTTCACTAGACCAGGCTGCTCAGAGCCCCATCCAGCCTGGCTTTGAACACTTCCAGAGAAGTATTCCACAGCTTCTCTGGGCAATCTCTTCCAGTGTCTCACCACTTCCCAGTAAATAATTTATTCCCAATATCTACCATACTCTCTTTCATTCCCCCTTGTCCTCCCACGACATGCCCTTGAAGAAAATCCTTTTACAGATTTCTTACAGATTCCTTCAGATACTGGAAGGCTGCAATAAGGTCTCCCCAGAGCCTTCTCTTCTCAAGGCTGAACACACCAAGTTCTCTCAGCCTGTCTTGGTTCAAGCCTGTTTTACTTTCAATGTATCTGTACCTGATGTATTTTCTATATTTTTTCCTTCATATTTTTAGAGAGCTTTTGCAGTTTTGATTTTAGTATATCCTAGGGCTCATCCATATTTAAGACACTGAATTTTTAAATTCAGCACACTCTGCTAATTGGGTTCTTAATGTCTTAAACGGTAAATAAACCTTACTTAAGCACCTATTTTTATTTAGATTTCATTCAATTAAAAAAGAAATCACTGCTGATCAGAATAGGATGTTACTGTCTGAGACCATAATATTTGTAATGCTCTCACTACTCACACCAATCCATAAATTCTTGTTGGTCTGGCAATTTTGCATCAATAGGGCAGCCACCACATCCAGAACGAACTGCACCAGGCAAACCTGTCACATTAGGTGGCTCCTTCAGCTGTGGCTGAAGTCTCCTTTAACAGCACAGCCCTACAGCTCCTGGCAGCACTCCCTCTATTCAAGAAGCTGTTTGTCCGTTCTGAATCTAAGTGTGCTGATTACCACTCTTACTGCCATGTGGAAAATAAGATGTTTATTACCCTTCTCAAAAACAAATTTATTCCAAATATGTTATTTTGTGTGCTGTATTCTTTTTGAACACTTTATTGCACTGTTAGCATTTAAAGTCTTGCACTAATTTTCTTTTATTTATTTTTCCATTTCCTCTGAGCAATTTTCTGTCCACTCCTATGGATTGCCACATTCCAAGCTCAGGTTCCCTTTTACCAGGGTTCACATAAAAAGTTTCAGGTGAGTAAGAAGTGTTCCCTGACAGCCAGGAGTGCCAACCTGGGGTGCATCAGGCACAGCATCACCAGCCAGGCAAGGGAGGGGATTGTCCCGCTCTGCTCTGACCTGGGGCAGCCTCACCTCCAGTACTGGGGGCAGTTTTGCATAAAAGCATAAAAAAGACATTAAACTATTAAAGAGTGTCCAAAGGAAGGCAGTGAAGATGGTGAAGGGCCTTGAGGGGAAGCCATGTGGGGAGTGAAAAGCACTGATCCTTTCACTCTCATGACCAGTGACAGGACCTGAGGAAATGGCCTGAATTTGTATCAGGGGAGGTTTAGGTTGGATATCAGGAAAAAGTTCTTCACCCAGAGGGTGGCTGGGCACTGGAACAAGCTCCCTGGGGAGTGGTCACAGCACCAAGCCTGACAGAGTTCAGGAAGTATTTGGACAACACCTTCAGGCACCTGATGTGATTCCTGGGGTGTCCTGCACAGACGCAAGTTGTACTTGATAATCCTTGTGGGTCCCTTTCAACTCAGGATATTATGTGATTCTGGGTTTCCCTTGTCTCTGGATTGTCTGCTTTCACAATCTGTATCAGGAAAATATATTTCTCAATTTATGGTCAAATACTTATTTCTCATAAAAGGCACACATTTTTCTAGTCAAACAGGCACACATTTTTCTAGTCAAACAGATAATACAGTGTATCACTCCAGCTACTTAATCTGCTTAAATGATCCTTTTCTTCTTAGTGTCCATTCTTTTACAACCTGCTATTTCTTTATCTATGAGTTCAAGAGACCTATATGCACATGAGAAGAACTTTTATTTTTGAACTGTAGAAATGGCAGCAAGCTGTTGGGATTTTTTTTCTTAGTAGGTGTTGATCCACCAGCAAAGTGTTTTTCTCATGTAACCATTCATCAAAGTATTTGCTGAATGACTTTTAGTTTTGAATAAATGACTGCAACCCAATTTATTGTAAAACATCTCCACTTTTGATACTCAGTTCCATAGTCTGAAAAACAAATTTATATGATCAGAAGCTCTTTCTCCAAAGTCAGAATTTTTTTTCCTCAGATGAATTAGTTGTCATTAGCATTGCCAGCAAACGAAATACATTAAAACAGCAGCTGAACATAAACAAGAAACAAAGTTTTAGTTACAAAATTAAAAACACTGAAAATATTTACAAAAGCATTTTCTCAGATCTGATTTTTTGTATTTATCTCTTTTTGATCCAGCCAACATCCAGAACACACTGATACTCAGAAAGAGTAATAAGAAAAAAACAAAAACATCAGTGGCTAAAAATCCCAAGCATCTACTCTTCAGGAGAAATGGCATTTTGAAGAAAAAGGCTGGAGTTAGAAACTATATTCTGTTTATTTTCTCTAAATGAATTGGACACATTTATAATAAAATAATGCAATTTTAATCTGTTAAATTAATTTAGGTAAATTAATTATAAAACAATTATCTGAGGTTTTTATGTCATGCAGGAAGTGTCATTTATATGCCAGTTGTATGCAAAGAGAGAAAAGGTTGCCCTCTTAATTTATTTTAATGCATGCAACAGTGGAACACGATTTAATTGAAACAAAAGACAAGAGGATGAAAAGAATTTTTTTTCTTTTTTTTTCCCAGAAAAATCCAAAGCATTTGCATTCAAGGCCTTGAAGCATTTCCACATTATAAATTATATATTTATATGTAAATGGACTTCTGGCTTCTGTTCAGAATATTTGGCAAATTGAATGTTAGATTCTGCTGTCTTTATCTCCATTCAGTTGTGAACTATTCCCTGAATATTCCTATAGATTTCTAAAGCTTTGCATAACTTAAACTACCATATGTAAGCTACATGTGAAGGGTTTTATGACAAAATGTGTGCATCTGTGAGCTTTCTACTCCCCATTTGAAAAGTAGGGTCTCATACCTGCAAAGCTGAAGCAGTTGAACCTTGAGATCAAAACAGAAGGTTTAGACTCCTCTTTTAATCGTAAAAAAATTTTCTCCACTGGCATCTCCTCCCTTCCATGTTGGCATGAATTCGTGATAGCTTAAAATCAGTGTTTTTGAGGAAGAAATGGGAAAGGAGAATTAAAGAAAAATCCTGGTGTAATTACAATAGTCCAGCAATTGACAAGGAATACCCTAATCACTGAGAAAAATCGTGATCTCTCAAAAAGGGGACACAAGTGCTGGAGGGAAGGAAATTAATTCAGACTATCCAACAAGGTCTTTGTTTTGCTCAGAAATCCCAGACTGAATCTAAGAAATCTTTTCTGAAGAAACCGCTTCATATCTTCACAACTTGAAAATCAATTAATTGTTTCCTGTAAAAATTATTTTGTCAGTGCAGTTCCTGAGCAGTTCCTAATTATGAGCTTTATTTCACAATCTTCCATAATGATCATACTACTGGAAAGACAACAGGTTTAAATTACTCAACTGTGACTCCACAAATTGACTTACCAAGTTAAAGGTGACTTGTTAATAGGAGCTATAATTTCAATACCAAGGAAGTGTAGGAAGACATATAGCAGAATACACTTTACCATACTTCTTAAATAAGGGAAAGTAATGTATTACTGAATCTTTTATTATTAGTGGAAAAGCAGTCATAGAAAATGACAATAGTGTGGCAATATAAACAATAATGAACCTTGGAAAAATGTACCTTTTGTAGTTATTTCTTACCACAAATAATTAATAAAATATTTGTTTTGTTGATAATTGATGCATACTTTCTTTATAATACTTCTCATGAAATTTTGTGGTTGTTTGAAAAAAAAAACAAAAAACAAGAGAAAGAGAAAAAGAAGAATTTTCCTTTGTTTAGAAAACTGTGGATCTCCATCTAGAGATCTCGAGTTTCAAAGGAAAAGCATTCCAGGTAAAGGTTTGAACATAAACCCTCTACCCCGAGGCCTTTTTAAAGAAAACAATTCAGTGGTTTTCTCTTCGGAAAACATTTTAAGTACTGCAGTCACAGACCTCATGCTGCCATTCATTTGTCTGGGCTGGATTCTCTGTCACTACATTTGTCTCCACCACACTACTGATAAAAAAGTAAGAGTATATTGTAGAATAGCCTAGAAATATCCAAGTAAGTTTAACACTGGGATTAATTAAGCTTTATAGCATATTATAATGTACAGGATAGAATCCCACACTCTTTCTGGAGCCTGGGCCACCTCAGTTCCTGCTCCCTCTGCAGTGCTTTGTGAGAGTCCATCTGAGCACCAAGCCCACAAGAGCAAGAGAGATGGAGGTACCAAGACATCATCTCCACCTAACAAGTCCTGATGTATGCCAAAAGTTGAAATTTTCCACTCCAAAGAAAAGAGATCTCCAGCAAAATTGCTATTTCACAATTTGTTGATATAGATACAAAAATTTGACACTAAATGATAGAGCTGATACTGCAACAATGACACAATAAACAGGAAAAATGTTAGTTTGCTATCACAGAAAACTATTAAAAACAATATTTCACAAATACAAATCTGATAGAAAGTCTGTTGGTGTCCATATGTAGATTTCAGAACACTACTTTATAAAGAGCTTTGTTTCAAAAAGCTACAAAACAAGCATTCTTGGTTGGAGTTCAATAATATAATTTTACAGCAGAATTTAAGACAGTAGCTCTACTTGTCAAAAGTTCCAAGGGAAAGGTAGAAGCTCCTGCTGATGACTTAAGATGAAAAATAAATTGTGATTTTAAACTAACACCTTCTATTTTGGAACATGTATTTGCATACAAAATGGGGTTTGTCTCATTTGAGCAAAAAGCCGTTGCCTTGCAATAGAGAACAGGGGGTGGGCTGTGTCATGAAGCTCAGACAGTAAATCTGGAGCCATATTTTAGTACTGGGCTACCCACGAGCCCAGAGACACAGCTGATCTCCTTCAATCTGGAGTCCCTCCTGTAGTGTTAGTAAATAACTAACTGTTCCACTCAGGCAGGTGCTGTTACAAGGCAGATTATAATTACATCTACACTGCAGTTGCAAAAAGAAAAACACAGTGCCCTGAAACCTTAAAATTAGAATGACTTCAGGTTCAACCAACTCTCTTTAAAATGTGGAATACAGCAAAACTAGAAAGCCCAATAAAATAAAGTATCACAGCCACCTAGTATAATTAAAGCGAGTCATGCAAAAGATTTACTGGTTAACTGGTATAATTCCCCCTGGATGGGAATACATCTGATCTGTAGCCAGCCCTGCTACAAACACTATTCCTCTCTCTGGAGTCCAAAATAAATATCTCTGTTGCATTTTGTGGGGGTTACAATCTCCTGCAGGGCAGGAGGTCAGTGCCCTCTTCAGTGTGACACTAAACAGAAAAGGGGAAATATTGTCAATGAGAGTTTTGCTATTGACTTCATCTAAGCCAGGACTTCATTCCAAGTGTTTCACCCACTCTTAAATTTTACTAACGCTTATCTTATCTATCCTAAGAAATTTAAGTGGCAAAACAACATCTGACATGCATGTAAATCTAGAAGCTTGGAATCTGGGGTGAAGGAAGACAAGTTCTCAAAAATTGGTTCCACATTCACTGAGATATACTCAGCCTGCTGTGGGAATCTCCAACATGTTAGTGCTTGATCCTACCTTTCCCCAATGTCAAGGGCAACATCTCTTCAAATTTCCAAAGGAGAATGTGGTAACAGGCATGCAAAAATGAGTGAACTCTGCCTTTTTCTGGTATCCCTCATAAATCACCTTTGTTTGCATAAAGCCCAAGGCAAAGTCTATTGAAATCAGTATAAGCCTTTTTCTTTTGGATCAAGGCCATTATCTGTGTTTCTCCTGCTTCTTTCTCTTTTGGCTGAAATGTCACATCTCACTTAAGCATAGAAGGGTGGCCAACAGAAGAAATGGAGCCAGCTACAGGAGTGTCATGAGAATACATGAATGAGACATGTATATTCATAGAAAGATTCATTTTAAAACAGAGTAGCAGAGCGAAGACACATCAGTTGCTCTTGCACACTGATAATTTACACATTTTACACATTAGTACTTTGCTGTTCTACAGCAAAAATGTAGTTACTATAGCAACTGGTTTGTCATATGACCAGGATTCTATTTTTAATATCACTCAAAGGTACACATTAACATGCATAATATACGGACTACTTACGGGGGCTGAAAACATATATATTAACATTTTAAACCTTAAAAGAGACAACCCTTGCTAATTTCTTTGACTATCTTCATTGTTTTATTAGGCTACCTATGTAAAGACTCACAAAGAGTGATGGAATGAAACTGTTATTGCAGCTCCTAGTGAACTCATGCAGTTTTCTCCTTTGTGGTACAAGAGACCAGAGGTGTCTACGAGGTTGAGAGCTCCTGAGAGTTCCAGGGCACTGACAAAGTCCAGATGGATGTTTCCAAGAGCTTTGGCTCCTGTGTATCTTTATCACCAGCTTATCATCTTCTCTTTCTCCCTTTTTGTACCATGCTCCTGAGCAAGCTTATGTTTTTGGATGACTTATGTTGAATGAATTAAGAAGACATCTTGAAGCATCAGTTTCTTTTCTCCGTCTCACATATAAATTGTTTCTGTAAAGATGTCATCCATCTGCAACAGACACAAATAAACTATCTCCCAGTATCAGAGAGCTCCTGGAGTCCCTTTCACAAGATGGCTCATATGACACCTTTCTCATTGCTGTTAAACAGAATTTATCAAACTGTAGATTTTCAGTCCAGTGGTCAAAATTAGTGTAAAAAGGGATGTTTAAAGAAAAAATATTTTTAGAAAAGGGGTGGGAGTGGGTTGTACCTTTTTTCTTCTTGTCTCATTTGACTTTAACACTGAAAAATTTTTGTTGGTGTGGGTGTGGGGAGGACTCTTACTGAATTTGAAACTCCCGTTCTGGGACCAGAATACCCATACAATCATTTACTGCAGCAGCCAGGGAATACACTGCAGCAGAGCTTCTCAGGTTGCGCCACTTTATGTTTGTTTTGGAGGCCAATGCAAAGCACTCCTATTGCTCTATTGAGCCTTAAACTACTTAAAATTGTAACTGGTTAGGGAGGGGGAGGGATCCCAATTCAAATTATTTCAACCTTTTTACTCCCTGTGGAGACTTAACATGCTGTCAAGCCCCCTCTGACTTCAGCTGACGGCAAACTTAGATG
Source organism: Melospiza georgiana (assembly GCF_028018845.1). NCBI lineage: Eukaryota > Metazoa > Chordata > Aves > Passeriformes > Passerellidae > Melospiza > Melospiza georgiana. Next base: position 134,435,160 of record NC_080430.1, on the reverse strand, counting down.
GTTTCTACTCCAATATATAGTTTTAACCTTACAGATCCCTTAACACAGAACTCCATCTATACCATGCCCTATAGCCTTCAGCAAAGTTGTCCATGTTGCAATTCTGAACTCTCAAAGGTAACCTTGAAGTATAACTCAGGTTCTCTCATGCTATGGGAGGCTCACAGGAATCAGTCTGCATGTCACTGACTTATGGGTAGCAGAGAGAGGCAACAGATGCAGAGCTGCCAGAAGTCAGGAAGGAGGACTTGTGGTATTGCTCCTGCATGTCTGAGCCCAGAGAATCAGGTCAGTTCTCAACATCCTGCAGGAAAAAAGTGCATCTGTCTCTCAGCATGCTCATGTCATCCATGGAGCCTTCAGTCTGTGGTTGATGCCGCAGCTGACATTCACTGGCTGTGGGACTGTGTTGCTGGTTGTCTGGTGTGGCTGAAATTATTCTCACCCAAACTTGAGCACCAAAGGAAAGTGTCTCTCTCCTGGTGTCATACTGCTGCAACAAGTGGTTTCTAGGGTGCCCACCAGTATTTTTCACATGAAAAGACATACAAGCAGCCTGTGCAAAGAGCCCAAATTAAATCATCCCCTTTCCTCACTGAAAAAAAAAGGTCCAAAGGCCAGCATCTCAAAAGGTGTGGGATCACAAGGAGTGTCACAGTTAAAGAAGGCTTGTCGTATTCAGTGGCTAAATGGTTCCAACAAGTCAAAAAGACCTTGCATTAGATGGCAGCTCTGGTATCTTGGCAGGAGGAATTTGTATGCAATTATTTGTGCAGGAGGAGAGAATCATGAAGAATGTCTTATATAAATCCCAGTAAATAAATCAAAACTGCTATCGCATGCAGCTCTGTTTCCATTTCTTTGCTGTTATCATGGTATACAACAGAAAGCTTCATTATCTATTTACATCAACACTCTCACAGGCCAGAATGCTTTTTTGCTTTCTGTTGCCATTATGTTGTATTATGTGTGGCAATGCCATAGCAACCCAAGATAACACAAGTAGTGTAGGGCAACAGTGTAATATTTTCTGGCTTTTGTTTTGTATGAGACAGAACACAGCTACCCACTCTATGCAAGCTATACACAAATACCAAAGATTTAGCAAAATAAGTAGCAATTAGCAAACCAACAGTACTTATTGCAAGCCAGCATTTGTCTCCCTTGTGTTCTAAAGGTTTAAAATCACTGATGGGTACCACTACAGCATCTCAAAGGACTGAGCAACACATACAGCAGTTGTTTATAGGTTTGGTGCATGTCACCATCCACTGATACATGTTTGATCTAATCGAACATACCTATGAGATGTCTGGGCATCCACATTGTATCCATCCCACCTGAACTGGGTCAGTTCTTGAATTAATAAGCTAAAGGCTGAGGATACCTTAGGATGTGTTTATTTGGCAATCACCACAACAGTGCTATTTGTAATAGAACTTGTTGAGAATAAATAATCAATATGTGCAGGCAGAGTGAAATGACATTTTCAGTCTCCTGAGACAATGAGTTCAGAGTGCCTTCTCTGAAACATGCACTGATTACCATGCCATGACCTTATGTGAATAATGTGTTTGAGCAATCAGGCACAGGAAAGTATAGAGAGTATGATCAGCCAAAGTACCAAACTTTCCTCCTGCTTGTTTAGCTTGTGCCCTGAAATATCTCTGATACCCTGGGGATGATGTAATCTGCAAGAGTTTAGCTTTTCAATATATTGAGACATTCACCATAGATTGTCCATTGCTAGTGGTTTGGTTTTGTGTGTTCTATCTAAAAATGACACACAAGCCACTTCACACAAGCAACATACACTCTTGCAGTAGGTCACTTTGCATTAATTTGACCGCTTTTTTCCCCCTTCATCATTAGAGGGTTTTTTCCTGTACTGAACTAACTTAGTTACATTGGACAGGGACTAGATGACAACCATTTTGCAAACTCTGACCTATAGATGCTATGCACAGAAAATAGATATCTAAAAAGATTTAAATATATTTTATATGCGCCAATAAAAATGGTCTTACTGCCAATGAACAATGCTAAAACTAATATACCATTTGAGTTAGTATTAAGCATTGTTAAGGTTGACTTAGGTAGCTACTGAGCTGATGTTCAGATGTTTGGGTGGAAGCAAGAAGCATATTTGGGCAAACAGGTAATGACTGAAACAGCTTTGTAACCCAAAATACAGAAGTATGCAAATACCCACAGGAACCTAACTTACATGGATGCCAAAGCTTTTCTGACCTCTGTGTGTAGGAATGGATGAGGATGAAAGAGAAAGAAATGTTCTTGGAGGCAGACAATGCAGATTTGGTTGGTGCCAGAATTAGGATTACAGTGAGCCTCAATGGAAAAGCCCATCTGGAGCAAAGGGTGCTGTCTTGGGTAGGCTTAAAGACACAGATAAAAGAAGACAAAGTAAAGCCCCTAAGCAATCTGGAGTAATTTGATCTTCCTGTCCGTGGAACAGGATATTGATATTTTCTTGTAAGCAAAAGTAAATGTACCTGACGAATATGACCTTTTTCCTTAACTGGTGTGATCTGTAAAATGTTCAAACTACTGGATAGTTTCTTGGGTTAAGAACGGAAATACACTTTATAAATATAGTTGAGTCACAAGATTATTCCACAACCATTTAAAAGGGCTCATTTTCATAGTGCAGGTGAAGCCAGAGTTAATTAACATTAGTCACTGGAGAGAGCAATAACTCACCTAATTCTTTTTTTTTGCTTTTGCTAAATGGATTGCAATTACTCCCCCAGTAATACTGTGATAACAAAGTTTAATACATAGAAAAAGTATTAAAAGCATCAAGAATGCATCATGGGAGAGTAGTAACTAAAGAACAAACTGAGTTAAGCTTTTTTGTTCAAATCTGGAAAAAAAATATTTCTCCTAATAAAGACAGGTACTTTCAACATGGTTTTCATGGTTTTCTTTCAACCATGAAAGACTGCAAAGATTAAAAACAAGAAATCTTAAATAAGCATTAAATATTTTTATAATTACATACATCTGTATTATTTTATACAGATGTTTACAATTGGGAAGGCAACATTAGAGCAACCAAAGGTCTTTTCTGTGTATAAGCAAGCAGGGCCACAGGTTCAGGAAACTGAATAAAACCTATTTATTGTCCCTGTAGGTTTGAGGTTTGGGGATTTTTTCCCGTTGTTTTGCTTTTTAATTCTGGTATTTCATTTTAATACAGTTTGTTAGCAAAAGTTAAAAATATCCTAGTTCCATCCCATCAAAAGTTAATAACACTGTTAAAGAATTGGATATCAAACATTGCTGATGGGATCCCAACAGTCATGGAAATGGCTAAATCATTCCATAGCAGCACAGTATGGACACTGCAAGTACAAGGCCGTACAAAATCCAGGGTTTTCATTATTGTCCCTAGAAAACAGTGAGTAATGCCACCATTGTCCTCCAGATCAAGCTGAAAGATGAAAGTAGTTTTGCAGTTCACTCATCATTAAATTTTTTTATGTCATGGAAAGATAGGTTGCTCTATTTAGCTCAACATGCAGAGCAAGCCTCTCACAAACCCTGCTGTAGGTAGAAGTGGAAGTCTAAAGAATACAAAATGCTTTAGATTTGTATCTATTTTGCAATATATAGTATTTTTTTTCCTAAGGACTGTGTTAGAGAGACATGCTGTAAAAATCCAGAGATGCTGCCAGCAATTAGGCAGTTGGGCGACCTAGAAATCTTCTCTGTTACGCTTGTGTTTGCTTGCCAGTTCTTCATGTTCTGTCCTGAAAGACTGTTTTGTTTTTGTTTACACAGCTCTTGTAGGCAGAATGAGTAAACCTTTTTTCCCTGCATTTGCCAGGTTTCACTGATACAGTATTGGCTTCTCAGTTTAGAGGCTTTGGATGGGCATTTCAGAATATTTGGTTTGACCAGAAATCAATTTTCATGTCACCTAAAAGAAAATGTCTTTTTAGAGCTGAAAATATTTGCAACCATCAGTCAGGTAAAGCTGACGATGAAGTTTACATGTGGTTTAGAAAAGAGATCCAGATGTAAACCTTAGTTAATCTGAGTCAGGATCAGTAAGGCACCTGCTGAAAGGAAATTCCCTGTGGAAAAAAAAACACCTTTCCCAAAAATATCCCAAATTTCCCATCTCCCTCCTTCCTTCTCCCACTATGTTTTCACTGTAGGTGTTATGTCTGTTCTGCTGAGATATTTATAATCTCCCCATTCAAAGCCCTCCTTTGGGGTTCTCAGGCTGAGCAAGGAAACAAGGCAATGGGAACTCTCAAAGGAGAAGCAATTTTATTTGCTGCCTGAAATATTTTGGCAGAGACTCATTAAGCATGCATGGGAAGAGCTTAGGCAACTGCCTGAGATGTTTGTGTTATCTTCTGCTCACACTGTCCAAGTATGTGGTCCTCAGTGAAGACAACAGTTCAAAATTCAATAATTTTTCTTGCTTCTTGGAGTAGCAATGATTAAAATTGTACATTTTTGACATATGGAGCACTTTCTCACTTGCTATTGTCTGAACTGATAAGAAAACAAAAAGGAAATGATTATGGGCTTTATTTCTAATTTCTAATTCCAGAATAACTATTCTGGAAATTTCTATTTCTAATTTCCAGAATAACAGTGTGTTCAGAGTAAGGGGAGGAAGTTTCAGAAACTTACAAATTCCAAACATATATTTAAAAAATACATTAATTTTTCTCTCAATCAACAAATATTAAAGCAAAATGTAAAAAGAAATAGTTACTAAAAGTATAGATATAAGTATAGCAGAGGAAGTATAAATTTAAACAATTATAAAAAGCAGAACTCATATAGCAAATTTCACTGGAAGATCCTCAAAATATTTTAAAGATTAAAAAGCATAAGACTTCAGTTGCAGTATGTTCTTACACTGAATATTCAGAAAACTTAAAGTTCTACTATTTAGAAAAATATACACAATAAAAAATAATGTGATGCTGCTACAGAAATGTTAACACTTTCCTTATCAGAGCTTGTAATTTAACATACTCTGCTAAAGAGTACATTTTTATAGCCACCTGGAGCAATCACCAGAATTACCAGAAGAATCAGAGCAGGTTTTTTGACATTAGATGTTTTATTTCATATCACTTCTTACAGATTCTGTCCACTATTGAACATTTTTAGACATTTCCAGCTCCAAAATGCTCTGAACTTCCTTCTCTGCTCTGAAAATTTCTGCAAGTCTGAAAACAAATGAAAATAAACTATTTCGCATTTTTGAAGTGGAATAGATTTTATTTTGTAGCAGATTAAAATTAAATACTCCAAAGATAGTACTTAGTTTGCCACAAGCAACCTACATGACTATATTCAAGCCACTGAGTCTATTTCTCTGTGTTCCTATAGATAGCAAAAGATACTTCTATATTTGCCAACTGCAATGCTTTGTGCATATACTTAGCTGTCATCTCACAGTTCTTCCGAAACCCATGAAAACCTGGAAAGACACTGAATGCATAAATGCTAACTCTCCATTTCCTTTTGCAACCATTTTCAAAATGCACACAATCCATATCCAAAAAACTTAAGGCTGGAAAGAGGACATGCTCTAGGCACTAGTTTTAGAGGAACTTGCAAGTGGACCATAAATTTTACAGCACATATGAAGCAGAAGCCTGCAAATAGCAGGCAAACGCTTGCTCAGTTTAAGACCAAAATATTTTTTTTATTTCCAAATGTAATCTTTCACACTGCTGTGTGTACCTCCAAGACATATGAGTACAACCCATGCACCCAGCACAACCGAGGCTTCCCTCATACTGCAGTCATCCATCCATCCATCCATCCGTCCATCCATCCATCCATCCGTCCGTCCCTACCAGCAGGACCCAATCTGTGCAAGCTGCCTTCTTCCACACACGGATGTGCACTGCTTTGAAGCAGTTCATCACCTGGGTAAATAATGCAGCTGTTTGTTTTGACAGCTAAAAGCCATCACTGTATCACTGACATGCCACTGAAGATGTCAGAAGCCAGGCCATTTCACTGTACTGAAGTGCTTTTCCTTTTATTGCCAGGCCTATAACGAGATTATTGAAATGATTCAACAATAGTCAAGCTGCAGTTATAGATACTTGTTGAAAGTAAATAATAAAAGCATTTTATCAGAATTGCTGTCATTTTCCTGTTGAGGGATACATCTGTTTCATAAGTACATTTTTATGTGTGCCTGCCTTATGTGAACCTGCTCTAATTTAGTTACACTGATAGGTACAGTTGTAGCTTTCTTTCTAACAATATTAACAGATGAATAGGGCAGTCATTTTCAGACAGCAATTTGCCACAGCTACAGTCAAAGTGGATTGCATTGAGACTGCAACCTAGCAAGAACTACGATTTTATTATTATTGTTGTTGTTACTTTGCTGTTAGGTTATTTTTTTTCTTTTTTTTTTCCTTCTTTTTTCCTTCTTTTTTTTTCTTTTTAAGCAGGCTACTTGTTTGATATGCATTAATTTTAGACAAAAATCCATTGCAAGGAAAACTAAATGGGGATCAAAAACAGTCTTCTGAGACCACCAGTGGTAAAGTGCAGCCTATGGATAGGAAAAGGTACCGACAACATCACCTTTCCTAGTCCCAAATAATGTCCAGAAATGCAAGTCCTGATCACTCAGTGCAGCTGTCTGAAAGACATGGAAACAGTCAGGGACATTCTTAGCAGATGACAGCTAAGGAGAACTGCAAAGCAAGTGGATGCAACATTGCATTTCTGAGGAGAGGAATCTGTACCTGTACTTGGAGATACAGGGAAAACACATGCAGTTTTGAAAAGCAAGTGCTTTTGTACTCAGATCTAAATGTCTGAGCTATGCACTTGATAAGTCTAGGTGCTGCTGTTCAAAATAGCAATCCTACAAATCCTGCCCAAGCACCTAAAGGCAACTAACCTTCTACCCAGAAGCATTTGCTGCCAAGAATCAACTTGACCACTTCCAATCAGTTTTAACTGACAACAGTCTGAAACCTACGAAGTTCCACCCAGAGTCAGTGACCCTACAGGAGAAAGACACCTGAACCAACATTTCCCCTACCTAAAGAAGTGGGGTTCAAGAGCATAGGTTCCCCTTTCTGCTTGACTTCCTGGCTAACTTGCCAAAACACTGCCAAGTGTCCTGGGCACGGGTGGCCTGGGGCTGCCAGGATCTCTTACCTCAGCTTTCTAAATCCTTTAAGCATCGAACCTGTGGTCCTGCAAACATAAAGATAACTCTATCTAATTCCATGTTTATGTACTATAGGTTTTCAGACCTCTCCCTTCCGTGGCAAGTAGGAAAGCCTTGTTCTTTGAACACACACAAGGAAAGCCAATGGAGCTTTTCTCCCTGTGCTTTCCTCACAGTAAGCTTGTCAGGGAAGAAGACATTTCACCCAAGTCTTCACCTACACACATTACTCCATCGTGCAATGTTGCATCAGGCAGCAGCATCCACCTTGCATCTCCTTCCAGTGGTGAACAAGGCAATGAGTGATAACGAACAGCTCCAGGAGATCATCTGCCTCTCCTCTTCAGTGAAGGAGTGGTTACAGTGACACCCCTGCCCCACCACCCCACCCCTCCTGTGTGATGAGGCACAAGGAGAAAGATGGGCATAAAAAACCTGTTTTATTGTTAAACAAATAATTACTTCTTCCTGAGTTCAGAGGCTCTAAAGGCTAAATTTATTGGAAATTAAAATGAGCCAATGAGCCAATAAACAGTAAGATAACACAAACACTGAATTAACAGCTTTTCAGCATACAAATTTCCACTGCTATGAGTTTATAGACACCAGTGTTTAACTTTCTTCTCTCTAATTTTCTAGATGCCTATTCTTAGCTAGCAAAATCTGTGAAGTGGGGAATTCTGTTGAAGCCCTCTTTCCTTTAATTTGCAAGGAAAGAAGAACAAGAGCCCAGTCAGCCTCCAGAGACAGTGGATTCTGAACAATATTGCAACTTGGCAATAATGAAATCCTTTCATCCTCTTTAATGTTTGCACCTGACAGTTAAATTCAGAAACTCTCAATTACTGGAACCTAGAAATATCAAAGAGTGCTTCAATATTGATTGCTACTACAACTCCAAGAATATCTATTGGGAGAAACATGGGCATAGGCTACCCATCTCCTCCTCTGCTCCCAAGAGATATGGGGCAGTAAAATCTTACAGGGTGAAGGAAATTGCATCATTGCAAAGCCAGCCTGGACTGTGTCAGAAAAGTTTCTTTTATCAACTTTTATTTTTCAATATCCTTTGTTTTACTTAGAAGAATACTGCTTTCCCTCACATTTATCTCCATCCTCTTCTCCTTTTAAATAATTTCAGAAGAAGAAGGTTAAGCAATCAACAGCCCTTAAGGACCACCTAAGTCAAAGGTTACCTTCAGGGGTATTTTCCTTAAATTTATTTCTATAAAAATATGCAATGGAAACAAGTTATCTATTCCACAACAGAGAGGAAGGGAGAGCTGCAGCTGCATGAGCTCAGAGACCTGGCATGATGCAGGCTCTAGAGGAAAGCCCCCACAAACCCCACTCCAGAGCACGGAGGAAGAAATGAGCTCCTCCCTGCTCCTGGGAGTCCTGCCTCTGCTTGACTTCACAGGAGCTGGCAGGAGCACTGATGGGAGCTTCCACAGAGCCAGAACTTCTCCCCAGGATATGAGAATCAGCACAGTGCTGTTAAACACATCCTGAAAATCTGCCACGTCTCATGAAAAAAAAAATTGGAGGTGGTTTCCCCTTCTCCTCTGCAGAGAGGGAAGCTCCTCACGCTGTTTGTATTACATCCAAATATCTTCTTCAAACAAAATATTTCCCTTGTGAAGCAGTGCAGCCAAAAACCTGGAGGAAACCTTGGTACAACTTTTCCTCTGAGATGACAGTCCTTACTGGGAAAAATAAGAGCACAGTTCTGTGACTGGGGAAGACACTGACATCAGCAATGTGGGGTGTTCGATTAAGAAAGGGAAAATATAGTTGAAATCCTATTGTTTCTAAAGTAAAATCTGATCTTTTTGCTGCTTGGCCTATTTTAAAGAACTGAAGACACACTCAATTTTTTTAGGTATACACATGTATAGATAAATAGTTAATTTATATAAATATATTATGTATGTTAAGCATTAAAAGCCTGACTAATTGTGGAAGTTTGTTTATTTTACCCAGAAAAAACAGATAAAGATCCTTGAGGATCTTTGCCCTTGAGGGCATTTTTCTTCTCAGTCATACAAGGATCAGCACAAGGAATCTTGGATAATACCAGAGGTTCCTGGACTGCACAGTTGCATAAAAGGTGGGTTACCTTTCTTGTTCCATTGCATTATTTGCTGTCACTTGTGTTGATAAAGATACCCCCATCTTTTTCTTCCTAGTTACTTCTCAAAGCTTTGCTCCTCAGCATTTAAAAAGAAAAATTCAATAAGCCAATAAAGATAATTTGCTGTTCTTTAGAAATCTAACTTAATTGGGGTCCCTGTTTACAGTTGTTGTACAGACAGCTGCTTGTTGTCCTTTTCTAACTAAAGTGATAAGACTGAAAAGACAAATTTTGAAGCTTTCCACCCTTCTTTGAAGTCATCTGGCCTGTGAGCTGCAGAACCAGCAAAGCCCTAAACATTACTTACCAGCAACCCACACTTACATTCACATCCAGCACAGATCTTCCCACTATACCTTCAGCTCCTCCTTCAAGTCCTCCCACTTGCTGGGTCTCATCCCCATCAGAGGGACAAATCAGTAGTAGCTTGTGTGGTGGCTTTTTGTGGAACAGGCATCCAGCAGTGTGCTGAGGAAAACACATCTGTTCCTCCACTGGTGCAGCTACACAGCACACAGCTGCTGGGCTCATGCTGCAGACACACTCTCAGTTGAGGAATTAATTTTGGCTATCCACTTCTATCCACTTAGTAAATGTTCATTGATTTGGTATATTTACATCTTTGGAGTCAGTTTTGGTAGAAAGTAGTAAATAGGCTCAAAAAGATAGGGAAGATGAGAGGACTAAGATTTTGTGATTGCTTAAATCTTTTCACATAGAGCTAAAAATGACTACTCTCAAAAAACATCCTTTAAAATATATTTCATCCACCAAACATTCCATGCAAGTGGTTAATGTGCCACAAGGAACAGAAAATCTGGGAAAAGATGTTTTCAGACTAGTTTTCTTGGGCCCAGCGTCTATTTTTTTCATTTCCACATTAAACAAAAAAGCCAGTCATATGTAGGTTAATAAAGTGAACACAAGGGAGATGTACCTCTAAATTGGAGCCAGACGGTGAATAACAGAGCAGGAATGTACTTAAACCTCGGTACCAGCTCGTGACAAGGTCTGCTCTCTGTCTTAGCCCGTGGATTTTGGAAAAAAGCTTCAGGAGCTAAGAGAAAAACTTTCAAGCTGACAAATACTCCTTGGCTGGAAAAGGCTCCTGTTTTAATTCAGCACAGATGTGACTTTTAATGAAAGCATTATGGCTTTGCAGCTGCATGGATGATACAAACCTTTTTAAAGGAATAAATGACTCAAAATGCTTTATTTTCACTGCACCATTATGCTTGACCTTTTGCTGGGGTACAATCCTAAAACCAGCTACAATGCTGTTTATGCTTACCTGCCTGTTATCCAGCCTAATCTTGGGAGAAATGGGGCAGCCTGACTCCTGCTAGATGAGAAAAGAGAACAGCCCCTACCTCCCATGTGGGATTTAACACTTTGCAAGATTAGGTGTCTGGTGAGTATAGACACCAAAGGTAAACAAAAAGGAAAAAAATCTAAAGGCACCAGACAGGCAACTGCAAAGAAATACTGGGTCACATTAGCACAGAGTCACCAGATAACTGAAAACTAGGTCAATGTGAGGAACACTGGGAGCTTTTGCTGCAGCAGTCATTCTCCAGAAATTAAGCTGGATCCAAGGGCTGGCTATTTGGCTCGTATTCAGACACCTGCTTCACACAGGCACAGGGGTAAATTGTAAACCTAATTTCTTTCCTTTGTTTCATGTCTTAATTCTGCTGGGCAAGAGACAAGACAGACACCTGTGTAATAAACTTTTTTTTCTATTTAGTCAGGTAGCATCTTCTTTATCTCACCTAGCTTCTGTCTGATTAGAGTCCAGTAGTTTCCTTCCATGCAGCAGCATCTCTGGGGGTAATTAACCACACACCTTACAACAGAATAAATCAGCTCCTAGAGAGAGGCTGTCTCTTTCCACCTATAGAAGCTCAGACCAGACAGCTTTCAGATAGCCATTAAGGTGCAGCAAATCCCACCCTTATTATATACAACCCCACTGTGTAATTAAAAAAATAATACTGAAGTCAAGCGTATCTTTCCATCTCACAGAGCGAGCACTGTTGCTCTGAACATATAATCTAAGGTTAATTTTAGGTAAAACCTTTCAGTCCATCTTCTTTCCTGCTACTATTTCGGTACATTTATTTCAGATTTGTTCCCCTACAAGGAAGAAATCAACCCCCTGTGGTCAACATTTTCTTTCACCCAAAATGCCCTATATTGACACTGCACTAGTCTGGCCCTGAATCAGCAGAGCACTTATCCTTTTATTTAAAGACTGCTGAATCAAGGCCAGAGGTACCATCCTGTGCTCAGCAGTGAACTAATAAGCCAAATATTGTGGAGTCAAGTTCAACATGCTGAAAAATTCACATTTATCAACTTGGATTCCTGGAAGTCTCCACATTTCTGAAAAAAATTTGGACTTTCACTGATTATACTCTCTGGAGGTTATACTGATTATACTCTCATACTGGAGGTACAATATGTTGCATCTTCTTACCTACTCAGTAAAGTTTTAAAAGTATTTACCAATGCTCCAGTAAATCATTGGTACAACAGCCTCCAATAATTGACCCATAAAATGTGTGTAATATGCAGAGCATATGGAAATAAAGAAAGCATTGTAAGAGACCAGTTCATTTCTAGGGTAGCTAGAGAAGGAAATAAGGAAACCCTGGACAGCTGATGAGAGAGCCTAAACAATTCTGTTTAAAGGGAGAAAGTTAAAAGTTATTATTCTTTAGCAAATCATCCTGAATGAATTTCATCATTCTTGATTCAAATGTGGTTTTTTGACACTTTAATTATAAAGAAACCATTCCTGAACTATACAATATGAACAGAGATGCCATAAGTTTAAGTAAAATGCTATTACCAACTCATTTTGCAAAATTCACAGCCTCATTCAAATTAAACAGCATTTCTCTACAACAGATGAAATGAATATTACAAAAATGAAATTGTGTGCATGGGTTCAGGAATATTTTAACTATTTTATACTTTCTATACATATGCATGCATGCGTGTGTGTGTATGTGGCTGTCAAGAATGGCATGCTGGCAACTTGCAGTTTAATAAGTATATTTTTTTCCCCACAGTAAGATATACTCTTATGTTCTTGTAAATTAGAAACATTCACTACAGCAGTATAATGAAGCAATGTTCATTAAAACAGGATATGTAGGTAGCACATTTCTATTACCACATTACAGCATCCACTTAACTAAAATACAGACGACTCTATGAATTCACCTAATTTTTTTGCTTGTATTCTCCTGCTCTTCATTTATTATTGAGCTACCACATTTATATACATTTGGACAAATTTGCTCCAGAATAAAGCACAACCAATCTGCACAATACAATGTTTACCTCTCACCCCTTGTCTTTTTTTTTCCTTCTCTTCCCTTTTCTAGTCACAAATCATTTTCACGAGCTCTGACTGATTAGTTGTCAGTTTTCTCCCCATTTAAAATTCAACAAAAAACCAAAGTTGACCTCAGTTTGTTTTTCTTTAGTAAACACATGCTTCTAAATAAGGCAGTGTAAGCAGTTACTTCAGATATTACATAACACTGTAGCTCAATTGATAACATTTTCAGCCTGTAAATCACTTTCTAAATTTGTATGACAAGCACGGTTCATATGACATTTAAGCTAGTGATTTGCTTTACACATTTATGGACTCTTCTCTTCCTATAATGCTAGAAAAACAGGAAGCTTTAGTGCTAAAGTATTTTGATTCCCAAATGTTGCAAATTTTGTTCACACTTGCAGGATCTCTGTCCCTCTGCCATGCAGTGAATATTCAGGCAGCAAAAGGGCACTGCAGAGGGTACAAAACATAACAGGAGACAAACTCTAAGAAGCCCTTTTCAACACAAGCCAGAAGTGAATTGGAGGCCTTTGCTCTACCACATATAAAGAAAAAAAAAAAAAGAAAAAGAAAAGCAAAAACCTTAAAAAAAAAAATCTTTCCTTAGGGAACAAAGCAGACATTTGTAGAACCTCTTTTCCTATAAGGTGTCCTCAACTCAATATTAGCTGAGGGAGAAAAGCAAGATGATAGCTGCAAACAGAAGCAAAAGCACAGCAACAAATCTAATGTCCCATATTAGCTCATTTCTCCATTTTCACATTCAGGGTCGACAAACATGCAAATTTAAAAAACTTGTCTGGTTACACTGAAGGTAAATATGGTGATATTTTTGTCCCATTGGCATTAAGGCAGCTTAGGCTTTCCCTGAGTTACTCAATTCCTTACTGTACCTCCTTTGTCCAGCTCTATTAAAATACAGCACATGCAGAAGCATATTAATTCAAATTGCAGTTGTATATACACAGACTGACCTGATTTATAAGAACAGTCTTCAGTAAGTACTTAACACCTTGAATCTCCAGCTCAGCTGTACTCAAATAACATATATTGGACTCAATTCTCACCTCAGCTTGCTCAAATACAAAACTCCCTGTGGTTTGGGGGGCTGGTGGCTAATCAAATGCCAACCAATTAATGAAAAATAAGAGGTAAGATATTAGCTACACTGAAAACCACCAGCCAGCACAACAGGAAACAGGGCTGAGTGAAATTATAATTTCAGAATGCTATTAATTATTTGCAACTGAAGAAGGAAAACCAGTCTTGTGGTTATGAACCTGTAATAGGACTGGGACCAGACAAGTGACTTGCTTCTTGGTTGTGTAGAAGTTTCTCTGAATAACTTTGTGTTGGCCAATTTCTCTCCCATACCATTTTCTTATATGTGACATGATAATACCTTTCTGCTTCTCTGTCCTCTTTCCTCACCTTCACCCATAGAAACAGTGGCATGGGAGGTACCCTCTCCTAAGTGCCTGTTACAATTTTTTTGTAAAAAAATACCCCATGGGGTTTAGGTTAAAGGAATATGAAGTGCAAAATTTTACAGTAAGATTGTTTTTTTTTTAGTGTCTGTTAGACTCCGTAGAGAAAAATGCTGAGGTCTCAGTGAAACTATATCTATATGCTATTCATAAACCACAAATTTTATGCATATTAAGATACTACATATTTCAACACTATTCAACCTTACCATATCACAAGTCCTAAGCTTGATTGAAGAAATGCTATTTTTCAGCAACATTGAACTGCACAAAACCTACTGCAAAATAAATAGAATCAGCTATGAATTAAACATTATTCAACCTTAAACAAGTCTGCATATAAAATTTTACTATAAAATCAATAAAAATTTCCATTTTTTATTAAACAATATAGTCAGCATTTTTCTCTAAGCAAGACTGTCTTTTGGTGAGGTTCTAGGGCTTATATTATGCAAAACATCAAAGTCCAGGGCCCATGTCATGAATATATATACCTTTTCTTCCAGCAACCTCAGCAATTATAAAACTTGCCTAATTTTTTTTTATTCTGCACTGAAATACATTAATTGAATGGATGATATGCATGCTTGTTAAACCACAGGGGGTTGAGTGACCAGATAAAAGCCTTTTTTACCCTTATCAGGAGGCCATACCAATTGACTGAAAGACTTAGTTATCTGCCCACAAATATAATCAATGAAGTTTAAATTTAATATTACATAAGACAAAAAAAAAAAGCAGAACTGCTAGAGTACACAGGAAAAATAAAAGGTTTTTAAATAGTTTTCCTCTTTTTCAGCAGTCTGTACAGTGTGACATATCCCAACACATTGACTACATTAATACATGTATGCCTTAATAGATCAATACCCAGAACACACTTGCTCATAATGCATTACAGATGGTTCTCTGCTAATTATTTACATTTTGCTGTATGGAGGCTATGCTGCTTACTGCTTTGATGATACTTTGAGTTACTGTTTTGATGACTCCAAATAACTTTGAAGACTTCAAGGTGATGCTGTGTTCCACTTACAAGGCTTCTCTTGCTCTTTTATATGTGCTTAGCATGCAAATTGGAAGATTTCTATTTACAGGCCAGACACTAAGTGAAAAATCTGTATCAGATAATCTAAAGAATATAGTAACCTATGCTTCTCATCCATTGCTTCTCTACTTGACCAGTCAATAAATAAAAATCTAAAACTTATTTCTCTTCTTGCAATGTTTGTGTTGCTTTCTTAAGTCTTGTGAATAACTATATTCAATATCTATTCCAAGTTTTTCAGGAATAAATCTCCCTTATTAAGTGTCATCCTCTGTCAAATAGTTTTCTCCATTTTATTAAAATATTTGTTATAAAAATCTTATTTTTAATAACAAAAGATACTTTTGAGGGAGCAAATTATATTATTTAATGTAATTGAAGAGAGCAATGCTATATTTCTGATTCCAAGCATGTACATTTTTTAATATACCATTTTCATTGTTTAGCTATAAATATGAAGTCAATTTGAATTTACACATTCTTTTCTGATAAGGATGAATTATATAAATCAGAAGAGCAAAACACTTCAGAAGCGGTCTTGTAGGAGTGGAAGAAAATACTTTTTTAGTTTAAAGGTGGAAGAAGGCTTCTACAAAAACTTCCAAATTACTTTGTTCCTCTGAGTCACTTTAATCTCTTGCAGAGAATATCTTCTGGAGTGACCTCCTTGAACCTTTGTGACCAAGGCAATAAAACACCAAAAGACCTAGAGATTAGAAAAGAGAGTCTTGAAACTAAAAAGGGTGTTCCTCAGGGCTATAAGTTACACCAACAGAGTGAGAATGAATCCCAGTGGGAAGGGAAGATCCTGTATCCCTATCATTAATTATCTGCTTAGTAATCTACTTCCATTATAATTGCAATACTTTCCAAATGCAGCTCTCCTTTCTCATGCCTGCAGCAATGCACATTGTTCCCTGTCTGACAAAACCAGTCTTTGTTTGGGAATCACAAGCTATGTAAACTGCAGACTAGTCTTTAGGAAAAGAATCAGATCTTTGTGGTGTTTACACTACACATTTCTCTTCAGTGTTTCATCCTCATGATTTGCCCACAGAACCTCACTGATATTCCGATAGCATAATTTAAGAAATATTGATTTACATGTCTAAAGGCTGCTTTGTTCTTTGCACAGCTTTACTCACCCCATGTGTCTTCATTATTTGCTCGTTCTTCTCTATTATGCTTGTTCTTTCCTGTTATTTAAAAATAAAGAAAACCAATTTTATTCTGGGATACAACTGAGGCCACCAAAACCTTGCTCAGAAGAAGCCACGAGAATGATTTGGACCACAGACAAGCACAGTGCATGTGTTTAAGAGGAGGATTGTGTTTAATCCTGCAGCTCACACAAGCCGCCTGCACCGCGCGCTCGGAGCGCTGTCCACCCGTCCGGCACGAGCTGCACAAACCTGCCAGAGGCACCACAGCCTGGCCCCCACCCACTGCCGACCACCCCACGCCACACTGCCCCTGCTGAAGGCACCCAGTGCTGTGCCCCCATTTGCAGGAGACCACCCTGGTCTCGCCAGGGCTGCTCTGGCTCTGTTACTGCTCGTGCGCTGATAACAGAGCATCTCTCCCAGATGTGGTCCTGGGCCTTGAGAAATACAGGAAAGAAAGCTCTCAATGAAGACAATAAGATATGAAAGGCATGCCTGCAATTTCACAACAATATTTAATATTTATGCCAATATTCTATATGGCCATATATAGTGTAGACAAATTTGAGAGGCTTTTATAATTTTTTGCTCATGTTTTTTTCCTTTCCCAAAGAGTGCAAAATTACTGGAACACTCACACTTTTTCAGTTGGCAATGTTATTTTTGCTAAGGCTAACTCCTGATTATATCAAGTATAATTCAGCAATGGCTCAGCTGTTAATGAAATATAAGAAAGAACATTTAAAAAAAGAACAAGGCCTGTGGTTTATGAAAGGATTTGTGGGAATTGGGGAACAATTACTATTCACGAAAACACTTGCTTTGCCAGCTGCATACATATATTGTATCTCCTAGAAGACCCCTAATCCACAAAACTGAAACAGTCTTTCAGGAAAGGCAATTGTTTTGTGAGGTACATTGTTACAAAGGCAAGCAAGATAATCAAGCACTGATCATTTATAATTGTATCTTTTAGTAATAGATATACTGGCTTGAATCTGGAATGTTTCTAAATTATATTTTAGTTATTCGATGTCCTTTTTGCTTCTTTGTTTTGAATTTTTTTTAATAACTTGGGACATATTTTATCTTTAAAGTTTGCTGTTTAATTTTCTAATACTTTTAAAACACAGAAGAGAGGTGGCAATAAAGTAATCATTTTACATTAATATCAGGAGAGGAGTAATGAAGTGGAATCACAGTGTTCAAGTCCTTCATTTAGAAAACACTCTTTTATCCCAAGCACCTGCATCTGTCCCCAGGCTAAGGGAGTATTTTGACTTAGAATGTTAGAAGCTGTAGTACATTATCACTTCAGATCACCTACAGCCAACTGATTCTGGGTGCCAATTAATGTTATTACCACCTAATCAAATGCTACTTAATGCAAACTGTGGGCTATACCCTTGGCTTTGTATACAGCCTGAGATTCACAGCTGAAAAGAAACCATTTGCCAAGGGCAGTTTACAACAACTGCAAATATTACACTAATTTCTAAACCAAGACAGAGAATTAGAAAGTTATATTTATTTCAAGAGGGACATCTTATTATAATTACTTTCAAGGTATTATATGCAAAAGTCATACTGTCAAGAGTATCACAGGTTTAGAGGTTTCAAAAGCATAAAGCTAAGTAGGACTCACTCCCTGTTCTGCAGGAATATTCCCAAAACTGGAGTGGGGGAAGGGTGGACTAGGTAATCTCCAGAGGCACCTTCCAACCTCAGCTGTTCTGTGATTCTCTAATAATTAACCTTCCAGGTGGTGGGCATGCAACTGTGATATACAACCAGCTATGGTACACAGCCTTGTGCCCTCTCACAGCCATGTGAATGGCTGTTTACATACCAAATCCAAGGCATCTCCCTTTTCACCTTCATCTTCCTGAGAAAACATCTTAATCAGCAGCTTGTAGTTTAAGGTGGCATTTTCTGAATTTCTCCTATCTTCTCTGCAGGTGTTACTACAGTATAAATGGTAAATGAATGACACAGCAGGCTTGGGCTTCCTGTGCTCAGGAGAAAGCCCAAACACAAAAGGATTAGCTGTAGCTTTGCTACACTCATGTTATCATATGAAACACCAAAATATGCACTGCATCATGTTTTTGAACTCAGGAACTGAGGAAAAACTTTCCTGGGTGATGCCAGATCCACCGAATCTCCTTGCTTTTTTGTCCCAGGAAGTGCCAACAGCTCGCCTCCAGATCCCATAAGGTCCTCAGACACTTGCAGCTGTCTCCTGGGAGTTTGCTGGCAAAGTGTCATATCCCTGCAAATGAACAAAGAGGAAACTAAACCAAAGTCAATATTTCCTTGCAGTTATTTTCCAACTCCTGACGCTGACAAAGAAAACAGCAGCACCAACTCTCTCCACAAGTATAAGCACTGGTTAGCATGTCTTTTCCACCAGATCAAAGTTCACAAAACAACATGCACAAGCCTCCTCCTATAAATTCTGACGGGGCAAAACCTGCAGTAGTCCTATGACAAAAAGAGCTAGTCAAGCTTTCACTTTCCCAGTACAAATTCACGCAAAAGTTCTGACAAAACTTTCTGACAGCCTTTGTCCTATTCTTTGTCCTGACAAGGAATGACATAAAAACATGAGATCTAAACCCTAGTGCATGTTTGGCTAATTTATCAGGATTGCTCACATACTCGGTTTTGATCCAGATCAAATGTGTACTGTGCAGCCACCACCTTCCTGCAAAGGGGAGTAAGTGCTTCTCACATTCCCAGCAAAGACCATCCTATCAACATGCTTTCAGGATTTTGTGTGTCAAACAAACAGCACACTTCTCCTCTTCTGACTCAATTTCAGAAAATCTTGCACACAGATTGAAATTTTCTGATATCTTCCCAGAATGCCATTCAATTTGCATGGGAGCTGGGCTTCAGTAGCTGGGCCTGTAAAATGTGTTGGGTTAGCTGCAATCCATTCACAGAATATGTGATCACTATCTGATACATTATTTGAAACCCTGCCAAAACATACTTGAGAAATAAGTTATCTCACAAATTATTTCTGAAGAATTTCTTTTCTATTATAATTAAAAGCCCACTTTATATACACTAGGCATCTTATTTCCTTAATTATTATCAAACAGTTCCTGAATGGTTTATGCATTCATCCTCAAACACCCCAGCCCATTATTCCCCACTGGAACTTGACATATGCTGAATAATAATTATATGAATATCTAAATGACAAATATTCTTTTCCAATATCTGTTTGCTGACCAAACTTTTCATTATCAATTAGGCAAGACTAAAGAAGGCAGAAAAGAGCAGTGTCATCCAGCAGATATGCTCTATGTGCTCTGTGATGCCTTGAGTATAGGCACACTTTGGACAATCCTGTAGCTGATTTACACTTGACATCATTGCCAAGGGTTCTCCAGCTGGAAGGGCAAAGTCCACCAGTAGACCACATTGGGTCCCCAGGCCTTGCAGAATTCATTCTTCAAGTTGTGTTTGATTCAAGTTCATCATGCCCAGACCTTAACTGCTGCCACCCTCTTAGTCTGTGTGATCGTCTTTGCTTGCCTTTCAGATCCAGAGTGAGAAATTTCTCTCAGAGTTGATCACAACTCAGTTTTGATGCCTACTGCTTTTATTCTTCTCTTTACAACTATTTTCTAGTGAAATATACACACAACCATATGCATTCAAACAAAATTATCATTATTCTCTTTTGATGAAATGCCAAAAAACTTTAAAATTAATGGCATCCAATCCCTTAATAACATGTTTCTGCAATCCCTTAATAACACTTTTCTGCAAACTTGAATATGGCAAAGAAACACTCTGACTTTTCTGGTTTAACTATTTGGATTTTGTTACTGTGTCACACATGACAACAATCTTAACAAACCAAGAAAACAATATTTTATTATATAATGACTTTGTTTATTAACAAATTAAATTATTTTTTGTAAAGCTTCATGCATCTATCAGAAATGCTAAGATTCTGTGCTTGAAATGGCATAGAAATATCGGAATTATAGTCTTAACAAAAGAGAAAGGCAATAAAAGTCTGGGATCTCTGTGTACTCCAAACTCATATCTAATTCTCAGTCTAACTTCATGAGGTCAGTGCCTTAATTCTCAAAGAAGATAGCAGGTAAAGTTATTGCCATATTAATAGCTGCTTTCAACTCAGACACCACCAAAGTAGCTGCAACTCCATGTGCTAAAGTTTACTGTAAATGGTTGCAACCATAATGAAGGCTATTGAAATTTGGAAGTAGAATATTTTAAGAGGTGGAATCTGTGAAACCAACTCCTAGAAATAGGTCAGAAAAATGCAAAGTGCAACTATTTTGGAATGGGATTTCATATTCAAGGTCCTTTTGACTTAAGCCTGCTTTTGCTGCAATGCTTCTGAATAATTTAAGAGGTATAATTGTAAAATATTTGTACCAGAAAAACACAGTCAAACTGAGAAAAATGTGAAAGTAAAAAAGGGGTTTTATCTGGCCAGTTTTTGAACAAACAATAAGTTTGTTAATGCAAATTGCAGACTGAAGTGTAAAGATTTCTGTAGTTTTGGCTTTTAGTCATCGGAGCTTTTTTAAATTTTGTTTGTTTCTTATTGAATTTTTTTAGGCTCTTTTTCTAGCCTATTAAAGAAGTGTGGTCTTGCTGTAATTACAAATGAAATTTTAACTCTCACTTCGATGAAAGAGCACAGCCAGTTCTTTTTGAAGTGATATAAAAGACAAGTCCATGTAAAAGAAAGGAGTCATATTTTGATGTAAGAAAAATGTTGGCTACAGAGTTTCTTTAGAGAATGCTCAAAAGCAAACAAAAGTTGCTTGGGAGTTAGATTAATTTTAATGAGCTTCTAGGAACATTTATGACATATCCACCCCAGTGACCACAGGTGGATATCCCTGCTGGGTAACACTTGGCTGCTCCTGAATAAAACAGCAGAGAGCAAACAAACAGAAGAGACAAAGGAAAAAGGAAGATATTTGTGTCAGGCTACACTTAATGAACACCTGCACTTCACAGGCATGGGTAACTATTTACCACCTTCTTCTCTCCAGATAAATATCTACTAAGAAATTAGTCCTCTTTCTGTATCAGTGACAAATTAAATGAAACCCTTGAAGACTGCTTGAAGGCAAACTACGCATAGGTTAATTTTCCTTTTCTGTGTGCCAGGAAAATAATCATCAAGGGAGCACGTAATTAAAAAGGACTCAACCCTTTGAGCACAGTCATGCTTGTTGCTTCATAACAGAATGACTATTGACCTGGACATGGAGAATGCAATTAAACAGAGCTTCCAACTTTAGTGGTCCAGCTGCTTGGCATCAGAGCACCCTAGCAGGTATCCATCAGAAAATCGCCTGTGTAAACTTCGAACTCGCCACAGTAAGAGAAACCACAAGGTATTATTACATATGGAAGAAAGGTCTCAACATCCTTTGCATCACTGCCAGTTTGGGACCTTTTCCCATTTGTCTGGGTCCGCCTCCCTCCCTCTCATTTGCAATGGTGATTTATGCACTGGGGGACTGGGCTTGTGCAACATATTTATGAGCCCCAGACAAGTCACCCAAACAGGGCAGCAGCCTGAATACAAGCTGTACATGTGGTCCATGTGCCACAGCTAACAGGGGAAAACAGACTAACAAACACCAAGAATGCCCAAAAACTAATTTCACAGATAGTGTAGAAGGGCAGCAAAAAAAGCAGTACATTCTAGATAGTGCTAAATAAAAGTCCTGATCAAAGCATGGGAAGCAACCACTCTCCACTGTATACTGCAAGCAAACTAGTGACAATTCAACAAGGGGAAGCCATAAGTTCCTCCAAAGCTGCCCAGAGCAGAAGCTGAAATTCTGGCATGTCCAGCACACTATTGTTCACAGACTGACATCTGTCCCCAGCAGCATGTGCCATCCTGCCCATCAGGAGTGTCTGTAAAACACCAGTGTCCTTGTGGTGTGACAAACATGTATGCCAATACACGACAGTGTGTTTTTCAAAGGTGCTCAAGGACTGACAGCAATCTGGAATAGCTGAAGAGTTGATTTTAAAGGCTAGATGTAGAAGTCATCTTAGTGAAATTTACTTAGGTATCCAATACAAATTAGCCACCTGAGCACATCCAGAAATTTTATTCCCACTTTGTTTGAAATCCTGACCACTGATTGGATGTTATTTCCTCTGGAGAGGACTGTTCATGTTAAATGAGCATAAATGGAAATTAAACATTGTCCAGAATAGCCATGGAGGGCCAGATGGTTTAGACTTGTTTTGGATTTAGACACTTGCATTTAGGTACTCAAGTATGGATGTCTTAATATCAGACTGAACACTGCCCTGAACTTCTGGCCTGGCCTAGGACAATATTGTCTTCATGGGTTGAGGAAAAGGCACGTCCACAATAAACTTCTTCAAGATCTGCAATCAAGCAGAAGTGTGTGCAGGAGTTTTTTGGCTCCTGACTAATCCAAATGGGTCATTTTCAGACTTTCTACTTTATGAGCAAAGAGCAGCTCACAGCAAAATCATAGAGCAGTTCTTCCTCAGGTATTAATCCCTTATTACTTTTTGTTTTGCCTTTAAAATATTCTAGAGGAAATAATTTTATTTAAGTAATATTAGCACCTCTTTCCTTCTATTCATCTCGGTCCCCTCTTTATTTCTGCTACACCATAAATGATAGCATTTTTGCATCACCTTCTCTCTCTTCTTGTTTCATGGTCTCAAATAATTCTTTTTATAAGTGGTTACACAATCTTCTGCTGCACTGACCTGGATCTGAAGAAAACAGACTTTGTATTCCATGTTTTAAATGCTAAACAAGGAGAAAAAGAATGAAAGTTTCATTGGCAAAAGATTTTTCACTCAGATCCTATATTGTATGTACTGAGGGTTTTGCATTCAAAAATTTTGGATACACAGTAAGAAAAAAATACTTAGAGAAAGTAGCAGTACTGGTATTATTGCATTAATGTCAAAACAAATGTTCCACGCTCTGATAGCAAGCAAGTCAATCCATCATCAAGGGTCAATTGCTTTTGCTAAAGGTGGCTTAGTTGTCATTAAAACAAATACACTGTTGTGACAAAAGCATCATAGGAATTATGCTCTGTGCCCCTTACAAAAGGAGCCTTGACATCCTACAACAAAACTGGACCTTTGGTACAAAAGGCCAAAAGCTTCAAATACTCTGTGTATGACAGAAGAGAACAGGAGAGGTCAAAGGGCACCTCCTGGTGTCTTATGTCCTCATAGTAGCCGCTAGTGAAAAAATGGATTATCCTAGGAAATTGGCCATATCTACAAAGGCAGAGAAAGTACTCTCAGTGTTCTTTGCCAGCCTGTCAAGGGAAATCCTGACCTCAAGTCCTCAGTGATTGAACAGCCAGGTACCCAAACTGCTTCAAAATCAACTTGGGACACCCCCTGTGCCTTGCCCAGTGTCCCAATTCTGACTGTGGCCAAACTCCAGTGCTACTGGGAAGTATATTACAGAATTTGAGATTCTGCCTCATTTGGGAGGTGTGGATTTGCAGATTCTTTCAAAAATATTGCAAGATGTTTATCTCACAGTGTGTTGATACCAAAAAGATCCCTGCTACACTGTAGTCTTCATAAACAAAGCATATGTTGTCTAAAACTAAAATAAGACAGTAATTCAATGCATAAATTTATAGATAACATGTGACACTTGAATTAATCTTAAAGACTGCACTTACAGTCCCCCTTGGATTAAAGCTTTTCTAACACATCAGGAGAATCAAGCAAACAAAGTCTATGTTTCTGCACAGAGTATTTTATGTTCAATACTTCAATATTTATGTACAGCATTATTTACCCTACACAAAAATTCAGGTTTTGTGCTTTTCATTTATTCAACACTTTAGAATTGCTAATACCTATGGGTATATCACACCCACAGATTTATTCCTCTGACAATGCTAACCTCAAGGAAATGAAATTTTACATTTTAAATTAAAGGTAGCTCTAATTTGCAATCGTAATGCACTGTAAGAGATTATTATACAGTATGTGTGCCAAAGGACTACCTTATGCTGGTAAGGTACACCATGGTGTATGCTGCTGTGAATGAATGTGACCCATGAGAATGAGGGAAAAGATACATCAAGTAGCTCCAGCTTCTGACTATAACAACTCCACGCTGCTAAAGTAATTTTAGATGTGGCTGATAATCTGCCAGAACCCACCAATCTCTCCAGCCTGGCAAAAAAACATCACTCACACTCTACTCACCTGCAAAAACCATGTCTTTGTAACTATGCAGAAAAAGTGATGTCCCCAGGGTATCTCCCTTTTTGAATGGCCTTGGTGTTAACTCTTCTGTCATTCAACATTTTGTCAAGAGATCTTTCTGATTATATTGCATGAGCAGGAAATTCTCAGTGTACTAGTTATTCATATTCCTACTTAGCCTAGATCTATGCTGGGTGTCCATGTCAGTGATCCCTATTCAAAGAAGCCATTCTGAAACAAAGTTGCTAAGGGTCTTCCCAGACAATTAACAACTGAAATGCTAGCCTGCTAAACTACCATTGTTTAATTCTACACCCACACCAGGGAAGCTCCTGGTTCATCACTATCCTCTTCCTTCAGAGCTAGGAGCAAGAGACCCCCAAAGAAGATGGCTGTACCTTCTCCTGTACAGACTCATATACTGCCAGAGGTGTAAAAAGGCAAGGTTCACTCAGGATGATGCTGCACTATCGTATTTAGAGTTGCCTAATATATATCAAGCCTAAATTGCTCCCTGAATCCCAAAGATCACTCCCACAACCCTGCTACAGCACACAGTAGTTAATAAATCTTCAGAGTGCTACCATTTCTCAAGGTGTCGTTTGTTGTCCTTAACGCAGCAGGAATAACAGAGTTCATGTTCCTTGACAGCCTTAAGTGTCCTGCAGGAAGAGACTGCCCATCCCTCATAAACAACCACAAGGGTTCACAGGATTTGTGGCCTGAAACGGGCCAGACGCTCCCTCTGAGCACTTCCAGAGGTCAGAGCCAGCGGTGCCAAGGGTCCTCTTACACTCGTTATGTGTATTGGCTGCTCTTATATCAGAAGAGTGTCTTAAAAAGCCTGTATGAAAACAGACCCCTTTGCCTTCGGGCATTGTTTGCTGCCAGTGATCGCAGCATCAGAGTTACTCTCCCTGATGTGGTCTATCGAGTATTTCCTGCTTAAAACTAATAAGCTGTGAGAGTGTTATTTGTTCCCCCACCTCCCACTTTTTCTAATTTTCACTGCAAACACAGCTTATTTACACTCTGTCTCTTTTAAAAATCAAGTGTCAACCAAGTGCTAAACTGCTGCTATTTGCCAACGTTTCATTAACACCTTATTAACTTCCAACAGCTGAAGGTGACTGGACCCTCACCTCTGTTTATTTCCTCAAAGTAACAGTTAAGTGAAGCATCAGGATGGAGGCACCCCTGCAAATATGACTGAAAACAAATATGCATGCGGAATATAATCAGGCACAACTTCAGCCAGTCTGCTAACTGACACATCTAGTTAATTTTATGCACCGTCACATACTATCGAGTTTGGAGCTCAGATTTTTATTAGAGATGATAATAAAGATCTCTGCTTTTCTCCCCTAGTCCATATCAGAAACGGGCTAAAACAGAAATACAAACTTTGTCCAAATTAGGCCACGAGTAGTTTGCTATTTCAGTTTAAATACCAGGTACAAAGGTGTGATCCTCTTGTCATGTAGATCAGCATAGCTCCACTGATTCCCATAAAAACCGTAGTGGTTTACACAGCTGAGCCTCCTCCCTGTGTATATTCTTCTATATTGAATTCCAGTCCATGTAGATATAACTGTAAAAGAAAAAAGGGGAGAAAAGAAAAGGCAAGCCCCAACAAACATGACTCCCAGAACAGGAGGATGGGAAACATCCTCCTTCGGAGGTATCTCTGAATAAAAGGAATTAAATCTTCAGCTTTCCCCAATTACTTTGCCCTAACCTTCCTCTCCTAACACCCACTTCTGTGTCCTTATTTAATTTTGAAAGGAAAGGGGCAGGAGAGCTTAGATATGTATGTTTGCTATATCTCTCTCTTTCTCTGTTTTTCAAACCACAAAAAAATCTTTCCTACCAGTATTTTTTTTTTTTTGATCTCACCCTTCTAGACTATAATTTTGCACAACTGGAAAAAGTAACTGATTTGCTGGAAAGCAATATAGATATTTTTGTTCCTCTGCCCAAACATGCAGGGTCATTGAGCTCCAGTGATGCTGGAGGAGCTGGAGCAGTTATGGTTGCTCTCCAGTTCATACTTTTATTTTTGAATGGCATATTGTTTTCTACAACTGCATCACATAAATATTAACTCTGGGAGCTCAGCTGTCAGAGGGCTAGTTATCACTTTTCATTGTCCAAACAGGAAGAATACAGATGTTTCCAATAAGCTAAAGAGGGGGAGGTCTCTTCTATGAATAAGCGTTCAAGAACTTGAACTAATTGACAATAAAATTTTCATGCATACAGTAAAAAAAAAAATCACTTTCTGAAATAATCACTGGAAAAGCTGGTAAATCACAAAGCAGCTAAGGTGAGAAGAGTAAAAGGAAAGGAATTGGCCAGTATTTAGTCAGAAGTCTAAAGTCCACAAGTACAAAGAATCATATGGGTGATTAATAAAACATGGATAAAATAAAATGGATAAAATGACATTAAAAAAAAAACATGGCTAAAATGGGATGCTGGTGCCACTAACAAAAGTAATGTATGTAGTTATTTCAAGGGCGGATCCTTGAATTATAGTTCTCATCTCAAAATATTGTGTTAAACTAGAACATTTAAAAATATTTGCAGGCTCATAATATGAAAATTAATGTAGCTCATCTGATTTTTTTATTTTGCATCTATCCAGGAACACTCACAGGTTTTACTAGTTTTGGTATAAGCTAGTGGATAACTTTTAATCTTTTATTCTCTTAGTGTTCACTTTGTTTATGCTTAGTGTTACACAGAGACTTGTGTTCAAGGATTTCAAAAAGTCTGCAGGGTGGTATTTTTTACTTGAGGATTGAAATGAATGCTTTGCTCTCAGATCTCTGCAAGTACATTGGACCGAATTTTGGTCTCATTATCACCAATTTAAATCTGGAATAGTTCCACTACTCTCTGTAATGTTACTCCCAATACATGCTGATTTAACTGAGTTCACAAGCTGGTCCATTGACCTAAGTGGTGTCAGTGGGAATGTACTGTGAAGAAAATTTGATCTACTAAATTCAAATCCTCGAGGTGTTGTTCTAGCAGCCAAGTTGTTTAGAAAGAAAACACTGAACTTGAATGTTGACCCTTCATCCCAGCTGGATCTCCACATAAACTGTGCTCCTGCTGTAGCCTTTTAAATAGATCAGCAATTTACATTTTAAATAGATCAGCAATTCAAATTAGTGAAATGCCAGAATGTAGGTGGTGTGTAGTGAGGAGATTTAGCACTACCTGAAATTTCACCAGTGTTCAGCAGCATAACTCTGCACATTTTCTGAGAGCAGGGACTGGATGGGCAGTGAGGATTTGGTGATTGCATGTCTGTACCCAGGAATGGCAGAGGTGGCTGTTAGATAAGGGGCAAGCAGAGATGGACATAGTGTCCCAGATTGTCACCAGACCTCAACTGGTGATGGCAGGTGGGATGAAGCATGTACCTTGCTGGGGAGAAACATGCTGAAGAAGCATTTTGGACAACTGTGGGAGGCACAACCATGTTTTGGCCTAGCTTGATTTGCTTATGTGGATGTGTTCCACAGGTGTTAAGAGTGTGGTGAATGGAGTATATGGAGCAGGCATGCCACAAGATGATGGCTCTGTGTTCCAATTTGTACTCCTTCAAATGCCCAAATGTTTCCAAGAATAGGAAGCATTTGCTCCTGGGAGTTCTGGGATCTACTTAAACGGATGTGGGTGCCTTTAGGTTTAAATTACAGTGGCCTAAAGGTTTTTATATCATATTCTTGAATTTTAGTGCCACAGTAGGTGGTCAAAATCACACCAAAGATAAATGACTGGTTGTGAGAGCACTACATAAACAGAAGTAAATGGAAAGGCCAGCATAAAAGTGTAGCTTTGTGCTGTTTTCTTCTGAAGGTCCCTGCCCACGTCAGTCTGTGTCCCACAGTGGCTCATCAGGCCCTGCAGACAGAGATCTGCCTTCCCACAGAGCCACACACACAGCAACAGTCCGTGAGGGCCAAACGCGCGCTCCGTACAATAATCCTGTGAGATTGCTTTTAAGGTAGAAGCAGCCATTTCTTCTGAATTAGTGATGGGAAAAAATACAAGCATCACAGAATGAGATTTTAATGAGATGTTTTGTTTGCTTGCTGCTTTTTGCAGCGCTTCCTATTTTATTTGTCCCTCTCTTCTCATATTTAACCATTGCTGCTGGGCGGTGAAAAGCCTTGGAGCTACATTATGTGCACCTTTGACCTTCAGCACTAATCTTACTGTGAATGGATCAGATGATTTGGGGCTGATAAAATGCTGCTGCAGTTCTCAAGCCCAAATAATTTTCCCCTCAAAGAAATGGTGAAGCTTCGGTACTTACGCTCATCTACATCCCTTCCTTCACACACACAAAGAGAGTTTAATTGCTGCCACCAATTAAAGGCTGCAGAGGCACGCAGCCCTCACCCCCCACTGCGCTAGGTCCGTCTGTCCTTGTGTCGAGGAATTCCACTGCATTCTATCGGCCTCCCTCACGGCCTGACACACAGGCAGAGCAGTGTCACACACCTCCGCGCCTGCCTCGAAAAGCATCTGCGCCAATCACAGCACAATTATTCTTAGTCCCTCCAGCTCTGGCATTTGTTCACCTCACACCAGGAGGAAGAATAGGGGGCATTTGCTTGGGATAAACACGAATGACTGTGGGAGATCCTCTCAGGAGCAGCTCTGTCAACGAGGACATTTCCCTCCTTGACAGCCCCACGCAGCCTGTCGGCTTGGCTGCTCTCTCCACAAGAGAAATGGCAGCATTTCAGGCTCTTAAGGGTGTGATTGATGGGTGTTGTCGGTCCCTACCTGTCAGCTCATTGCACTGACAGGAGCGAGATCCCCCAGGGGAGGCAGCCTTACACCATACAGCCCAGCCGTCCTGCTCAGCAGGCCCCGCTGTCCCCGTGCAGCGCTTCTGGCAGGCGGCAATCTGCCTGGCAGGACGGGGGAAGGGCAGATGAAGAGCTGGGAGCGCAGCTTTTGCTGGCAAGGGCAGTGACATCTCTCTCACAAGTACCTGGAGACGCTGGAGCGGGGCTGCCAGAGCAGCTGAGGCAGGCTGGCTGCTGCAGAGCGCTGGTTCAGCCTGGGGTTAGGACAGATCCTGCTGCTGCAGCTGCAGCTGAGGGGACGTCAGTGGGAGAAACTTGTGGGATGCTGGCACGACTCCATGGCTTTGCATGTGCAAGATTAAACACGTGCAGAGGGTTTGCAGAATGTGCTCCTGAGCCCAAGGGATGACAGAGGTGATAGAACCATTTACCCCCGCCTGGAGGAATGCCCCACAGATGCCCGTGGCAGAGCTGGCACACGTAGGTGTGAATTCCTCACCCCTCAGGAGCAAGGCTCAGTGTCATCTGACTGTTTCTCTGGTTTTGCATCTAACTACATAGAAGAGGCTGGTCAGAAAAATAACTCACCCTAGGAACCAGGAGCTTTTTTTCTGTTTTGTGTTTGACAAGCAGGAGGTTTAGGGCTATTTTTCAACATCGAAGTCTAAAGAGGATCTTTTCATCCACAAGAATATACAAAACCTTAGACCATTCAGCCAGTGTTAACAGGAACAAAGCAACCGCAAGAAAATCCAGCTGCCTTTCAGCTGTCCATTCCCTTTCCAGCCGTCCCCTTCTCTTCCCCACCCTCTGCCCCTCCAAACCAGCAGTGGTTAACCTTGAGCAGCTTGACCTGCCTCTCCCTGCACCTGGCTCAATCAGCACCGATGCTCGGGCCAGGAAACCCCAGCGGGGCCATCCAAAGCCCAGTGAAGTCAGTGGAAATACTCCCATTGGCTTCAGGGGAGGCTGCGGCAAGCCCAGCTTGAAGCAGAGCCATCTTTCTTTAAAACTTTTGCTCGGCAGTTCGGAGCCCGCAATGTCTATGCATTAATACTTTTGGGGACTTGCTGTGGTGCCTGCAAGGCAAGCACTGACGTCACAGCTGGATTGCTCCTTTCAGCTGGTGCCTCGGATAACAGCCTCACAGCTTCCCTTTCCCCTCCAAATCAAAGGCAGCGGCTGCAGCTGCACAGACCAGCGAGTCTGTTTAGTTTCTGTGGGCCAACAGCCACCAGCTGTAGAGGCTGCTGTGCTTTTTGCTGGATGGGAGCTTTTAATTCCAATAGACAATGTGTACAAATATTTCCCATACCAAAATTGTTCCATATCTTCCTAAGTTAATTAAATGCTAATTTTCTAATGAGGTGGCAACAATGGCAACAACCTGTTATCAACATGCTAGCTAGTGCCCATACCCAACCGGTGCACACAGAACCCTTGTGCTGTTATTAAACTCATTCCTATATTAATTAATTACTTTTGCAGCTGTATTATTATGAAGCTGGACACAAATGTGGATAGCAATTAAATGAAAAAGAACATTTACATCATTTGTAGATTCCAGGGTTGCTTTGTGGAATTTATTATTTCACAGTGTTGTTATAGAAACCCCTCATGTGTTTTCATGTCTGCTGTATGCTAGTTTAGCAAGAAATGGTGAAAGGAAAACTCAGGATGAAAATGCTATTTGTTGTGGTCTAAATCCAGCCAGCAGCCAAGTCCCACACAGCTGCTAGCTCACTCCCCCACCAGCAGGATCAGGGAGAGAATCCAAGGACAAAAGGTGGAAAACCCATGGGTTGAGATAAACACAGTGTAACAGGGAAAGCAAAAGCCATGAACACAAGTAAAGTAAAGCAAGGAATTAATTCACTTCTTCCCATGGGCATGCAGGTGTTCAGCCATCTCCAGGAGAGCTGGGGCCCATCACACATAATAGTCACTTGGGAAGACAAATGCCATCAATCCCAACATCCCCCCTTCCTCCTTCTTCTGACTACTTTGTGTACTGAGCATGATGCCACATGGTCTGGAACAACCCTTTGGTCATTTGGGGTCACCTGTCCTGGCTGTGTCTCCTCCCAGCCTCCCATGCACTCCCAACTTCCTCACCGTTGTGGCAGTACAAGAAGCAGAAAAGGCCTGCTCAGCAATAACTAAAACATCTCTATATGATCAGCCCTGTGTTCAGCACAAATCCAAAACCTAGCCCCATACCAGCCACTGTGAAGAAAATTAACTCTACCCCAGCCAAAACCAGCATGCTCTTCAATATACATTCAGCATAAATTAAGGTGTAGAAGTGTAGAGTTGTGCAACAAGAATGAAATCTTGGAGTTCAGATGGAAGAGTGTGGATGTATCTGTCACGGCTTTATACTCAGAGGACTTAGGTGCTTACAACCTGGCAGAGTTGGAATTTATGTGCTTACATCCAAAAGAGAGATTCTGCTGTCTGCTTCAGGAGGTTTCCAATCTCTATGCTCAGCTGCCAGTACAAAAGCTTCACAGGCATCTTGAATTTGGGTCATACTCAACAGCTTTTTGGTGTTAAAAAGATCAAATTGCCCAGCAACCACTTCAGGCAGACCACCTTAGTTCAGACACAAAAATATTTTCTTCTGTTTATCTTCCTTCAGGGCTGGTTTGAGCACTCCAAGAATTTCTAGCAAGGAGCTCTGAAATTGGATTTTTCATAAAACACAATGGCAGCTATGATTTCTTTTGAAATATGGCTGCTGGAGTCCTCCCCTGGTCTAAGCTACTGTAGTATTTGAATGGGATATCAGAGATGCAGCTCAATGCCTTACTATGCCCAGTCAGAGCTCATAGAACCACAGAGGGTCCTGAGTTGAATGTGACCCTCAAGGATCATCAAGTCCAACTCCAGATCCTGCGCAGGACCATCTCCAAGAATCACACTTTCTGCTCGACAGCATTGTCCAAACAATTCTTGAACGCTGTCAGGCTTGGTGCTGTGACCACTTTCCCAGGGAACCTGTTCCAGTGCCCAACCACTTTCTGGGTGAAGAATTTTTTCCTGATGTCCAACCCAATCTTCCCATGACACAAATTCAGGCCGTTCTCTCAGGTCCTGTCACTGGTCATGAGAGAGAGATCAGTGCCTGCCCCTCCTCTTCCTCTCACGAGGGAGTTGCAGACTGCAATGAGGTCTTCCCTCAGCCTCCTCTTCTCCAGGCTGAACAGACCAAGTGACCTCAGCTCCTCATGCAGCTTCCCCTCAAGACCCGTCACCATCCTTGCTGCCCTCCTTGGCAGCACCTCCTCCCTCTCTAATAGTTTATTATCTTTGTTCTCTTGTGGTACCCCAAACTGTCCCCAGGATTCAAGGTGAGGCCACCCCAGTGCAGTAGGACAATCCCTCCCTTGCCTGGCTGACGATGCTGTGCCTGATGCACCCCAGGACAGGGTTGGCCCTCCTGGATGCTGGGCCACTGTCAACTCATATTCAACTTTTCACTGACCAGGACCTCCAGAGGAACATACTCCTCTTGGGATATACTCTAGTGAGAGAAGATTTCATCTTGCTAGAAGTCATTGTGAGATTTTCATCCCTTCTCATAGAAAAAGATTGGTAATTTTCATCAGGACCACAATTAAGAGATCCAACAGGTGCTCCACTTTTGACAGACCTGGCACCTACCGCCATCAAGAGAGCATTCAGATGGTGGGGAAATGGACAAGTCCTCTTAATGGCATTGAAATTAAAAGCCTGTTGAAAATTCCAAAGTGGAGAAGGGCATGGGATTTCAGACACAGTCCTGACTTCCACATATGTGTGTCCTGTCATCAAGTATGCTCCACCCTCCAGCACTTCCATGTGCTGTTCATGGGCCCTGGACACCCAATCAAGGATCAGGGAGTGAGAAATTGCATATATCAGTGGTAGAGTGTTGTGATGGCTAAAATGCACTGATTCTGAATCCTCTTAAATCCTGGAATTTGTATTTGGGAAGCTCCAAATATTTTTTTGCCAGTGGCCAGCATGCTACAAAAGTACAGAGGACAAACTTTTCACCCCCGGTTGCAAAACAGACTATGTTTATAATGACTAACAGATTTTATTAGGAATAAATTTTATGCACTATGTTTAGATAATGAGGTAATGCACTTCCACATAGAACATGTTACAGCCATTCTCTTAATGGTATGAATTTCATCACAATGAACAGCAGGTGAGATGCACCTGTAAAACGTTTATTTGAGGGCTTCACACAGCCAGGAAAGTACATGGGCTTCACAAAGCCAGTGTCCTACAAAGAAATAATAAAGTCTGCCAGGAAAATTAAGACATAATGTAAAATTCATGTTAAATCTGTTTAAAACAACTTGTTTGCTGAACTCAGACAAATACCTCTGAATTGTTTTCATTACATTTACTACTACCTGAGTTAAGTAAAAAAACCACAAAGCTGATAGTAAACTGTGTTTACTATCACACGAAGGAATAGGCAGACAATTGCCTCCTCTGTATTCCTGTGTGTTGTATTCTTTTCTACTCCTAATGTGGATAGAAAAATTCTTAGTATTCACCCTAGTAGTTGATGACAATGACAGTAATAATAATGATGATGATCATGATGATAATAGTGAAATAATTTGCATTGAAGTAAAATGTTTCCATTAAATAATTTCACAAACTTTGCAAAATGATGCAGTGGGACCACTTTACTCAGTTACTGAAATGCAGCCACCTCTGGAATGAATCACAACATCTGCTCAAATATGGGTAAGGTCAATCCTCTATGACAGATCAGGAGAAGGAATAAGTACTATTATGTAACAATGAAGGGAAAGTATTTGAGTTCAGGTTTATAGGAAAACAACAGCTAAAATCCCTTTGCTTCAGAGAAAAGTCCTACAAGGTGTTTAGTAATTATTATGTTTTTGAGTTTTACTTCAACCTAATGGCAAAATCTTAAGCTGTGCAGTGATCCCTACACTATACTGGAGGAAGGAAAAAACCTGGCTGTGACATACCAGCACTGTAACTTCCCTGGCTGTCAAGCATATCCTGAGGAGGTTTCAGGGGGAAGCCTGTTGGCATCATGCACTGAATGAAGTGAACTGCTTTTTAAGATGACTCCTTTCATCCCAACCTATCACTTTCATCTTAATGAATTTGGTATTATTCAGCACAGTGGATTTAATTAAAGATATTTAAAGTATTTAAATTATTAATGTTTTAATAATTAGAAATAAGTATTTTAATCAGTGACTGAATAATGTATATTATTAAATTCATTTTTTTGCAAATAATGGACTAGGTTTATTAATTTCTCTGTATTTTGCAATTCAGCACTATTCAGAAGTTGCAACTCCATTATACTGGCTTGTTGCAAAATATAGTGAGTGCAAAACATCTTATTTAATGCAGCCCAAGAAAACACACATACATGTGGGAGAAAGAATATGACACAGTCTACTAGAGCTCTGCTAAAATCTCAATGGTGATTGGATACAGTGGTGTGAAAAACACTGGAAAAAAACAAATCACAAGTCATAAACAACAAGGTTATAATTATGCCAGAGAAAATTTACAACTTTTATACCATTAGAGATAGGACAAGATGTAATGACATTAAATTGGAAATGGACAGGTTTTGATATTAGAAAAAAAATTCTTTACTGTGAGGGTGATACTCACAGGTTTGGAACAGGTTTCCCAGAGAAGTTGTGGATGTCCCATCACTGGAGGTGTTCTAGGCCAGGTTGGATGGGGCTCTGAGCAACCTGGTCTAGTGGAAGGTGACCCTGCTTAGGTCAGGGGGATGTGATCTAGATGATCTTTAAGGTTCCTTACAGCCCGAATCACCCTATGCTTCTATGTGTCCGGAGTCCTACTCAGGACATACTTAACGTGTATTCATCCCTCATACAGGCAACAAACATAGGCTGGCCTGGGAGCAGCCCTTCAGAGACCACACACCCAAGCACACTCACAAGAAAATTTAATATTGCCATGGCACGAAGTGGGTCAGACAGGTTGTTGCAAAAGTCGCCTGTGGTTCACCTGTGGTTCACTGTGGACTGGGAGCAGACATCCTGGGGGATGGTGGCCCTTTGGTGTCATATTCACACATCTGCAACTCCAGACTGCCTTCTGCTCTACAGAGACTTCTGGTGTGTCCAGTTGTTCACTGCACACTCAGGATCAGCTGAGAATTAGCCTTTAACCAAACCAACCTCTAAATTCTCCTCATTTCTGACCAGATTGGATTGGATTTAGACACCAGCCTCCTGACAATTCAGCAAATCTAGGTTCTGTGTCCCCTGTGGCTTCTGCTCACCCTGCCATGAGCATTCCTGACTTGGTTTTGTCTCCAGGGTATTGCTTGCTCAAGTCCACTGCAGAGACCAGCCCTGCCAGTAGTAAAAGTGCCTGGAAGGCTGATGCAGCAGCAGGGAACACATCAGCTGCACTGGCCCTACAGGGACTCTGATCTCCCAGAGCAGGCAATACCATTGGGAGAAGTGTGTCATGATGGCATAACCATGAACACACTTCTGCCTTCCCCAAAACAAGCTGCCCTGCCAGAGGCACTGCACCCATCTCTGTGCCAGCCACAGTGAATCAAGCCACTGTCTGCGTGGGCTTTTATTCCACTTTAATGCCGCTGCCGTATAGGCAAAAAACAAGTCATTAGGAGCATAGCAGTATTAGTCAAATCAACTTTGTTTTTCAGAGGGATGAAAAGCAGTGATACAGTTCACAAGTAGGGAGTGTCAGTGGGTGGGAGTATTACACAGTTTTCCAGGCTATTTTCTTCCCTGTGAGCAAATTTTCATTCTTGCAGAGACCTCCTGCATAATTGCTGCTGGAGGTCACACAAGGTTTGTTTTTCCTAAGCTCCCAAGCAGAGTGAACTGGCCAAAAGCTTGGGATTCAGATGGAGAGGAAGTGCTGCTCCTCCAGGCCATGGCACTGCTGTGGATTTGAGGCTCTGGAAGAAGAGCATGTTCTGCTTGCTGGTTGCTTTCATTTCAATACCATCTATTCAGCCACATCACTGATTATTCTTCCACTGGGACATAGATGGCCCAAAGCTTTTTCCACTGGACTTTTCATAGAGGAACAACAGTGTCTTTCCTGAAATACTTTATTCCAGTTCCGCCTCCGAGGACAGCTGTGATATCTGCCTTCAAATATTAAGACTAGCATAAAGTAGAGGTTTTTACAGACTGTCCTCTTCTTCCTCCTCATTAGCCTGCCAACTTCATCTCTCAGCCATGCTGAGGTCAAGAAACACCTTGTGAGAGGACCAGCATATTAAAAAATCTCTCACAGAGTCTCTGTATTCCTCAAGACTTCTGAGACACAGAAGAACTTGACAGAGCACGAATATGTTGCTGATGGATCTGATTTGATATTTGGCTGTGAGGGATGTAATAGTGGGGTATCTATATAAGCTATTATTTAATGAACTGAGAGCTTAATTTCCGCAGGTCTCTAAACCAGGGCAGTGAGGTAGCCTGGTGTTTTGTAATCCTGTTTTACTCAATTAAAGTATTCCTGTTGGCTGGGTGGAAAGATGTGTTACCCTATGACTACTACATGATGAAAGGAGACATCAGGAGCATACATGACTCTTTCCTCAGACTCCATCAGAGCTAGGGCCCCTGTAGTTCCTCTGGAAGAGAATTAGCATACTCTTATTGAAATATTTTTGGGGTTTGGTTGTTTGGTGGTTTTTTTGTTGTTGTTGTTGTTGTTGTTGTTTTGTTGGGGTTTTTTTGTTTGTTTTTGTGGTGTGTGTTTTTTTTTATCTCATATCCAGCTGCATCAATTTCCTGACTTCAAGAATCAAATTGTTTAGTTATCTGTAATGTGCATAGACTTCTGTGAAGCTTTACGAAGGAATCTTTGCTGTTAGGCTAAGAATGGTTTATCGTAGCACCTGCAGTTCCTCTAATCCTGAATTGTTAAAGAACTGAACAACTTTTCCTCCTTCTTAGCATGAGAAACACTTCTCATGATCTTACTCATCAAAAGACTGCATTGGGGTCCTCTCATAAGTTTTCTTGGGTTTCTGCCATTGGAGGAGGGAGTCCATAAGCAGCAGCATCTGGCAGAACATCTGCATCTAGTCCCTGCTGACGTCTCGAGATCTGTCTCACTCAGGCTCACTCCTCCCTTGATACAGAACTTGACACATTGTGTACCCCACTGCCAGAAAACTTCAGCAAATATTTCTCTCTCTGAGGGGGGCTGTGTCAGTTTTTCAGTGTGTTCATCCTGTGTTACCTCAT
This sequence comes from Melospiza georgiana, assembly GCF_028018845.1. Lineage (NCBI taxonomy): Eukaryota > Metazoa > Chordata > Aves > Passeriformes > Passerellidae > Melospiza > Melospiza georgiana. The sequence goes on along the minus strand of NC_080430.1, from coordinate 134,397,408 downwards.
TGCTCACCTGATGGAAGACTACTCAGACCCTTTTCAAACTGCTTAGGCTCTCTGGAAGGAACCTGATGAAGAACCTTGATCTGAGCAAGCTAGAAAGCCTGATCTAGGTGCAAAGATCAAATCTAGCCTTCTCCAGACCAATGACCAAGGAGTTTTAATTTTTCACAAATGACAGGAAACCTCAGAAACTAAGATAAATGTCAATGAGTGGATGTGACCAATCTGTTCCTCAAGGCTTTGCAAGGAAGCACAAGGAAGTGGTGAAGGTCCCCACGCCAGCTCTGTAGCGGTTTGGTTGAAATTCAGTTATATTTTTCCCCTGTTATTCTACATCACTTTGAGTTATACATTATTGTAAATACTCCCTGGTAGACCCTTTCAAAGCAATTGAATAACTCAATGTTTAACAAAGATAGATTAATTTTCTTGTTTAAGTTTTGGGAAATACAAGATCATTTTTCATTCTGAGTTGGCAATGACAATCCTTAAACCAGTGGTGGAATAGGGGGAATAATAGCTTTGTGGAAATTATTCTAGAGATCTTTACTGTAAGGAATGGTGGATCAATGAAATCTTCCTTTCTATATTTGTATTCTGTTTTAAATTGAACATGTTTGATGCCTATGCACAACTCCTGTGCTGCAGGAATGATTCTTATTTCTAAATGTCCTTGCTCGTGGGGAACATTTTTTCTTTTTTTCTATGTGTAAAGAGGTATAAAACAGAATCTATCTTTTTCTGTAGATAGGAATTAATTTAGTAAAAGATATCTCTTCTGTGTACAGGAGCCTAATATAGTGTAGAAGAAATGCTTGCCACTGTGGCTTTGAGGGCGCTACATCCACAAGCCAAGTGGGCTGTCTCAGATGGGCTCCCTCTCCATCACCCCATAACACTGACATAAGCCCAGTCACAGCCTTGTGTACATGAGAGGTTGAATAATGCATGGCAACAGTCTCTTGAGCATTTATTTTAGTCCTTTCATTTGGCCTTCAGGCATTTCCCACTCCATCCCGATATCAACTTGAAAATTTCCTAGGACAGAAGGTAAAACCCATTGAAGGAAAAATTTCAAAGCCATTACTTTTATTGGAGTCATACATCTGATATTTCTGTGGAGAATTTACCAAATTTCATCATCACAGTCTCCAGAAAAAGTCATACATATTACAAATAATTCTTATTTTGAGGTAGCCCTTAACCAAAGGGATGTAATTACCACTCTGTAACATTTCAGATAAGAAGCTATATTTGACCAAACTGTATCACTGAAAAATAAAGGCCACTCTTCTATTAATTAAAGACAGCTGATTTATGAGAGGTAGTTAATGAGAAAATAAAAAATTCAGATGTATTCTCATGAATAACACAGTCATGTTTGCAACTTATTTTAATGTGAACTCAAAAACCTCCATGCATAAGTGCAAGGACTGTCAAATATAATTCACAAGAACAGGCTGCTCTTCAAAATAAACATCTATACAGTGTACTGGGAGAATGCCTCCACATATATTGACTAACTTTAAATTAATCTGTGGCTTTGGTAATGATCTTAAAAAGCACTCTACTCTCTTTTCTGTTTAGTGCATCCTGTTATTACTGGAGAAGCAGAGATTGAGTGGAACAAAGGCAAAGTACTGCCTAGGAAGAGCAGTTCAAGAAAGGCTATGATTAATGAACACATAAACATGAACATGGTCACCTGCTGTCATGAGCTCTTTAGGGCAGCAAAAACCCATGATACTGTTGTTAAAACAGCCCTGCCTTAAGTAGACAAGCATAGCACCTTAGCTCATCTTGAAGGAAGTCATCAAAAGGGAAGCAGGGAAAAACCTGAGTTTCACCATGCTTGTGGCTCTAAAAGTTCCTCAGGCAGGAAAGACTAAATAAAGCTGCCCTGAATTCACAATTTGCTGTCCTCACCAAAACAGAAAAAGTTTTACTACATTACACATCAATAGTGACTTGAGGCCTCTTCAGCTCCAGCCAGGTGAGAGCAGGGGAGATGGCAGGTCACTCCCCAGCCCCTCCTTGCAAAAGGATAAGGGCTCATACTACCAAAGGGCAGTAGGCATCAGTGTGGCATTCTTTGACTGGAAACGAGTCCCACAGACAGTCAGCAAAACAACTATGCAGAACAGTTTCAGAAGAACAACAAATGACAATTTATCTGGCACCTTCCTGAGAACCTAATAAATAAAAGTGAATTTACTTGTGGTAACAAATCAGTAATTGTAGGAGATTCACCCTGTAGATAAAGCTCTGCTCTATTCTTTTTGTAGCCTGTCCAAAGCAACCCAGGACTGCAGTCCTATTCTAAACACCAGCAGCTACCCACTGAGCAGGAGAGATGCTTTAGGAGTGCAGAATCAGCAAAAGGGCTCCCCTGCCATTTCCCTCCACATCCTCTCTCTCTGCTAATAGTCACAGGAGAAGGTGTCTCTAGAAAAATGTGGACATTGCCAGTATCAGAACATTCACATTTAATTCTGTAACAGACACACAAAGCTACTCTGTCTTAGCATAACACGACTTTTATACACATGAAGGCAGCAGCTGCTTTGCTCCAGACACCTTTATCTCCTTGTAGCCCTTTTATCGTCCTATGAAAAAGAAGAAGTTGTGGTAGCTCTGACTTAGCTCTTCTTGAGCAACATGAGTTGTGAGGTGGTTGGCTCCTGGAAGAATTGGCCATTTTGCTTTGATTTTCATCCAGTCTTGTTTCTGGAGGACGTGCAATAGAACTGTGACATCTTTTTGTCACCAAGCTCCATACTCACCTCCCGTGGCTGCACTATTTTATATTTCTACAGTATCTTTGTGAAATGGCAAAAAGAGTACTAAAGATCTTTATGCTGCTCAGTTTTTCCATGGTCCAGCAAAGCCCTTTGTAGCTCATATTTGTAACTGATGTGGACAAACACTTTTTAGGGAGAGTTTGGGCAAGGCATGAACTGTGGTCCAGGGTGGACAGCTTTTCTATGCTGTGTGTAGCTATGGAGAATAAGACAACAGAATCAAGCCCATTGATTGACTAGTCAGGTATTTATTTGTTTTTAACATGCAAAACCAGTACAACAATCACAGAAGCTAGAAAAAATGTAGCACTGAAAAAAGTATTCATGCAGAATGAGTATTGTACTTGAACTATCCTCCACAATCATCAGTCAGTCTGTCCCAATATTTATAGTTCATCATTACAACTGCCAAAACTGGCAACCACAAGGATTGTTGTCTCAATTAAGGACAGTAAACAGATTGTCCCATTTTTTTTAATGAAAAAATCTAAAATGTAATACTTCACAGTTTAACATGTTTATTCATTTAAGCGAGCTAAAAAATAGTGGTGTGACATCTGCTTGAGAGACACTGGTACCTAACATTTTGGCTGTCTCCCCACTAATTTGATTGTGATTAAGGGGAGATAAAAGGATGAGTAGAGGATTCTGTCAATTAAATTAATTGATGAATTGCAAAAAAAAAAAAAAAAAATCACTCTTGGAAATGTGTATAAAGGAATTCATCTACAAAAATGCATTACCGCAAACTAAGAGGATGATGGAAAAAAGTACTGCAAAATATCTCCACTGGCTCTTTCAGGAAAAAATATTGTAAGCATAAGATCACAGCTAATCTTTGCCAATTTATTCATCTCATGGCTTCACTTCCCAAAGTGCAGGCATAATCCACTGTAAAATCTTTTAGGATGCAGTTCCAACATCGCATTTCTGCTGTCTTATTGATGTGCCATACTGTTATTTTCTTAGTCATAAGCACCACTAATTACTATGCTACTGTAAGTAGAACTTGAAATGCAATCAAGATCTGTAGTATCTCTTTTGTTGGCACTGTAACTCGCCTACTATGCTTTTCAAGTACGGCTCTCTACAGAGGATTGTCCTAAATGCATTTGACCTTCACAAGTGGCTCAGTTGTGCCTTATAAGGATGACAATCCCTTATCAATCATCACTCTGCTGGGAGCTCCTAGCAGCATCTTCCTTCTGAAAATGGCAGCATACAAAACTTGGCCCTAAGTAAGCAGATGAGCCTTTTCCATGGTAGCAATCTTCATGGAAGAGGCATGAACTGTTTTGTAGGGCTTTCACTGTGCTTTCCTTTAGTAGAATTGTTTAAAACCTGCGTTTTCAAACAAAACTTTTAGGTCAGCTGCTCTAGAGGACACCTAAGTAAACAGATGAGTTTGCTCTTGTTGTAGCTACTTGCAGTTATGTGTTGCAGCACAATCTCCCAGTCTACATGTCCTGCTACAGCTGGTGTGATGCATGGAAGGAGCTGATTCTGAATCACATGGTGTCTATATGATATGCAACAGAGAACATTAACTACAGCATTCTTCAAGAAAAGTTTAAATGTTTCTCTAGGGTCTATTAGGGAAATGCTTAACATGCCTCCTAAGCTTCCAGTAAAATATGTTTATGGACTCTAGCTAATAGAGCTAGAGCCTTTCCTTGGCAATGTTCACTAGAAGCACTAGTAGAAATACTAGACTGAGGCTTCTGTCCTGAGATGGTCTACATGCTGGTTCTGCTTTTGAAGAATCAAAGAGAAAAGGAAAACCACCTAGGAAGATTTACAGAACAAAATCACTTCTGGAAGACTGTTATGCCTTCCTAGGCAGAGATTATTCCAGACAGGACATCTGCTCCCACCCACAGCACAAGGACTCAGTATAGGCATCTCCTCCACAACATCTGCTAGAAAGAAATTCACACATGAATTTTACGACAGGATGTACTCCATTACTACTGATGTCTACCTTTTCCTTCAGGTGAATATTTTTGAAAAAACTCATTAAGCCAGGTGTGCTGTGTAAATTATTTGATCAGCAATCCTTCTTTGAAACAAGCATATAAAAATACTAATTTTATAATAAAAAAGTCTTGTACAACTGAAGTGATAGAGCTGCATGGATCAACTCCAGAAAGAGATCTGATCTATTAGTATTGGGTAGGATGTCAAAGGAAGTTCTCTTCATTGTCTTTTATGCATTCATAGGCCACATTTAGTTTTATATGAGTTTAGCGGCTAGAACTGCCTAAAGTGATCCAGATATTCTAAAACTGACATCAGTGCTTACTTTTGAACATTGTGCTGTTTAGATGGCTTTAATGTCCTTTCAAATGTATACATAGTTCAATGTGGTCAACATTAATAAGAGAACCAAATAGAAAAAAATCATTTATTAATAAAATAGACACCAAGCAACTCATACAACGATAGATGGTCCAAAATCCAAAAGGCATATTTCAATCTCAGATATAATTAAGGGCAAAATAAGCCAAATGTCCCATTAGGAATTATTGTACAGTTAAGAGATGTGTATTTGCTGCAATATTTACTACATATTTCTACATACACTGAACAGAAACTCTACCTACAAAAAAGATGGACTTTTTACAAAAGCATGTAGTGACAGCACAAGAGAGAGTTGATTCATACTAAAAGGAACTAAGTTTAGATTAGATATTAAGAAAAAATTATTTATTCTGAGGGTGGCGAGGCACTGGAACAGGTTGCTCAGGGAAGCTGTGGATGCCCCATTCCTGGAGGTGTTTGACACCAGGACGGGGCTTTGAGCAATGTGCTCTAATGGAAGGTGTCTCTGTCCATGGCAGAAGTATTGAAATTGGATGATCTTTTGCATCCCTTCTAACCCAAACCATTCAATGATTTCATGATTCTATGATCTTTCATGCAAATGAAAAGACCTAATCCAAACAAAATAAATAGACAAACAGCAAACTGTGGGCAATAAGGACTCATAAGCTACACATCAGTGAAGCTGATAGAATCACATATACAAGCACTTCAGATTTGGTCTGATTCACAGTTTTAGGAAATGGAATATTCCTGTTCTAGGAACTTCATGTTCACAAATTTGGCAGTAAGTAAGTAATTGCTTGCTTTTTAACACAACCAATTGAGAAAGCAGGTTATGAGAGAGAGAGAGAGCAAGAGAGAGCAGATCATTGAGAAGGATGACCTGCATGAAGGAAGTAACGACGTATCTTTCTCAGACCATACATGACCCAGAGAGCTATGTGCTGACATTAAGGAAGCAATCCTTCCAGCATGTTATAGAACATGAAAACTGCTAGTGTAAAGTAACAGGAGAGGAGTAACAGGAGAGGTCTGCAGCTTCTGTGACATGTGGTTGGGTGCTGGTGGAGTGAAAGGCAGGTCACATACAAGGAGACGGTTTGTGATATGCTTTTCCCTCCACTGGAAGTTGGGCCATGTGTCAGATAACGCTTCACCATAAATTCAGCATGTTGCAAGGTGTTTGGTCAAGTATGCAATTAGTAGAGGACTGTAAGTCATATACAGAAATGTTAGGATTTTGTGTCTGTAAGAGTCATACATAGAAAATGAGATATATTTGCATATATAATTTTCTCTTTCATATATTCTTTGGAAGACTGTTGTACTCTGAATTTCTAGAGTCGTTGTTTTGCATGGCATAAAGCGAATGAACACTATGACACATATGAAGTGGATCCTTGGGGACTCATAATGTATATGGTCATAGTTACTATATGGTTTAAAAATTAACTGTATTGATCCAAGTTTCTTAAGTGGTGATAATGGGACTGTGTCAATTTAAAAGAAATATATTTTCCATTATAATATTTGCTGTGATTTGTATCCCTTTGTATTCAAAATCAGTATAAGAAATCTTAGCCAGGCATCTCAGGAACAAGACAGTAAATACCTCAGTTGCAATTAAATCTAACATTCAGCTCTGAAATTTATGTCAAAGGCAAAACCAAGCCTCAGAATTATGAAAACTTTTCTGAAAGTCAGCCTGTCTAAATTTTCTTGTGACATTCAGCACCAGTGGCTTTACACATTCTTGATATCAAACGGAATCGGAACTGAATCTCAGTCAGAGAAAGACTGACCACACTTTTAAGAGGACCAAAACTGAGTCTTTACATCCAAAAGCTCAATTATATGCCAAACTCAAAGCAGAACAGGATAAAGCCAGAATTTTAAAGCTCCCTGCAGCTGCTCTGACACACCAAATTCTTCAAGGGGCTTTTGGCTATGAAAAGGAAAAAAATGCTATCTACAGTGCCTAATTTGAAAGGTACTTTGCAAGAACTGAAGGATGTAAAGGAGCCAAGATTTACCAGTTATTAGTATGCCAGGAGAAAAAATGTTTCCTTATTACTTACAGATTTTCACATTAGTTAGATGATTAAAATGATTGTATAGCTGAAAAGGAATGTTTTTATACAACATGCCCCTAATAGGTAGAGCAAGTTGATACCAAAACCATCAGGAAGAGCATAATTAAAACACAATTTTGACTTTATATTAATAGTAGACCAATACACTAATTAAAACCAACATCAACTAAACTTTCTATTTACACTAGTTCAGACAGCACAGGAGGCAAAGAACTGTGTTTCAGAAGCATATGTGAATGTTAGAGCTTCTGTCATCCAGGTGCCATTTCTAACAGAACACATGTGTGCTGAACAGTTGGCAAAAGAATGAAAAAGATTACTGCAGATATATGGGCACACAGAATCTGGAATGACAGAAAATTAAGTCCATATAGAAGGTGACAGACTGCTTGTAAGAAGATATTCTTTTCCTACAATTTCTTCCATCTTCATGCATGCGCACACATGCACAAGAAAGATTAAAAGGGAGAGAAAGGATGAGGGTGTTTTGATATATTATAAACACAAATGAAGAAAAGACTTTTTATTTGGTATTTCTGATTTCTTTTCAGAAAGAAACAGAAAACTAATTTAGTTATTAGGAAGCTCTGATTCCTAAATTCAGTCAAGGCAGACACTCCTGTGAAGTCAGCATCAATTCCCATGATAATAGTAGCACCTGTCTTTTGACATCAAAGTTTTCTGCCTGAGAAAAACATAATGTAAACAATAAACTTCATGTATTGTACTGTTGCTCCTGGCTTTGATATTAGACAAATACACTTGGCCAGGCATAAGTGTTCTTATGTTGGAGACCTGGAATGTGACTGACGTAGTGCAAAACTTTCTTATGAATTTGGACTGAAGAAATGGTATCATTTACTGTCTTACAGTGAAGGGACTGTGTGTTCCTATGTAGTCTTGTTGAAGCTGAAGAAATCTTGATGATAGATTCACTGCATCTGCTAGTTTTCATCTGGATCGAGATCAAGGTCCACTTCATTGGAAACATTAAGATAAAAAAAAGCATAGAAAGCCAACAAAAATACCAGTATAGCTGCAAGGACAAGGGCAACTTCCTGTAGAAATAAAAGAAAACAAAAACCTGTTAGAAATAATAACATATTTTCAGATTAATCAGGATTAAATGTTATTTCTCTTCTACAATGCACATCAAAATAACATCAGACATAATATAATTCCATAAGGCATTGATACTTTATTGATTTCTCTATTGTGGTTACCATTCAAAGTGTTGTAGAATCCATTCACTCACCATTTAGTGAGTCTGATATACCATCAGAAAGAGGATATTTAGCTTAAAAATCTTTAGTCTTACCTAGAAATAGGAGCTTTATATCTTTTTATTATTCAATTCCTTCTTTTCTAAGGAAAAGACAGAATTCACAAACCACAGTTTTGAACACAAATTTAAGTTATGAATTTACACTGTGAATTTTGATGTTTTCTAGCAATATGTTACTGCTTTTTGCCAACAAATTTGTAATTTTTTAATGAAGCAAACACAGTATGGTGGAAGTCAATGAAAATTGCTACCTCTACCTCCCAACCTCCTGGCATGCAGTACAACATGGAACTACATACTCCCTCAGAATTGGATGAAACTTTTCTTTCTTCAGCTCTGCAATAAGGCAAAAAGCACAACAATTTGCACTTGCCTCTCTTCCCATAAAATATTGCAACTTGCTGCATCTTCCTTAATTAACATAAAAGAGACTTCCAAAGTGTACATGATTTATAGCAGCTTTCAGAAACAGAAAAATGTTTTTATACTACATATTATACTCATTATGTGACCGCCTATCATCTTAAGGCTGGACTCTGTAAAAATGCAATTATAGTTCAATCATCCTCTTAATATTTCTTTTATTTCCTGTATTTCTTTCCTTTTTATTTCATTCAAACACACCGTATTACTAATTTTTAATTTTTTATTTTTTGTAAGGCACAGCACACTTTCTATAGTTGACCCTCATTTTGCTAGAAAATGAAAGATGAAAGATAAATTTGAGAAAAATCCTTATGTCCCTTCAGCTCTCAGGAAGTATGACTCTATAGCTAACAACTTCTACTCTTGACTCCTGATCATCATGATGAACTTTCAAAATTGTGCACTCAAGATGCTCCAAAGGTTAGTTTGTACCTCCAAATCCCACTCTCTCTCTAAGGAAAGAAGCAGAACTTCCCCTCAAATTCTCAGCTTCACATTAAGCCACAAAACAATTACATCAGAATGATCCCAATGTACATTTAAAATGAGAGAAGAAAAAAAGTTCAGTGATTTTATAACAACTCATCTGAATTGGTACAGAAGATGTCACATAAAACCTATTCTGTCAGTGAGACTGAAAGGAGATGCCTACACTGAACCAAGACAACAAGACACCCTTTACTGTCCAAGGAAAAAAATCTGTCCATCTTGTGTCCTCTAAGAGAGGCCAGGTGAATTCTTCCCAAAAATTACCATTTCTTCCCTTAGACTAGAAGGGAGTGCAGATGGTACCTCTTGTGTGCACTGTGGGATTAATCCTACCCAGCATCTCTAGGTCGGTGGTGGCTTTGTGACCAGCATTGTGTTCACTGACATGAAGGAGTTAAAACTGTGCATTTCATTTTTTAAAGTCTAGCCCATAATCTGGCATTCTTCTATAGAGCAGCATTTAATTTGCATTTACATGAATGCATTATATAGTTTATCAGAATGTTGGATCAATAATTCAACATATGCCATCTAATAAATTTTGAAATACTACTGCCTAGTTGGCATATGTTCTATAGGAGTATATTCTTTATTCTATAGAAACCTTTGCTTTCTATTTTATATGGATGATTGAGATGTATTTTAAATTTGTTTTACCACATTAAAATTACTCCTGCAAATTTGCTGAGGCTGTTGGCTACAGATTTCAACTACATTTCCCTCTTAGAATCGTACGATCCCCTGAACTTCATCCTCCTGATTTCATGATTTGATTTTTAAAAAGTACATCTAATTCACTCATACATTAAAGGAAAGTGATTTTTGCTTTGTTGCAGTTGCAACACGTCAGTATCTCACAAAAGGGCATGGCAGCATCAGACAGGTTTCATTTATTTCCTTGTATCCACAGCTGTGCTCCCAGACCCATCTGGCCACACAGCTACTAATCTTAAGAGGATGTAATAAACAAGTGACATACAACTGCAGGCTCCATCTGCTCAGGAGAGTGGACAACAAAACCGCACAATGCAGGCACCATTCACACTTGACACAGAGAGCAAATTCATTCCAATTTTAAAAAGTTTTTTCTGTGTTTGGATGCCACACTTCCCACGCTTTCTGCTTTACAATAGGTTTACCTTTCCCCTCCCTCCTCCCCAGTATCCCTTATGAAATGCTGTGAGTAGCAGCAGCAAATTTTCAGGAACCTTTGCATTAAAAATTTTTTTCAAAGGAAGTGGAATTGGGAAAATCTTGAGTTTTACTCTCAGGCTGCCCAGTAACTGCTTGACAGAAGCTGTTCTTTAATTCCTCTGCCTAAGTTTCACAGTGAGTAACACTGTGATAACAATACTATTTTCCCTGCACACCCATTAGGAACTGTGTGGGTGCATCAGTATTTATTACCCCTGGGAATGAAAAGTCTTACTAAAACTCCAGGTTTGAGAGTTATGCAAGAACCTTAATTTTGAATTACTGAAAAAGGTAGAGTAACAAAAATATAAAATAAATGACCTTACAAAGGACACAAAGGACATCTGGCACACAGCTAGGGATATGCAGTCTCTTAAGAATTGCATCCAGGTTATGGACTTTTATAAACATAAATTTTGCAAGGTAAATAGCAAATGAGATGCTGCACCACTGTACTGTATTTGCAACAACAGATATATATTGTCATTTTAATTTGTTTTATACTTTTCAGGCTTTGCTATTTGTATTTTAAGTCATGCATAGAAATGAAATGTTAAAATACTCCCTGCTTGGCATATACAGCTCCCTTTCTCTTGCACTTTATGGATCATCCCCATCATCCTCTGCAAAATCCATTTACTCAAAGGATTTTACCATGAATAATTAAAGAATAGAGAAAAAGTTCTATAGAAACAAACTTAACATGATCAGAGGGCATTTTCTCCTTTTTTTTTTCTTTTATATCATGGTACAGAACACTAGGAAACAACATTACTACTCTCAAATCCCTAAGTACAGTCATAGAAGCCTTTAAAAAGGAACAGAATTTTCTATTTTATTCTCTTACATGTAGAATAGCATATGTAGAACCCTACTGATTTCAGTTTGGTTAAGTTTTCCAGAAACTTTTCATAAAGGAAATGCATACCATTACGGCATGATGTAGATTTAATTCTCCTATCATTTTTTGTTAGTTTTATGTCTCTCAAGCCAAAATGCTTGGATTATGTCCTCAAATTCACCTAATGGAGCAAGTGGCAGAGCTGGGATCTAAACAAGATTAATCAGGAGAGGGGGTGAGGAAAAGATGTTGGCTATGATAACAAAAATCTGGACACTATGTATGGCAGCATCCTATCCTATTCATATAGAGAAATATCATACTTCCAGGAAATGTCAGGGGGGTTTTACATGTTTTTTAATTGTCTTTCAAATAGAATCACACCATTTTTACCTGAAACCTGCTTAAAATTAAGTGAAAGAGTAGCACAAATTGTTCTCTTTGAATTGCTAAATTCTCTCTTTCTGAAGAGATGAAAAGAAGATCATGCTGACCAAGGACACTTGTGCAAATAAATGTATAGGAACTCACAATCTTTTTACCTCATATAGTTTTTAACTGAAGACTTTAGGTGGATATTCACTTCAACCATGTTTTAGAGTTTCAATAAAATTGTATTTATAAATGAATGTTTACTTCCTTAATGCAAGACATTCTACAGCTAACAGAAGGCAACAAAAGTAATTTATGAACTTTAATCCACACTTTTAGGTTCCAATTTTTTACTGTGAAAACTTCAGATGGAAGAAAGATCATTGTTGTCTTAAATAATGAGAACAAGGTACTATTAGAAAGTCATCAAAAACACCTGGCTCTATGCCTGCAAAACAACAGGATTCATTTTAAAACAGCTAGATGCAAAATAGTGTGTACAGGTACCAAAGATGCATACAGTACTTTAAAGTGGAGTACTCTGCCTTGAAAAACTGTGACTCTAAGAAGGTCTTCGGATTTCATGGGTAACTACTCCCTCAGTGTGATTTCTGGATGCACAAAGGTGGAGGGATTTCCAGCAGGGAGATGACCAGTATTTATTTTACCATAGAGAAGAATGAGAGGTAGTTTGGTTACAGCATGTAACTATATACACCTTTAAGTAAAGCACCTATTTAAGTAAAGCATTTCTCTGTGTGGGATCCTTTTATCCTGTTTACAAGAAACTTTCAAGGCCCAGCTGCAGTTAGGTAAGTTCAGTCTTGAACCAACATGCCATTTTCTAGGAGCACGAATGATTGAACATTCTTAAGGAAAATATGGACTTCCATATCTGTGAGTCCTTAATCAGCTGATCTCCCTCAAAAAAATATGTTTTTATTTAGCAATTGGAAAGAATACTTCAACTTTGGCTTGTGTGAAAAGAAAGACTTGGCTGCCAGGAGTCAGCAAACTCAGCTCTCCTAGCTGCTCCTCTCCTTCAGGGCCCCAGGAAAACTCAGATTACTCCAACGGACAGTGCTACATTCTGAACCACACAAGTATCAGGTTATTAAAAGTAATAGCCCCCTATGTTTAACTGCTCAGACTTTTTTATATAGCATCAAAAGTTTTCTGATGCTGACATTTTCCTCCAATTGTATTGATTTTGTTTCCAGGATTTGAGGTTTTGCTGTTGTTGATTATTCTTTGAAGTGCTACAGACTGGTCCTAAGTAGAGACATAAGAAGGTTTGAGAAAGATGGTCTACTGCTCCAAGCTGGTACAGGAAATCCTCCTAAGATTTTGGTGGGTACAACCTCTTCACATCTCAAACCACCATGATTACAATACTTATGTGTTCAGGTGAGGTAAGGATCTGATTTTGTTCTTCTCTTTGTTGTCTCCCCTCCCTTTGATTTCAAGGTCAGGGATCAAAGCCTGACTAAAGGGATAGCTGGGAATATCACACTTTATCCACTGCTGGCACATTAATCTGCTCTGCATTTTGTGAGACACAAAGTTGGTTTGAAGACCCAGTATTTTGGCCAATACAAAGTGCTTGGACTTTGCAGAAAGTATTTGGATGAAATTTTATGATCTGTAACATACAGAAGTGCACATCAAATGACCTAATAGTCTCTTGTGGCCTTAATTTCTACAAAGCTATGAAACTGTATCTTGAAAAATGTAGTTCACTAATTTAGCAGATTATGAATAGCATGAAATTGGAGAATATCTTTTGCTAAAATACACCAGGAATGTGTTGTTATCTATTCCTATCTAACTTGTTCCAGATGAAAGAAACTCTCCACAGTGAGGTATCTAACTACACAACAGATGAAGAAGATATGCAAAAGAATGACAGATAGTAAGCTCTCACTTTGTTTAGGAAACATTTTTTCCTTAGCTGAATCGATGTACTGTGTTGCTAATAATTCTCTGTGGAGTGATATTCTGCAGTCAATAATGTCTTTGCAGGTACAGTGCAAATACTACTGTTAAGATTTGTGCCTACCTTTCAAGAAGAGAGAAAACTTCATCACTTGTTCCATGGACTACTAATTTGTTCTTGCAGCCTCTGAAAAAAATCTCTCCCCAAGAACTCCCATAACTTTTGGTCTCTGCATACTAAACTCCAGCTATCTGGGGGCCAAGCTTCCACACTTCTCAAACCATTTTCTGCCTGTCACCCTCCTGCTGGCATGTTTTCCTCACCCAATGAGAGCAGATCTAGCACCAGTGGTGGAAAGGCCTTCCTGCTCCACTTGGTAAGGATGAACAGCTGGGCTTCCAGCAGGACAAGCCTCATGCAGGGGGCCGACAAAATGACCCAGAGAAAGCTCAGAGGCTCCCTTTTTGGTACTGCTACAAAGGATTTTGTCTTATCCAAACACCAGGAGACATACAGCACATTGCTTTCTCTTGGAGCTGTTCCTTGAGACTGGGTCCTGCTTTTCCAAGAGACACAATATATTTTGGCACTGTCTACATTAGTGTCACACATACAAACAGAGCCAGTACAATAACTCTGCTACAATATTTAATCTTTAAACATGTTTAAAGAGCAAATATGACACACCAAGTACTAGCATGGTCACCCTGCTTGAACTAACTTTGGATTGTTATTAGTACTCAGCTGCTTCTCTGACATTATCAACACAGATAAAAATCCCTCATTGGGGAAATTAAAAAGTACTAAATGCCAGTGACTGAAAGAAACTTTGTTACTTTAAACCTTGCATTAAAATGACAAGGCAATCAAAGTTTGACAAGACAAGCTAATTAGTATGCCAGCAATGAAATGTGAAGAATCTCCAGGGGATTGGTTCTGAAAAGTTTTATGTCATTTATAGGGCCTTTTTTTAAGCTAATGTTGTCAGCTCTCGTGGTGAAATACACAACAGTTGAATTTCATTATCCTCATTGAAATTAAGGACTAAAATCCCTTCACTATTTTCTAGTCCTCTATTTTTTCTGCCCTAAATACTACATTAAGTCTTAGTTTACAGCCAGGCATGTAATTTCTTCAGGACACTAATGCAAAACAACCCTAGAGTTATCAATGACATAAAACAGCCTATTGTTTTAAGTGGCTGTATGGTGCTTATTGTGTTAGCTTATTGTGTGTATGTATTTCACAGAACTACAAACATATTCCCCTTTCCCAGAAAGTTTATACTTTTACATTTCTCCTTCCTCTACAATATTTTTATTAGCTTGAACTTAGCTTTTTTTATAATAAAAGGTTAATTTATTTTGAAATGCTGCATACTGCATCATGTACTGAATAAATACGCATATAGACAAAGAGCATGCCAAATACACATATGTGTCTGGTTTCTTCTCAAAGATTTACAAGAACTTTGGACATTTCTATTTAAAGTGCCTACTTATTACAATGCATTGTAGCTATATCGCCTTTTTTTTTTCTCAACACAGATTTAAGTTAATCAATTGCTACATCACAGAATTAGGGCCTACATAATAAAAAAAGACTAAAATCTCTGCCTTTGGAAGGTGAATCATGTTACTTATTAGCATTACTCATCCCAGGGAAAAGGAGGAGCTCTTAAGAGACAGTGGGGAGTAGAAATGGTTTTCTGCTTGGGGTGGCAGGTGAATTCCCTGCTGACCTACCTCACCTCTCCAGGTGCCCTTAAACAACAGATATGAGACCCTGGAATCTGAGGACCGGGGAGATGAGAATGTGGATAAAGATCCATCCAGGTTAGAGGGGTTGCCTAAGGCAGGGCAACCTACCCTGCACATCAAAACCTCCTCAATTAAGAAAAAAATAAGGGTAATAGTCATTGGTGACTCCCTTTTGAGAGGAATGGAGGGCCCAATATGCCAACTGGACCCAGCTCATAGGGAGGTATCTGAGCCTTTGGAAAATCACCAACAAACTTCCCAGCTTGGCATGGCCCACTGACCATTGCCCACTGGTTTGCCAGGTGGACACATACAAAGTCCCAGCAAGACTAAGTATGATCAAGCGGGACCTCAAGGCATTGAGACAACTGGTCAAGGGATCTGAAGAACAAATTGTGTTCTCGTCTGTCCTGCCAGCTGCTGTCACAGCAAACATAAGTTGTCAAGAATTATTTCAAAAATTATCCAGAAAACAAGAGAGGAGGATTTCGGATAGGTGTGGAGGATGGATGTAAAAAGATGGCACTTGGCAGCTGGAGGATCTTAACGCCGGACTGAGCAAAACAAGTCGTGCTCCAGAGAGGGGTTATGGGGCTTCACAACTAAGCAGCCTCTCCAGGGGTAAAGGAGATTTCCCTACAGATGCTCCAGGAGCATCTACTGCCCATGGTGAAGTTCTGCTGCTGGAGGGATTGAGCAGGGTGAAGAGCTGTCACTGTGAGGTGGGAAGAAGTGCACTTTTACCCCAAGACATTAAATACACTTCGCTTCCATGCTGAGCACTCTGGGCTCTGTAAGCAGAAGTGCAGAGTTTACTCTACAGAAATTGCCCACGTTCTGGTAGAAGTATTGTAACATTTACTAAGCCTGAAGTTGTTGGCATTAAGCAGGCTCAGTGAGAAGGATGCATTTGAAAGCCCTGCCTTCCTTCCCCTACAAGCAGATCTCCAAAGGGAAAGGTGCCCAACTTACCTTCCTTTTTGCTTCAGATCTATCAGTTTTTCTCAGCAATTTGGAAACAAAAGAAATTACTGTGATGTATTTGGTAATGATCCAGATTTTTTTTAAGGTCCAGAAGCACAAAAAATATTACAGCCAGAAGAAAATATGTAAAATATTTTTTTTTTTAAGGCAGAAGCAGAATTGTGAACCTCAGACATCACACAGTGCAACTAGCAGAACCCCAGAAACACATCCACTCAGGACCAGGAGAGCACATGTGCACCTTAATGGCAAAAGTCCTTTATTCGTTAATCCTCAATTCTTCATTATTTATATTATTACACATATGCTTTCCCATTCACCCTCATTTTTAGGAAAGAATTACTTAAGAAAATAAGGAAATTAAACAGGTTTTGAAGGACTAAGTCTCATACTCTTCTCACTTGTGAAAGACATGCAAAAAACATGTTCATTTTAAAAGAATTAGGCTGTACACTAAGCCTCCAAGTAGAACATCACTTTTAAAAGGTCACGCCATTGAAAGAAAAATGAAAAGAAAAAGGAAAATTTAATAAGAAAGGAAGGAAAAGGAACTCAAAAGGTTAATAATTTATCCTTTAAACAAAAAAGGCAATCTACTTTTTCTCATTAAAACCTGACACACAGCACTAACTGAGGAGATTATGTTGTGAAAACATACTGCATCACACGGTAATGCTTGATCGAGATCAGCAATCAGGAGCAAAAAGAAAGCACTGTTTCGTGATTATAATAGCAAATTCTGGAAGACAACCAAATACATCATCTGGCAGCCTAACAGCTGTTGCAGCTTGGTAGTAATACCTTGGCATTTGCTATAAGCTATAACTTGAAAAAATTGATTTCTCATCTGCCAGAAACAAGAAAATGTTCTCCTTTTAACATTTCTGAAGTTTCTTTTACTAGAATACCCAGATAATGGATCTACTTTTTTATTTTCCTCAGGTTTTACTCTTGCTGTTAAGTTAATAGTGTATCAGTTAGATTAAAAAAAAACAATTTGAGGAAAAAAATACTGGAGGCAACATAAATAATGTGTGTTCAGATAGATCCTGTTTTGATGACATACTGGGTAGTAGATAACAGAGAATATTTCTAATTGTCCTCCTTGCTCATATTCACAGCTGTGATCCAAAGTAATTGTTATACTTCATACCTGCCTGAAAAGGGAACACTTTCAAAATAAAATTTAGTACCTTTCCATATGCTTTCCTTTGCTCTTAGTTAAGCCTTCTTTTTCCAAGTCAGAAACATTTCACAAGGATGCAGACTGAGACAATAATGCTGAGAATTATCAATACTTAACAAACCCACTCTTTAATTACTACTAGCATAGGATGAGAAGAGGAACATGGGAAATGTTTATTGTAATTTGTCTAACTATATGAAATAGTAAAGAATTTGTTCTGTGTGTAGACAGGCTCCCTGAAACCATCAATTTTCTAACCACACAAAAAGGTTTACTTTTTAAACCTTAAAGTAAACATGCATCATTAACAAGGACACAGACTACGTAAAATCTTTCAGCACTTCAAATATTCAAGTCATTTTAGGGTTAAGTAAAAGCAGTTAATCATAAATATTTCAGATTCTAGTATTCTACTTAGATTTTCAAGTGTCATAAACAATATCTCTCAGAAATCAATATTCACACAGTACATCTATGGGGAAAAGAAACAAACACAAAGGTGGTTTGAGCTATCAAAGAAGTCTCTACCTTTACGCCTAGTGCAGTTTTCTTGGCCTCTGCTTTTAATCTTGTAGCTCTTAACATAGGTCTGGTTTTCTTATAATCTTGTTTCCCTAGAGTAAAAAAGCATATTCAATGAAAACAATGTAAAAACAATGTTAAGAATATGAGCATTTATTTCAGTTGAAAAGTTAGATTCAACATATTAAAAACACCTCACAGTCCAGCATTTTAAACAACAGCTACTCTGTCACACAGGGATTCAATCTGTGCAACAGCCACACTTAACACAGACAGTGACAGAAACAAGATCTGACAAATCAGTGTAGAACCTGTTACTCCAGAGTGACATCGAAATACATCTATGGATAGACACCCACTACTACAATGTTTAATAAATTGTTCCATAGGAATCAGTTAGCAAATAAGTTGATTAAAGGTAGATTATACTTTTCCCTCTCATTGAAATCAGAACAAAAATTTCCATTAGAATTTTTCTTGCTTAGTCATCTCTGATGCACATATAAATGTGGAAGACAAGACATTCTGGTAAATGTAAAGGTTTGTAATTCTGAACTGGAACATTATTTGCAGGTATCAGAACTCAGAGATATGAAGATCAGTCTAAGTAAATGCTAATAAAATCATTGCTTGACACCATCTGCTTGTAGAAACATGTTACACAAAATCTTCTAGATTAACTTTCTTCAAGTTACAGGAACTATCTCTTGAAGACACAAAGAGTGCAGCCCAGGGCTTGAGTCAATATGAACAGAGTTCAGAGGAGGACATGTAAGCATTCAGAAATGGTAGAAATGGTATAAATCATTTATCTCAACTTAATAATAAAGCATAAAAAACCTGATATCTCTCAGGGATATTTCTGCTATCTGAAAGGCTTGTTAGTGTTCTATCATGAACTATTAACCATAGCTTCTTTAGATTAACAGAAGTCAAGGTACAGATACAGTCACAAAAGGAGAAGAAAAAGAAGAATCTGTGAAGAAACTGCTCAGAGGCATACAGCCTCAGTACAACTGCTTTGGCTTTTTAAAAAAGTCCTTTTTATTTTTTCCCTCCTAATGCATACATATCTTTTTTTTTTTTTCTTTATGCCTAATTCCAAAGCTAAACCATAATGCTTAAAGTAGTGTTTGGCCTTTTTCAAATCACTAAGTTCACCTATTTGTACATTAGCTTTCATTACTGTTACAGTCAAATAGTTTAACCTTTCCTTTAAAACTTTGTCCAGTGGTTTGTGCACAAAAATCCCATTTATCCAAGCAGATGTGATTTTATATTCATAATCAATAATGCAAACTTCTCATTTTATGGCCACCTTGAAAACTGGGATATTATTTTGTAATGATGAAATACTGAAATGTGTCTCTTTCTAGTAATATACTGGATTCATGGAAACCCACTTCTGGCTTTGTCTGCTCCTTGTATTACCCTGGTCATACTCAATGCAGAGATGGTCTGTGCAGCATAACATGAATCCTGAACTCACATTACCAATTTGCCTTCATTATATCATCTCTCCTCAGCCCTACGGATTATATATTGGGAAGGTCTCCATACTGTTCTTTGTTCTTTGGTCAGATATTATTCATTATAGACTTGAAATAACTTAAAAATACTCAATAACAAATGGAAAAATAACTGAAACCATATGCATTAGGAATTTAAAAAAGGCAGCATATATCCAAGCAAACTCAGAAAACAGAGGGAAGAAAGGATGACAGAGAGATGATTTATGTCAGAGGCTCCAAAATATTCATCCAGTCAATACATCTTACTAGCAGGAAAGGACCACTGCACCATTATTTTTCAGAAGTCAGTAATATCTGATAATAGGATGCATCAGGACTACAGTAATCTTTTAGAACAGCTGGAGAAAGACTTGCAGAAACCACAGAAATGGCTAAGTCATGAGATTACATCAGCCAAAGAAACAATGTTTTTCTTCTCCCTAAAGTCTCACATTCATACTTTTGCCATGAAGTAGTTAAAAGATCTTTCAGAATTTCCATTACAAATGGCAGGAGTTTATTACTCATAAACATACACTCCAGGCTGAAACTTGGCATAGACACACCCCAGCCTTGAATTTTTTGTTTGTTTGTTGGGAGCCAACTTTCATAAGTGATGCAGCTACTCTTACTTACTTGTGAACAAACTATAGAAATCAATCTGAAATGTTTAAGCACGAAAAATATCTTCATTTAGAACTATATAACTGACAAGCACTAAGTTCAATCTCAGTTCTCAGGTTTGCTGCTATTCAGGGGTAAATGAAACAAGATGGTCAGAAATTTCCCTTCCAGTGATGCAACAGCATTAGCTAATGAAAATTAGAAAGCCTGATAAAGTCCACCAGGAATGGGACAAAAGTCAGCTAGTAAAACCCACCTCCCTTTCCTTCCATTGCCCATTCTCCCTCCTCTTCTCCACAGCTCAAGTGCGAAGGTGACGTGAGCAGGGGCAAATATTGCATAGCAGACCCAGTTTGTGAAATACATGTATTGGTAGGACCATGTTTATTCATCCAAAGCTTACCAGTGCTCTTTCACTTGGTTTCTGGCACCCTGCTATTCCTTTTTCCAGTATCATGGCTACAGCTAAGACTGAATTCTATTTACCTAGAGAATACTTCCAGATTTATATTAAGTCTGATATGAACAACTAACCCTCCTGTAACAACCAGGCTATTTCAGTGATGACTCTGGAACTGTAGTTCTCCAAATCCATGCACCTGCCATTAATTTACCACTCTCCTTGCTAAATGTAATAGCCAAAAGGAAAAAAATACAGTAGGGAAACAGTCTGAGTCCATCAAGTGCAAAAGTTTAAAAAGGGCATCTGTGGACTTCTTTGTAATGAAAAACAGATTCAGCAATCATACTAAAAGACTCTTTAAAACGTGAACTTTCTGAGGCCTTGGGAAAGACATCTGCACTACAGGACTACAAAGAACAATGAAATGCAAAGCTCCTGTCACGTGAATACTGATCATTACCACCTGGAAAACAAGCAGAAAAAAGTAATACAGGCTCCCTACAGCCTCCCTTCTTTTGGGCTTGCAAATTCAGCCAGTTGGGATAAGTATATTCACACTCTCAATGTCTTCTAGTTTTATCTCACTTATCCTGCAAGCTGCCTTGTACATTTATCTGTCAGAGTCATCAGTTTAAGCTATTTCTTCTTCTCAGGAAGTGATCATCAAAGCCAGTTGAGACAGACTCATCAGACAAAGCCCCATTTGTCTGCTTTATCTGATGCCTATCTGAGACACCAAGTTTTCCTGATGGAATATACGAAGGCAAGAAGAAGCCAAAAAGATACCACTGGAAAATTTCCAGACCAAATCTTACTTTTCATATTAAACATAATCCTTACCTCTTTGACTAGTCATTATTGTTATCAATTTGTCATCTCTTCCCTCAAACTCCAAACTCTAGTGCCAGCTTCCCTAAACTTTTTTTATAACTACCGTTATTTGTTTATTTTTAAACAAATGCACTACTTCTTTCCTTTTTCAGGTCCACCACTTCCTTTCTATTTTTAAGGCCAAAGACTTTAAGTACTCCATGATAAGGCAACTATTTTTACTGACTGCAGTTCTCTGCTTGTCCTGCTTCCTGACAGTGCCTCCAAAGACCATCCACCTTCCCATCCAGTGCCTGAAGTAGCCTTTGCCTGTCAGAAACTCTACAGAGCTTGCCTGGCACCTCCTCTCTTCCTTCCATCCTTCTTTTCCACTCCTTTGGTGGCAAAGTGACCTCAGTGGCACCTGAAGTGAGCTGTGCCATGTTTACAGATCCTGTTTGGAAACCTTTCCTGGGATAGAAATGAAGACTATTTTACCAGCTGTAGGATTAGAACAGCGTGAAGATAAGGGAGCTTTTTAGCTACTAAAACAGCTATATTGTGAAAAATTACAAAGGGTGCCTCCTTCAGAGTGGATATTAGAGATTCATACAATATGCAAAGTGAGTTTGTTTCTCTTCATGTAACTAGGAATAAAAAAAATCTACGCATGTTACAAGATTTTTTAAATTTAACTCTGCTTACAAGGGAAATTGAGATCCCATAATATATTATGACCAGAGATGACCTGATCTTGTATATTCAGTATTCTTTTTAATTAAAACCTCCAATGGCATGACGATAAATGCAAAAAAACCCTAAGTAATATGTATAAATTAGGCAAGTTATTTAAGTTCTGGATTAATTTTGTTGTGCAGACTATCTGGCAGTGTCACAGAAATATTGCACAACACTGTCCCTCTGCATACATACCAAGCTCCTTTATACATGCAACCGAGAATGCAGGATGTTGAGCACTGTATTACAGAAAACTGACCACATTTAGGATTGTGTTTAAAGATGCTGCTGTTTAAGACACAACCTGAAAAAAATCTACAGAATAACTTCACGAGGAAAAAAAAACCTTGTATTTCCAACCCTTCTAGATATTTACTCTTTCATTCTAACAATAGCTCATTACTGGAATTGAATAACAGACTAAAGACTGCCTCTCTGCTTTTCAATTCATCAGGCTTAAGCAGAAACACGACTGCATCTTTGGCCTTTGTTGATGCTGCTGTCCAAGCTTATTATCATATGAATATCTAGTTATTGTTTTATAAATGTTCACATTTCAGGAGCTCCCTGCTTTCTTTTCTCTCAGCAGACTCTACAATATCCACCTTCATTATCATCATGTGGCAGCATTGCTCTTCGCCTGCATTCGCTACTTTAAAAATTAATGCACTGCTATTTTCTGAATACTGTACTGCGTAAGCTGCTTATGAGTACATTATGCTATCAAGCAAGCACATGCAGAAAAGCTTCCTAAACTGTTATTCTTTCAATGAAAATACAGCTGGTTCTGCTTCAAAGGCACTTCTTTTCACCTGCAAATGGACTTGCTTCTACACTTATTCCTCAATTCATTGTCTTTTATTTGTGTCTGCAAATCTTTAATTGCCTTTAATTAGAAAGAAGTAAATTCAAGCTTTAATCTTGCAAATACATTCAATCATAATTCTGTCTGGGATGAATACCAAGTTCTATTCACTGACTGATCTTTATAACAAAGGTATATAAATTTATTGTCCGTTTATATAGACCACATCAATTAAGCCACAATGGAAAACCAAATAGATAAGAGTCAAAATATTTGAAATGAGAAATGTGCAATCTAAATTTAATTACTCAGACAAATAATTTGAAGATGAGTTATTTACAGCATGCCAAAAAACCTGACAGATAGTTAAATTTTTTAATCACACTACAGATTTAAAATTCCTTTCAACACTTGCAGTATAATTTGTAACAACCAACAAACTGCTGTCCCGAATCTTTCTGTGCTGGTATTATAGTCATACTCAGAACATTAGTAAGATGTTTTCCATACATTAGCAATCCATTTCATATGTTAAAGTACTGCTTAAGGATCAATAAAACTACAACTAGAGGGTAAATTTTAGTTACCAGTACCAGTTTAACTAAAGTACTTTACTGTAACTGCTACTGAAAACCATACTAAAATACATACATATCTAATTAGAAACTAAAGACAGATTGTGGCAAGACTTACTGACAAACTGCAAGTGTGAAATCACACACCTAGTTAAGCTGAAATCAATTGGTTTATCATGATTATTGATATGAATTAGTGAAGGTTCCAGGAACCTTCCACAAAACCCCACATAACAAACAGAACAAGAAAATGGACTTCTGCTCTTTTCAGGGTTTGATTTCAAGCATCCTGTCCTTTTACCTGCAGTAATAGGGGTAAGGGAGAATTAGATCTCATTAGCATGGAAAAAGGCCCAGGATGGAGGAAGGTTCAGTCACGGCCATCCTCCATAATCTCCCTATATGCAAGACAGAGAATATCACACCCATTACACCTGAGTTCAGTTTTAGGTAATTGCTAGTTTAGGTCTCTCTTTAACTCCCACAGAGAGACTTCTTCAAAGAGTGAGTGACAGCAGCCTAGCACAACCTAAAGAGCTCCCTGTGCTGCCTGATTCACTGTCAAGAACAACTAGAGATGTTCAGAACCCAAGTCAGGTGGGTTGGCTTAAACTCTAAGGTTAAGGAGAATAAATATGAACCAGGGAAATAGCTCTAAGCGATAAACAGAGAAGAAGAACCAGTTCCTACATGACTTTATCTTGATTCAAGACATTAAAAACACAGCCAAATTACCTTTGAAGTAATTATCTTTGGTATTATTAGTACTATAGAGAGAAAATCCCAGAGCATTGAAGGGACTGTGAATTGCATTGAAAACCACAGCCTGAATTCCATCCCTGCCCAGCTATGAGGTGCTGGTTCCCAAGCCAGTTAGCTATGCCTGTGCTACAGAGCCCCTGCACTCTCTACCATAATTAGCACACTGCCTCTTCAGAACCGCTCCCCTGTACAACCTATGGTCCTGCTTTAAGCTACAGTCTCAGGAGACAGGCTAGAAGACAATCCTTGGGGTCAAATGATCCATCTGAGCAGAGGGCTCAGAACAGAGCCAGTTTTTAAACTGCATTCAACCTGAAAGTCAGCTCCAGTGAGTCTGGGAGCAAGTCTAGCTGAGCTTATCCAGATGAGTTTTTAGTATTTCCAAAGGTAGAGATTCCACAACTTCCCTAAGAAACTCTTCCCAACATTTGGTCATCCTTTCAGTAAAAATATTTTTCACCTACCTACTGAGAATATTCTCTAACTTGCCTTTTGTCCTACCATTGTGCACCTTTGAGAAAAGTTAGGCTTCATCCTGCCTGTGGCCTCAATCTATTAAGTACTTGTAAACAGCCGTAACATCTCAGCTTTCGCTTTCTAAAGCTGTAAAGATAGCTCTCTCAGCCTCTTCTTGTACATGCTGCACTCCAGATGGACATCCTGACCCTTCAATAGATGTTTGTCCATGTCCTCCTTGCTTCTGCATGTGCATGGCACTTGCCTCTTTCAACTATCAGGGAATCAATTCCATAGAACTAGCTGAATGGCTGACAGCTGAGAGAATTTAGCCATAAAATCATGTTGCCTGAAGTACCTTAATGCCACCATTGCAATGGAACTAAAGTGCGCCCAAGGAATTCAGCAGGGTCTGCAAACAGCAAGTCAATGGACTAAAAGGTTCAAATCAGTTTGCACTACCATCAATTCCCTAACTTTAGAGTAGTTTGTGTTTTAGTAGGAGTAAAGGCAATCATTTATTTTCTTACATGTCCTGGGATGTAAGAAAAACTGAGCATGAGCTCAAAACTGAGCTCTATCATCTCATACATAGCAGTACAACTTTGCCTTAAGTTCTAAATGCCAGCAAGTTAGGTGTCTGGCATGGGGAAAGAAGTGTTTTCTAAAGTGCTTTGTAACACCATTGTAAACCACAGAAGCACCTACACACCTGCCTCCTAAAGTGCATGAACAAGTATTTAATTCTATGATCTCTGAGAGATTTTAATTCAGTCATTGTATACTCACTGAATAATAGAATTTATTTCAACCCTGTGAAACTCTGCTCTCACAGAACACATCTTCAACATGCCTGCTTCATTCTGAAAATAACTATTTATTTAGAATGTGGAGGAAACTCAGAAAAACAAGGTTCCATGGGAATTTCAAGCCTAACTTCAGTAAAAATCAGTTGGCAAACCACACAGCAGTAACAGTTTCATAACCTCTATCTGAGAATTGGCAACACAGCCCTAGCTCACACCTATGGAAACAAGATCAAGCTCTCAAGTATTTATTATTGTGTTTTGTATTATGAGTGTCACACAGATAAATTCAATGACCATTCTTTTCCTGAGAAGCAGAAGTAAGATTTTCTTCTTTTTAATTGCTGTGATTCCAAAGGGAGTTTTTAGAGTCTTAGGTTAACAGGAAGATTTTTATATGTCTTATGCCTACACAAGACTGTGTCTGTACTAAGAAAAGGCATGAAAACCCCCCACAGCCTCTCTATTTTATTCAGGTTTAATGGCAGCTCAAATCACTGACCATTTTTCAATCTTGAGAGACGGAACAGCTTGACACTAATAATACATTTGCAAAGGACACATCATCATTTAACACAACATTAAGTGCTCAGGGACAACTTTTTACTGTAGACACAATGTGCTCTGAGCTCAGGGTTGACATTTAATGCTACGAAGATAATCCAACCAGTCATTCATGAGGGGTAAATTAATTTTCAAGCAACTATATTTCAGCTTTAAGCCAACAAGAAGGACGCATTAAAGTGAATAACTTCATTTTATGCTGCATGCAAGATTTAAAAACCCCAAAATATACTGCATTCTTAAGTACATCAAAATATACCCATTTAATTATTGCTATCTTTCCCTGATTCCAAACCAGAAGTCGGGTAATATTTGTTAAATATCGTATTCTGACTGGAAGCAGAAAATCCCGCAAATTTTCTATGAGTTGCCATGACAAGCAGCTTTTCATTAAAAATTGGTTTACATTTAAAATTTTATTAGCCACACTTTGATTGTAATAAGTAATTAAGAACATATATAAATTAGCACCTTTTCTGATACTTAAGGAATATTTTAAAAATCTATATAAATATTTAAGAAAATAAATTCAGGAAACCAATTATTAATAATGTACAGTCAACAAACAAAAACAATAAATCAGCTAATTATTCAGGAAATTTGTTTTCAATACCTGCAGAATATACTCAATTAACTGTAAGACTATAATGAAAGATCTGAAGAGCAACACTAAAATTATTAATGCTTACTACTACTATTTGATAGGCAGTCCTTTTTAATGCCTTTCAGTGCTAAACTATCTGTTGCAATCCTGTGCTTAAGTCCAACATGTGCATACCTACAGCCATTAAACAGCACTGGCTCCAAGTAAAAGGAGCCTCCACACACAGGATGCAGCTCTTCAGTTAACCTCTCCAACAATCTTGTTTGCATTTCCTGCTCAAACAGACAACTATGAAAACATTAAATACCTTTCTTAAAAATAAATGAACACAATTAATTTGAAACAGATCAACTGAAACTGGGTGGGCATTTAGCTTCTTTCTTCTCCACCTACATAATATATACATACATTACTTCCTACATGTTGTTTTGAGTACATTTGTACAACTTTGCTATGGAACAACTGCTTGCAGTTACACTTGCATATAAGCAACCACATTTTAGTATGAATTCTGAAAATGCAGAAAGCAAACCAAAACTACTACTGCAGAGACTATTTACAAGAGCACATAGTAACAGGTCAAGAGAGAAGGGCCCCAAAATTAAAACAGAGTAGGTTTAGATCAGATATTAGAAAAAAAAATTCTCTGTTGTGAGGGTGGTGAGGCTGGAAAAGGTTGCCCAGAGAAGTTGTGGATACCCCATCCCTGGAAGTGTCTAAGGTCAGGTTGGATAGGGCACTGAGTAACCTCATCTGGTGAGATGTATCTCTGCCCAGGGCAGATGAGATACATCTCATGGCAGGGTTCAGAACAAGATAAGGTCCCTTCCAACACAAACCCCTCTATGATTCTGAGAAGTATTCACTATCAATGCAATTAAAAGCCACATTTTTATCAAACAGTTGATGAGATGATTTTTGGGGACCAGAAATTATTGTACTGTTTTTTTGATTATAAGAGGTGTGGAAAAGGCAGCATAAGGTGTGGTAGGAGAGACACGCAGAATACAATGAGTCTTCCTGCCTCTGATTCAGGCTGCACCCAGCTGCAATTTGGCTTACAATGACTTTATTAATGGGTGGCTGCAAACAGAGGAAATGTGATATAGCCCCCTCAAAAGTGGAAGCAGATCTTCTTGGTATCTTTTATCTTTTCTTACACATTCAATCACACTGTCGAGTCACAGTCTGCCTGTGACTCTACTCACTGTTATAAAGCCTTTCTCCAAGATTATTGCATAAGCATTTCTTACCCTTAGTTTGTAGGTTGAATATTTATGCCACAGTTAAGAAACTTGCCCTTCTTCTGTTAAATTTTATTTTATTTTTCCAAGACATTTCCCTGATTTCTAAAATTTAGTTTGAATTTCCCTCTCATACTGGTATAATTCGCAGACTAAAATCATCATCCCACCGCCAATTAAAATACTGGGTCCAGGCCACTCTGGATCCACTAGTAACTACTGAGAACAGCTTTCATATCAGTTTGGTACCCACCTTGCAGTAGCTTAATATTCATATATCTCTAGTTTTTTACCAGAATACATTGACAAGGTCAAGGTAAAAGGCACGTCTTCCTCTTCCCCATCAATGCTCAGTTTGCTACTCTATCAGAGAAGAAAACTGAACTGATTTGACAAAACACATTGGCTGTTGCTGATCTCCCTGTTGGACTGTGGATCCTTACAAGAAACTGTCTCTACTTTGAAGAGCTTACTGTGAAGGATGAGGTAGTTGCTATCAATAATTTATGAATATTATATGTTCCATCTGTCTGCTTGTTACTGTGATGTTGGCTTTATAATTACCAGAGGTTAGCTCCAATAAACACTGGCCTGTGCTTAGGCAGGAAGGTAGGAAAATACTACTCAAAGTTCTCTATTGACAGCACTTAAAGACAAAAAAGGAAAATACAGAGACTGAAAACCAAGTCACCCTATTCAGTTACCCCACAATCAAGCACATCTATGTAACAGATGTTCCATAAAATATCTTCTCTGCTCTTCTTATCTCTGCAACTCCAGAGACAGAAATTTCTACCATTGCCTTATATTAATTACTGTCTTTTGACCTTGAACAGAACAGAAACAACTAAAATCACTAAATCAATAAAGGAGAAGTCAGATACTCACTGGGTTATGTTTTTAGGGAAAATATCAACATATATATGATTCTATATGTCTATGATTCTAGCACCAGGATCAAAAGGATCCTGGTCAAAAGGATGTTGCCTTCCTTCATTCCTCACTGAATAAAATCTGGTCAGCAGCCCTAGCCTAAATGAACTGTCAAGAAATTCTTCCAGACCACATCTCTGGAATTAAGCAAGACCAAATCAACCAGTGCCTGAAAAATTTCTTCACTAACAGTAATTTTAAACTTCTTCCTAATTACTCTGGTGTGTATTGTGCTACTGCCAGACAACACTACTAAGTCATTCCAAAAATGGTTACTGAATAAGCACCACATCACCAAGTACTGTAGCAACACTGTTAAACCTTCTGGCTGAAGAGTCAGTGGTGTTCCAGGAGAGGAGGCTGTCTCTCTGCTGTAGCTGACAACACACTACCTGACATGTCCAACCTTATTAGGTGACTGGGGCCAGTCCCTGGGGCATGACCCAGGGACTGTGTCATGAGGGACTGTGGCACCACAGGAACCTGGAGTCATCCTTTCTCCCATGTCTGATGCTTCTCCACAAGCACCCTCCAAGGAGGCACAGACATCCCCAACAATACCTCACTAACCTTTCTGCTGTGGGGCTTTGCTTAAAGGGGGGATGGTGACAACTCGTCCAGGAAGGGAATGACACAATCTGTCACCCACAGCTTCTTTTTCCCAACAGGAACAGAGAGGTCTTGGAGGTGGTATGGAAAACCTGAGCAACTCAGGGAACAGATGAGGCCACATGAAACATAAAGAGGACTTTCACTGCAAATACCACATCATATCTGTTTGTATCAGCTTCAGTTTTCTGTTCTCACACACAACAGGATGGCACTATTTGAACAGTATTAAAGAACATATCTGACTTTATGAGAAGCAAACAAAGCCTTGCAGTAAACAAAGATTAACAAAGTCAGATGATGAACCAGAGACAGAGCACCAGAGACAGTACAGCTCAGGAGAAGCCAGGGCCACTTCTCTGTAACACCTGCTTTGTTGGGCAGAAATCCCTTTAAACGTTAACCTGAGACTTCGCTGCCAAGTTTACATTAATTCACCACTGGTCACAACTTGCTAAAGAAAATCTTCCCAAGTCTGAACCAAACAAAGCCTGGACTGGAGCTAGAACTTGTGGGGAACAGACTAAATTTCTCGATTTAGTACAAGGGATAGGATTCATGTTGTTCACCCAGAAGCAGAAGACCTGCAAGAGCTGAGGGGGATATCCTATGAATAATCACAACCATGCTTGGAAAGTGAAAGGAAGAAAACATCTGAGTAAGGAGACCTGCAAGAAGTCAGGCACCACAAGAATAGCAAAACTGTGATCCTGAGTACCTTAACTTCTGATCCAGTGTCTTATCCAGTGGATAATGCTTTTCTCAGAATTGAAAATAAATAGAATGCTCTCTGCCAAGATGCAGATTCATTTCTTACTAGTAAGTCATATCATTCTGGACCAGCTGTATATAACAAATCCATCCCAAAATACAAGGTGTAATTTATTAATTCTGCTTAAGGAAAAGGTTTCCAGTAATGCTGCCAGCATTTGCAGTTCTCACTTCAATGAAGCACATTGCAAAGGACGCTTCGTCAGACCTACATATCACTGTCACTCCAGAAGCCAGTGCACTGACAGTCGTAGCAGAGGTGGATGTCACAGGATACTGGGAAAGTGATTATGCAAGATAGAAAAGCAGATTTTTGGAGTCTCACTCCAGCAATGCAGAAATCAGAAGCTTTTAATGGAATTAGGCAAGAAGGGAACATCTCTTATACACATCACCATTATCCCTTGGGATCCTAAAATTACTTGTGAGGAATAATCTCTACAACTCACTCAATTTTAGCATGCCTAAGAACTACATATCTTCAGTTCACCCATAATTTAAACTTCTTTCCTTCAACAGAAACACCACCTGACAGGTCTTAACTAAAAGTGAATGACAGCAATAGCAGCTTACTTAAAAGTGTAAAGGAAATGCATATTTATGAGCACCTAGAATAATGGTTTATGGACCTGAGAACTAAAGGTGTAATAATGTCTTGAAGGCATATTAGGAGACAGAATTTTACCTTCAAGAGCCAAACCAGATTTCTGTCAGTGATGAGATGGGTGTTAATATAATAGGACAGAGGAGCCTGGCTAACTTTTAAATTTAATTTTTCAGACCTTCAACTCCATCCTTTTACCTTTCTGAAGGCTCACAGAAAAGGAACTACATGTGTGTATAGTTAAACAATGACATCTTACTCCTAACTTTGGGACTGGACTTACTGCCTGACACGTGAATGTCTGGAATCCTTCACAAATACTGCAGTCTAAAATACACAGTGAAGAATACCTAGGCTTTACTTCAAACCTTCTCTTTGGAAATACAATTTTGTCAAGTAACCGATATGTTTCATTTTTTTCAATAACTGATATCACAGTGATGGTAATGATTTTATCTGAAACCTTTTGATTTTGTTTCACCATTTGCATCAGGATCACTGCTCTGTTGATATTTTAATGAATAAAATCAGTTGGTTTCAGTAATAGCCTTACTTTGAACATCACTATATTATAAATTATTTAGATGGTGAAAGGCATGTATTAGGGCAATCTATTCAAAGAATCAAGGGCTGCTCCCAGTATCCTTTTTTCCAAACCTTTAGTCCACAGGATGATCTTTTAAGTATGATGTCTCTTGTAGGAAACAAACAAAAGATGGAAAGACTGTTTAGGAAAAAATTCTACCGTCTGGAAAACTATTTGATTAGATCAGATAAAGCATGGAGCTGTCTTCTATTCCTGAATCTTTCATAAAACTACTGTATGACCTTGGGAAATCTCTTTTCCTTGCAAGACTTTGGTACTCGTCAAAAACTCTTGAGATGATAGTCTAATGGTATAATAGAAGTAAAAAACACACATGAATGTTATGTATTGGAGATGATTCTCTGATGGCCTACATTAATTTATTTTTAAAGATTTTAAAATTACATTTACAAATATAATGCGAAATAATTAAACAAGTACCTGAAAAAGTAACTGAATCTGCTACTGACCCTTAAATTCAATTTCTTATTCATTAAAAATGTGTGTTAAATATTTATAAACCCATGGACAAAGCAGTCTCAGTTTCTGGAATTAAAAGCATACAAAATTAAACAGAATTAAAGAGACAACTAACTTTTAGCTATGTTTGGTTCTTCACAAACTGTACGTGGACACTGCTCTGATCACAAAGGTCTTATGTGCCACCCCCTGCATTCCCTTGATGAAGTCCCTCTATCTAGAGTCATCTAATGTGGTCTAGCATGTGACACAAGACACAGAACATCAGCCATGCACCATTAGGTGGCCAGTGACAGTCTCAGTTCAGCTCCTGTGAGAGAGCCCTGATGCAAACCATCAGCACAGAGGAACCCCCATCTCCCAGCAGACAGGACAGGCAGTGATCTGTGCAGATGAGAGTTTACAAATAAACTGTCTGAGTGGTCCTCTATTGACATTCCTCAATCTGGCTGAGTCTGTTCTTTAAACACACCAGAAAGGACACTTTCATTATACGTAACATCCAGAGTGAAAAATAGTCAATATATTTCTTTTACAAAGTAATTTTTCAGTTCTTTGCAACCTAGAGGTTTGTCTCACATTTGGAATGAAACATTTCTGTTAATGTCTCATTTTGCAGATAGATAAATAGGTAGATACAAGAACACATAACCACAACAAAAAAGCCACACCCCCTCCCTATGGTCAGTTTTTCAACAGCTCCATTCTTCAGAAGAAAAGAGACACAACGTCACTTTCAGTAACAACACGGCCCTTGTGACAGACATGCTTTTTCTAGAGCCACTGAATCTCATTATGTCAGTTCTAAGAATTTAGCAAAGGGTTTTTGCAAATGCAGAGCAGACAACACTAAATTATTGAAACAGTATTACTACAACATTTGAGTTCAAACACTGCTCAAATGGCAGTCCGAGTTGACACACCAGTGTGATATGTTAGTGACCAACAGTCCCCAGACATACATGTGTCTTCATCACTTTCCATTCCAGGTGTTTACTCTGCTATAACCCAGTCTAGCCAATATATCAACCTATTCCAAGATTTACTGAGAACAGAGCTCTTCCAATGTCCCCCACACTGGTGTACACTTCCAAGATATGAGCAATTCTGTGGGGAAGATTCCAGTAACTGCTGCACACCTGCATGAATTTCTTTCAAACTGTGATAAACTAAGTTAAAATAATACTTGGCAAATTGCTGGCTTTGCATATGCTGTGTAACAAACAGGTGGAGAAAGAAAATTCCACCTAAAGAAATCACCTCAGCCAGTGATATATGCAGTGGAGATAGAACATATTACCATGCCCTTATGCCACCACCTTTGGCGCCTGCTGTAAACTGTTTGAAAATCTTCCTTTTTACTTACTAAATAAAATATGTTCTTAGGTTCCTTGTCAACCTACATACAATATGTGTTTTTCTTTTCTGTCACTCCCTGGAGATGAGCTAATTGCTAGAAGTATGTGGTTATGAGCTCCTTTTAGTTTGCTACTGAGATTTTTTGTGACAAAATACCCGTGTCACATCCTGCCACTGGGACATGCTGTAACAGCTAGGACCAATGGGTAACACAGGAAAGTCCTGTCTAAGATGTACAACTGGGGATCCTCTGATAAACTGCACACTATACTTACCACTAGACTATTAGGTACTGCACTTCTGTAATACAAAGAACAAAAAGTGCAGCAACACCAAACATACACTCAACAATTTATTAAAAAGTCCCCAAAACAAACAGAAAAAAATGATGCTGTGGAAATATCGTGATAGCTTCACCACACTGTGTTGAGAGCACAGGCACTAAAAAACAAAGTTTAGTGTTATGATTAAAATGTGTTCCTTCTCCCTCATCTCTCTCCTTTCAGCATGAATTTCATGTTCTCTCCAAAGGAAAAAGAAAAAAAAAAAAAAAAAAAAGGAAAAACCAGTGAAATTCAAGATTATGTTGTCAGCTCTCCTGCAATCTTGATTTTGGTAAAAATATTCAGTATTAATTTTTCCACAAGTAAAACTTCAGTTAGAAAGTTATGGTAATCCTTCCAAATGCATTCTCTTGCTATAAATATCTATGAAAGCTGCTCCACTTCACAGTGAAACTTTGTCCATATGGAACATATGACTAGGAAGGACTTGGTGAACTACTGAAATCCAGTGCTTTGCTAGAGAAGGCACATGTATCATTCTGTTTTCTTTAAAACTGATCATAGAAAATGATCAGTTGGAAAACAAGTTAGAACTTTTAGTTTGGGAGTTTTTTGGCAGGGGGTTTTTTGGTTGTTTTATCTTATATTTTTTTCTTTAGTCTACCAATAGGACATTACCCAAGAAGCTCAATCTCCTATTGGTAAGAAACTGCCTTCTGTTTCCTGTTATGTTTCTTTATGAACAATTTATACAGTTTTGGACTGGATATATATGGACTGTGTCTTTCCCATGTGTTTACTTTGGAAGTTCCAAAAGGAAACATATTTGTCTTAATTTGTGTTCAGCTCTTCTAAACAAGGCTCTTCTTGGTCTTCCCTAGTAGTTCTTTCAGCATTTCTTCACTTCCAATTCATCTTTCTTAAACACAGATGAGCAAAACAGTACTCAATATTCAAACTCAGAGTCCCCAGTATCCTATTTAATGGCTTCAATATCTTTAATCATTACTTTAAATACATACAAGGATGAAGTACACTTTTTTCAAGATTATGAGTAATCACTAGGAGCAAGGGAACCTTTCCACTAAGATGTCCAGCCAATGAATTGATATCACTGGTTGTGAACTTGCTGGTCATCAACGTCCACAGTTGATACCACTTTGGCCATAAACAAAAAATAGTGAAGAAACATAATTAGCTTTTCCAGCACCAAAATGTTATTCATTTTATCTTCACACTTATGGATTGGATTTTGCTCCCAGTTACAAGGATAAGCATCTGAAATAACTGCTAAATTCAGTAGTGTGATACCTGTCCCACATTTCTACCACGAGAGAATCCAACCTTCCTACTCATGGTCTCTTGACTGTAGGAAGTGTTTCTCTGCAGACTAAAAATTACCTGAAAGGTAGCTGAATAAAGCAAAAAAAAAATAATTATCATTAAACTATACTTTTAATTTCTCTTTTTTCATCTGGGACAGAAATAAGATGAGGAAGACAACCCTCTGTGGGATACATTTTTTCTGCTTTTGTAAGAGCTAAAATGTTTTATTTTCCCTCTCTGAGGAATACATGAAAGCATTTCCTTCTTTGTCTTTTCATGATGATTACTCATTAGAATTTGATAATTTTCTCTACACGAACATGAGTTATATTTTTTTCTTCCATTAAATCATTTGGATAGAAGTTCTTCCATGGAATATATATGCTACAAGGTCTGTGCTTTTCAAAGCTGCCTATCAAGACACACAGAGCCTCGTGTATCACAGACATGAGTCTTTCTTGTAACTTTACCAATCTTTTCCATCTGGTATTGTACTTAACAGGTGGATTTTCTGAGACACTTCACACTATGAAGTATGTTAAGGATTGTACCTTCAGTTCTATTTGATTTGCAATTTATTCAATGTTTCTCTCTGTGCATTCTAGTTTGCACAGTCCTCATCTATTCCAGAAAAGACAGAGAGGACAGCAGCTGATCTTTTCTGTAAAAGTATTTCTTCAGAGACAACCCCACTAGTTGGGGGTTGCCATTTCCCTCCACTTCTTTCCACTGCTTAGCAGGCAAAACACCACTGCACTACACCTGAATGTTCTGGAAAAGGCTGTGCCAAAAACAGGACTGCATTCAGGTTTTTTCATGCCTTCCACATGTAGGAAAGGCAACATCATTGCTTACTGAAGACAGTGTAAAATACCTCTAAAAATATGTGGATTTAACCTATTGTAGTTATTATTCATAAAGTAACACAGCCTGTAGGCCTGATCTGACCTACAGAGGCCACTGGATTGAGATCAAAACTGATTCTGAGAAAGTGAGGGAAATTAACACAGGGCACAAATCCTTCTTACGCTTCCTGATCTGTTCAATCTGCATGTTATATGGAATAACAACTCTTCCTAAACTCAGCTGACATGTGGCTCAGCTTTGCAAAGTGTTCAACAGCAATACTGGCTTATGGCACTTGCTGGCCTGAGTTTTGCCACACCAGTTCCTGCAGTGTGCTGTCCTGGCTTTGATGTGTATTAGCTGGTGCAAGCAGCCAGATGATGAAGCAGATCAGGGAATTCACTCAACCTCACAAACTGCTCAGCACATGTTTTACTTAAAGCTGGATCAAAATGGCATACAAACAGCTCTGCCATCCCAGAGGATGTGACATGGTGGCAGGAACAAGGAGAGAGAGGTAGGCATTGTTAAAGGTCACTTTGTAATGTTGAACTGTACCCTCTGAATATCAGGTTGCACCAATATTTTTAGACAACGGGAACTGGAATTAAAGGGTACGCTCACTCCAATTGTTACAACAGTCTCTGACACATGTGTCCACTGTCACTCTCTCCCAAGTAATTCCTACACGTGGCTTAAGTAGGAACTGAAAATTGCCTGGAGCAATTTTCTATAAGCAGAGTGCAAGCAGCCCCTCTGTTTTAGGGATAAAAGAGTTTAAGGTTATTCGACCTCTATGCCAGAAAGCAGTATAATTCTTGCTTAACCTACAAGCACAGAAATGAATCATCAGCCCAAAACTCTCACCATTCACCTGTTACAACAGAAGCCAGTAGAGATTATTCTTACACATCTCCACTCAGTGCCTGCAAAAGGCCCTGCTTACATTCTACTTTAACTTAAAACTTCTCCCTGCTCTTCAGTTCACAGTGACTGCAGATCCCTCAGGCCAGGTCTAAACTGACAGCTCAGACTCGTTCTGCCTGTAATGTGAACTAGTAAGGTGCAAGCAGGAGATGCATTGCCACAGCACACAGCATCATGGCCAGGTTAATTAGTGCTGATAAGAGACAGATCAAGTCAAGGACTGTGCTCAAGAGGCCCAAAGCTGAAGGGTTTAATGCACAGTGTGAGCTCAGACTTACTCAAAACAGCTTCACTAAATCTGGGCCTCTTACCAGTATGCTGTAACCTTGAGCTGAAGGGACTAGTCTATTGCTGAGACACTGTTTCACTCCATATGCTAGTTCATTATCCAGCTCCTCTCTGTTTTGACTGCCAACAAATAATGATGTTTTTCAACACTTCTCCACTAGGAACTGAATGCACAAACATCACATCATAAATGCCACCCAACATCTGCCAGGCAGTTACCATCTTCCCATGACTATCACCTAGGCTGAACCTGAGCAAGTGATTTACTGACAATCTGTGTCACATCCTCTTACCTATCACACCCTAGATCATCCAAACACCAATGCTTATGAATGGCCCACAGGTATTCGGTTAAAATATCACAAGAAATTATTTCTAACAAAAAAACTCCCTATGTATTCTAAAATTATTGTTACTTAGGTTATGTAAAACCAAATATTGCAACTGAAAATATCAATTTTGGTAGAAATCTTACATCACCAATGCAAATATGCTGATAATGATAAGATATTCACAGAAAATAAATTAACAAAAAGCCAGGCTTTTTCACTTTGCCTATTTAACAGGCAGTCAAAATTCTTGAAAATACTATTGCTTACTCTATGAGTTATTCTAGAACAGTATCAGTAGCTTAGCTGAGCAAAATCCCTCAGCTGGTCCCATAGTGAATAGGGTATCTATGTAACTGAGATAATGACAAGGACCAGATTTCAAGTAAAGTATTTCAAAAATTAAGCAACAGATTATTGACTTGCTTTATATTATCTGCAAATTTATTAAGTGAAACCAGAGTGCTCAATCAGGGGAAATTATTTGTTTTCTCACATTCCACTTATTGTAGAGCTCTTCGTGCACTTCACGGTGCTTTTCTGTACTGATTCAACATACTACACAAATGAAATATCGGAAAATAACTTTGAATGTGTGAATACTTTCAATAGTGCTTGTTTTAATCAGCCTTAACCATCAAATAAAAGCTAGTCACATTATGTTTGAGATTTCTGTAACTGTAATTCAAATCAAGCAAATGCCTTTTCTTATTTTCATTCTAGCAGTTTGAACTTCCTAAGACCATTCTCCTTCTGCCCTCTAAGTTCTTTTCTTATCCAACACTTTGGGCCTGCAAGCAATATGTAGAGCTGAGCAGACAATCCCATAAATAGTTCAAGACCTTGAAAAGCACAATGTAGTCCGTTCCTAATTTTCTTCCAAAATAAGGCACAATACAAGCAAAAGCTTCCACTGAAAAGAAAAATATTTTTAATGCAATCCAGTTACAGAAATCCATGACAACATGCAATTAATGGACTGCATGATAGCAATCGCTAATGTGATTCATTACATTCAATTCATTACAAAAGCCAGATGACTATTCTGTGGTCATGCTTTTCCTGAACATGGACATCTAACACATTCTTTCAAGGCCATAAATAGGTGCAATACCTGATGAACTATGTAATGCATGTGGTCACATCCTGAAGCATGAAATACAAAAATCCCTTCAGTTAAACCTCTTGACTTGATCCAAGGTGACTTTTATGTCTTTCTTCTTAGACCAATGCCCCTGCAAAGCTTGTCAGATCTGCTGCCTTCATTCCTGCTAGCCCAGACAGTGAGGAGCAGCAGAGACCACCACTTTCCAGGGTAGGACAATGGCTGGACAAAACTTAACTGCACCCAAAAAACCCAGAGCCACTTTTCATAGCGTTGTAGCTAAAGAAATGCAGTTACAACTATGAATTATGTTCACATTAAATATCTATTAAGCACATCCTGAGAGATGTATCTGTGCTGAGCAGTTCATTCTCATGCCTGTTCCACTGCTTTGTTTTGATGAAATGAGAGGAAATCCAATTTGTAGTTCACTGCCCAACTCTCCTTGCATTTATATTAATGCAATAGCACCTACAAATATAAGCACATGCACCACACACAGAGAATGTGCATATGTGAACACTGTACACACCGAAAAATTATGTCTGGGATTTTTTAGAAATGGGTGCCTATAATTAGATTTACATATTCACACTGAGATGAGAGTACTTTGAAGTCCAGCTTTCACACATGAGCTAAGATTTTCAAAGCCTGGTGAAAGAATTTCTAAAAATGTTAAACTGCTCTGCCTCTGAATGTAATATATACATGCTTACATGTGTCTATAGTGAAAATGTTATGTATTTTGTAAAGGATTATAAGAGTTTTTTCTCGGTTGACTTTGACTACAGAAATGAATTCATTGAAGAACTGAATGAAGGTGAGAGTAAGTACAAACACAAATATATAACATTGCAACAGCCCTGTAGACACCGCACACCTTACAGGAATTGCAAATGCTTTAAGTAACACCATGCTGAAAGCCAGTTCAGCAACTGGAAACATGTCAAATTTCACTCTCATTTACACCTATACCAATTTGTAGCAACTCCATTGAGTGAAACAGTGATATTGTTGATGAGATTAAAATAAGAGCAGTCTATGAGCCTCCATCTGTATCTGAGTACTAAACAAGTGTAGTCTGAACATATAGTAAAAGTAGTATAATCAAACAAGCTCAAAGAAACTTTGCTGTGGAGAAAGGATGGGAGCCAAGAGTTTAGATACACAACCCTTCTCCTTAGCTTCTCTTCAAGGTGTGTGAACACATTTCCACAGTCCTCTGTGGATCTGCAGCCACCCCTCCCACTCCTGCTCAGACTGAGTCTATGTCTGCCCAACAAATGAAAACTAAATAATATCCTCACATATGTAAGTACATATCCAGATCTGCCATCACCTTCTATGCTCTCAGCCAAGGCAATAAAACACAGCTCTGCAGCTTTGGACTTACAAAATATGTGATCACAAGCTGCATGTGCTTAAAATTCGTCATCAGCCTTCACAGAACATATTTAAAAACATCCAAATCATCACAAAATGTGGATTAAATTAGTATAGCCAGACTAGGCTTTGCTTCACAGCAGTGTTTTCCTCAGCTGCTCCTGCTTCAGTTTCCAGAAAGTGATTCCACTGGCATAAAATTAAAATCAAAACAGCACTAACTGACCAAAGGATATAGTTCTTTTTTTTGTGACACCAATTGCATTCTTCATAAAATCTCCTCCCAAGAAAAAGGAATTACACATGGTATCAGTGGCCTATTGCTGTGAAGTATACAACTCAAATTCCAAAACTTGCCAACAGTCACACATAATAGCAAAAGGAATGGGTTTTTTCCCTACATTTCTTTATTATGTGCTTAGTAATAGATTTTTATTAGAAAAATTCAAGACAGCAAATGTAATGTTCCATATGCAAAAAAAAATAAGGTACACCAGAACTGCTATTTCTGGTTTTCTTTTTTTTCCAATATAAATAAACAGTAGGAGAAGACTTTCTGAGTAGCCAATATTTGTTTCCCCTCCTTTCCTTTCCCACAGTAAAGAGGTGACTGACATTAAAAAAAGGAAAAAAAACTATGACTAGTTAAAAAAATAGACTGGAGAAGTTTTATTCCATTGACATCTGTCCTGCTACATCTTTGCTTATGGCAGAGGAGAGCAATCTCAATGATGGAGATGTTGCCTTCTGGTTCCATCCCTTTTCTTAACAGACAAAAGATAGGGGAATTGCTGTTTTGTGAGAAACGGGGAAATTTTGAAATTTTCAGTATACATTCAAAAACGTCCAAACATTTTTTGCTGTTGCTATTATTTCAGAAATTATATCTAAAATTTTCATTCTGATAAGCATTTCCTGATCCAAAACAACCACATTTCATGTCAAAGTATGCAACATATTTCAAATAAAAGTATCAAAATGCAACATTTTCCCTCTTTTAAAGCTGAAAAGGAAGGCTGATAGTGGCCAGGTTTTTTTGAGTATGCAATGGCACTACTCAGGACAAGGAAGATAGAGGCACACTACGTTCATAAAAACACAGAGAAGGTAAACAGTAAAAGAAAACAGAAAAGTTGAAGTGGTAAGAGTAAAGACAACTCTTCACTAGTAGGGTAGGTAGAAATGGCAATCTGCCACAAGAAGGGCTTCTCTATGGAGACAAGAAAACAGGTCCATGCTCCAGCTGGTAGCTGGAGGTGGAACCCCAGAGATGTTGGGGCCACCATAGTCCCCAAGCTCTTCTCCATCTCAGAGCTACAGTGACATCACAGCCTCAGCCCTAGGATGAGGCACCTTTCTTCTGGACAAGTCAGTGTTCTCCACACCACAGACACATGTCACAGCATATGTCACAGCTGAGACATTCACGATACACAGAGCATCACCATGCAATGTCAGAAGGCTTTTAGCATCTGCCCATACAGACTAACATCATATCACTTCAGAGGGCTACAAGTGTCTGCCCTTCCTGTTCTTTAGCCCAACCTTTTATACTTTCACCTTACATGCACTGTACCTGTGTGCCTTCTGTTCCCTTTGGTGACTGGTCAGTGCAGCTCAGCACTCCATGGCTCATTGCTGTCAATGCTGTTCACCTGCTTCTCACAGCTGCGCCCATTGGGGATGAGGCTGGCTGCAGCCCCACTCCCAAATACCACAAACTGAGTGCCTACATACCTACAAAGGCCCAGCTTCACCCACAAAGTTTTATCTGTTAGTTCAGGTGGGCACTGCTCTTTCTGCTCCTGCGCTGCCACAGCAGGACTCAGGACTCCTACCCAGTCCCCTTCCCTGCCCCATGGCTCCCCATGTGTGATGCCAATGAACACCACCTCCATCACCAAGTCACCGCTCTCACTCTACCAAAGTGAGTAGCTTTGTGCTTTCCAAAGTAAAAAGAGAACACATTTTCATTCATAACTTTTACTCCTTCCCAGGGGATGTGAGGAGCCTTATTTGCTCCAAAGAACCCCCGGGCTATGCCTGTATAAGCTCCAGCTCCAGATCAAGCTGGCAAGTCAGGAGATATAGAACAGACAATAGGCAGACCTTTGAGTCTACAAATTGAAGGTTGAATGATTGGCAAACAACCTCTCCTCATGAAAAATTATGCTACAGCAACACAATAGTAATGGGAGCCAAAAGTATGTCTATTCCTGATTTGTAGACCAGGTTTTAGTTATGCTATAATCCTCTCAGTATGCCTGCTTAGGATCCCACAATCACACAAGTCATGAACACTACCCACAAATCCTGCAGCTTCCATGCCGAGCAAGTGACACACCAGATGAAGAAGGATGGAAAATATACATGTGGAATTGTTCTGGGAACTTAAAGCACACATAACAGTAAACAAAGCAAATATGGTACAAAACCTGTTGCTATTTTCACAGCATTTGTGGAGCTAAGCTGCATAAATGCAGAAGGATGCATACTGCCTCACACCTTTCCTCAGATTCCAGCAAATTAAGCACAGCAGCACAAACAGCAGCAGGAGAAGGAAACGCTCTGCAGAAGAACTTCCCGTTTGCTGCTGCACTACAGGTACATATTTGGGTATGTGAGTGAGAGATGAGCAAGAAGTGTTAAAATTACTTTTCCTCACGGCTTCTTCTACAGCCTTGGTTGCTCATGGAGATTTGAACAGGGAGAGATCCCTTGGTGCCATCCTGCCTCCTCCAGGTACAGCTAAAGCCAGTTTGAAAAGGTTGCTGTGGTTGTCCCCTGTCCACCTGGGGCAAGGCTTCACAAATAACTATGTCTGAATAAAATAAAAAAATAAAAATGTCTGAAATAACTAGAAGGCTGTCTCTGCTCCCCATTGAGAAGGCAGTGCCACTGTCAGATACTGGAGCACTAGCTTAAGTGGCACTACAGACAAATTTTGGCTGGTGTCAGGAGAGATGGCTGAAAGCCAGCTGACAGGGAAGAACAGTATCAATCTCTGCGCTGGGGGAATCCTCTGAAAATGCTACTGAAGCAAACAGCAACTGCTAGTGGCACAGAGGCAAACAAAACACGAGTGATCCTGTTCTCATGGAGAAGAGAAAAAGGCAAACGGCTGAACTGAAGTAATCAACATGAACTTGAACCATGGCACAGGGCAAACATGTGGCACGCCGTATGGAAACTCAGAACAAAACAGAAAGCTTGGAACAAAATGAAATTAAAAATCTGCTTCTATTTCAAATTACTCCACTAAACATCTAACTGAAAATTGTGTTGGAAGTTGATATGACTTTGTGACATGTTGTTCCTTGAAGGCTGCCATTTTCCATCAAAAAAAAGGTATGAAAAACGTTTCAATCTGGTTACCTTCTATCCAGCCAGGCTAGAAAACATTAAGTTGTAAGCTAAAAAATAACATCACACCATTAGTCAGCACGAAATAGCCGTTCAGCCAGCATCTATCATAATGTTTTCAACAATTCATAGATACCAAATGCCTGGAAAAGAAGGCCAGTAATCACTCCAAGCATGGATTTTGAACTTTAAATGCATTTGATAAATAAATTTTTTTTAAGACAGGCCCTGTGCAGCCTCACTTTGCTTACTGTTTCAAGATATAATCTACCTTAGAAAAGGTGACCAAATGTCCATCTCCAAAACAATAGAGCCTGGGTGCTCTGTGTTCTGAGGGATCATCTGTTGAACAGCTTAACACTAATACATCCCTGCAAAAGTACCTAAGTGTCAAATCTAAGTCATAAAGAATGACTGCATTTAAAACAAAATCTTTCTGTGTAATTTCTAATAAGTATTTGAATGAAATCAGGCCAAGGAGAATCAGGAAGATTTAAAATGAGGAATCTAGAGCATCTCTCCTGTGAGGAAAGACTGAGAGATCTGATAGTACTTACCTAGGAGAAAACAGTAGGTT
The DNA here is from genome assembly GCF_028018845.1 of Melospiza georgiana. Taxonomy (NCBI): domain Eukaryota; kingdom Metazoa; phylum Chordata; class Aves; order Passeriformes; family Passerellidae; genus Melospiza; species Melospiza georgiana. The sequence continues at coordinate 134,353,525 of NC_080430.1, read as the reverse complement.
CAAAGAGGATTTCATCAGTGTATAGAAATACTTGACAGGAGGGTGCAAAGAGGACAGAGCCAGGGTCTTCTCAGTGGTGCTCTGTCACAGGACTAACAATGGGCACACACAGAAACACATAAGAAAAAAACCTTCTACTTTAAGGATAGTCAAATACAGGAAGAGAGGTTGTGGAATTCCTATACTTGGAGATATTTAAAAAACATCTGAACACTGATCTGGGCAACCAGCTCTAGGTGGCCGTGCTTAAGCAGGGCAGATGGATGAGATGGCCTCCACTGGTCTCTGTCAACCTCAACCATCCTGTGACTAATGGATGAATTATTACCAGTTATGCAAAACTACATAAGAACAAAAAAATCAAGCAGTAATGACAAAAAAACCCCACTAAAACCCAGAAAACAACAGCACTTTTATATTCATTAGGGCAATATTGGATTGTATTTGTCATTAATACACCTATTTGTCCTGTAATACACCTAATGGCATAATGAGACTACAGGGCTCACTCCACTAAGCTCAGCTACCAGGCCAAAAGACAGCCCAAAATGGTTACACATAAAACTCAAACACACCAGCAAAACTTGAGTTTTAAATCATATCCACACATTTTCAAACTCACCCTCTTACATCAATTAAGTTCAGAGAACTGATTTCCATTGGCAAACGCTATAGTGGTAACAGTGAATGACCAGAGTAGGAGCTGAAACAACGATTACCAGAGCAAAAGGCAGAGCACTGTCTATTCATGCTCTCTGTTCTCTAAGGAGTATTACAATCACAGTAACACCTCCTAAGTTATGTAGTTTATTTGCCTGCCAGCATGAGATTCTTCCCTACAATAATTTTTAACACTTGTTTTCACCAACTTAAGAGCAATGTGTCTAAAGAAAATGAGTTTACTATGAATGCACCCCCATAACCCTAGCTATTTCACTTTGACAATGGACGTTGTAAACAACCTTTTTTCCCCCAGATACTTGTTATTTTCTGCATATTTAAACAGATGTGTGGGCTTAGTAACTGTAAGCAAAGAAAGAGGGATTTGCATTTGCAATGTATCTACATGAAGGTACATGTGTGCATGTACATATTTTGTATACATTTACCTAAATAAGTATTAGTCAAGGATAGAAAAAGTCCTAAGGAAAAAAATTACCATGTTTAATACATCCATTAGTGTGAGAAATTAAACAGGAGAATCAGGAAAGTTCCAACAGGTCAGAAACATTGTGAAGCCACTTTGCTGCAGTATTTCCCTAGTGTTTCCAAACACTCAGCATATACTTTATCTGAAGTCACTCAAAATACTGTCTTCAGAAAGCTGAATGACTTACTCAACAGCATTTATAAAATGAAGTTTTTAAAGAGGAATGCTACGTTTTGTTACTAGTGGGCCTTGCTGGGAAAAAAAAAAAAAAAGTTATGTTTTTATTTTAAGCACACAAACTTTTCTTTCAAACTCTTACCTATTTGTTTCCTGTACTGGTCAACGGGAGTCCTTGATGTGGAGGCATCTTTTCTACCCATTGTTTTCAATCCAAAAATCACTGTCAGTATCAAAAAAACCAAACAAACAAACAAACAAAAAAAAAACAAACCAAAACAAAAACCACAACATTATTCCTAAATAAATTACTAACAAAATCAATTGCTTATAACATCAGAAAAATGGTAACAAGCAACATTTACATTATTACACACAAAGACATAAGCCTTCCCAGAGTACAATGAGACACTGGAGTTAATCATCACTATTCTGAAGACCATTAGATACATTCTAAACATACCTTTTTCTCCATTGCATGGGTTATTAACATTACAGAATGCCTGTTAGTTTGAATGAAAATAAAGAAAAAAGAAAGGATTTAAACTGATTGCACTGTAATTCAGCATTTGGTAAAACCAATTATATTCCTATATAATTTATTTCTTTAATAAACCAGGGAATGAATGTAGTATTGTGAGCTGTTTCCATTATTGAAAATACATTTACACCACACTTAGGAGTCGGAGGCAGGATTAGGCTGTGTGCATCCACAGGTGAAATTGCTCAGGAAAACCACCTGCAGACAAGCAGATACCTAAAATACAGCAACCCCACTCTCTCTTATTTTCCTGCCATGGGCTCTAGATATCTGTGAATGAATAGGAAATGGAGAACAAAAGTGAAAGCTGGGGCTGTATGCATTTTACACCTCTCAGGCATGGTATTGATAGTTTAAATTACCTTCATTACATTTCAGTAACAAGCAGCCAGATTCTTGAATGGGATTCTCACGTTGCACAGCCATGTTGCACACATCCTCACAAGGAGGTGACACTAGGACTGCACAAGGAACTGCATAATCATCCATACAAAGATGTTCCTTCTGGTATACTGGCGTTTCCACACCATTCTTGTAACTGAACAAGCATAATCTGAACACTGCTCTAGTAAATTCCTGATGTATCTTTTACCATGCAAAACCTTATGGTTTTATATTCATCCCTCACAGAGCTGCCTCTCAAGTGGCAGATACTACAAACACACTCATTTCACCTCTTTTTCCCTGGTTATGAAATAACTGGCTGTTACAGTCATGCTTATTGCTCAAACCACTGGGATCGAACCATTTTAGCTGGGCTGGAGACATTACTCACCACAGTGATGATAAGCCCCACCATCTGACTGCCTCTACAACACAAGAGTCCCAACATAAACACCTACACTCATGAGAGGCCTGATGTTTTCAAGAAGTGTCAGATTTCCTGTTCAAGCACTGAAGATGCACAGCAGCCAACCCCTGCCTTTTCCCAACTGGCCCTGGTGAGAAGCATGCCAAGGGCAAACTTCGGCTGAATCATCCTGGGTAGCCACAAACCATGTGCAGATCGTGCACATATGGCCATGGAGTTATCTGCAAGAGTTGTACTTTTCTGTTAGGCATAACCAGCTGTGCAACAGCAAGACAAGAGTCCCTGGTTGCTGCCAAGGCACACTTTCTGGGAAGTGCAACCCTGGAAGGCACTGAGATGCCAAATCACAGCCCAAAAAGCATGCCATGGCACTGCTGAACGCTACTGCCAGCATCCCAAATTTATTTTCTCCATAGCCTCAAACATGATTTAAAATATAGCTACAGAAATGATGCCCACTAGTTATTTGTGCATTTTAACACCACAAAGTTTATTATTTTATTTTTATCTGTTCTTCTATTATGCTTCACAGGATTGGGATGTATTTCATAACATTCACATCATAATAATTACAATGGAAAAATAAAAGTACAATTTGAACTTTCAGCTAACTGAGGAGGTAACGGATACGTTTTTATGCTGCAAAACTAGATCTTGGCTTTTTTATGCCACTGCTAAGAGACTGTTTTGACTTGCCTTTTGCAATTTCCATAGTATACTAATGGTTTATAACAAAACATCAGCTGTGAAAGATGTTTGCAGTTTTAGCAATGCCAATACAACAGAAGAAGAAAACACAGGCAAAGATTATTTCCTGACTTAAAATAAGCCACAGAGATACTGGCGTTTGCCTGTGTGGCTCAGTGTCACCAACTCTGGCATCTAGAACCTTGAGTCCTCTTTGTTCTTCAAAGGGATGCAATCATCATCATTCATTCCCACTGCTTTGATGGTTACATAGCAAATGCCTGAGAAACCCATGGAGACATTGGCACACAGAGCCCAGGGTCTAATAAGACAGCTATTTGCATAGAAGATCAGCCACAATTTAGAATATGTTGTGATAGACGTGGAAAGGGAATAACAGATCTATACTAGCATGTTTGAAACTGAGATTGTTTTCACAATTTAATTCATTGGGGACTATGGCTCATCACCTTCTCTTGTAAAGAATCCCACATTCTTGGGCAACTTGCTATGAGGTAGATTTAAATTAAAATATGGATTAATAAGAGGTAATATTTATTATCTATGAACCTTGCTGTAGGAGTGGTTTTCAATGCAACTTTCTAACCATTTTTCGATTTAAAAAAAGCCTGAAACCTTTGCTGAGTTACAAAACTAATCTTCCCCATTTAAAATAGGAGTGGTCATCCTACAATAATTGGTCATCTTTACTGTAAAAGAAATCTACACTCAGGTCTCTGACCCTTTTGCTGCTTCTGACAGCAGCAAATGGAGGATCTTCTGGAGATTCCTCCTGTATTTCTTTGCCAAACCAAAGGGGTAGGCAGCACACCATGCTGCATCATGCATCCCAAGCCTCAAATCCCTAAAGTTTTAATGACCACATAACCATTTAAAAAACCATGTAAAGGAGCTTATCACTGCTTTTACTGAAAATACTTGACAAGTAATTTCAGATAATATGAAAGCAATGTGAGCTGTCCTCAACTTTCAAGCTTTTATAAAAGATGGTCTTAAGAAAACAAAGTGAGGCCCCAGTGATTTTTATTTACTTCTGCTTCAGAGATGCTACAAGATTAAAAGACATCTTTGTTTTTGTGGTACCCTTCACAATTTTTTCACCCCCCTTGGCTTTCCCTCTAGTAATTCACCTTTGAAAATTACCCATTCTGAAAAACTGAAAACTCTTCTTTTACTCTTAAGCAGTGGCTGATAAATTGCTTGTTATAACCTCTAACTGTCAACAGCATTTGGTGAGATAAAAACCAGTCCTAGACATCCACTCGAGGTCTGGCTACACTTTGAATCCCAATTCACTGTTCTTGATGTATACATAGCATTTTCTGCACCAGTTTAAAAAAATTGAAGAAATTACATTAATTAAATAGAAACTTACTATAAATGACTTTAGATATACTAATAAAAAATAAGAATAGGATCTATATATACAGAGATTGCACTCTGTACATTATTGGTGCAATACAAATGATTAATAACAATGATAAGCCTTAAAATGTATATCAGTGCACACTCACAAGACATGCATATCTGCATGTGTATAAACTTTCCCAGCATGATATCTGACAGCATGTCTGCACTCTCCCACTAGGTTGCCCAAATATTAACAGTGGGCACATTAAAGAAATAATCAATGAAATTACTGGTTTTGTAGCTGAGGTAATGTTAGTCGGCTGAGAGAAAAGAAATATAACTTCAGGACAGGAAAGAACCACTACAGAATGCAAAGCTACTGAACCAAGTCTTTGGCATCTGTATATATGCAGAAGTTCCTCATCTTTAATTGCAAATAGATATCCACCTTAAACATAATTCTTTTTTAATTTGTTTTGTTGGATGTAATGCAGGTTGATCATCTGAACTCATAAACTGATTCATTTTAAACATGATTCAAAGATGCCATGAAAACTTACTGATGTCATTGAAGGAACTGGTCTTCTCCGAGTTAATTCCATAGCTGATAGTTTAATAACTAATGGATAGTAAAATATTTGCAAGTTACAAGAAAGCAAAAATAGCCTTTTATCTACCTCAGGTAAAATTCAAGGAGCACATCAGATCATCTGGAAACATCAAGTTATCTCAAAGAACTGGTAGCACTACATTTAAAGTGGGAAGCCATCTGCACATAGGTATTTTGGAAATTGTTGCTGCTGGTTATTATAATTGGCTTTTTTGTTATTGTACTGCTAAAGTACAGTAACTAAGGTCTGTCTACACAGCAGTGGAAGCAGCCTAGAGCTGCTAAGATAATGTAGATTAATTATTTAACCATACTGTAGCCAAGAAAAAGAATTTAAAAATCTTTACTACTATTACTACCTTAAAAAACAAAACAAACAAAATACATTCATGTTCTCTTGGTAAGCCTTACAGTAGTGCTCCATTCCTCTGGAAAGTCTCTCTCAAAGAATGAGACTATTATTTCCAAGGAAAGAGTCCCCTGCCCATGCTGCTTCTTGCAGAATCTATCTCTGCTTTATCTGGGGATTTATTTATTCTTCTGTTAATAAAAGAAATGCAATACTTCTTTACTTAATTTAACCTTGAAAGCAGCAGAGGTGATTTAAATTTAATTAAATTTAGGAAAATTAATCAAAAACACAGGATCCATAACTCCAGTCAGAACAGATATTAAAATAATTTCAACATTCTACACAAGGAGAAGAAACACTGTATCACATCCCAAGATTCAAACCATATAGGAACTACAACTTTTACTCAGACATATATGAGGCTGTTTCATAGCTTCATGTAAACACTAGGAACAAAACACACATTGTTACTTCCAATTAGTACCCTCTGCACTACAGGGAAAGGAGATGCTCTGTTGTTTTTTAGCTATACAATACCTACAAACTGCATGAAATAAGCTCTGCATTTATTTAACAAAAGTAATAAACAGGTAATAGTTCATAGGAATTTTGAGCATATCCTCATGAATATTTCCAAATCCTAAAGCAATATATTCTGAAAAACTAATTTAATCAACAACCCAGATTAGTCCCTAAATTTCAGGAACATAACTCAAACACACAAGCTACACAGGAGGTCATCTCCACTCCCTCTGCAAAGGGCAAAGAAAGAAATGCAATAGTTAGGAGTCCAAATCACCTCTGGCAATCTTGCTTTCTTGTTATGTTCCTAATTCTCTCCAGAGTGCCTAAAATTTGGTGGGATTATTTACACCCAAATATGTGCATTTTCTCATCTAGTGAAGAGTCTACATAATTTTGCTAAACATGGAATGTTTTTAAACATCTGAAGAGTTGAAAAGATTATCCTTAAATGTACTCACAGCTAGGAAAAGAGTGAACATTTCAAGGGTGGCAAAACCTGAATAAGATTTTTTAAAAGGACTTCATATTTATGTAAAATTGCTTTCTTAAGCAAAAATAGGCTATTAAAAATGTTAAAAGGTTCCTTCCATTCCCAGAAGATTATAGTTTGCCTCTGCTTCTACAGGATGAAAATGCAGTAGGCCAAAACACACTTATAAAAGCATTACTTACCCAGAAGAGATCTATTTCGCAATGGGTATTATTCTTACTATAAAAAATAGGAAATTTTGCAGAAGAATATTCCTAACTGTAGTGATTCTATACACCTTACATTTTATTTTCATTATTAGGTTGTTATGCTTTCAGAAGAAGATTCCCTACTTACTTCAGAGATGTGTAGAGCTATAGCATGTGTGAAACATATATTCAATTTAATATGAAGATAGATCTTCATCTGAATGAATTTAAAATTCCTAATGTCCAAAGAGGTACTTTCCCCCCCTCATTTTTATTAATCTATGATAGCACTGATATGTCAAGAAAATATCCTTAAAGAATTTCATGAAGGGGAAAAAGCACACACATTTCTGCCTTGCCAGACAGTTCAAAATGCAGTACTTCACAGAGAAAAGAGCAATCTCCACTAAAGGGAAAATTACACAATAATTGACACCATATTTCAGAGAAACATTCTTCAAAATAATGGAATCTGTCTAAACATTTTTTGGGGGAAAGAGAAGGACATGGGACTATGGTAGAAATCAGAGCTAAAATGGATAGAAGAATGCACACCCACACCACCCCATTGTCCAGAGGCAGATCCACCAAGGATGGATACAGCTTCCATGGGAGCACCTGCAGACGCTGTACAGACACCTCTGTGGCGTGAGGTGTAGGGAGGATGTCACCACCATCACCCCACAAAACAGAGTGAAGCACAGCTCTCTGCCTCAAGAGTCAGAAGTTCATAGAGTCAAGAGCAACAATGAGAAACAATTATTTGCCCTGTCTCAGTAATTGACATGTCAGCAGAGGACACTTCTGCAGTTTAGTTAAATCCCAGGAATTTTACTCCCTCTTTGATCCACATACCCCTTCAGCACTCATTTCCTTTGATGAAGTAGGGACTAACTTAAATAACAGTATAAAGCTAGAGGTTAAAGACCTTAAATTTCAAAATCAGCTAAGTCTGCCTAAGCACTTCACTTCAGTAAGTTATGAAGGTGCCATTCTCAAATGCAATAGTCCCATATGGTTTTACCGAAGTCTTACTCCAAAGTCTCAGAGACTGTTTTGCCCTCCTAGGTGTTACAGCAAGGGAAGAGTGACTTCTTTCCCTTCTTCAAATGTGAAATTAAGCCCTCTGTTCTCCCCTCTTTCGTTGTGGGAACTGACAAAAGTTCTATTTTTCCTAAACGCTACTTCTTTCCTGGGACTGCCACAAGCCATGGCCTTGCTATAAGCCTGAATGCTTCAATTACACACACTTGTTAATTTCTCATTTGTAGAGTTTTAAGCTTAGGCTCATTTTTGATGGAAATTAAATTCTGATTTCTTCCTCCAGTGAGAAGAAGTATTTAGGGATTATCCTTCCCTTTAGTATATCCATCTTAAACTACAGTTCTCAACCATCCAGAGAACAGTGATTCACAAAGTTTTCAGTATTGCAAAATGGGGTAGTGACCTTTATTGAAAATAAATCTTGTAACTTCTAAAGTTATTCACACACACAAAAAATTTGGAACAGGTAGCAATTTCATATTTATCATGCTTTTATTTCTATGTTGCCTCTCTTTTCACTTGCCTTACCTTAAGACTACTAAAACCAAAATATTTCAGAGCAAATTATTTAAAAGCTGAAATAGTTTTTTAAAGTAATATATCAGAACAAGACAGTTTGAAACTGCTGTAATTTTTCCTTTCTTTTCATGCTCACACTGTTTATAAAAAACTGAAACTTTTTAAACCATGTGAGGTTAAGTCTCCAGCTAATTTTTCTCCATTAATTCTAACATTGATATCCACTTTCCTTGCATATGCCTATCATTCAAGCAGAAACGCAACTCTTGGCAAATAAAATTATCTTAATAACTGAAAACCAGAAGAAAAACTAGTCACAAATACATCATGCAGGCACAAAGCTGGCAGGCACACAAATGTGCCCTTCTCTAACATATTTCACTGTATTATCACACCATGTCCCTTCATACGACTTCAAGTCATAGTAATTGCCAGAACTGGTCACCATGTTTATGGCCAAATGAGTGCTTCCCTTCTTACCCTGAGCAAGCCTGAAAAAGTTGAAAGCACTCTACCAATGACAGCAGCAAATAACACTTGAGTCCACATAAACCTAATCATAACACTTCAGCAAAACCAAATTATTAGTTCCATTACTAAACCTGGTGTACAACAAGACTTAAAGGATAATCCTGGAGGCCCAAGGGCCTGCCACCAGAGCTGTAACGCCTCGGCCCTGGAGAGGCTGAAGCAGGCAATGAGAAACTCCCCTCCAAGATTAGGGTCAGAAGTGCCTCCCTCCCATAGGCCTCTGCAGGGACATGGTAACATCTCAAGTTCTATTGGTTTGTACAGCTGTTCCACCCCAGTTCAACCCCCGTTCTCACATATCTGTCAGAACTGGCCCGTTTGATGCAGTTTCCCTACTGGTTCCCCTGGTTGGCTGCCCCCCGCTCCCCCACCCCATTCACCTGTTCCCACTGGTCCTTGACGCTCAGATCGACCCCTTTCCCCCATATAAAACCCTGTGCCCTCAGTCCACGTTTGTCTTTGTCCCTGGGCTCCCTTTGAAGTAATAAGAAGCTTTCAGATCTCCAAAGAAAGTACCTGTCCTTTACCACTTCCATCAGCCATGGTGGCAAGCATGCTCTGGGCCCAAAAGCGCTGCTCGCTCTCAGAAGAGCCCATTGAAGCTCACCACTTCAGGTAATCTCTCCATCCAGCATTCAAAACAAATGCACATTTTTTTTCCTTTCTCTGAAGCTACTGCAGCTCAATAAGTATTAAAAAGGCTGATCTATGAATGAAGAAAAATAGTTTTATGGCAATTTTTTTTTGTTTCACATGCTGTATTAAGCATTCAGGAAAGCAATTCAGCTTTAAAAAAAAAAAACCAGCAACATCTAATCTAGTCACAAGGCAAAAGAAACATGAAGTATAAGGAGTTTTAATTTGGTGGGTTTTGTACTCACGTTTTCCTCCATTACTCAACAGCTCATTAAAGACAGAGCAATCACAGAATTGGTCAGGTTAGAAGAGACCACAGTGGGTCACCTGGTCCAACATCCCTGACTGAGGAGGGTCTTCCTGCAACACATGGCATAGAACTGCATCCAGATGCAGATCTTCCCCAGAAAGATCAGAACATAATAAAGCTGGCCTGCATTTCATCAGTCTTAACACAATGTATCTTTTTTGTACTTTCTTTCTTTTAAATTGAGACAAAAACCAGTAAATAACCAGTAGCTAACTTAACTGTTAACAGAAAAAATGTAAAGTTCACCCCAACAACACTTAATAATGAGCTTAATAGTCAGCCTTAGTGAATACAGACCCATAGATGTTAACAGCAGCATTTTCAAAACCAAGTCCTACTTGGTGTTGAAGGATTAGGCCGTAAGTGGGTGAGAAGTTTAATATGGCTTAAATAACATCAGCTCAGTAGTTTCCCAAGTTGTTCAAAACAATAGCCCAAGCACACTCTCTGCAGATTTTATCTAAATTGCTCAAGACTTGGCTCTCCTGAAAACTACCTAGAGATCCCATTAAAGGCAATGATTTTTAAGACAGAGAATAAAGTAATAGCTTATATGATACCATCTCTTTGGGAGCTTTATGTTGTATTTGGGCAAAAATGGGAGTGTAAGGTCATTGATACCTATCTACAATCTGAACCTTGAACAAAGATTGAATTAAATGAATGGATCAAAATCAGGCTAAAACCTTTATATGCACCAAATGAAAAGATAAGCTTTGATGATCATCAGAAAACCTGGTAAACTGTTTCCTTGCCTCATTTTAAGGCAGAGAAATTTGTGGAGTGCAGCTGGGAAGAAAGGCAGCAAAATGAAAACCCATCAACCAGCAGAAAACTATCAGTTGAAATAGAACATCATTTGAACAGCTGAAGATCTTGGATGAAACTATTTGTGGAAATGCCTGTTTGGGCTCTTCTCATGGCTCTTCCCACTAATGGGAAGAGGGTGGGAGGAGACTACAGCCCCATCTTTTCCCTCTGCTCCTGAACAGCATGCAGGTGTGTGTCATAAGGAAGATATTTCGCTTCAGGGTTCATTGTCCAGAAGAATGCCAAAAGAAAAGATGACACTGAGACAGAAACATTAAAAAAAGTATTCCTTTTGTTTTGAGTCATTCAGCATGAATGAAATTTTATTTACCATAAAACTAGTAGTAAAATACGAAATTAACACTTTTTAATAGGTGGCTGCTTTAGAAGATGGCTCATTTTTTAAGATCCTGAATTCTAATGCATTAAAGGTTGGCCTTTTCTGGCCTAAAAGATACCTCTGATGAGAGATTCCCATATGTCAAACTAGTTACAAACAAGAGAGTTTTGAGACTGCTAAAAGACATCATTTGAAAAGCAGTTTGTGAGCATTTCTTACGGAATCTAGCCCGAGATAAAACGGCAGATGACAATCCACTCCATTTGCTCAAATTTCCTGAGTGCATCTCTCTAAGCACTAGGGAGTCCTTGGGTGACAGGACAAGGGGTTTGCACATGCCCTTGGCTGGAGTCAAAGCAGGATGTGTGCTTCTGCCATAAGGTTTTATTAGGAGAAGCTGACTGCACTGCCTGAAATCTAGCCCTGTAAATGACATACAACAATGAAAAACCTTCTAGAGCATACAGTTAAATGAGTTCAGATCGATTTTCTTAAGAACACACCAACATCACAAGAAACTGCAGGTCTGTTCCCTTCTTGCTACAATTGCCCAGTCTGGCTACTACTGTATCAACAGCAGTACAGCTCTGTAAGTAACTATAAAAGTTTAAGGAGAGCTGGGTCAACTCTGAAAATGCAGCTAAACTGCCTCCTCTTTTACCTTTCAGAAGACTTTATCCCATGCACTCAGCTTTGCAGCTGTCCCAGTTGTTTCCACACTGACCTATATATTTATTTTAATAAGATGAGTAAATAAAATGTGTAATAGTGTAGTACAAGGGAAACACCCTTCCAGCTCTTCACTACTTCCAGTAATGTGTGTAAATGTGAAGGTTCAAAACCAGGAAAGAGACAAGTTTGGTAAGAGAGTCATCACCCTGGGCTTTTTCCTACACACATTACTCCCTCCCCTTCAAGGTCCCCTCAAGGTAGAGTACATATTCTATAGTGCCCTTCTATGGTCAGGATACAGAATTGAACCAAGCTTATACAATATACATGACTTGTGTGCAATAAATGACAGAATACAAATGCTTTGAATTCCTTACTCTGCATATATGGCTATGTTTTAGTACAGCATCCACATTTACATCATAATTTCCATGGGTCTATATAAACATGCATGAAGATAAACAGGCACTTTTCCCATGCAGAACTGTAAGAATTCACCCAGAAGCCTTGCTCTGTAAATTATTTCAGATGTATTTTAATGAAGCCATAAAAGATATTAGCAAGTGTGCCAGGAACTTTAGTTTTAAATTATCATGATCTGTTACTCTAACAGAAGTTATTAGTATTATTTAACCCCACTGGTGTACTTAAAATGAAAATAGTTTCAAGTTTTTTTCAATAGGTTTTGTCTCTATAATATTTTTTCCAGAACACACTTCCTGTTTAGCCTTCTGGTCTCTAGCTTTGTATACAGAGAAAGACACCAAAATAACCCAGGCTTTCAAATTATCCTATCTTTCAGAATAAAAAGTAAGCATCAATCTAACAATGCTTTATTAACCTTTTCATTCCAAATTACAGGAAGATTCATTCATAAATTAAATAGCATGTAAAAAATTGCAAGGAAAGCAACATCCACCCTTGCTTTTACCATTTCATGATTTCAGAAGAAAAAAAATCCCAGTAAACTATTAGCTGCTGCAATTCTTAGCAGCACCATAAAAATAATACTCAAATTTGTTGAAAAAACATATTCTTTAAAGCTTTTCATGCTGCATATATATATATGCAACAAAACAGAAACAATGCTTTCATGCCCTCTGCAAAGGGAAGAAATGACAAATTCAAACAGATTCAGCATAGCCTTGCCTGGGACACTAAACAGTAGGTATGCAGGAGGGCCTCTACAGCAACCAGGCGGGAGGGAGAGCTAACAGAGCTGGCCAAGGTAAGGCAGATGTGTGGTCAGAAACACCACGGCAAGCGTGAACCCAATCTCAAACCCACCTCCCAAGGGCAGTTCTATGAACAGAACTAAGTCTGTTCAGGACCTTCATCATGCTTTCAAATTTTTCAGGGCATGTTTTCCATCAAAATAAAACTAGATGCAACATTCCCACACCGGTCTTATTATTCAAACTATGCTTCTACCTCTCCTAGGCAGCACGTTCTTGACACTGCCCTGCACTTGAATCCCCTTTGTGTACAGGACCTTCCTCACAAACCTCTCAGTCTTTCCTCAGCCACACCTCTAGAAGATAAGAATTTTCCATTCTGCACACACATCCAGCATTCCTTGCTCCTTGGCACATGCACATGAACTACATTCTAACAGACTCATGTTAACATGATCTCAGCCGTGCTCTAAACTTCATCCTTTCTTCATCAATCCAGCAATCACTGAACTATTCATCCTTTGCCACTATGCCTGTATGTTTACACACAGACAACTGACCAAAACAACATGCACATCACACCTGATGCGAATGCTGGGACAAGTCCCCACAGGCTCTCAACCATTGCCAGTGGCCTCCCAGCCATTACTTCTGAGTGCTGGCAGCTCAGCAGTTCTTTATCCATTTTATTGTAACTGTACAGTTTGAATTTTAGAATTAATTTTAGTTGCGTAACAATAAATCAAGGACCTACCCAAATGTTAGCTATATAAATAGTGTGCTTTCACTTTGACAGCCAAGACACAAAAACCAAGCAAGTAATCCACTGCTTCAGGTTAGCAATTTCCTTTTGGCAAGAGCCTAACTAATACAAAACTGGTCTAGCAGCAAAGTAAGTGATGCAATCTTAATTGGAGGCAGTGTAACCAGCTCCTCACACAATGAGAACACCACACTACTACTAAACTATTTCTATAGCATATATGTTACATGAGAGATCTATGGTTTTTAATATAAGCTTTTAGGCATGATCACTTCTAAAAGCAGACAAAAGTCAGAGTTTAAGCAGAGGTGGTGATACGGTAAAGCCAAGCTTGGAAATATCCTCCACACTGACTTGATACAATGACAAATTGAAAATATAGGTAATTTAAAAAAAAAGTTTTAAACATAGTCAACTCAAAACCACAGAGGAGTCTCTTCAACAAGCCCTGGGTATCTGAGAGGCTTTAAGATGTTGCTGACCCAGGTGCTTAATCTCCTGCCACAGTTTAGGAGGCTGTATGGAAGGACAACAAAAGGGGATATGTTCTGTGCCCAGGTCTCAGGATCTGATTCCCAGCCTCCACATCAGCACACAGCCCCCTACAAGGAATGTGAGCTCAGGTGAGAGAAGTGAACTGAGGTGCAGGTATTGCTCCTCCACACAGAGTGCAATCTCAGGGGTGGGGAGAAGCGACCAGCTGGCACCATCTTTAACTACAGCATTTAAATCTTCTAGAGTACATCTGTAAGAGCCATTTGTGAATAAATTTCAGCATAAGAGTTTGTAGAACTGAGAACTTCATATGTAAAGATTACAATGAAAACACAATAGATAAAAGCACAAAAAGCTACATAGGCTGATTGATAATGTAAATGTGAGAGGGAATTATCATGGGTAAACGTAACCTTTTCTTCATTAACACCACACACCACAGCCAGGGAGAAAACAACTGAGACTTCGAAACCTACTACACTTGCAAGCCAATCTGTTTCCCCAATATAAAAAACAGCTCATGACATAAAAGGTTATTATTTTGTTTCACTATTTATTTTATTTTAACAGAAATACATGAGAATTAATTTAGCTTTCTGGCTAGAGGCAAAAAACTACACACAATGCAACCCCATTTTTAATTTGTTGTCTTACCTAAAACTAGAAATAACAGCATTAAAAAGTGACAACAAATTTGTGTAGAAAATTGTGTGCTTCAGCTTGTCCTCTGGATTTTAACCTTCCAACTATCATTCCCAACACTAACCTACTGCCATCATTTGCTCTTTTCCCCTCTCATATTTGTCCTTTCTGCCTGTGACTTCTCCACCATAAGTTTCTGCTGTCAGAAGGTCTTTCCTTATTTGTTCATTTTACTAGCTCAACGTCTAGCCCTGGATTTCTACTACAGCCTTCCTTTCTTATCTCCAATCCTTCTTTACAAACCCTTCTGGGTTTACATTGGCTAATTCATCAGCCTTTCTTCCCAATTCTGCCTCTTTTTTGATTGTAAATCACACTCAGTGAAGGACGATGACAAGAACAATCACAACGTATGAATGAACAATATTTTGATGATGCATGTATTATATTTAAAACTGCAAAAAATCTCGGGACACAACAAACTGTATTGTGCAAAGCTCCACTGTATCACTGCAGTGTGTGTTTAAAAAGCCAGAATCAAACTTAAAAAAATCACTAATGATGACTTTTGCCCTGTGGCTAAAAAAACGCAAAACAAATGAGAAACAAAGGAATTAGCACTGTCCCTGTCAGGAATGCCTCAAGTATTTACTCAACTCACTGATTACAGGGGTGTCTGTGCACAGCTAGTGATATAAAAGCACCTGGGATTCCATGACATTTTCCCATGACCTTCAAACAAAATTCTAAAGAATAAAAATGTATCAGGAATCATAGGCTGTTGCAGATAATTCTGCAATATTAAAGCTGCATTAATGCAAGTTCTATTTGAAAACACAAATGCAAGAACACACACTGCAAACAGACATTGTTGTTCTTCCACAGCCACGCCAGTGACCATCTATGTTTGTCATTACAGGCAACAACAGCAGCTTACTCTACAGCAAACACATTTTTTCTAGAACTACCTTTCTTTCCTGTTTTCTTTTCAAAAGGAAAAAAAATTGTTACCTGCTTACTTTGTGTGTCAAAAAATACTTCAAGAATAAACCTGATAATTAAAGAGTTATAACAGACACTGTTTCTTTATCTCCTCTACCAACCATGCCACAAGGTTTATGTTTTATATAATACTGCACTGATATATAGCATCATCAGGTTAGTTAACTAAAAGCAGTTTCACTGCGCCTATGATTGATCAACTATGGGACTATTAAAACATTAAAAATGTTAATCTTTGTAATAATCTCCTGAAATTTTTTTATATTAATTTAAACCATGGATCATTTTAATATTTAATCATTGCAGACTTCACTTGGAATGAGGATAGCCATTCACTGAAAAGCACTTCATTTTTTATTTTGAAAAATGATCAGTTAGTATTTATTTTGTAAATCTCTTCACATATTTTCCTCAAGCAAAGTAAACCCGCAAGCAAATGAAAAAATCCACAAGAGCAGAAAAATTTAAGGCAGAGTTTGGGTCAGAAAACATTGACTCTCACACTCCTGTTTTCCAGGAGTAACTGCATTACAAGAGTCGTACTGTATGAGAGTCAGAGGACTGGGGGAGACTCCTACTGCAAATGGAAATGACTGCCTTCTTTGTCTACATCTTACAATCACCTATGCTACATTCTCTTCACATATCTCATAACATGTAAACATAATAATTCACTTTTTCTTCACACTTAACAGAGTGATTTTTAATAAGCAATCCAATTCTGGAGCATTAGCCCAACTCCTATCCTCTCCTGTAATTCACAGCTTGCCTTGCTTAATGCGAAATTTATATTAATATGGAAATATCCCAAAGAAAGAAACCCAACAACTTCCTAGTCATGATAAAAACTCACAGAAACTCTAAAATTCTAACTGTGATTAACAATAACTATTCTTCATGGTATCAATTAATTTTAAAAAGTATTTAAAATTATCTAACCAAAACTAATTCATGGTCTAGAGAAACAAATTTCAGAGAAAAATTCAAGAACACTGCACTTCAAAAATAGAATCCAAAGAAAACACCTCTTGTCTTGTTTTCTGGATGTTCTCTGGAGCTACTGCCATAAAGTATACACTGAGCTTCAGGTGTGCTTTAGACTGGGCGGCAAGAATTTGGCTGAAATATTTGAATTACGTAAATCCTAACAATAGCCTGAGTGGTACCAGAGGTTAATGTATTAGCTTACATGACTAGACTTCATTCTGTATTTTTGACCAATAGTGAAGTAGAAGATTTTCAAACTGGCAGACAAACAGGCTTCCTAATCTGAAGAGGCTGCAGAGTCTAAGAGCAACAGCTACGAAATCCAGAACGGGCAGAATTGAGTGTAGCAACTTCCAATGCATATAAACTTACTCTGCATAGTTCAAATTCATGGAAAAAAGCCCACAGCTAACCAAGCAAAACCAGTAGTAAAGGCACTGCCTTTACTCCCCATTTTATGAAGAAAGTATTTATCTCCTTGTGTATTACCTTTCACTAAAGTATGCTCTTAAGGAACAATGTATGGAAAAATCCTGGTCATTCAACGTGATACAGTAATAAACTCTGGAACTCAGTTGCTTGTACCTGAAACGGAAGATATAGTCCTGTTTATATGACTTTATGAAAGCCACATATATGTCCTTGTATAAAATTCAGTGTAAGACTTAAAGCTAAACACATAAGGAACTCTACCACTGTTGAAAGGCATCTCTGCTTTAGTAATCTGATTTGAAGTAATCTTTCAAAACCTAGATATCTGAAGAGATCCCACATTTGCATTGAGAAAGTATTTTCTGTATTGTTTTTGCAAATACAAAATACTACTTTAACCACAGTAAATTAGTTGTAGGACATTGTGGTAATCTCTTCTTGGCTACATAAATTCACAGAATTCCCAAGACTATTGATGGACCTTCTGAGGTCATCTACTTGTGCTCATCTATTCCTGCTCAAGCAGGTTTAGCTAGAAGACTTACTCATAAATAATATCTGAAGTAGACTTACATCTTTCCAACTTTCACAATGACATATAAGTCCTAGAGGATAAATTGTATTAATGAATGATGAAAGACAATCATGTGAACAAAAAAACTGGCCACATTTTTCTTTAGGCGAGCAGACAAGCTATTTTCTGAACAATGGCTTGTCTCCAGCCAGTTTTGTACCAAAGAGTGAAGTGATTCAGCCAAGGGTGACGTGCCAAAATGCAGTACTTAAAAAATGATTCAATTTTCCCCACATTTGTAGAATTTAGTCTATCTCTTAAACATCATTTTATACAGTTTTCCACTACAGAAATACATCTACATCTTTAATAGCAAGTACGCTTCCATTCTGATTAGCTCTTTAGGAACGAGCCTGGGCCCCACAGGAAGGAACTCAAAACCTATGACATGTAATTGAATTACTGAGTGTGAAGGTGTGTGCTGCATATACAGCCCAATTACACCATAGGCTCTTTCAGAGGGGGTTTCTGATACTACTATGATCTGTTCTTGTAACTGTGTGGGGATGGAAGGTGGAGAAGCTTGAGAGCCACATCAACAGTGTGGCAGAGAATCCCCGGCCAACACTTCACATTTAGAAGCTTTTGCAGCTCACATATTCCCACACATTTTTGTCCAGGATTTTCTGAGCACAGCCATGAACAGAGCCCTCTGCAGAGAACACAAAGACATCCAATGTACCCGGAACACATCACGCCTATAAGGCAAACACAGCCAGCTCAACACTCCGGGTTGGATCAGATTTACTGCACACCCACAGCCAGCCGAACACATCCAGCAGCACTACACGGCCCGGTCTCACTGCACGTGGGCGGTCAGCACACACAGAGCAGCGGATTGTCCAGCTCCAGACACCCTAAAACCTCAGACAAGACAGAGTTTCGCACAAATACCCAACAAAAGGCCGGCAGCCTGTGAGCAGTCGTGCTCACGATGGAAAACCGTGAGCTATCCTCCCATGGAGGCACTGCAGGCTTCGGCCAGCTCGGCCCCGCTGCGTGCCTGGGCCAGGCCTTGATCACGGCCCCGCCGAGGACACCTCGGTGACGGGTTTGTTTCCCTTCAGTTTGGCTGCCTGGTCAGGGTCGTACTTCTTCGAGCACGGAAAAGCAGCCCTAGCAGTGGAGGGGCCCGGCACAGTGAAACGCAACACCAAAGGCCACCGCAGGACAGCGCAGCACGGCAGCCATCCCGCCCACGCCCAATATGGCGGCCACACGGCTGACCCTCTCCCACCCCAGTCCCTCCAGCTGGCGCTCCGGGGGCGGGGCCGCCCGGATTGACAGCGCGCTCCGGCCAATCGCGGGGCCGCGCGCTTCCCGCCGGCCAATAGCAGGGCGGGCCCGCGGCGGTCAGCGGGCCGGCCGAGCGCGCGGCCGGCGCTCGCGCTCCCTGCCCGCAGGCCAATGGCGGCGCCCCCGCGGCGCGGGAGGGGCCGGGGCCGGAGCCGGGGCCAGGGCAGCCCCGCTCGGGCCCGCCGGCCGCGGCCGCTCGCCCGCCCGCCCCGGGACGCGGCGCGGTACCTCGGGCCGAGCGGCACAGCTCCGCCTCCTCTCTCGCCGAGGCGACTTCCTGTGCTAGCGGGGCTCCCGCCACCTCCTGCCCGAGCGTCCCCGCCTCCCAGGCCCGCCCGCAGTGCCGCTGCGCTTGCGGCGGCTCCCGCTCGCCTGTGGTGCTCAGTGTGTCGCAGGGTTTCCCAGGGACGGTGCTGGGTTCCTCCAGACTTGTAGAGCGAAAAGCAATTAGCCACTTTCGCATTGTACAATCACAGGATGGTTTGGGTTGGAAGTGACCATAAAAAATCATCCAGTTCAGCATCCCATCATCACAAGCCAAGTGGGAACTTAGATTAGAAGTCCTAAAAACAAAACACATGGAAAATTACGAACTCCCAACAGGTAATTCTGCGGGTACCTTGAGATGGTGCTGGGTCTTCTGCAACAGATAATTCTTTTATTTCTGTGCAAGAAGCAAGCCTCTGACTCTCAACAGTTTACTGATTAATGTTGAAAGTGCATGCCTTGGTTCTTGCGAAATGGCACTTGATGACCAAGTGTAGCACTCCCTTGTAAGGAAAGATACACAGAAAAAGAAATACTCGAATTTGTTTACCTCTGCAACTTTGGAAGTGAAAGCCGTACAGAGGTGAACTTTCCCATCTTTCTAGATGATATGCATATACAATAGAAAATGAGCTTGCAGAGAAGTTATTACTCAGAGTGTGTGTCCTGCATGTATACCAAACCACCGTTTTCTCCAGCCATTTCTATAGCAAGATTAATAGATGCTTTAAATGATACGGCTTCCATAGAAGAATAGCCTGTCCTGATTTTGAGTCATGAGACAAAATACCTTTTTTGTTGCCTTTTCTTTTGTCAAGAAATCTCACACTGAAGATGTTCAGCTGCTTCGAATGTAGCAATTCACTGGACACAACATTACGTATTTTTCCCAAGAAATCTTGTGCCTCTCTGGAACTGGAGTTGGCACAACCACCGTGGGCACCTTCTGATTTTTCAGTGTTCAGATTTTTCAACGTTCAGATTTTTCAACAATAATTTTATTTCATCCATACTCCTGATGGTAGGGCAGAAACTCTATATGTGTGAAATATTTTAATATTTCATTTTGATTCCATGATTGTTCTAATATGATTTACTTAAACCCAAGTCATGATTATGCTCACGGATTTTTGCATATGATATTATGAAAAAAAACAGCAATCATATTCAAACAGGCATTACATGGGATTTTTGACGGTAAAATCACAACCAGAAAAATTCCATGAAGAAATATCAGGATTAGTGTTCTCGGCTACATTATTTTGTATTATCTGAACCATTGCTGAGGACTTTGTCCATGTGAGTCTTAGTAGCAAAATACATCTGGTTCTAGTTCAGTTTCACCTAATTTGACCTAATCACAATATTCATTTCACTACTCAATTGTTCTTCTAAGTAATAAACTGTGTATGCCCAGCAGCCTCAATACTTAATCTGTAAAAAAGCCATAAGGAATTATGACTTCATGAAAAAGAGCTCTATAAGCACTGAGATGTTTTCATCATTTTAGTTTCACTTTTTCATGTCTTCATTCTTAATCCTCATTTTATGGGAAAATTGTTTGTTTCCAACTGTGATATTTTTCTGCAAGAAAAAAATTATGATTCACACTGGTCAGAATGGAATGGTTAGAAGGGCAGAGACTTTTAGACAATGAAGTGCTACTGACAAGCTTGCTGTGTTTTGTGGGATTAGAAGCAGCCTGGGTGGAGTATATGTGTTTTAGGATGTTTTTAATCTGTTTCTCACAGGTAGTAATAGAAGTACCATTATTGTTATGTGACGGCAACTGCAATGTATGTGAATCAGAGAGGATTTTTTGTTGATCTTGCCACACCCATCAGTTTGCTGTCATATCCCTGGATCAGATTAGTGTAAAACTCCAAATGTATTTTTAAATTACATAGTTTTATCTCACAATTTTTTAAAGGAAATATATCAGCCATTGTTTTCAGTTACTGTCTTGTTTTCCTCCTGGTTTTCCTCCTGTTTTCATTCTTTCATAAGATCTTCGGCTTCTTCTGACAATTTGACAAGAATCTGTCCCTTTTTGTCCTCATCGTATGCAGTGATTTTTAAGTTTCTGATTTGTGAAACTTTTCTTAACAGAAGCATAGTTGAGCGTATTGAAAATAGGTTTCCTTTTTTTATTTGTCTTTTGCAAAGCTCCAAGAAGCCATTCCTGAGCTTTTAGAGTTTAGTTAGTTTAGGTGAAAGGTTGGGAAATGATGCTCAACATCTTTGTTCCAAGTTGACAACACAGATTAAATTAACATACAGGAAACTATCTCCCTGAAGTGCAACAACTTGTCTACTGTCTAACCTGATGTTTCCTATTGTATGTCTAAACACCAGGTTAAGTTCAAAGGTGGGAAGCAATGTTCTTAATTATTTTTGTTCTATTAATTTTGCTATCACCAAGTAAGAGTTTTTCCCCATCACTTAAACTGAAGCGTAGCCAGTATTGGCAATAAAACTTCTATTTGATTTGGGCTGCTATTCAGTCTAACATTGAAACTTTCAGGTAATACCTTACTTCAGACCTTCTACAAGGTACAGTATTCCCCATCTAACCACAAAGCTAAAACTCTCTTCCTGCTCCTGTCACTTCTAACAATGTCATTTCTGGTGTCTTTGGCAGATACAGTCTTCATCTCATATCCGACCAGAACTGCTACTGAAAGAAATAATCACCTTAGCTCATCCCATTATCCATGTAATTCCTTACTTTGCATCACTCCAATGTCTCCTTATGCTGTCTCTGTACACTCTATGCCTTCATTTTCAAATCCTTTCTTCGTATCTTATCTTGTTTTCACTTAGCTTTTGTATGTCATTTCTCACCTCTGCCTAATAAAGAATTCTGAATTCTGCTACTTTTTTGTTTTGTTTTGTTTTTTTTTTTTTAATACCCCTGTTTTGCTTTCCTCGCGTGTCACTGTTTCTCTCAAATCTATCCAAAAGAGAACTACTGTAACTTCATGCTGCTGGTGTGCTGTGCCTGCTCCTATCATGCTTGACACCACTATCCCTAAAATCAGGCATTCCTAAAATCCCTGCAGCACAGCCCCAGACAACTGTCCTTACCCATGCTTCCTGCAAGGATAGGAGGGTTGTGGAGCCCATCCTCTCTCCTTCCAGCCTTCCAGCTGAAAATCTCAACATGATGTCAGTCATGACAGATGGTGCATTTTGTGACACAGGCAGGCTGCCATTAGGACAAACCCATTTCACTGGACCATCTGATGGTAATGACTTTCAGTGACAGACTGACCTAGGCTGGTCAAGTCAGCGTGCTGGAGGTGAAATGCTTCGTATTCCATTACCAGGACTCTGAGCCATCAAGTCTGCTCCATCCCACCCCTACTTAATCTGTATTGATGGACTTGGTAGCATTTTCCTAAATGCTGTCATCCATACAGATGTCTGCCGTTGTTTGGTTGATGCGGTCAATCAATACTACATTAAATGTTACCTTCAGTTTACCCTTAGTTGTCTAAAGTAGATGTGATGTTTTCATTATTCATATAACTATGCCATTAAATTATGCATTCCAGATTAAAAGAATAAAATACTTGTTTACATTATTATTATTACTGCTCTGGCATCAATTTTTGGATTTCTGTGTAAAGAAATTAATCTCCTATCGGAGGGGGAAATGGGGACTGAAAAGCTCTAGCTCCTGTTGCCTCTGGGACGTAATTATGCTTGCAAATACAAAACCAGAAAAAATCATAAGCTTAACACAGTAGACACTCTTGAAAGTTTCATCTCAGCATGAAGCTATGTTTTAATTATTATTTTTGTCTGCATTGTTCAAATCGACAGTGCACCAACTAGAGTAAGTGCTTATCCTAGTTAATTCTTCATGAGACTTATGTCACTGGAAGATGCATTTAAATTATTTCCTTTTGCTTTCCTTAAGCTGGCATGGACTAAGTGGTTATCTATAAACATTCCACAAAGGTTTTACTACTTTAGGGCCAGATCCAAAGCCTGTTGAGTCAATAGGAAGCGTCACAGGTCTTTGGAACAGGCCCTATTACAAGACAGAAGTAAGCTGTGATTTGTTTGGGAACCTTGAAGAATAAAAAAGGAAAAACTCCTTATTTGTATTCTACAATATGAACACATCTCTCTATATGATAGAGATTTTCTCTTCATATGAAGCAAATTTGGATGCTTAGACATCCCCACTTACCTCAAAAAAATCATATATGTGATTTATAAATGTATATAATAAATATATATATTACATAAAAATAGATATATATTTATGTATGTATATATATAAATAAATAAATAAACATCCCCACATATCTATCTATGTAGGTCCTGATTCCAACTGAAGATTGATAGCATCATAATAAAATCTTTTTCTGCTACAATTTCTGCTTGCAAATGTTATGCTACATAACACATAGAATTACCTACGCAACACATAGTTGTTATACCTGAACCTATATCGTCTCTGTTGTGGAAGAAGATTTTCTTATTTGCTGATCTATTTAAGTAATTACAATTACGTATTTCATATTGGGGGAAACAGCATGTGTTGAAAGTTACTGTGACACTAGTTTGATTCATTTTATTTAAAAAAGATAACCTGCTAAATATCAGAATAATAGCTATCTATTTTAGGATCATGCAGCGTGGACCGCGGCCTGAGACCTTTTGACCCGGCTAGTAGAGAGGGCGGCCAACAGCCCCACTGCAGCGGGGGTGTCAGTCCCGGTGGCAGGGCCCCAGGGCTGACAGCTTCAGGCACCCCTCGGCGGCGGAGGCCTCGGGCCGTGCCTGCGGGATGAGGTCTCGGGGGAGAGCTGCGAGCCTGGACGAGGTGAATGATAGTCGGACACCTCCTAGGGTCCAAACAGGTTTAATGCCTGAGGGCAACCCGCAGGGAGTGACACAGAAAAGGGGTAGAGCATGAAGTTATAAAGGGAGGTGGGAACCAAAGGAGGGGTTTACAGAAAACCAATCAGGAGAGGTTGGGGGATGAACTGAACATGACAGACTTGAAGGGAGAACCAATGGATACATTGTATAGGAGAGGCCCCAGGACCACAGCCAATCACGTCCCCTACTGAGGGGAACATTCTGGAAAACTGGGAGGGGTGGGGAGTGATTGACTGGGCCCAGGGAGGAGAGAAAACTATACATATTTGGAAATGGAGGGAGGGGGAAATTATATAACATAAGGAAAACCATGGCAACTACATAATAGACAGAAACTGAGGCGGGGCAAACTGGGAGGACAGAACCATCACAATAAAATGGGGGAGAAACAGAACATACCAACAACACACACTACAACAGGATCAAATGAAAAGCTTGGTTTCCAAGAATGAATGTGGATTTTTCAGTTGCAGAATTAACCTAAGAAATGAACTGCCTCCAAATATTAGTGTTGTCATCTAGAAAACAAAAATCTAAATACAATTTTATAAATTATTTGTAATATATTTTCAGATCCATACTCTCCAAATTGCATGATAGTCCCAAATTCTTAGGCTAGTACAATTAAGGCTACTTGGAAATATTTCTTTTCTCTTAAATTTGTTTAATGTGGACAGTGTTAAACTTTTGTATAATCAATAAATTTTATGGACAGTTGGCAAAATTATTCAATTAAATGATTACATATACAGACCAAAGTAAGTATGGTTCCTACAGAGTTTTTTCTCACTCCTCCTGACGTGTGTTCCAGAGAAAGTTTAGTTTGTCACAGACATAAGTTCAATGGTGTCTGCATTCTCCAGATTCATAGTGTACATCAAAAGTGAATGTTCTTCTGTCTTTATCTGTCAGAGAAGTTTTCAGCATCATTTCACTGGGAAGGTGCTTATATACTGTAATGAGACCACAGACTAACTCTACTTTTAATAAACTGAGATTTGGGAAGTTTTGCTAAGATTTCTTATCACTAGGATTTTCCATCAGCTCTCACATAACTTTTACAGGTGTCTCCTGTAGTCTGCCTAATTTATCAAAATGCTTTCCAAAACACAGATGATAGGAATGCATGATTTATTTAAAAAAGTATCCCATCAGTGACAAATTCAGAATTAAAGCATGTCATTAATCCTGGAAGTTACTTTCTTATCCAACAAGTAAGCATGTGCTTTGTCAAAGCTTTGCGTTGGCAAACTGCATTGAATCATTTGGAAGCAGTGACCATAGTAGTTTCAAAACATTAGGTTTTGGAATAAAGCTTTCCACCTTTCCAAGTATCACTTGTAATTTTTTGTTTGGCTTAATTTAAAAATGATTTAATGATTCCAGACCAGCAGTGGATTCTTAACACTCTTTTCATTCCATCCCCAATGTTATTTGCCATTGGCCAATATTTTTGTTCTCATTTTTTTATAAAAAATGAGTTTCTCTTCCTAACTGGAGCTTTGGCAAAAACCTTAAAGTCTCTGTGGCTCACTCTCATTCCCAGAAAAACCTTATTAAAGCATGTCTTCAATAATAGCTATTTTTTGGTTTCACTGTTTTTTAATATCTTTAATGTGTGCTCTATTGATTTGTTACTAGAAAAGTCACCCTTCACCATTTCTTCCCACAAACACAAGTGGACTGACAAAATTCTGTAAAAAAGTCTAATAACAAAATTCACAATTAGAAATCAGGTCTTTTAGCTTGGCAGCCTCTGCCTGCTTATGGCTTGTGCTGTGACTACAGGCCACTGAAGTGTGAGAGCAGTTTCAGGAGTGTCCTCTTTGCCATTTTTGCTGCTGGTCCTTTTCCGTGGTTGGGAGGGATGACAGCAGAAGTGGTGGCAAGAGCTCTTCAGCCATGCGGGCACCAGCTCACTCGCTGTGTGTCTGGCATGCTGTTCCTGGCAAGGCTGCCCATCCCAACACCTTTTCCCTTTGGTAATGATTGACACAAGACAGAAGGATCCTTCCTAGAAAGATCCTGGCATCACCTGTGAGGGAAAACAGATGGGATTTTTACACAGCCTGAATTCAAGAATAATGTGGATGCTTTTTCTGTCAGCACTTCAAACCACTAAAGTTAGTACAGAGATAACCCGTGTTTCCTGGCTGGCCACGAGTCCAAGGATGTAAGGTGATGTGGTCCTGAATTCCCCTTTACTGAGATGTGGCTTTATGGGTGTCATTCTTCCCTTTGTCTAAATGTTATCAAACCCAGAGTTCAGATGCTGAATCTTAACAGCAGAGTGGTAGACAGCATTCATGGAGAGCATCCCTGTTCTCCTCCTTGCTTTGCAGTGGTTGAACAAGATTAGAGCAATAAGAAGCTGGAATTTCTCAAACCTTACAAATAATGGCCAAGCACTGTTCCAGTTAACTGAGACAATACTGAACCAAAGTGATGCAGCTTTGCACTGCAACGTTTTACCCTATCTGCCATATATTGAGGCTCTTCTTGATGCTGCCTTGCTTTAATAGCTGCATGGATTTTGTTTTTTTTTTTAAATAAGATATAAATCAGAATGATCAAAACGTAAGCTAAAATTACCTCAGAAGGATATCCAAGATTAGTACAGCAGAAGTGAGCCATCTTTTCAATATCTTTATTCAAATAAAACATGTACCAAAATGAAGGGCAGCCAGATCTGACTGGAATTACTTCAACACATTTTGTAACTATATTGTTACTAATACTGATAGTACTAATGAGATGTTGAATTATGCCTTATATAAATATGCAACAAGAAAGATTTTTTTTTGCCTAAAAATGTCTAAAAATGAACTTTGTATAACACTGTGAGCTAGTGTCCAACAACTAAAAAGTGGGTCATTTCAAAGGGGTCATTAGCTTTCAAGGAGCTGTAAAAAGATGTCAACACCAGTGTAGGATAAAACATGAAAAAACACCCCATTGCATAATAAGAAGCTATTTCTTAAACATCAGGTGTAAAAAAATTCTTGAGTAGCTGAAATTAACTGGAAAATTCATGGTTCAAACCCAATCTGTATTTATAAATAAAAAACTGGTTTCTCAAAAGATCTGGAATTAGGATTAACTTTCTACTGTGAGACCTTTTCCTGGATAATTGAATTCTGTAGTGACAAAGAGAAAGTACATGCAGATAATTAGCAAGAATTCAGCATGGAGAATTAGTATACTTACTCTACATAATAAGGTGAAAGGTAGTATAGCTGAAAACACTATTATTCTTAATTATGAATATTTTTGTGCATATTATTCTTTCATCCAGTATCAAATATTGTCATTCTTATTGAAATATTAATTCCTGAATTATATGCAAAATTTTTCATCCTGCAACATTTATGTTTATGTTATATATTACACAATCTCATGCTAAGTTAAGAAAAGTTCTAGCTTCTAGGGACTTCAGTTTTCAAGCATTTCTTTTAAAAATCAGTTTAAAATAAAAAGTTTTTCCTTCTTAGCAGACTGAACATTTGATGTTAACAGAATAAATAATAAATTAATGTGACAGGAAGTAGAATAAGTATGAAGACTGAAATGCTACATTTACAGCTTTAGCATGTTTTGAGAGAAATCTGATCAAAGCCATTTTATGAACAGAAATTTTCTATTTCCCTTTTGGGGTAAATTGTCTTTACTGTGGAAAGAGGTGTACTGCTGGGAGCAGATAATCTTCTTTTTAAAATCTGTTTTTCTGGAATGAGTGCTTTACTTTTTCAGATTCATAGCCTGAATCTGAAAAATCGTTTTCTAACCCTAAGTGATCATGCAAGTGGTATCATAAAAAGTAACTTTTTATATAAGTTTTAATCACATATATTTCAAATCTCAAGTAGGCTGTTCAGACAAAACACTGTTTAGAAGACCCTATTATACCATGCAGTAGTGTGTGATGAGGAGATGCTACATTTATTTTAGGAGAGAAAGAAATATGTATTTCATTTGTTACACTGCTAACTTCACTTTAGGTAATTGCATTCAGCTTTATTATTGCCCAGAGCAATAACTGATTGTTAGTTATTGAAGTCTGAAATGATTTTTCTCATTTCCCAGGGGAATCTGGAGATTTACATGGTGCACAGCAGTAACTAATAGATATAATCTGGTCATAATGTAGCCCTATAATGTGTTATTTACTTGTTGAGAACATGGATGTTGAACATTTTAACATTTCCTCAAGAAGTGTTGCAGATTTTACTCATGATATGTGAGCTTTAAATGTGTACTACTCTTATTTTCACAATAGTTGCAATGCTAGCAACCATTAGAAGGTATATAAAACATTGGGATCACACACCTGTACTTACCCAGCTGCACAGGAACTTGAACACATTTTATCCTCAATTTCTAAAACATACACACATGACTTAAAAATAAACTATGATTAGTAAATTTCATCAACAAAAGGTGCTCATGAATTTGGCTTGGAATACGGTGGGAAGGTGATTACATTGGGACAGAGAAAGGTTTTTATGGAGCACAGCTTGCTTTTCTTGCTCTCCTCAGAATTCTTTGTATTAATTTCAGTTCCAGCGTATGTGCAGCCTGGAATATTTTAAGTAGCTGTGTGCGTTGTTTTATGAATGTCTTGTGCTGCACTGTAGCCAAAGGACATTGCGGGTGTGCAGTCACAAGCAAAATGTCCCTGGATGTATTCTGGAAGCATCAAATGTTTTAAAGTTGGGATTGAGATGCCTGAACTTGGGCATCTACTGCTATTTTGCTTGCTGTGGTGTGTTAAGAGCCTGCCCCCAGGACAGTCATATAAGGCACAGAGCCTGCAGGATTTTTTGCCTTTGGAAGCAGCCAAGTGAAGTACCTGAGGGCATTTCAGGTGTCCTGTGACACACCTTTGTAGTCGACAAACTAGTCCTCTGAAAATCTCCTGCATTTATTCATGCCCACAACAAAGGACCCCAAACTGAGGTTTTTTTAAGGCAGTAAAATAAACCTTAAGCAGCAATTGCTTCAAACTCATCTGTTCTGTGTCTTCCTTTGAACCACATTCAGAAATAGGGTCTTAGAGAAAGAAGAAGAAACTGTTCTGTAAACTTGGGTTCATTCTGGCTTTCTTAAAATGCTGTTTTGAGGTTACAGTAGAATGAACTGTTAATGTTACATAAACAAAAACAATAATATGAAGTAAAGCAATCTTAGCCTAATAATATATAATAACCATGCAAGTATGTTATACATTATACTCAAGTAAATAAAATACCAACTGCTGATTGTATAATAGTGGTAAACACGTTTTATTAAAGTAGGTTTTCCTTTCCATCAAATATGAATGTTTTATGAAGGTTTCAAAGTATTCCTCATGGAAACATTAAGGAATCTGTTCTTCTCTCAGTCCTCGGGGGATTTGTGACTGTTATTCACATTAAATCTAATGAGAATTACTGACATAAATACCTGGTGCATCAAGAGGCATCCAGGCTCTTAATCCTTAGCGTCTTCATCATCCTTTCTGCACAAGCTCCACCTCTTCCCAGGTTGCTGCTTCCATTCCTAGTGCTCATTTGCTCAAATAAAAACATTCCTGCTAATGTGGGAGCGAGCACTTTCTTTAGTGAGGAAGATTGCTTGAGGAAAATTCCTCTCCTTGACGAACTGTAGTGTGTGCTTTATTTTGTGCTAGAGACAGACCCCATTCCACACAGCAAAGATCTGGATGCCATTTCAAAGTTTTATTGGGATGTGTATTGGATGGGGAGGGAATCAGAGTTATTTCTGCTCTCTGGATTCAGCTCCAGACTGTTTATTGTCAGGCTGGGAGATGAAAGGCAAGAGAGAAGGAAGAAAGCAGTAAAGTGAGGACTACAGGAGAAAAGGAGGGGGAGTGGGAAAGGACAGGATGGGTCTGTGCTCTGATAAAAACAAAATATACAATTAAGAGTTCAAAGCCATTCCTTCCCAAACAGCAGTGAGAAAGAGCAAAATAAATTAAATACAAGCAATACCATCCTCCTTTGAAACACCAACACTTACTATACTCCCTCTCTCTCAAAACACAGAGCAAACACCCAGATCTGTGTCCTGGAGTTAAATGTCCCTTTAAAGCTTACAATAGCTGTTCAACATGAGATGTTCAACTGACAGTATCCCCTCTATCTCAAAGCACAATCCAGAAGGAAGGTGCTTCTTTTTTTGAAACCTTCCAATGCCAGCCTAGTTTCACTGCTTCGTCTGCATCTGCACAAACTATAAACAAAAACACTTGAAGACAAATTACTGGGTTCCAGTGGGTAATCTTACATATTATGCTTTGATGGATCACTGCTAATAACATGTACTAAAAATGTCACATTTCACACTAAAGCCGTATATCAGGTAACTCCTGCTCTGGACCATCAGCCAGGGCCACATACATAATTACTAACAGATTATGGCTTGAATTTTTTAAAAAGCATTTCGGTCAAAATTGAAATTACTTAATCTCTCCAAATCTTGTAAGGCCATTTATTTTCCTGTATCTTCATTCTGATCTATTTCTTCATTGTGCTATGTTCTCTGCTAGTTCTTTTTCCTCTCCCCAGTCACCTCCATTAAATTCTTCTCTCCATTTTGTCCCAGCATTTGCATATTATAGATAGGTGCTGTATTAAAGAAACTTTCAAACTTCTGATGCTGGCTGTTACAGCATTGCTTCTGCCCTCACTAATCCCAGCTCTCACACATTGTCCCTTTTAAATTATGAGAGTTTTTTTTTTTATAGGACTTTTTTCCCCAATAAGTAAAAAAATCTATACAGAACTAGAAGATTTTGAGAACTTGTCATGCAATAGCTTACCTCATAAATTTACTTTCTCTAATTGTTGTCCTTATAAATTTTTCCTATATCCACACCTATGTTTGTCTAGCTAGTTCAGAACAGCAGCTCTCAGTCTTTAATCAGAGCCCTCTTTTCTATTCTGATTACAAATATACCCTTATATATTTGTCATAGCCCCTTGCACACCAATTTTGAGTTCTCTTCTGAAGACACTCTTCTGCAAGATTCATCAGCTGTGTTCTAGAAGAATTAGGTGAATATGGAAGAGACAAGGAAAAGCTTTGGATACTCATGTAAATAAGATATATTTTTTATGGCAGTGGAATAGAAGACTTGAAGTTTGGTAGAATACATGTCCAGGAAATGGAAATGGCTGGTAGGAAAACATTTAAGCCAGATGA
Source organism: Melospiza georgiana (assembly GCF_028018845.1). Taxonomy (NCBI): domain Eukaryota; kingdom Metazoa; phylum Chordata; class Aves; order Passeriformes; family Passerellidae; genus Melospiza; species Melospiza georgiana. The sequence continues at coordinate 134,322,026 of NC_080430.1, read as the reverse complement.
TAAAGCTAGTCAAATAGGAAAAGTATGGTAGTACTTTTATGGAAGAGTAATACAATGCTAAAATTTACCATAGATAACTTCTATTTTTTTACTAAGAAGATTTCTAACCATTTGAGAGTGGAAGGGCTGGAGTAACTTTCAATGAAAGCATTTATAACAAGAAATCTGGCCCTTTTAAAGACAGGCATTAAGAAAAGGACCTGGTGTGGTGCTTGGATATCCAGGACTTAGTGATCCAGGGATTTTTATTGTTCCTTGTTTTTTTTCACTGACCTTGAAAATGTATCTGTGAATTGCTAGATCTCTTTCTTGGGTGCTATATGAACAATTACCTCTTCTATATGGCCTTGTGCAGTTGCCTTCCAGTTTATTCAAAGTGCTGATAATATTTCCTCCTCTGAACACATCTACCTGATAAGACTGAAGTAATATTTTTCTATTTCAAGTGTATTAGAAAAATAGCCTTAATTTAGCGGTCTTTGTTAACTTCATTACTAAGCAATGTAGGAATCAAAATGCACGATTCTTGCTAATGTCTTAAAGATCTGACACTCTAACTTGGTAAAACCAATTTTATTGAAGCTCCAACAAACTGTTAGATAAATATGTCAATACTGTACATACCCTCTTTGGCTTGCAACCATGTACCTGTTTTGGACAGATTACCTCAGCAAATAAGGCAAGTAAGTGCACATTAACTGTATTTACTGTCAAGGGAATAACATATCAAGTACATATACAAAAAATAGATTACATTTTCAATAAAGAAACCAGGACCTATTAAAATCAGCTTCTAAAATTAACTGTTTCAGTGCTTACTGCTGTTTGATACTCTCTGACTGTGTGTTAAGACTTAAGAGCAATTATTGGTTCCTGCATTTCCAGAAGACCCTTCATTAGGAAAAGTGTTTTCTTTCAGAGGTGATGGAAGTCTCCACCATTCTGCTTGTCCATCAAAGACTGATAAGCAGGTCATCAGCTGCTAAACCTGCTTGTGCAGAATAGGAGAAAGTCCTATTGAATTGAGTTTACAGTTCCTTATTATATTAGTAATTTTTGCTGCAGTTCTAATTTCTCAGAAATTGTTTCGTTATCTCCTCACATCATTTTCCCAGACTGTTCTTCAGGGTTTGCACTGAAATATCTCTGTTTGTTTCCTAACATACTCCAAATGGACACCTACAGTCAAGACCTTTATAAGAACAGTCATAAAAATTCCCCTAGACCTTGAGACACAAATTCTAACACCCTATCTGATACAAAGCCTTTGGTATGGTCTTCCATTAAACAGCTCAGGACAATAAGATGTTTTGATGGTGGTAGTAGGGAAGCCACTGCGATATTCTGGTAATATCTTACACATTGGTAAGCTTTATTAGTAATTAGTGGTAGTAATTACTTTATTAGTAATTAGTATTTGGCAAGGTGAGAGCCACCGCAGCAGGATACAAGTGCTTCCAGGGTAGAAATATCACTGTCCCTGGGTACATGTGGTAGGCATTCTGAGCCATTTATACACAGGCTGTTACATAGTCTTCCTCCTGTGTTTTACCTCTTAGGATGCACTATTTGTTTAAAGCAGGAGATTTCAGTTCTTATGACTACAATTTTTAATTGACCACTTTACAAATAAAAATGAACTACACAAAATTTATGTTTTTTCCACACTGTAAGGGATTATTAAATGACCTTGTCAACTTAAAGAGGATAACAGTACCCAATGTTTTTCAGTTAGATTTTTTTCCCTGTTGAAAATTGCCTGTTGTTTTTATTATTGTAAAAACTGGTCCACTGAACTTAGCACAGCCTCTGAGGTCTCAGTTAGAATCCTGTGATTAATGAGGTAGCCATTAATGTCAGTAGATTGAACAACTGAAATCTGATTATATTAAAGTGCTTCCCAAACATTAGGGTCACATTAACAGTTTATTGAAACAAGCTGATAAAATTTAAAATGGTCATCCAATTCCCGAGGGTTCCTAATTGTTGCATGATAAATCACTCTGTAGAGAAATCTATTACAATGTTCCAAATGTGAAAATGTAATTTACTGTACCATTAGTGGGGTGTTTGAAGCACATCAGTTCTTTCATGGGGGAGTTTTGCCAGAATAAGACAAAACTCTGTATATGGAGGGTTTTTTCTTTTAGATTGAGATAATGCATGGGCCTTGAGCTGCTTAAATTACATAAGAAACATGAGCCCTCTCATGGAAGCTAATCATCTGGCAGTGACTTGCAAGTCTATTGCAAAAAGTACAGCATGAATGAGCATTCATCTATGTTTATGGTATTATTCTACTTACAAGCATATTTTTGCAGAGATTAAAAAGTTTTCATGGCTCAGTTATGGTGGCTTTTTACAGAGGAAGAATCAACTGAAAATTCACACATTTCTGGTTCCAGAACTTCAGATGCTGAAAAAATTTTTGCACGGAGGGCCTGAGTTTTTCAAACCAGTATCCGCAGGATCTGGGTCTCTCTTGACAGTGTTTTTCCTTTCAATGTCAGAAAATTCCCACGCATACCTTTCTTTCCCCAGTTTATTTATTGTATTTTATTACTCTCAGTCTGTGCCTGGATAGAATGAGTTTCTGAGATTAGTACACTTATTTCATTTTGTGCATGTAAATAAGTAGCTGAATGATGACCATCTCAGAATGCCCTAATTTAGTCTCTAGTTCGGTGGTAACCCCAGTCAAGCAGTCACAATGACCTTAACTTCTGGCGAGAATGAAAAGTGGTTTAGTACTGAGCAGAACTATTTTAAAAGAAGGAAAAGTATCTCAGCTTCATCCTTTTCATGAAAGGAGAGCTAAAATATTGTAAAAATGAGGGATAGAATGAGAGAAAAATCATCGAGTCATAGAATGGTTTGGGCTGGAAGGGACCTTAAAGGTCATCCAGTTCCAACCCGTCTGTCATGGGTGGAGACACCTTCCATGAGATCAAGTTGTTCAGAGCTCCCTCCAACCTGGCCTTAAGCACTTCCAGGGATGGGGCATCTATAACTCCTCCAGGTAACCTGTTGCAGTGCCTCACCACCCTCACAGTAAAGAAGCTTTTCTTATGGTCTAATCCCAACCCTCCCTACTCTGTTTCTTTTTCATTTGAAGCCCATTTTCCCCTGTCCTGTCCTGTTTTTGTAAAATGCCCCTCTCCCTTTTTCTTGTAGACACCCTTCAGGTACTGAAAGGCTGCAACTAGGTCTCACTGAAATGCTCTCTTCTCCAGCCAGAACAATCCCAGTTCTCTCAGCCTTTTCTCATAGGAGATGTGCTCCATCCCTCTGATCATCTTGGTGACCTCCTCTGGACTTACTCCAGCAGATCCGTGTCCTTCCTGTGCTGGGGACTCCAGGCTGGATCTTACCAATGCAGAGCGGAGCAGAGCAGAGCGGAGGGGCAGAATCCCCTCCCTGCTCCCCATGCAGTTTGGGTGCAGCCCAGGAGACAATTGCCTTCCTGGCCTGTGAGTGCCCATGGCTGGGTCATGTCCAGCCTCTCACCCACCAGCACCCCCAGTGCTCCTCAGCAGGGCTGCTCTCAGCATCCCCAGCCTGTGATGACACCACGGCTTGCCCCAGCCCAGGTGCAGCACCAAATGTTGGTTAAAAATGTTGGCATTTGTACTTAACATCCTCCAGTAGGTACCTGGCTTTATTCGAGTGTGCTGTTCTACCTGTGACAAAATTTGATTCACATTGCATGTGAATTCAAAAGACTGATGGCAGGATGTGAAGTTATTAGTACTGCTTGCAGCTTGGTAGCATCTGGGAGTCTCAGCTGCACAGCAGAGTTCTGTGTATAAGGAGAGGCACAAGCAGAGGACAAAAAAACCCCATGTTTCAGTAAGTTTCAGAGGATGAAAAAATATATGGCAGATGGATGTAAGGAAGTGAAATGGAACATTAAAACAAGCTGCAGTCTTAGCATTGTGTGCTGTAGGTTTCACACACACACACAAAAAAATGGAGAATTCTAGGCTGACTCTGCAGAGAATAATAAGGTGCAGCTTTGTGAAAATTTGCTTTTCCCAGAGAAAGCACATCTGGAAGAGGAATTAATGCTACTTATTTTTTATACAGTGCCTCAGTGGTCAGAATAGTCTCATGGGAAATTCAAATGCAATTTTCCAGGCTTAGTAGTGTAGAAGTTGGATTGAAGAGGATACAGAAAAAAATTTTGAACAGGAAAAACTCAAGATTTTTGAAATGGAAGAGACAAGAAGGAAATACAGTTAAAGTTGAAGAGCAGTCTTTTAAAATTGGAAAAACGTTTAGATTTATATTCAGATGAAAGAGGAAGATGAGATTAACCAAAAGCTGAGAGTAAGAGTGACTCTCAGGTTACTGTCTTATTGGGGCTTAGGAGAGATCAATCAGGGGAAGTAAAACAAAATATATAGTTCAGCTGTGGAACTCATTGCTACATGATTGTAAAGACTAAAAAGTGGTGCATTTTTGTTCAGGTGTTTTGTTGTTGGTTTTTTTTCAAAAGAAATTAGACTTTTATGTAAGATTGGTTCATTCATACCTATTAAACATGACTGACCCAATGGGACTTTCAACTTAAGTCAGTGAACAATGGTGTATTTAATTTTTTTTTCTTCTCACCTGCTTATTACTTTGATTTCAGATAGAAGCCCTGTTCAAAAAGAGTCCCTAAAGATGATGAACATACCAGTTTTTCTACGATGCTGATGAAAATACCAGGCATTCAAGGGCCCTTTTGAAACCTCTGGAATGAATCAGCCTCATCTTTCTGAGAGACTGAAGCCTGCCCAGACTTCGAGCTGAGTCTGACAGGACCAAACACATTCCCTTTTCAACTTCTCAGATCTTCCTGTGTCCTGATGGAGCTCAGGCATCCACCTGCCTTTCCCCAGTCACTAAGCTCAGGATTGAAACCATGTGAGATCCAGATCACTGTATTAGATCTGCTTTCTCTTCTCTGGGCTGTGCCGCTCCTTGTTGTCTCCATTCACTTTCAGTCCCTCTATTAACTTTGCTCTTTTCAGCTGATCAGTCAATCTACTACTTTGGGGGGTTGGGATTTCTTATTGGGGGTTTTTTTGTGGGTTTTTTGGGGGGCGGTTTGTTTGGTTGATATTGTTGGTTTGCTTTTTTGTTTGTTGGTTTCTTGATGAAGAAATAGGATGGAAAACTGTAAGAGAATATGCAGAAATGACATTAAATACTTCACCTGAGGAAGGAGAAAACAAAGACAAGGCAAGCCAAGAAAAGGAGACAAATAGAGGGATGTAGATCAGCATGCTTCTGGGTCAAGTTCAACTGTTACTATGAAGTCATTCCACTGTAGTTCTGATTCAGATCAGCACATATTATTCACTTTGGAAAGTCCAGCATAGTTTGAATGAGCTTGGAAAATTAGTACCTGTAAAATGTGTAAGAGTGACAGGAGCTAGATTACATGGCAGGGAGAAGCTTCTGCTTTTTTCTTCTCATCCTTGTGCATTTCTTCTCTCTGTCTTCTGTAGTCTGACACATGGGATGAAGGATTTAAGAAAGAAGTAGACAGAACATGTGAAAGTTGTCTGGTGCCACAGCCATACCAGCACCAGCACCAGAAGTAGGGAAGAAAACAAAGGGAAGGTTAAAGTCTAAATTGAGAGTGACAAGAGAGTGAACCGGGGGGCTTATTTTGGGTGTAAATTTGCCTTATGCCTATACATGGAGCAATACAACATGCATTCAGACACACTATTACACTTGAAGTTTCCATTTTTACTGGAAGCATTTGAAGATGCACAATGACAAAATTTGTATGGTCCACCTACAGTGTGGCTTGAGAATCCTCCACCAGTTTGTCCTCTGTGCACAGCTAGTGTGTGCCTAGACTGAAACCTCTTCCAGACCTCCTCACCATTGAAGCTATAATGTGGACTTAGAGTACTGGAGCTACTCAAGGCCCCAGCAAATCAAACTTCAGCCCTTCCTACCCTGTGCCATACTGATGTATGGTAATCACAGAATCACAGAATGGATGATGTCGGTCCAACCTCCCTGCTCAAGCAAAGTCATCCCAGAGCACATGGAGTGAATTGCAGCCAGAAGTTTCGTGAGTATCTCCAGTCAGGGAGACTCCACAGCCTGTCTGGACAATCTGTTCCAGTGCTCAGTCACCTACAGAGTAAAGTTCTTCATCATATTCAGGTGGAACTTTCTGTGCATCAGTTTCTGCCCATTGCCTCTTGTCCTATTGCTTGGCACTACTGAGAAGATCCTGGCTCCACCCTCTTCACACTTTCCCTTGAAATACTTAGATATGTATTGATGAGGTCCCATTTCAGTTGTCTCTTCCTAAGGCTGAACAGACCTAGCTCCCTCTCTTTCATGTCTCTGTAAACCCACATGGGTCAGAACACAACACAGAGAAACTGAACAAACACATTGATGAGATGCACTGGTAGAAGTGCTGAGCCCAGTTGGTGTCACCAATGGAAGTAACAGTGCTCAGCATTTTGGAGGACAAGTTGGAAGATCCAGCCACCACCCCTTATCTCTGACCAATTTTTTTTTAAGAAGTGGGAAGAGAGCTGAGGAACTGCCTCATCTAGCACAAACATAGAGTTTCATTGTGCTAGGTTGCCTTGCTGGTTACCTGTATGAGGCAAAGCTATGTAGAGTCCCGAGGCAGGTGCAAAGGAGAGCCCTGTCGCAGATATCTTTTCATAAAAATCCTTTCTTTAGGATTTTCCTTTCTGGGAAGCTGAGGCCCCAGAAAAAGAATGTAAACAATGGTTATCTGCTGCTGTGGCATGCAACATGTGCACCTGTGATTGGCCCATGTTGGATGTGTATAATTAATGGCCAATCAAGGACCGAGCTCTCTCTGTGACAAAGTCGGAGAGAGCTCCTTTGTTATGATTCTTTTCTATTTTATTCTTAGCTTAGCTAGCCTTCTGAGAACCTTTCCTGCCTTTTCTTTTTAGTATAGTCACAATGTAGCATATATATAATAAAATAATAAATCGAGCCTTCTGATCATGGAATCAACATTCTCGCCTCTCTCTTCACCTGCAAACCCTTGTGACCACCATCACAGAGCCCCTTTATTGCCAAAACCAGGCCTTTTTAAGCAGTTAGCTGGTTACCAGTTTACACAGTTTTAAGGCACAACAAGCCCAAGTCATCCAACCACGCTACAGCACGATGTGAACATGCGGCAGTCACGCAGCTCATCTCTCACATCTCTCACATCTCACATCTCTCACGTCTCTCATGTCTCTCACGTCTCTCATGTCTCTCATGTCTCTCATGTCTCTGTACCCCATTCCAGCAGTCATTCTCCCATAGTTCCCTTCTACTTACCCTAAACAGCAGGCCTGAGCAGTGATTTAAAGGCCCTTTTTTATAAGACTTTACCTATATGCAACAGTTACCTGAGAGGCAAAGGTCTGCCTCTCAGACCAAAGGGGTGCTGCTGGCATGTGCATTTTACTCACTGCATTACTGAAGAATTGGCAATAAATAAATAAATAAATAAATAAATAAGAAAATAGACTAATAACAAATTGATAAATTAGCAGACTGTTTCCATGACAGTGACTGATTTCCTAGACCGTATGATATTAATTCACTGCACAGCTATTAGTTTGGGAGGCACAGGGCTGTATGTCACTCACATGCTTTCACTCCCCTTTTTTATTCTTAAGGAGTTGGCTGACTTTGAATTGAAGACTGCAGAGTCATGGTGGCTGTGGATGTGCCCCCACAGAGTTTATAAAATACACTATTTTACTGGGGAAAGGTTCTTCAGATGTAACTTGTCTGTCAATTTTTCTCTAATTATTGTTATTGCTGCAATCTATGAATGATATATATGAATTTCTGTGGATTTATAATAACTATGGATTTTTAGGTTTTGGCATTAGAAATGTGAATGTTGCCATAATGTGCAATTCAGCTCTTCTGAAGTTGCTGAAGGGTTTGCATGCTGGTTTGGAAGAACTGCTTGCACACATCACATTGCAAATTGGTGCTTTAAATGGTTGGCAGTAGAGGTTTTTTGTGATACCCTCTGTGTGAAATTGCCTTCCTGGTTTTGGTAAACTCAACTGAAGTCAATAGAACTACTGCAGAGATGAATTTGGGCCTTTGTATTTTGTTTATTCTAGAAAAAGTAAAAATGAAAATTTATTGCCTTTATGGAATAAGAAAACATACATAGTATTTACCTGAAAGCTCTGAAAAGCTTTTTCATAAATACATGTCGCATTTTCATTCTTGTAAATGTGTATTTGGATTTTCACAAAAGTACTACTTATTATTAGCACAGTTAAATAAGTGTTTTGGATGTACAGTAGGAGTTTCTTAGCTCAAACGTGATTTACCTTATCAGCTATAATGGCTACTAGGATAAATGCATATTTTGCTGTAAGTTAAATTGCATATTATTAATATTTTTATAACAGTTTACATTTATATAGCATCTTTCATCCCAAATACCATAGTGTATTATGTTTGTGAATAATCCCATTGAACTGGTGTGAATAGTCCATTGAAACCAGGACTATTCACACAAGCAAGGCTATTCACATGAATTAGAGCTATAGAGTCTGGCCTTCATTATATAACGCATTTTTTTCTCCACAGAATTGTCACTCAGCATACATGTTAGTTTTAAATAAATTAATTGCAGAGGAGGTGAGATTGTAAATGCTACTTCTTTCAATATATTTTCAGAAATTTACATATATGAATAAGGGCAGGAGGCCAAATAATTTAATCTTTCATATATTAACATAATAGTTTAGTGCTGATTTAAAATGAAGATGTCTCTTGCTAATGGCTCATCCCAAAAAAACTTGCTACAAATAAGGAGCTTTATCTCAGAATTTTTTACTTCAGGAAGTAGGTTTTAATCATGTTAAGGATCTTATTTCATTCAGTGAGTTTGCTCATGAGTTAAGATTCTAGGATCAATATCAAGGCCAGATAAACAAGTGGCTAATATCATTGATTGCTCTTTGGTTTATATTAAGCAAACATTTTACACTGAAACAGCAATTTGAGGAATCAAAATTGGGTGACAAATGCTTTCACTTCTACTTTTCATTTTTGTGTGTTAGACATGTTCAGAAAGCAAACTTTTTGTGAGATTTGGAATTGATATGATATTTAATCAGCTCTAATTAAACAATATACCAGCAGTACAGTTCCCTGAGAGAGTAATAAATTTGGCTCTGTTTCCAGCGAAAGGATTCTTGCTCTGCTCTGCCCGACCTTGTTTGTTCCTGCCTTCTCAGCCCACCCTGCCCTATGTCTATGCCTTTGTGGAGCCGTACATTGACCATGTCAAGGACCAATCTGGCTGAAAACTAACCAACTAATTTTTTTTTTTTTTTGAGCCAGTTTATCCCCACTGTTTGTCTGGATGAAGTCCATGACTGTATCATTAGCTGTTCCAGCATCAGAGAGAGGGTGATGCTCCTCTTAAAGTACAAAATGGGGAATGACCTTTCTTCAAAATTGCCCATGATACTACAGCGTTAGGGCTGAGATCATCAGGGGCCTGAGCATTGGAAAAGCTTTAACACTTAGTGACAGTTGGTTTTCCCTCACACACAAACAGAATGAAGTGTCTTGGAAAGTTATCCCAGGACACAGAGATAGCAGTGGTGGTATTCAGGAGAAAATGGCAACTAAAGCTTGTATGGACTCTCAAGAGGTTCTTATCCACCTCTCTTATCTGCCCAGGACAGCCAGGGCTAAAACTTGAGAAACTGTCTGGCAAAGTGTGAAGATCAGAAAAGGGGTGCAGGATGGTTCTTGAACCCTGGCAAGGTTCTGGTAGCAGAGGGGCTACTGGGGTGACTTTTGTGAGAAGCTGCCAGAAGCTTCTCCCATGTTCAACAGAGCCAGTGGACGACAGACCAGCCACAGGCCAGTGCTAGGCCTGTCAGCAACACTGGCAGCACCTCTGGGATGATGTATTCAAGAAGGGGGGGAAAGTTGCTGCACAGTTGCATCCAGAGAGAGAGACAGAGTGAGAATATGTGAGACCAACATCTCTGCAGTCACCAGGGTCAGTGGAGAAGGTGGGAGAGAAGCTGCTGCAAGTGCCAGAGCAGAAATTTCCCTTCAGACTGTGGCACAAACCATGGTGAAACAGCTGTGCCCCTGCAGCCCATGGAGGTCCACGGGAATGCAGAGATCCAACTACAACCCCCACAGCAGTGGACTCCTGAAAGGGACTGTGACCACAAGGAAAGCAGAAGGATTCCTGAAAGAGACTGAATTTCTGAATTTCAGAATTCAGAAAAGAATCCTGAAAGGATTCCTGAAAAAAGAGTCCTGAAAGAGACTTTTCAGGATTCCCAAAAGATTCCTGAAAAGTCCTGGCAGGACCTGTGGACCCGTGGTGAGAGCAGCCCATGTGAAGAACATTTGCTGAGAGGACTTGTGACCCTACAGGGAACCAACACTAGAGCAGCCTGTTCCTGAAGGACTGTACCCTGTGGAAGGGACCCACTCTGAAGCAGTTTGTGAAGAACTAGCCCATGGGACGAATTTACATTAGAGAAGTTTGTGGAGGACTCCTGTGGGGGAATTCCATGCTGGAGCAGAGGCAGAGTGTGAGGAGTTGTTTCTCTGATGAGGAAGGAGTGAGAGACAACCTGTGATAAAGCTCCATTCCCTATCCCCTTGCACTGGCAAGGGAAAGGAGGGAGAGAGAACTGGGAGAAGCCTAGGAAGAAGAGAAGTGTGAGGGGAAGATACAGTTTTATTTATAAGATACAGTTTTATTTCTCATCCTGCTGTGATTTGATTGGTAATTAATTCAGTTAACTTCCCTAAGTCTTCTTTGCCTGTGAGAGTAACTGGTGAATGATCTTTCTCTGCCCTTATCTCAATTCATCAGCCTTTTATTATATTTTCTCTCCCCTGTCCTGCTGAGAGGCAGAGTGATGGAGCAGCTTGGATGGTCACCTGTCACTGAGCCTGGGTCAACTCATGACAACAGCACAGGGCCCAAGTCATTGGGGAGGCACAGTCCTTCAGATCCCCATACTGCCTGTTGTGGAGCATTGGCCCCATTGTTTTGGAATCTTACATGAGGTGCTAGCACATGGGCTTAGGAAGACAGGCACCTCCTTTTCTTATTTGCCTTTACAGTGCAGTGCAATGCAAAACACCTCCAAGAGGGACACTAGAGGAGACCCACTCCTGAGGGGACCGCACCCTGGCAAATGGGGGACTTCCTTGCAGATGTGTGAGGTGATTGTGCTTACATTCTTGATTTACAGCAGGCAGAATGATGATGAGAAAAAACAGGAGAGCCCCATTCACCGACCAGTATGGTAAAACCAAGCATATAGAATCATGGAATTATATAATGGCTTGGGCTAGAAGGGACCATAAAGGTTATCTTGTTCCAGCCCCCTGCACCATGTGCAGGGACACCTTCCACTAGGCCAGGTTGCTCAAAGCCTACCACAACCTGGCCTTGAACACCTTCACAGATGGAGCATCTACATCTTCTCTGAGCAACCTCTCCCAGTGCCTCACCACCCTCACAGTAAAGAATTGCTTTCTAATATGTAATCTAAACCTATCCCCTTTCAGTTTAAAGCCATTCCCCCTTGTCCTGCCACTACATGCCATTGTCTAAAGCCCCTCTCCATCTTTCTTATAGGTTTCCCTTTAGGTGCTGGAAGGTGTTATAAGGTCTCTCTGGAGCCTTTTCTTCTGCAGGCTGAACAAGCCCAGCTCTCTCGGCCTGTCCTCATGGGACAGGTGCTCCAGCCCTCTGACCATCTTCCTCCGGACTTGCTCCAGCCTGTCCAAGTCCTTCTCATGTTGTGCGCCCCAGCGCTCAGTGCAGTATGTATTTCCCAGCTAGACCCTAACATTTTGAGTCCTGTCAGGAGGCAGGTCTGGGAATGAGCCCTAGATTAGGGTTTGCATGAGAGATCAGTGTTGCTGCTCTCCAGATTACCCAGGTGTTGGGCACACAGCAATCTCATGCTGGCAGGTGAATGGGTGATACTCTTGGTGTCTAAGGAAGTGTGGGCACTTGGGGATTTAGTTGCTTTCCTGCTATTGAAGCTAAGCAGTTCAAGTGGCTGAGCAATGCTTGGAGTTCCTTTGAAGATGAGTCCTAAACTATTAGAGGAAGTGTAATTTATCTGTATATATGTGCGTGTGTGTGTGTGTGCATGTGTATATATATATGTGCACGCATGTGTATATATATATATAAAATATTCCATGTAAAGCTTCCTTGTTTCCTGGTCTAGAGGTTCTGTTACCCCATGTCAAGTAAAGGTCATAACCATAGGAAGCATATGAAACAAAAAATTCACTTTTAAGTTTTGTACCCATTATATGGCATTTTTCATTAGTTCTGAATATCATAGGACCAAAACAGTCTGATCCCCTCTCAAAAAACAAAGATGCCTTCAAGGTCATTTAAGAATCTCTGAAGGTCTCATATGAAATCATAGTAAAGGATTTTTTTAGCAAAATTTTTAAGAAAGCATATTTAATACTTTGTGGTTTTAAGTATTTACTGCAAATATTTCAGATTTTCTATACCTTTCATACTAATGTCATACTTAAAATAAATCACAATGTGTACTTCCTGTGATCTTTTCAGAACGCAATAAAACAGATTGTTTTTAATGGCTGTTCCAGCAATGAAAAATATCTGTGTTAGGTGGAAACAACAAATTGATGCTTTTTCAATTCCTTTTAATGGCATGAGGATCTTTGCAACATGCTGTGAAAAATATTCTCTTAATGATAGGCCTGTGGCACAACTTAAGGAGTCATCAAGAAATAAATGCTCTGCTGTCTGGCTGGCAGCTTGGTGTCCCTTAATTGAAGTATTATAAGATTCTGTGCAGAGTAAAGCCTCCAGGGTTTTGTAGCTAAATGGCACGGACACCTCTGATGAGACATGCAGATGAAGATGTGTCAATACAATCTTCACCAATTTGCTGTAATAGCAGAGACTGATTAATTTTATAACCATGGGTGCTTCTATTAGCTAACCTAAGGAATGATTTAGACTTTATTAAGCAACTTATTTCTATCTTTTTCGAGAGACTTCTGAAGCATAGTTTATCTCCAACTGCTAGACAGCAGCACTTTTTCTAATAAGGATTCTAAATTTATTATTTAAGGACAGATCAGAAGCATAACTCAGTTATGTGCAGCTTAGTGGGGGCAAATCTTCGTGACTTGGCAAATCAGCTGTACTTAGGTTGGTGTTTCTCAAAAAATAAAGTGGCTTGATATCCTATGCAACTGAAATGGCAGCTCCTGTATACATTTTTAATGTACAAAAAAGGAAATTGAAGCAACTAAATCAAAAGTATGTGGCTCTATATTTTTATCTTTTTTTTTGCTAGACTATAAAACTATTTTAATATTTTATTATAATTGCTTATGGACATCTAGCATGATTTGGTTACCCATAATCAACCAACACTTTATATTTTAGGGCTTTCTTCAATAAAATATGAACCACCACAGGGACAATGCATTTCACAATTGCTTCACACAGTGCTGGCTGTGCAATCATGCTTTCTCTCAGGACTCCTGTACATTCTGGACACAGCAGACAGTCAGGAAAATGTCATATCCATTTTTTGGATAGCAAAACCCCCAAATTGATGGCTGTCATCAGTTTCCTTACCCATTCAGCAGGAAAACTGATGGCCATATTTTTTCCATCACAGAATGCCGACATGCCTCCCACTGAGGAACCTCTATGTCCTTCACTGCTGCCTCCTGACACAGCACTATGTTGAAGGAGAAGGTTTGTCTAATGAGTGGAGACAAGTCCTTCCTTAGTCTTACTTACCAAGAATACTAGAGCATACTGAACTTATATTTTTTATTTTTCTGTTGGCTTTGTGCTATTTTCCAACTAGTCAGCCTCACAGACACTATTAAAGAATATGCTGTTTACAAAAGTCAAGTTCAAACATGTTAAATTATAGCCATCAGCATAGATATGGAGTAACCCTCTTCCAGACCATGGTCCAAAGTTTCACTCATGCCCTAATGGCAGAGAGCAGTTACTCTTTGCTCATCATAGTCCCAGGATCTCAAAACAATTTAATTCAATCTTGTCCTCCTTTATTTACAGTCTGATTCTAGGATGGACACTCAGTGCATAAACTCATCTGGTACAAGGTAGGAGAGCTGCATGTACAGTCTGAGGTTCATATTTTTCCCCTACCAGAGGAAACATGAATGTGGGAGGGTGTTCCTCTGGATCAGGGATTTTTCCTGGTTTTGTGTTTTGATTTGTCTTTTTTTTGGTAAATGTGTGATTCATCATTTTTACATATTCATTTTTCAATTGTGGCTGAATTCATAACACTATTTCAACATCTATTTGTTTGAAAATTTTTCATGACTTGCTTCATAATTTCATTTCTTTGACAAACTGTTGAAATTTGGAAATAGTAATAATTAATTCCTCAGTGGTGAACAATAAATTTTACTTTTTTTTCTGCATATGTGCAACTCACTTTAGTAGCAAGATTCTCCAGAATTGCAGTATTTCAGTAATTCATTCTTACTACTATCTGAAAGTTCAGTCTTCAAAATTACAGGAATCTCTGCTTTTTGACTTGCCTGAGATCTTCTGAAAGTCAAGTTATTTCTGACTTTGCCTCTTGTAGGTTCCGTATACATTTTCCTCATGTGTCAGGTGCAAGATTCATGCCAGCGGTTGTCTGATGTGGCATAGCAGATCCAAGGGCTTGTCACTGCAGACATGTTCAAAGAAATCATTCTCCAAAGGCTTGTGGGAGCCAAGGGCAACTTTCTTGTGAAAAACAGAAAAAGCATCCCTTTGGAATTGAAGCAAACATTGGTGATCACCTTTCATCATACTTCTTTGCTTTTTCTTTCTTCCCTACATCCATAGGCTTCGTTTTTTTGTCTCCTCTCCAAACTGGTTTCTCTATCATCCCTGCAATTTTAGAGCTTCTGATCAGAAGTGGAGCAGCATGTGAAATATGGCTGCTTTATTTCAAGCATGTATATGCCAGCTCTATCCAATCTGCTTCCCTCAGTACTTCAGGCTTGTTCCTTCTGCAAAGATAAATTAATAGTGCCACTGATTCAGGTTGCATTTGTGTAATAATGCATAAGAACCTGCTCTGATACTTGCATTTCTCACTGAATGCTGCCCTGGCAGCTCCATGATACCCCACCTACCAATTAGTTTTCCTTTGAGATGATCATGGGTAGTGAGATCCAGGCTGCTGAGAAGTATTTTGGCATTTACTGAAGGTCCATTCCCTCGTGCTTGAATTGGTAGCAGAGAGACACCTGTCAAGGGAGCTACGACTGACAATTGTCTTAAAAAAGTATATTTATAATATGTGTCTATGTGTATTTGCATTTACACATTAGTTACCAGAAATATGCTTTAAAATTAATGATGTATGGCTAGATCACTTTATAAATTAAAACACTGGCCTTTACTTCCCCTTATAGTTGAAGCAGTGTCTCTAGCACCCTGTCCCCTGCATCCTCCTGGAGAGACAGAAAGGAGAGCTAAGCTCAGATGGGTTCATTGGCACCATATTACCCCATCCAGTGAAGTTCCCTAACCCTTGAATTGGTGCTGCACCTAACACTGATTGAATCACTAAACACTATTGATTTTGGCTTTCTAGAGAAGCCATTCATACAGCCTACAGTGTATAAAAGAGCTTCTATTCTCCCTGAAAATGATTTAGTATAAATAACTAAAATAAATGTCAGTGGGAGATCTGTGAACTTATTAAGCACAGGTAGACCTCTTGATGTGTTGCACACAGACTGAATGTGTATATGTACAGATTTAAATAACGATACATCTATTTTCAGTCCCAAGTTTGGCACAGGACCAGAATGGACCTCAGAGTGAGTGCAAATACCCCAGACAAATTACATAATATGCATCTGCATAGGGAAACCCAGAGCTGAGGCACACCATGTCTATTAATCCTACCCCAGGGGCTACTAAAGGCTGGAGAATGCATACTCATAAATACAGACTGTGTCCCCTGGTCACTGGGGGGGGGATCCCCAGAGACTCATTTGTACCCACTTTGGCAAGGCGGTTTTGTGTCTTTGAGGGTGACCAGAGCTGGGCAAAAAATTCTGCCTTATGGCTAGAAAGCGCTGTCTTGTTAATGTCCTGCATGGACACGCTGCTTTCTTCGGCCATGTCGTTTGGGTGCAGGTTGCTCCCAGTCCAGGCATGTTTCTGATGCACCCAGGGGTTTGTTACCTCTCTCTCCTGTCTCGCTGAAGCAGGAATGTGTTGGTGAATGCTGGAAAGCAGGGACCCTGTGCCTTCCCCAGATTCCATCTCTGCCCACCACAGGGCATCCCAGCATCTCCTGGTCTTTAAATTAATGTCTTTTTTAGGCTTTTTAGAGGTGAAGCACAGAAAGTACAGTACAGTACCAGACAGTACGTGCCAGATTAAGGCATTTCACACACACACACACACACACACACACACACACACAGGGTTCATAAAGTATATACATCTATGCATTGCTTAAAATTTTCATACTAATATAGCATAATGCTAATTTATAGAGTGGATCCTTTGCTCTGTTGGATTTTGAAAAATAAAAACAAAATAAATCTTCCCTAAAAATGGACAAGATTTTTTTATGTTACATGTTCTTACAGCATGACAACCATTGAAAGAGCTATTTAGTATGTTACATGGTTTAATAAAAATAACTTGTCTGGCAAGGTCTGAAAGCTTTTGCAGCTGCAGGGGCACTTCTTGGAAATAAATTTGTGTTTACACAGGTGCAGCCATATTTAACAAAATTTTTATATGCAATGCAAACAGCTGCCTGTCTGTTTTCTTTGGCAGAGCTCTTTCCAACTGAAACAATTTGTATCAAACATATCTCTCTGTGATACCTATATAAACAATAGACAAAATTCCTGTGAAAGGAAAAGGTTTTCAATAATGCAATTTTTAGATAAGTTGGAAAGCAGAAGCACTTTGATTAGAAAAGCTTGTTCCTTCACCAAATATTTTGCATTTGGGAAGGGCTCAGGAGTCCAATGAGTCCACCAAGAAAGTATTAAACACTCTGTAGGAAAATTCAGTGTTTTATCAAGTTAAAGTCAAGCTGAAGGATTCTATGTTTAATAAAAGGCACTTGGCAAATTGGATATTTTGATGTACATTATATTATTCAACTTTTGTAATATTTTTATATAGAATGAAGTATTTCCCAAAATATTTAGTCATAAATCAATTTTCTTTTTTTTCCTATACTTTAAATATTTTGTTATAATTTTTACATTGTATGAAATTCTTGTTCATTCAAAAAACTGTTATTTACTACAGTCTAAGTAACCCTGCAGTTTTCACTTCTTTGCAAATAATCATGCTTTTCAAGGGCTGACCTTTTGCCAGCTTGCTTTCTTTTGGCCAAAATTCTGTAGATTAAAAGTCTGTGGAATTTAAATTGTGGTCTGGAGTTTGGGTTTCAAAGACACCTTCCTCAGCCTTCTCTGTTCCCAACCAAAACAGTGAGTACAAAAGTAAGATTTCTTCACTTAATTTATCTTGATGTTCACAATTTCTTCCTCTATTTGTTCATGCAAAAATGTTTTCTGTTTAATTTGCAGCAAAAAAATGCTAATGTTAATATATACTGCTATTGATTCAAATTACGTTCAAATATTTTTGAACACATACACGAAATACAGTTCTAACTTTAAATATCAGTCTAATTATTTGAGCAATGATGAGGAATAATTTTATGTTCACAGATGAAGAACAAACTCACCAACAACATTATCTTCTCATGAATATTTTTTTGTTCTTTTGTGACTATGCAGTACAGCAGGTGAACCCAAGCATGTGATATACTTGATCAGTCCTTTTACTTTATCAAAGAGTGAAGTGGAGAAGCTGACAATGCTTCTGGCAGCCTCACTACAACAGAAACCTTGTGTCTAGATGAAGATTTTCATAAATTATATATTTGTGTAACTCCATTGACTTCAACAGAAGATCCAGTGGGCTTTGTGCTGTACTTGCATTTGTGTGGAGCTGACACAGCTTCTGAGTGCTCAGAATGACAAATCTTTGTTAGCACTGCTGCAGCTTTGCAGAAAGCCCTTTATGAAATGCAGTTTAGCCTCCCAGCACCATGGGGCTTGTCACTCTCTCCCAGGCAGTGTGCTGGAAACATATTTTTAGTGAGGTCGCTTGTTTGTTCTTTCCCTGTGAATTTTCCCCTCAGTATAAATACAGTCCAACAAATGACCTTTTCTTAATCCTGTTCTGCACACAATATGCTCACACATCTCCACAACATGGATTTACATATACCTATTACATCCCTATATCCCTGTATAGAATGAGGCAGTACTTCACCACTGCTCAGAATTATGGCACAGAAGAAGATTCTGTGATTGTACATTTGCTACACTTTCTGAAATATTCTGGCCTTCTGTTTGAACTTCAACCTGATGAACTGAGAACCCAGAAGACAGATTAAAGAAAGTTGTACTCTGTATGTAAAGGCTGCTTTATTTTTATATGACTACATTTGGTGTGAGAGCCACCTAGAGAATGAAAATCCTTTTGGGGTATTAACCTTCTCTTTCCCATCTAAATAGCATTTAAATCATTAACTACAGTGTGATTATTTGTTTCTAGGCTTAAGAACCATGCTTCTATCATCAGGCATGCCTGCACATTGGTAATTGTGCAAGCTTTGTGGTTTTTGAGCAATAGATTTACTAAGTAAATGAGGATTCCACATATCCCTTAAGCTCTTAAATTTACATCCTGAAAGATTTTACTACAGTGTTTTTAGCTGAGCTGGACTATAGGCTAAATTGGGAACACTGCTCACCAACAACCAAGGAGCTGGAAAATCCAGTATGTAAGTTCATGTTAACAATCTTTTTCCTAATAAATGAGCAATTAGATAGAAGCGAGTACTACATTAAACTGAAATTTAGAAGAAAAACAAATAAAAAATAGATGGAGCAAATTTCATCTTGATGGAGAAATTTTTTTTCCACATTAACTTGGGATCATGTGTTCAAGAGCAATGATTTCACCAGAAGCAGAGCTGAGTCTGGGGCAGCTAACCAGAAGAGTTGGAATTGTACTCCTTTTCTTCAGTAAGTACAAACTACTGGTTCTTACTACTGCTGAAGATTCTTCTAAGCAAGTTGCCTGCCTGCTGGAGCCTAACACCTTTATAAGCAATCCATTCCTGTATCTCTGCAAAACTATAGCTTGCTTTCCACCAAAATTCCCTCTCCAAGTGCATGACCACCACCTCTCTGTTCAACCTCAGCTCAAAAATGTATTTACGTGAACAAGTAATGGTATTAAGTATATGAAGAATGGTATAAAGTCTATGAAGTCTCCTAAGTCTATTAAGAACCTCTTAGGCAAAAAAAAAAAAATCATTACAGAAGTAATTATTATTTGTTTCAGTAATTTCTTCATTTAAGTTACTTTAGATATACTTTATCTAAACCACTCACAAGACTTGTTTTATTTCCTATATGGGCAGTTATTTTTCTGTCCTGTCTCTATGTGATACAGCCCAGGTTTGTATGGAGCCTGAAGGATGAAGTGAAATGCTACAGAAGTGAAATCCTTAGCCTTGGATCTGACTGTGAGCAAGCACAAAGAAGCTGAAGATGTACTTTAAAGGGGTAGCCACACTTTTAAAGTTTTAGTCATACAGGGTCCCTGAGAAAATTTATTTTACATAGATAGTCTAATGAAGACTTGCTAATGGGAGACTCTCCTTGAAAGGAATTCTAGGGCAGCAACCCTGAAAATAAAGAATAAAACCTGTAATCATTAGTGCAAACTATAAGTTTAGCAGGGCTGGGATAATGTGAAGATGCAGTAAATCAGGCACTAATATTAAAAAGATAATAATAAAAGTTATCTGAAACCAATCAGATAATTATGGTAACTAAGCTCAACTATGAGGCTTAACTGCATTCTTTGGTATAAATTGTTTCTTGAGTTATGTCTTCAGAACAAAGACCTGTAGTGGGCGATGGATGAGAGAGCCTTACTCATTCCTGTATCATTAGCTTATAAATCACCCCTCTTCCCTTTCCTGCTTTCATCTTACTTCCTCTCCTTGATCCAACATCAATTTCGGTCGTGCTGCTGTGTGACTGCCTCAAGAAACTCCATCTATATCTGTGCTTTAGCACCTGGGCTGGGCATTCTGGCAGAGCAGCCTGGACAGGACTCTTGGAACACACACTTCCCTTACAGGTAGGCACTTCACCCTGCCCTGTACTGGTGAGGTCAGAATGTTGTCATTCCTTTACAAGCACGAGCAAGTGTCCTTACCCCAGGTGCAGAAATGTGAAGTTGCTGGGAATTAATCCTCCCAAGATAACGTGGGGGAGAAATGGGGTAAATATACTATTGTATCATATAGACTAATCAAATACACAGTAAAATTATTTTGCTTGTGATAATACTAATTGGAATAAATTATCATACAGGTACTAGGAAATAAAAGTGGCCAAGGACTATTTGCTAACTTTCAAGCAAGTGACACATCTCATATCCATATGACAAAATTTAATTCACATTGCCTTCTATTTCCCAAAATAGAACAGAAACAGTTTTGCCCAACATAATCCATTTGGGAGCAATCCTAGTTCCTTTCAGTCTCCCTCAGTCCTCCTGCATACTTGTTCCTGACTGACATGTGCCACAACTGGATGGAAGAATGTGCTAACAATAAATACCTACAGACAGCCCTGCCCATAATTATGCCATGGATATATTTTGCCATGATCACCCTGTCCAGCTTCCTGGCACTGTGCTCCATCAGTTCAAAGTTATTTTGAAGACAGTGCAATATTTTAATTTTGCTAGAGCTAAGGATTTATATAAATCCCAGATTTATATCAAAATCCAAGATTTATATCAATCCCTGCTTCATATCAAAAGTACTTAGGTCTCAGCACTCTCCAAAGGACTTCAGTGATTTTCAGAAGAATGTTATATCGTATCACAAATACAAGGAGTAGTAATTTTTTTTAAATACATTGGTTTATAAAGGAGTGCTGACAAGGAAGATACTGGGGCTTCTTCCTTCGTTCTTGGCTGTGTCTCAAAAGAGTGAGAAGCAAAACAATTTAGCACCTTTTTTTTAATTGTGTCTGTATTTTTTAGGATGAGAATAAAGATTACTATTCAGCACATGGCAACATCTCAAGTTCACGTTGGCAATAAAAGAAGTCCTGTATTCTAAGACTTTAATCTGAAGTCCTGCAAAACAAAAGCCCTTCAGTAGCAAGGACAAAATCTGTTTGCCAAACAATATAATCTCATTGGACAAGTGCTTCTTGGTTTTTCAAAGCTCTTGAGAAATCTGACATCTTTCATTCTTGAAGGTGTTCAAAGCTGTTCTCCTGAGCACAGAATTTATTTGGCTTTGTAATCAGCAGGTGTTTCAGCAAAAGCAGGCTTTTTAAGGAGCATTTGACCGTATTTTGTCCTTAGTCTGGACAGAGTCACATAGTTTGACAACAGGCACAACCTTCTCAGCATTCCAGGCAATTGACTTTAGAGCACAAGCTGGTGACTTCAGTTACAAGCCTCTGTTGCCATCGTCTTTTATTATGTAACCCAAGTTATATTATTGCATCCCTGGTCTGCCTGTGATCACTCTGCCACTTCATTGTTCTGGTCTTTTCTGTTTGAAACAGATGTTTAAAAACATTTGAATAAGATATTTTAGTTTGTGGACTTCTTGTCATCATCCTGCAAATTTACAACAGTCAGCAATGTAAACATGTACTTGACAAACTCCAGCAGCTTGTAGACTTCAGAGTTCATCCACTCATTTCAGCAAGGCAGATGTTTCATTTTAATACTCTTCATACTATAGATTAGGATTATGCTTTTTCTTTCTTTTGCTTTCTTTATTTCTCTCTTTGAAAAGGGAATAAACCTGACATGCTACTAATGTCATTTCACACTGCGGGCCAGATGGCGAAAAATGCAAAGGCTGCAACTCTGTTTATGTATGGGAAAAAAAGGAATTTTGTTTCTGAAAGACTTTCAGCTCAATCATTTGTTACTTTAAACTAAACACTAGATGATGAATAAAGTAGGACTATCTGAACTTCAAAAAGGTCCTTGAGATTAAGTGCTTAACAATGTAATGCATCTGGAGGAAGAGTATTACATTATTCCTGCTTGCTGCATTGGAAAGATGTTGGGAATGTTTTCACTGTAGTGGCTGCCTGCGAGCAGGGTGCTTGAAGACAACATTTGGCAGTGCCTTGGAAATTTCTGGAGATATAAATCATATTTCCATCACTTTTTATTATTATTAGTGAAAGATGGTACTTGAACAGACTGTCTGTGCTAAAATAGCTTGTTTTATATGCCATTTCAAAGCAACAAAATTGTGTATTTACCGAGAATTGTGTAAAAATGTTTGCACAGCAATTCAGCATTATTTCAGGTAACTTTAGACTCTGAAACTTAGGGATGGGAAAGTTTTCACCCAGCAGGTTTCTCGTGATGTGCACCTTATCGTAGAATTCATCTAAAATTTGTGATTCTACATGATTTTTAGAGAAAGACTGAGAAAACAAACTGTGCTTTGATTTGTTTACTTTAAAGCAAATGTTTCAGAAGAGACCTCAGTTTGGAGATCAAACTGTTTTGGTTTGTTTTCCCACCCCATATCTGTGGTACAATTTTAGTACATTCTGAGTGTTGCAGTCCAGTTGCCTCATTCTGGTGTTTGGATGGACAAGGTGATATTTTCCATGAAATGCCATTACTCTTCAAAAATAGAAGTGGTTCTCATGCATCACTGAATGCTCCAGTTTGCCAGAGAAAGTCACCCTCACAAAATGGGGGGAAAGAAAGGAAGTAAATCCCAGGTACAGAATCCTATTCCATTTTAAATCTTTGCATCTAGGACAAAGTGTTTAAGTTCTTGAGTTTCTATTTATTTTAAATTAAAATAGAGGAGACAGTTTGTTGTTTAGGGGTTTTTGTTTCTTTGTTTGGTTTTTTTGCTTGAGTGGGTCAGTGGTTGTGTTTTGTTTGTTTGTTTGTTTGTTTTTGCTGTTGAGAATTTTACTTCCCTAGCTATCCTCAGTACTTTCCAAACAAAGTGAAGTTTGGAAGCAGGAGGAAATATTTTGAAAGTGAAGTTTGGACTAAGCAGGAGGAAATATTTTGTTCCTCTGTTTCATGAGGGTTTTATTTTCATGATTTTTCCTGTTACTGTGTCATCATGGTCTCTCTATGACACCAGGTTGTGTCTGGAAGAAGAAACGCCTATGTAGCTTTCTTCAAATGAGTTATGTCAGATTTTTAGAGGAAGGAATTAACTATGTAAAGGGGAACAACCTTTTGAGATTAAAATTGCCTGGATGAACCCAAGAAAAACTCAAATAGAAGAGCGTTGACCATCCTGTGACCTCACAAAATTGCTTCCTTCACTCTTGGCTGAACACAGTGATGATATATCACAGTATGCACGAGAATCTGCCGGGATGTGCTAGTATATTAGACCCTGGTTAAGAATGAAAGGCAAAGATAGGGTAGGCATCTTTCCCTGTAACATTTCCCTGTGCTGTGCACATAAGTATTGTCCAGCGCCAAAATGATCTGGAATAAAGGGAAAATACAGCAGAACTCTGAAAATAAGTTGTCAGCAGTCTTTTTTTTTGACAGTTCTACTGATTACTATAGAAGGAAGCATCAAAGGAAATTAGTACAAGTCTTTGGTTAAGCCAAGTAAATACATGCATTAAAAATGCAACTTCAGGTGTGTGTTAACAAGATGAGACTTGAATTTAGGATATTATCAAATAAACCAAATTATGTCTATTGTGGATGTAGTCCTAAAGGTCATGATCATAATAACAAAACGCTCTTACTGCTTAAGAAATCTATTCTGTCTAGATATTAATATATAAGATATGAAAAAAATCCTTACATTAATGCTGTTTATATTTTTGTCATTCAAAATGCAAATTACAATTTTGAAGTACGATGTAAATCAGAAGTAGATGAGGAACTAAAAGCTCCAACTGAACCTCATCAAATGCCTGCACTGTTTGAATGTGTCTGAATCTAATCCATCCTAATACTTTTTTGGTTTTTGGCCAAATCCACATTAAAATAGAGACTTAGATACAAGTGGACTTTTTGAGTGACTGACTACACAATTTTTCCAGCATTCATACTGCTAGAAATTCCCAAAGAATAATTTATCATAAAAGTTTTCCCCTATTGCAAACTACCATATCGTATTGTAGACCATAACTTTGTTAGTCTCCAGTTTACATACAAACCCCAGTCTACATCCACACAAGATTCAAATGTGTGCTGAACTAAGCATGGCTAGAATTTTTGAAATACATTTTGGAATAAATCTACTGTCAGTCTTCTTTCAGTCTTTTCATTAAGTCTATCAAAACTGAAAGGGAGGTATTTTGATGTAGAAAGACTCCCTTACAAAAACAATACTGTGCAGTGTGAGTAGAAAAGTCTTATAAAATCTTTTTGTGTTACTTAATTAAAAGATGATGGGCAGAAGGGATAATAGGTTGTTTCTCAAATTCTAATGAATTTTATCACCATAATGATGATTACCAAATGTCTGTATTTGCAAAAGAACAGCAGTTCATAAATATCAAATTTGTGCTATTATTAACGTGCAGAATGTGCCAGTTTTTATCAATATAGGAATCTGGCAATTATCACTAAAGCCATTAATTAAAATTAAGAAGTAACTAAATAAGGAATAGGAATGCCACTTACTTCTTAACATCCAAAGAGCAGAAATATCTACCTATTATCCTTTTCAGGCATCTGACACTGTGACAATGGAATAGAAGGTTGTCACAGCATAATAGTCCCCAGCTGCTGGGTGGATGTGCGCTGAAACTGTGGCATTTATCAAAAACAAGTACCAGGGGAAGCTGGGAGACATTCATCCTGGGATGGCACTCGGTTAATCAATGGTGTTTCTGTGCCAGCAGGTGACTGATGGGTGTGCTCTGTCCGTCGGGCGCCACAGCTCAGGGAGCCCTGTGGTGATGTCCGGGGAAGGCGGGCACACTCGCACCCGGCCTCCACGGGGGACCTGTGAGGTGTCACAGCATGTCCCCCAAATCACCCTCTGCCTCACAGGGCGCTTGGAGGACTGTGCACAGCAGGGCTGACATCTGTGAGTGTGAGCAGCCCGAGGGGTGGGGATGAGCCAGCACCAGGCATCCCTGGTTTCTCCACCTTTGCATTGGTAAAGTCGGCTGAGAGGGGCGCAAGGCAGGCAGGAGAAGGTCCGACACTGCAGGGCACAAGGGTGGAGGAGATCAGAGAACAGGAAAAGGCACTGTGCTTTCATTTCCTGCAGAGAACCTGTGGTGCAGCTGGATCCAGGCAGAAGAGCCAGAGGCTCAGCGTGGAACCACGCCTGCACAGCCAGGGAGGAGGTTAGTGCACACCTCCATGAAAGCAGCCATCAAACCCCCATGGAGCACTCACTGCAGGCCAAATGAAGTCTGTGGGAAGGGGTGTTGCTGGCAAGGACTATACTCATGGTTATCAAGACATTATTACTCACTTGCAAGCCTCATCTGCACAGGACACAAAAGATTTGAAGCAGACCCAGTTCTGCCAAGGCAGTGAAGGAGGAGGTGAAAAGGGTACATCTTTTTGAGGCAAATACCAGTTACCTCTGTTTCATAAGAGGCTTTCTGCTCTCCTGGCATTGTGTTATATATATCTTCAACCTCACTCGCTGCCCCCTCCTGTGTAAAATTTACACAAGCATTGAAAGATTGTGGAATACCCAAGGAAATAATTTTTCAGTCGATTGAGTTCTTAATGGAAAAACCTCCGTGAATGCTATCTTACAAATTAGAAGATCCCCTGCTTTCTAAATAGTTCAATTGAAATCAGCTTTTGTATTTATCCTTCAGGTCATTCAGGCTCAAATGTTGTTAGCTCTGAGTCAAAAAGTCAGATTTTTAAAGGGAAAATGTCAAGTCCTTTTAGGCTTCAACTGACCTTTTAAACCAGATTAGGGATTTGAAGCATTACACATGGATTTCTACATTTTATATCACAGTATTTAACAAATGATCAAATACAACTCCCAAGAATACTATTTTTACAAGCTTGACATTTCAGGCCTTAAAGGATGTTGCTGGTCTTTCTTTTACATAAAATTACCCTGGAGAAATTCAGGCTGTTTTCCGTTCCTTCAGTTCTCTTTCATATTAGGGGAAGTTCTGTGCATTTCATTCCATGCTGTTGTTCTCTCTCTGGCATTGCAAGCAAGAAAATATCATGATGAAATCTTTGAGATATGCTCAAAGTGATTGCTACAATAAATTCACTCGGTGGGTGTCACATATGGTTAGAGCACAAATCAGGCAGTTATGGATGCCAACAGGGCCCTAGGAATAGATCTGACCTTACTTTTGTGCCTGGACTGACAGATAATGCCACTAAAAATGCACTAAATCTCCCAAGGTGGAAATAATGGAAACCCTCCTGTGATTCCAAGAGTTTCCCTCACACAGGAAGGGAAATGGATGCTAGAATGAGATCACGGATGCGTGAGAGGGCACTCCTAAACTGAAGGAGCATGCTTGGTTGTGTGCTCAGAAATTGTAGATGCAGTGGGAACACGAGGAGGAGAGCCCCATTCTGAGCGACTGTGGTCTGCAATGGGTCTCTGTCAGTCCTACATCCCCTGAGCTGGTCAGCTGGCATTGCGTGATGGTGATATCCACCGAGAAATGGAGACAAGGTAAATTTCTTTCCTCTTCTTGGTCAAAGGAGAGAGATCCTACTTCAGAGGTATCACATTAGAGGACTCAGCTCTGCTTTGCTGGCTGTTCAGCCTTTCTGCTTTTTTCTGAGGATGGCTCATTAAGTGCTAATCATGGTAGTGGAATTTTTAGGTGGACTGTTTCTCTGATCATAGTCGGAAATAGACCAGAAAATGGTCACATGGACCAGCTAGGCATCAGACAGCAATAGGGTTCAGGTTTAAAATGCTCTGCATTAAACCAACAGCTCCTTCTATATTTGTCGTGGAGATAAGGTTTGTCATTTAGGCACATGGGCTTTGTTTGTTTGGGTATTTTTTTCCCAAAGCAGACCAAAACCTGTAGATTCCATGACAACCTTTACTGGAACCTATGAAGTCAGTATTATTGTAGAGGACATCTCAAGGAATTTCACATGGTTCCATTTTTGTTTGAGATCTCTCCTTGGTGACTTGACTCCAACCCAGACAAACAGAATGCAGCATTCTGCTGCACACTGCAGTCCAAAAGGGTTAAATCACAAGAGTTTGTTACTAGTCAAGCACTCTCCTTCTCTTGATAAATAAAGGTTGTTAAAAGGGTAAATTTGTAGAAAAAGGGCAGAGACTGCCTTCAAGTTTCAGCCCTGTGCTGGTAGCATTTAGTACAAGTGGGTTTGTATTTTATTTGCCTAATAGGCAGCTCCTGTGCACACCACAGTACCTGTATGGATGTGGATAAGTAGAGGCTTGCAACATCGACACATTCTAAGTGCAGAGCTTACCTTCTGAACAGAATTCCAAAGTTTCAACTGCACAAGTTATTGTTGTGTTGGAAAGGACTGAAGAAGTGTTCTTCTAGCCAAAAATAGTGCTGACTTTGAGTCTCTTCTGTAACTGCTAACTATAAAGTAAATGCCATACAATTGTGTACCTCTGTATGCTTTGGTATTTTCTGCACTGTGACATTAGTACTGTCCTTACAGGATCAGAATAACTCACTTTTCCCATGTCCTACATCTGAAAGGGAAAACAAAAGAAGCAATCAGCAGCTCTGTGCCTGGGATACAAAATTACTGAAGGCTGAAGCTAACCTATTATAATTGGTTAAAGCAATTATTTACAGCCCTTAATGTTAGCTTTGCTGGTGATTTCACTACTTTCAGCACTTCTTACTGATTGTTTAGAATTCTAAGATATTCAAAATTATGTTTATAACACAGAAAAAAGCTTTTGTAGCTTATAGCCAGATGTAGAAAGTCATGACAACACCTATTGATAAAATTACCAAAGACATCTGCCAAATGCCATTTTGTGATGCTATTGGGTTTTTTCCTAAAATAAAATAAGCAGCTATGCAGCTGTTTTAAAATATTTGTCAGACTTTATCAAAATCATTTACCTATCACCATATATTTGTTTCTTGTAATGGAAAATACCTGTAGTATGACAAGAAGATGAGGTTAATCTGAAGCAAATCAACATGATAGTTTTCCATTATTGGAACTCAAACAGGCTCGTCAACAAGGGATGACACAGAATAACAATGCTGCTGCTGTTACACAAATATGCATTCACAGAACAAAGAGCATTTTGAGATGCATTTTCCTTCTGATTTGACAACATTTTATAATGAAAACTAGGCAATTCTGTTAAAGCTCAGGAAGGCAAGCCCCTTTGAAATAACATGTTCTCCTTGGAGCTTCTGCTTTGCTCAAGTTTATCTCCTTTCCTTCCACCAAACGATACTTTTGTTGCTTTAGCCATTATTAGAAAGTCAGAATTAAGAAAACCTTGCCAGAAACATTTGGATTTGTCATGTGCTCCAGTGTTAATTGGGAGTTCTTGGTCTCTGATACAAAATTTATATTTACTTAATTTATAAATTTTATAGGACTGATCTTCTGGTCATGTGTTTTTGCTTTGGAAGCAATTATACATGGATCCTTGTTGAACGCTCCATCAGACTATAGGCACCTTTTTTTATGCCAATCAGTTCTGCATTAACAATTAGATGCTTGCTTGAGTTACACTGAATTTTTTGCAAGAAAATGCCCCTAAAAAAGAGGGATATTGCACCCCTAGCTCCCGTTCACAGTGCTCAGGACTTCTTTTCTCCATTAACCAGATGTGGCAAGAAAAAAACACCACAAAACTGAAATGGCTAGTTACTAATTATTACATAATGGTTGTTGCATCATGCTTTATCCTCAATTTGGAGAGCATCCTGTCACAAGAGAGCTCTATAGTAGGTGACATGAGTCTGTGAACTTTGCAAAGCCTAGAGGGAATCATTTTTTCAGAGTTACCAGGTAGGAGCACAGTCAATTCAGAACACAAAATCGAGGGCAGAGAAGAAAGTTTGACAATGTTAAAACCCCTAAAGTTTTGGACATTGTTGTTTGCTTGGTTTAAAAAAAATTCAAAACTCTCAGCTCTTGCTTCACAGAATCTTCTCTCTTAAGTGTGCTGCAGGAATAGTTTTCAGCTAGTTACTCCAGGAACAGCCTGTCTAATGAGGAACTCAAAAGAGTTTCTAAAGCAAATGCATCACTGAACTTTGCTGATGGAGCTCCTGGCAGAGCTCCTGGTAACCAGTCAGCCACAGCCCTGTCTTTGCCATGCAGCAAAGTGTGATGCAAAGGTTCCAAATCAGTGCCAGATGCAATAGTAGTCCTGGGACCATGTCAGTGTGCTGAAGCCAACTACAGGATTTCTGATTCATCATCCCAACTTCTATCTGTGCTCAGTAGCAGCATGGACCAGGCTGGGAGGCTGTCTCTGACACAGAACCCCTTGCACTCTGTCACATACTGATCGTTCAATAACAATATCCTTCAACAGTTCACAACTGGTGTTTCATCTCATTCTTCACCTTCTTTCTGATTGCCCCAGTCTGAGAGGAAGTTAGTCTTTCTAAACTTCAAGAGCATCATCAGAAGTATCCCAAGTGCTGTGTCCTGCATCCATCCTGCCCTTTGTTTGGGAACACGTGCCTGGAATAACAGTTGAGGTTTGAGAGGCTTGTAAAAGCTCATGACTTTCAGACAGCCAAGAGAGAAAGAGATAAGGTGCATACTAAATTAGAACTGTTTCCTTTTCTAATGCAGAAGATGTTCCTATGGTCTTATATCAGCAGAAAGGCAGCTACCATACTTTCAGAAGCACATGGTTGCCTTGCTCCCATTTATCATCTGCCTTTACCAGACTAAATTAGCCAGAACAGGGAGATCTGGCAACTGTTCTCTAGGGTTCAGGCTGGTTTACCCCCACATGGACTCGGTTTTCACATCTCTTTGTATATGGCCTCTCCCTTCCAAGTCACTTCATCTTTCTGGTCTCTCCCTTTTCCTCTGCTTTGGGCTAAAGCAGCCTGTTTCCTTTACTCAAACTCCTGCTCAGTCCCCACGCTCCAGTCAGCAGCTCAGTGCTTCATGTCTGTGTCTCAGGGTGGTGCCAGGTTTCCATCTCCATACATGGGTTTGGACATGAAAGTCTTTTTTTGCATGAAAATACTTTCCCTTGCCCTTTGCTTCCAGGCAAAAAGGCTTTTTTTTGCTAACTATTACTTTACATTTATATTGGGTCTATCTCCTCAGAGCACCCCAAAGCACTTTACATACTTTGTGCAGGAATCAGTGAAGGGTGAATGTATTGGGGCTCTCTTGTTATTTCTGTATTCTTAGTTACACTACTCTGTCATAGAAACTGACTTGGTGACTGACAAGGTTAATTCTGCTTTGCCTAATTCATTCCAGTAGAGAAGCCACGAAAAAGTACAGTTTAAGTGTGTAGAATGTTAGAGGGAGTATCAAGCACACTTCCTTCACTGTTTTAATCTTGCTCTAAGGGAATATATGAGAAGCATAGTTCATAGGAATGAGTATTTACATAATTTAGATTATTCCAAAGCACTTCATTATAATACCTAGAAAGAGGGGAAAGAACAAGCATTTTGGAGATGGCTGTCTGGGCAGTAGAACCATCCTTATCCAATGATGCAAATCAATCCTTTCAACAGTCAGGGAAACCAGGGTTTGGGTGGTGTTCATCAGAAAAGTGGGGCATATATGAGAAAGGAATATGATTTTGCATTTCCAAGAACATGACTCTATTATATTTCAGCCTTTCATTTTAAAAGCTACAAACAAGGTATGCAAAATAAGATGCTGTTCACGTTGTTTAATCAAAAAACACATACTGGTATAACTGTCATCTTACAAGAACAAAATGTAATCTCATGTTTGAAGGATTTACAACCTTAAAACAACAGTTGTTTCCATGCTTATGTCAGAATAGAGGAGGAAGTATGATCATATCCAGTCTTAAGAGATCAATACTTCACAGCAGTCAATTCAACAAGAAATATGGTATAATAGCTTTTATTTTGAAGGTAATTTTCGGAAGGGTAGCACACACTTGGTATGAAGGAGATGCCATGTGGAAAATGAAGGCAGAGCAATCATAGGCTATGAACAGTGAATGTTTGCATTGACCATGTGCTTCCAGTTGGCTGACCCACTGACTTCAAATGACTTTGCGAAAGGACTTGGGTTTTGCACTCCATTTTTCTTTACAGTCCCTATCATACAGCATCTGTCCTGCTCTGGGAGCTCACAATGTGCAGCAGCCACCAGTGTGTCCCTTTTTATCACGGTCCATGATGCTGTCCTCAGGCTCCCCAGTGCCTGGTTAGCATCTCCTGCACAGAGGATCACAGAACAAGTCAGATTGAAAATGCAAGCCATGCCACTGACAGTGGAAGCAACACTGCTTACAGCATGGGATTAAAGAAATTTTTCTTTCATCTGTTCAAAGTGCAGTGAATAAAAACCTGTTCATTCTTCAGAGGAAAGGGCATTAGGAAAGTCACACTCCTGGCATGAGCATTTCAGCCAAAGGTCCTCTTCTTCCAAAATGCCTCTTGTTACTGCCTTGCTGAATCCATGAAAATTCTTCTTTTAGCTGGAGCTGCTGTAAAATAAGTTCTAAATTTACACTGAATGCCATGGGTTTATTGACTGCAGTGGTCTCAGCAATTCAGCCTATCCTCAGCTTGACAATGTTTGTGCCTAGCAGGACCCTTGATTTGTGAAGATTGTTATCTCTGGATAGCTGGTTCTACCGCCCATAAAGCAGAGTAGCCATGTGACAGAAATGAATACTGGCAAAAAATCATGTGGTTCAATGCATCATGCTTTGTTACAACAAAAGACCATTCCATGAGGTACATTGCATGGTGGTGGAATTTTGTGGAAGATGATCGAGTTTGGCCTAACAGATTCTGCCCAGAGTTACACTCAGTTAACCCCATTTCTGCTGATGGTGATTGTAAGTTCACTGAGCTCTGCACCTCAGATGCCTGAGAAATTCAAGAGGTAATCAAGAGTGGCTTTGAGAGGAAAAACAGTGACCAGTTCTTCCCTGTTGGCTAAAAATCTTTTCACCAGAATGCACCTGAAATCCCTTTATAAAAGTGTTATTCCCTGTACAAATAGGAATAAAGGCTGTTGTTGTACTAGCTGTAAAAGCCCTCTGACCATCTATCATGGTCTTCTGATAGTGTCTCAGTTGTGCTTGCCCAAAAGAAAAACTAATTCTTACTGCATCCTAAAACATATAATAATAAAAAAAGAGTATTATTGCTTTTAGCTAGCAATAGCACTAGAAAGAGAATTAATGGAAGGTCTGTTTATGTAATCTCATTATTTGGTCTGTGTTTGTAAGGGAATTATTAAACAATTCTTCCACAGTTGTTGTTGCCTAGAATAGAGCTATTTCTTTCCAATTTATCCAACAATTCTGAATACTCCAGCATTTCATCAATAACACTGCCAGGGATAGATAAACTTATGGTCATTCATTTTGATAACTTTATTTTTCTGAATCTGTGCTTCTTTCTGACCAATGTACCCCTATGTTGATAAAGAATTTAATGGGAAAAAAATGCAAATGTTTGATAAGAATACAGTGGAGCTCCTCTTCTATGTCATCCTCTCCAATGATTGCAGTGTAGAGACAAAAAAACTTCATACCATCATGGCATGGGCAGCTTTTTAAGTATTTACTAGTATATTGATTTTGATTTCACTAAGGTTCCTCAAGGCAATTCAGCAAAGATTTTTCAAAGGCAGTATTTCACTACTCTTAAAACAACAAAATTAACCAGATAAACGAGTCCATGTCTTCCTTTGACCAGTTTAAAGAGCTTTCATTATCTTTCTGTGTCCAGATTGAACACAACCCTTCTTTGTAAAAATGAATACATACAATTATAGAATTGGACCTGACCTTTTGCAACAGAAGAGTACCAAAATGAACACTGTTTGTTCACATTCAATTCCCACAGAGAAAAGTAAAGTGAAAATAGCAAGGAACTTCAAGCACCAAGGAGACCTTCAGGCAATGGCATAGTCATTTGGAAGGTGAACAATGTCTGATTCACATTTTCATAAGGCTTAAGAATCTCAAAAACCTCAAAACAGCCTTGATCTAAGACCACATTCAAGGATCTTTTTTCCTCTCTAGGTTAAGTGTAACCATGGTCTGAGAACATTAGTCCAAGTGCACTATTCTATGAGTGCCAGTATATCCACCCGAGCATTCAACAGTTTGTAATTATTGCATGATCCTCCCACTTCATGATCTGCAATGTGCTGTCCAATGTTAAAGCCATATCATGCCAAATCCTTTCTGTTGAAACAAAATATGTCAGGAAGAAATATACTTTTAATTCAATATTTCAGATCAGAATACACTTACATTCTCCAAAACCTGGCTTTACACTTGGAGTAATTAATCCTGCTGGGCTACTCAGACCATTTCACAACCCACCCAGGAGCAATCAGTTTGGACAGTTTGTACATGCAAGCACTTATCTTTGTAGGTCACATTTTAAAGCTTTGCAAATGATGAGCCAGTGGTGTTGGTGATTAGAGATCTCATGTGGCATCTTATTTTTGTCATGTAGAGATGGAGATGGGTCAACCCACTTCTCTAGCCTCACCTGGCACCCTGTTTCCTGTTATGTGGAAAGTGCACATCTATTTAATGATCTCTGAGAGGCTGAAGGACCCCACGGAACACAGAACAATTGGGAATGGATTGCCACTGCAGGAGTCATTTCTCCAGCCAGCAACCTACTTTCTCTCCTGTGTCGAGAAGCCCTTGGGAAAGTAGAAAATAAAGCAAAATATCACATGTCATCTGCATGTGTAGGACATCTGGTCCTTCCCAGGGAATATGTCCCCATGTACTCCTCCTCAGTGGCAACTGGAGGGAGTTGTGTCCCACTCAGTGGGGAGGATTAGGAGCCTCTGGTCAGGAGGAGCCATTTTAAAAAGCAACTAAGGAAACATTTGGCTTTTAAGTGCTCAGATCACTTGCCCTGGCAACATAGCTTCAGGGCCTTTCCCCTCACCTTCAATGACTTTCCCAGAGCTTTGTACCCAGCTGTGTCCTTGCATCAGCAGAGCATCTCCTCCACCTTTCCCTTCTGCCCATGGGGGCTGCCATTTGGAGCCACAGTTCCATCCCGCTCGGACCCCTTCCAGCCTGGGCCTGATTCCTGGAGGCACAGGGCTGCCTGCTCCACTCTGGCTTGGGGAAGCTTTGTTCTACAGCTGTCCTTGGCTAATTGGCTCTCTGAGACCTGATATTCTCCAGGACTTTTTGCACAAACAGCCAGAAAGACTGAGGGGGACAGAAGGGGCCTCAGGGTGAAATAGTTGCTCTATTGAAGTAAGATGCAAAATTCTCTTTGACTTCAACAGGGTCAGAGTTTTACCCTGTAGCTTTAATTAGCT
This sequence comes from Melospiza georgiana, assembly GCF_028018845.1. Taxonomy (NCBI): domain Eukaryota; kingdom Metazoa; phylum Chordata; class Aves; order Passeriformes; family Passerellidae; genus Melospiza; species Melospiza georgiana. The sequence goes on along the minus strand of NC_080430.1, from coordinate 134,287,402 downwards.
CGCATTGTTGTAAGTGTCCTGTGCTGCTACATGAGGAATGTAAAGTATGGTATGTTCAATAGTGATGTGTACATAAATGATTTAAGAGGATATAAAAGAGGAGTAATGCATTTAAAAGGCATGAAGTTACAGGAACTGGCTTGTTTAAATGCCTATGCTTCATAATAACACTGAATTCCATGTGAAGGCCCTCTAATTTATCAAAACAAACTGGTTCCCCCCAAAACAAGTATCTGTAAACCACTGGGAAAAGTGTCAGAGAAAAATGATCTCACAAAAAAAACACCATAAAGGGAGTCCACTTTCAAATCATTCAGTGTGTCCCTTCTAATAAAGACCTGAAGTTTTCATACAGATTTATGGATTTTAAGCAGGATAAGATGTCTGCCAGGAAGAGGAAGGAAGATAAATCTTAACCATCCTGCAAAGGGGAAGAGGATGCAGGGTATAGGATGTTTAGCATGCTGTAATGTAGTGGACATAGGAAAAGCATGTCAGGGTGTCACAAGTAGCACAGAGTGGCAGACAGCTAATATGGCAGAGCAAGGGATATTTTTATAAGAGCCACAGTATGAAAACTGTCCTATGCAAATTCTGTGCCTGGAGTAATGAATAGTGTAAATTTTTTTTCCTCTTCTGAGAATTTCAATGGAATGGACACCTGGATTTCACAGAAAAGCCCCCACAGAGGAATTAAAAACAATGTTTTATTCATTTATGAAGCAGACTTTGTCTTGTGTGCAGATTTCATCATTTATTGTCTCTGGTATCTTAGAGAAGAACAAACAGCTGGTTCCTCACTAGATGCTTCCACAGAGGATTTATTTTTTTTTTTCCCCAGGAAATTATCAGTCTATCTGTACAGGAAAGAACCAGACAATGCTTCCATATTTCTGATTTCTCTTCTGAGTGAAGAGGGGCAGTCCAGTTTGGGAGGGTAGAACAGGGAAAGCCACGTAATTTTCTGGTCCTTCCTCACTCACAGGCCTTCTGAGTGTTGGCACAAGGAACACTGAGGCCATGGAAAGACTGCCCATGATGTGCACAGGGCTTCAGCTTGATAGAAAGCCCACAGTCCAGGATTCAGCTCGTTCATGTGATTGCTATGTGTTCAGCCATGGCTTTTGCATCACAACTGCTTTCAAGACAATTGAAGTGAAGCATTTCATATGCTTTTCTTTAGCCTTGCCCAAATTTTAAGGCTTTGGAAATTTGCCTTTTGATATTCTTTCAAAGCAGAATTGTAGAATAATTTAAGTTTTAAAAGACTTACAAAGTCATCAAGTCCTTAACTTAGTCCATTAAGTTAGCCCTGCCAAGTCCACCACTAAGCCACATCCCTAAGCATGACAGCCACTCATCTTTTAAATATCTCCACTGATGGTGACTTTACCGCTTTCCTGGGTAGATGGTTCCAATGTTTGACAACACTTTCAGTCAAGAAATCTTTCCTAATATTCAATCTAAATCTCCTCTGGCACAACTTGAGGCTATTTTCTGTCATCGTATCACTTGTTACTTGGGTGGGTAGGATGATACCAGATATTTGCTTGTTGGGGTAGGAAGGTCATTCTGCTCTGGGTTTCAGTTGCAGAGGTATGCTCCAGTTCTTATTTATGTGAAGAGATTTCAGGGTCCTAATGTGCTGTGTATTATAAATGGAATACTAGCAATTCTTCTATTTTGCATTGTGTTTTTAATTGCTTACATGATAGCTCTGAGAACACACAATAGAACTCAGTGTGTTTTCTTAAGGGGAGAAAAAGTTTCTTTCCATCTCCTTTGTTATTGGTATAACATTATTCTTTGCTAAAGCTATTTAAAACTGAAATTTAATGTTTTATTCCACAATTTTCTCTAGTTTCTAAATGGCAACCCTTCTTCCTTTTAGGAAACTCTGGGGAGACAGAAGGTCTCTATCATGAGAATCCCTGCATAGGGGAATTAAAAAACCAACTTGTAATGAAATATGCTACAATTGTATAAAAATACTTTGTGTGGGACTTTGCCTGTGGCAGTTTGTACGCACATGAATGACAGTATTGTGTGAGACAGAGCATTGTGTAGTTCAGTGCCAGTGTATAAAGCTACACTCATTTTGCATAAATATTTGACTGCTTTGTGGGATGTCTGGGTTTGTTGGTTTGTTTTGGTTTTTTTTTTTAAAGTAATGTTCCATTTCTCTTTCTCTGCAACCACTCCTTGAATCTGCATATTTTAACTATGGTTGTCACAATGTGGAAATTTCATGTGCCACTTCAGTAAATTTTATCAAACTGGGGAGGGAGAAAATGGGGAAGAAAAACAGCAAAACCATATCTATTTTTTATCCATAAACTCTGCATTGAATACAAGAGGTTATGGTTTTAGTCAGACAGTCCTTTAAATTTCTAATTATTTGGGCTTTGCAATGTTCAACATACTTATGAATCACCTCCACACCTCCTTGGAAATCCAGGGATAAGATGCCAGATGACAATGTATGAATATCTTCAAATGTTTTTGTTTCAGTTTTGCAATCCCAAGTGTACTTATGCAAAGAATATCTTTCTCTTCTCTAATGTTCCAAAGAAGACATTTTTTGCATAGTTCATTTGATGATGTGAATAAGACACTCAAAATTATCTGGACTGATTATTTATTTGGATCCACTCTTTTACATCTTCTTTACTTTTAAGGAGCAGGAAGGATACATCTGCAGGGTGAGAGATGGCACCTTGGAAGCTAGGGACTCAGAGGAAGATTCAAGAGTAGAAAATGAAGATGACTTAATCCAGAGCTTTCAGTGCAATGCCCAGAGGAATCTAGTTTCAGCTTTGTAATTTGATGGGCCAAAGAGGTGACACGTCCCAGAACACTGAAAAGACTCATGATGGGAAGTGTGTTCCTGTGCATACAGTTTTAAATTGGAAATTTAAAGTTTGAAAAAAGTTTTAAGCTTCATGTGAAGCCTAGAGAAGATATGCTATAAAATACTGTGACTCATTCAAATTCTTTAATGAGACATAGACTGACAAATGGCAGGGAGACCAGAGTGATGATTGGGTGATGAATCCCAAAGAAACCATTAAAGTCCCCGTTCAGTCTAACAGAAAATGATGTCTGAGGTCAGGTATATTGACAATATAAATAAAGTAACGTTTAACACTGTGAATGATCAAACCACTGAGGTAGAGCCTCTGTCTCCTGGAAACTTAGCCAACACTGGATGCCTGGCAGGTGTTTGATTTGCCACCCTTTCATAGATGGTAGTCAACCCACCAACCCTCAGTGTAAGGGTTACAGGGTAATAGAGCAGAGCTGGGTTATTAGACCATTTGAACTGGGAGATCCAGTGAGATCATCTAATGCCCCTTCAGGCTGTACACCTGATCAGGTCAAAGGAAGCTCTTAGAAGGCTGTTTCAGGACTCAGATCCTCTCATTGCTCCCATTTTGCGGCTGCTTTGGACTGGTTTGTTCACTCAGCACTCTCAGTTGTCAGCTGTGACACTTCCCATAGATGTCAGAGTAACCAAAACTGAAGGGAAGGCCAGAATCCAGAGCAGCTTGAAGCTTTGCCCAGTAACAAGTTGGCAAACTCAGTTATCGCGTATATCCAGCTATCACTACAGGGCAACTGCACAATTGTAAATGCATTTTCTGCCCTGGGAGTCTCATGGAGAGCATTCCCAGGAGTACACTGACTCACTAAACACCCAGTAGGTCTTGCTCTAACCCATCTCATTTGGTTAATTTTTGTATGTGCTAGTGGGCACATGGAAACACTGCAGAGGACGTGCCTCACTGTTCAGCAGGAATGTTTTTATCATTCCATAATTTCTATCTGCCTGTGCCTGGAGCCTGGGTTACAGGCCTGAAAGAGTGATTCCCAAGTTTTCTGGCTGTACACTTTTGTTGCAGATCAACTCAGAGTATTTACATTGCATTGAAACTATTCCTTTTTTGATAAACAAGGCTTGAATTTCTCATATATTTAGGATTGAGAAAGCCGTAATTTAAAACAAAATGCAAATCCACATCCCAGCATGTCCAATTAAAAAAAGAAAATCAAACAAAACATTTTATTCCATTACAATGTGATGTGATGTGGAAAGGAGTGCTAAAAATGCCTTTCAGATGGAAGGAAGAATGAGATGAGGAACAAGCCACAGAGCATGGAGGTAATTTATTCTGTGTGCAGGGTGAGGAGCAGGACTGACAGAAGGCTCAAGGAGTCAATCTTTAATTTGAGTCTGTGAGCATGAGACTGGCAAAACTTGAGCCAAGCTCTGCAAGTCTGTGGCCACAGCAGGAGGAGTTCATGATCTCTACATATGCTGCACTGCAGTTCTCCAATCTGTAAAAATTTAATTCTGCAGGTTTTCAAACATTCATCTCACCAGAGCAGGAACCACTCAAAATGTCCACTTCTCAATCAAACCCAGGACCTCCATGCTCTGCTGGTCACCTCTGAAAAGAACCATGCTCCAGCAATCAAAATTGCTGCTATCAGTCAATCGGTTTATCTTAAATGAAGAATGATTCACGCAGGCAAAATTTAGTAGAAGTGAGAGGCAGTGATTGCCTCTCTGATCAGGCAGAGCTGATCAAGATGAGCTCCTTTGATGCTAGTCCATTCTTCCAAGGCACTAAAGTAACCCCTTTGACAGCAGATACAGATGGAGAGGAAGAAATGCCCTCTACAGCCAGTGCTGATCTCAAATGGGAGATGGCAGTGAACAGCCCACACCTCACTGAAGGCAGAAAGAGCCCTGGTGCCCTTGTGCTCTGATTTGCCTTGACTCCTGAGAGGTAGGAGGCACCACTTGTCTTCCCTAGACTGGTCTGTAGAAACTGGAAAAGTAGCCAAAGGGACATGGCAATGAACCTCGTAAGCATCCAGCCAGCTATGACTCACTATTTCAAATAAATCATAGCAGAGTTGTCAACCACATCTCCTCAGACTCTCTTTCTGCACAGGACTGACAGCTTTGAACTTGAGGAGGTCAGTTACGTGCATGGTAGGTGAATTAGGAGGCAAAACAAGACTCATAGTAGGGCAAAATCCGTAGCACATAGCACACCAACAAGTTAGAATGTCTGTAGGCTTCAGAGCAATTCCCACAGATTCATTTCTGCTTTGCACAATTTCCCAAGCAAGAAGAGGACTAATGTTTTAATAATGGAAATGGCCATTTTAAAGGTTCTAAATTTTTGGTATTTCTGCAGAACAACTCTTGCTCTCATTAAGTATAGATGGAGTTCGGCAGTTCGCTCTGACTGTGAGCAGAACTTGACAGTGTAAAAGATGCTACACAAACACCTAAGACAAAATGTGAATTATTTTAACAAGCTAAGCAGAAAGAGAATGGCAGGACGAATCATTGTGGAGAGAGGGAAAGACACCTTATTCAAGGTTGTTCCTTGGGTCAGTGGTAAATTCTGGGCAGACAGTTGACTTACATAGTCTCTCCAAACAGATAAAGTGTGAAAGTCTTTATTTGTTACCATCTAATAGAGTCCTTATATTTGCATTGAATTTTCCTTGGCAGGGGTTCTTCATATTACTAAATTCTTTGAAAGAGTGATTTAGCTGCTGTAGGTTAATAAATGAGGATTTTACTGTCACAGGGAAAAGCCACTATATTGAGTCCTTTAAAAACATATTCTGAAGAAGGAGGTGAAACAGCTGAAAAAACTTACTGCACATGGCCAATGGAAAAAGCAACAAATGACAAAAGTTAGAACATGTTGCAATAAATGAAATCAGCTGCACTTTATCCTAGAGATTCATTCATATTCTCTTAACCCTATGTGAAGGGAAACCTGATTATGTTTTCCTGCTGCAAGATACTCAACAGCAAACTTTGTGAGCCATGTCCTGTTAGTTCCTCATTCCCACATTACTGCACAGAACAATTCTGAGCACTTATTTTAACAATTAGACTGTTTCCTTTTAAAAATAAACTATATTATTAAAGTTGAAAAAAACCTAATGCTATAAAAAAAGAGGATTTGATTATTTTCAAATTTGATGCAAAGAAATAAATGCCCTTGAAAGCGAATTGTTCCATTCTTGAAAAATCATCTAAGGCTTTCTGTCCATTCATGTGAAATATTTAAGCAGATACATATTCTCTTCCTTACTTTTATGTGAACACCCAGAGCAGTTCAAGAGCTTTTTCAATACAATCTTTTGTGACAGAAAAGCAGTTTCTGCAAAATCAAATTTCCACGGGAAAAATTTATTGAGTTGCTTTTTCTCCAGGGAAAAGGGAATTTAAATATTTAGTTCTGAAACACGCTTAGAAGTGTAAGAATTACCTCCAAGCTTAAAATTCTGTTTTCTGGCATCTATAAATAATCTGTGTGTCTCTCAGTCATACACATGGGCAATGTTAGCAATCACTCTGGGTCCCAGGCACTTACTCCTGAAGGACACAGAAAGGCATCCGTTCTCACTTTAACCTGTGTTTCAAACTTGACTAAATACAATTATCAGCCTTTTGAGAGACTTTGCAGATGGGAAAGCATTGTAGATTTTGTATTTTCAGGTGGAATTGGTAATAGCTCAGAGTGTGAAAGAGTTTGGTAGCATTTAATCCTATGGCATTCCTCTGTTGATGAGGTTTCTTGTTGTTTTGCTCCCCTACTTTGTCCCCTACCGAAAGGGGTGACCACAACACTGCCTGCGGTTCACAGCATGCACAAAACCCATTTACAACCCAATCCATTCCTGATTTTTCATTGTGATCACTAGCAATTAGAGTTGCTGAACTATCAAAGGGAAACTCAAAGTTTTTGGACTCAAAATGTGAGTTTGCTCCACAGAAACTCTGGGCTAATAATTTATTGGGTTTTTTTATTAGTTGCTATCAGCTATTATATATTTACTGTGTGTTGCAATAATTATAAGCTATATTCATTATTTTGTCTGCTACTGCTGGCTGTTTTGTAATCTGAATAGTCTGAACCATGGCTGGGAAGATGAAAAAAGCATAGGCAATAATAGAAACAAAAAGACCTATTAGGTTAAAATGATAAATTATTATAACTAAATCATCTGAACATTCTTAAATCATTACAAGATTAAATAACACTACTAATAAAGGTTTGCAAATCACTGAATAGCAGTTAAGAGGAAATGACATTACTAGTAAAGGCGTGCAAATCTAAGGTTAAGCTAGTATTCCTTGTGATCCCCTGGCATGCTAGCTGTTTATTTCTTCTGTCCTGAGAACCATGTTCTCCTGTTAACAAAGACCCAAAAGCGGCACACATCTATTTCTGGAAATGAGATTTCAGTGAGTGTCAAGAAGTAGAGAATCAAGTGTACGATTGTGTTGTTCACAATGAAGGTGAAACAATATCTGCAAAGGGTGAGTGCAGGACTCCATTCTGCAGAACACTTATCTGACACCAATGCCTGAGATCATAGAATGTTTCATAAGTGCAGTGTAACAAAACAACTGGACAGCTATTATCACTGGAGATTGAGCTAGCTGTGCTGTCTATATTGTCTGTGTTTCCTATGTCTATGCTAGGCTTGTGGTACCCATATAGGCAAAGAAAGTTCATATGTAGGGAAGAAGCATTCTGAAGGAAACATTCATGTGTACTGCAGCATGTTAGCCATATAATTCTCTCTGCTGTTTTAGACATTGTAATAACTGCACATAAAATTGAAATCTTCATTGTGTTTTACTTGATTTTACGTATCATAAAGTACAGTTAGTCTACAAATTTGTAACCAGAAGAAAACCAAAACAAAGTGTATCGTAGCATCATTTTTTTCTTTCTAGAAGAGAACTGGAAATATTTATGAATAATGAGAATATTTGACATCATATCAGCAAGGTTAAAACTGAATTGATTTCTATCTTGCAAAAATCATCTGTAAGGCAAAAAGAGGAGAGGCAGATTTGGATAGGGTACAGCTGCCACGTGGCACAGGGCAGGCTCTGGTAGCCCTGGGCTGAGCTGGAATGAGGTCCTGGGCCATGGCCAGGTGTGGGGAAAGGCCTCAGGAGAGACAGGACCAGAAAGGGCTGTGGGTACTCAGGTACCTTTACTAGCTACCTCTACTAGCATAGCCACCCTTATTCTCTTAAAAATCTTCAAATGACACTGGCAGAGAAGAAAAGGCTCACAGGATGTGAGGGAACAGAAAGGCTTTCAGAAAACTTGAATTCCTTAATTAGATGCAATTATTGGAAAAGAAGCTGTCTTTTCATGGCACTCTTCATACTTGTAAAACCCACCTCCTGCCAAAGGCAGCAGGAACTTTAATGGCAGACCCTGTGTAAGAACTTCATGAAGAGAATATTTTAAAATAAGTAAATAAATTGCCCCACTGAAATTGAAAAAAAAAGGTAACTCCAGATGTGTTAGTTTTACAGGAAATCCTGTCTCACTTGGATGGATATAGAGAGCCTGAGAAACAGCAGAACCATTAGGTAGCAGAGGTGAGAGAAAGAAAGTTACAGAAATACTTTACAAAGGAACACTATTCACCCTCTGTATATATGGACTGCACATACAGAAGGTTGCACTCTTTACCAGAGATGTATAAAATCCCTGTACAAGGTACTCTTTCTACAGCTGCCCTTGAGATATGTCACAGAGCATCCCTGTTGCTAGACAGCTGCTAATCCTGTGCTAGCCAATATAGCCAAACCTGCTTCATCAATGCAAGGCAGCCTTTGTCCGTCACAAAAACTTCCTCTGAAAAAAAGAAAAAATATCACCTGAGAAAGAAAATTAGTCTTAAAAAAAAGTCTTGAGAAAAAGCAGACTTGGGCTCTGTTAAGCACAGGGTTAGAAAGTAGTTCTAGATAATAAAACTATTTTTCTTGAAGTTGTCCTGTCCTGAGAAGCAGGTGCAGATTTCTAGAGGACCTGGCAAGGAGGGTGCACTTTGACATCACCCTCCCCTACGGATCATACCAGATGGTGAGCTGGCAGTTGCTCAGTTGCAAGCCCATCCCGTGTGCATTTACCCCCAGCCAGATGCACACATCAAGTCTTGTCTCTTTAAATACTTTATCTGTCAAGTCGAAATGCAATGATCTTATTAATACATACAGGATTCAAAGTGGGATGGGCCTTATAGGTCAGAATTAGCCCAGAATTAATTACGTGCCAAGTAGCAAAACTTTTCAGAAGTATGACTTACACCCTCCTCTAGAAGCTCTGTAGACACTGGTTCACACCTAGTGAGTGCCAGGGTAAAGGACAAAGAACTTCAACTATTTAACTTCAGTTCAAACTGTAGAACAAATCCCAGACTTGAATATAGCCAAGCCAAGCTTAGACTGCAAATCTGACACTGTGTTTTGCTCAGTGTGGGACACCTACAGTTTAAAATGCAAGAAAATAAGACAGAGTAGTGTGACCCAGAGCACTTCTTTGGTTTCATATTCTCCTTTGCTTGCTATTTTGGATTAAAACCTGGATGATGAAGGCAGAACTTTATTATGAAATGTTCACTGACTTTGCTGTGGGCAGACGGATGAGTTTTTGGGGCCAGATTTTATCTGTCATCAATCAGTCTGCCATGGTGGAGTGTAATAAAGCAGTTCATCAGAGTGTGATTTGCAATAGGGTAAAAGTATTTACCATAGAATCACAGAGTACGCTGAGTTAGAAAGGACCCATCCATATAATTAGAATCTAACTCCAGGCCTGTTAAGACACCCCAAGAATCACACCAGGTACCTGAAAGCATTATCCAAACACTTCTTGAACTCTGATGTGCTTGGTGTTGTGACCTCTGTTTGGGCATGTGTGACATTTCTGTCTCTTGTCCATAAGGAAAACAAAATGCAATAGTGAGGCATCCATTTATGCTATAAATAATCAAACCAGAGCTATGTCTTATTCTCAAAAATTACTGCATGTATCCTTCTAATAACTGCTTTGTAGTATTTTACACAAAGTACCTTTTTTCTTTTTGGTTTCATAACCAGGACTTTAAAATAATTTTCCACAGCTAAAATACTATTTGTGCTTGGCTTTCTGCTGCACGGATAAGCTTTGTATCCTGCATTGCAATAAGTTATTCTTGCTGCAGAGATTGTCATTATTGTAGAAAATCAAGGCACTGGACCATATCCAAGCACTCAGAAACCTCAGTGATAACAAAGAATTTATATGTAGGGAAGGTGAAGTACAGTTCTGTGCCATCTGTATATCACTGGCTTTTAAATCCAGTTTGCTTTGTAGCTGGATTCATGTAGACATTGAAAGGGACTAGAGAAAGAATGGGTCTTTGTCTGCTTGAAGACTTACTTTGGATTCATGCCACCTGTCAGACTTGACATAAGGTCAACAGTGCCAAATACTGCAAAGATATTAAGGAGAATAAGAATGGATTTCTCCCTTGTATCCATTGACAGCAGCAGACCTTCTGTGCCAGTCATCCATCAGTGCCAGTGAGACAGATTCAGCATCCTGCCCTGGCCTGTGTCTGTGCTGCCTCTGACCCTGGATTAACATGAATAAACTTGTAAGTGGATTCTGTATGAGCTTGCCTTAGAATACCAGGTCTGATGGTAGGTGGCAGATGAACTGAAATGATGTATTCAGGACAGATTATTGTGGAGAAGGAAACCTGATTTTAAGTACAGCTAGAAATACTGAAATTCCCTCCCTGAATTAAGCATTAGATATTTCTGCCTAAATGATAAAGCAGCAATATAGTATTAATATGAATCCTCAGATCCTTGACTTCTTGTCATATGGGTTTAATATTAGTATAAATGAGTGATCTGTCTAATTTGCTAGAGCCCAGGAATTGCCTCAGTTGCACTGGGACCACCGAGCTTGGGAATAGCGAGGGAAATCTCCATAGAGTGCTACTGCACAGACACATGGGCACAGCAGACCTCTGTTAGATGTGCTAGCAAAATTTTTAAAAATCAACAGAACCTTGTTATGTGCTGCAATTCAGGCTGAGCCCCAAAAGAAGCACACACGAGATGGTTACAGAGTCACTTACAAGTTACCACTTGTAATGGTTGTCACTCTGGTTCTTAGTGCTCTCTCAAAGCTCCTTTTGTCACCACTGACAATAATAAAAAAGAAACATTTTACCAAAGCCTATAAATCTCTGGAGGAGATGAAGCCTGCTGTTTCCAAAGTAAGAGTTTTGCCCCAACGAAAGTACGTCTGTCCCATATTAGGAGGTTGGACTGCACAGGTGGAAGGAACAGACAGGTGGCCACCTTGTCCTGGTTACAGAAAATTCAGTAAGTCAGCCTGAGTTGTGTTTTGATGTTAAACTATTAGGGATGGCTCATTCTTTAATTGCTAAGAAATGGCTACGAAAGGTATTTTATCATCCATGATTCAATGAATGAATAACAAAAATAAACCAGACAAGCATCAGTGAAACTTTGCGCTGCAAAATGTTAAACCTTTCCTTTCTTCCTTGTGCAAGCCTCCAGTTATGATTGATTGGAGAGCCTTAAGTTTAGCAGAGGGGACATTTTAAAGAATAGAAGGTTCCCCATGATTTCGAGTGCAATTTTTCTTGTGCTCCCTTTGACATGTCACAGGATCTAACAACATTGATTTGAACTCATCTATTGAAGTGCCTGCATTTCTTGCAATTAAAGTGAGAGTTATGGAAATGGGAATACATTAAAATGACCAGATATTAATATATTGTTTTGGAGACCAAGCAGCCTTACAACAAGCATGACAGTTTTTATCTGAATTTGACTTAACTGAAGGAATCATTCCTATCATAAAATTAAATATTCACATCCATTATTATTATCAGACTAGAGACAATAATTTAAACTAATATCAAGATGCATTTTTAAAAATCATCAATCTGCCATCTTAACTACATTATATTCTACCTTCAGGCTCATGTTGTAGTTTTTATGAACATGATTCAAATAAATTGGCTCTTTTTCCTCCGTGGCTTCTTTAATTACTTTGTTATTATCCAAGGAACTGGTTTAATTTAAATGAACACAGTGTTCTTGCTACTACTACCCAGAGAAAACACAGGCTCAGAACATGCTGCTTTGCAGTTACAGTGTGTGCTTCTGCATGTAGATGCCAAACCTGGTTTGGGCTTACCTGTTTACCTACCTTCATGTGATACAGAAGACTCCTGGTGAGCCCAGCATAGTCACTTGTCCTGAAGACATTCTTGTGTCTCCAGATAAAGAGCAAAGGTAATTAGGCAATTAGATCAAAGGATACTGATAGAAAACATTTATCATATACCTAGATAGAATAGTTACTTGATTTTATGCAGGGCAATGTTCCTTTACCAACAATTTGTATATTTTTAATTAAAGAAATGTGTGTAACAAATAAAGACAATAAATTAAGAGTATTTGCTGTGGTGTCCTTATATTCCTCTTATAATCATATGGGTTGGTAACTCAGTTCTGTACCTAGGTGTAAGATTCTTTCTCCCCCTCCTTTTGGTGTCTTTCCAACTAAAGTACATAATAAAATACGTAAGAGGGTGTTTAAAAAAAAATACAAGCAAACATTGGTACTTCATAAAATATTTAAAGACCTTACAAAAACGCAAAACTGTATTTCATTTCCTGAAACAGTTATAGTTTCAAACTCCATCTATTTCTTTTAAACCAAACCCATATGTGTTCTGTGGAAATACTTTATTTTTGGCTGGTCTGCATGAGTGAACATTAAGTATGAAGCAACAAGTATGGCAAGTCAGGATATTGAGAAGCAATTGTACTATCTCAAAGAACAAATTGTTAAAATCTGAGCAATTTCAGCTTGTATGTCTTTTTCTGTGATTAAATATGAGCTACGTGACCACATTTTACAGCAATGGTCTAGGTAGATATAATATTTTGATTTTTCTGTGTGCTTTAATGGGGAGTAGTCTTCCATCTGTCATGTTGTGTCACTTCTCTCTACAGAGGACACAGGCACTATCCATTTTCAGAGCTGTGTTCTCTTGTATGGTTGGATGTGGGCCAAAGCATCACACAGATTACTTGCTATTGTTCTTCCTTATCACTTCCTTAATACTGAGAGGAGCTCTCAGAGGCAAGCTGCTAGGGTCAGAGCACTGGGAGGAGCAGGGAGGAGCAGCTCTCAGTCGCTGGTCCCACAGCAAGGACACCTTGGGAAGTCACTGCAGAACACCTGAAATGCAGCTCCTTCATGTGATGGCATTTCACACCTTTCTTGTACAGACACAAACAGCTGCTCAGAATGCCAGCCAGAGGAGCTGGGTGTCTCACTGTGCTTAATCTGTGCTTGCTGCAGACAGCAGCCCTGGTTGGCCCTGATGTATCTCCAACATTTGATCTAATTTCTGTCGCTGTTAGTAAATTAATACTGTCATCATAAAATCAGATGGAGACTATGGCACAAGAAAGGGTATTTTCCTTTTTAATGTGATCTCTGCTCTGCATAAGGTTTATATTTGCTTAATTAGACCTTTACTATAAACATTAATGACCCTAAGGCCAGCCTTATTTGTTTGAGAAAGGTAGTAAATTATCTGACAGAATAGTTTGATCTCTGTATAGAAATCTTAGTCCAGCTGGAGCCTGACTACATCCTCAAGCTTCCCATCGGTTCATCTCACACATCTTTTACTGCACCACAATTCCTCTTGCAGCAGCCTCAGACAAGTCAGTAAAAAAAATGTAAAAAGCCTTGTCTTTCCCTTTCAGATGGATGCTCTGCTGCCCACCCCAGCGCTACATCCTGAACAATCATTGCTTCTTGTGACTACTAGGAACGTGTCAGAATCTTGAAAGAAATAATTAGATGCCAACTTTGGATAATAGAGTATTTAAAAATCAATTAGCCTTAATGGGAATACTTCACAAGTTTTCTCATGATTCTGCTGTTTGACACGATGTGTTGAAGTGTGTCTCACAGACAAGTAATAGGCCAGTATCTCACGGGAAAGTGAAGCCTCCACTGTGATGTACTAAGAGTGCATTTTGCTGCTCATGGAGTCCATTCATTTCTTGCCATACCAGCATCAATGAACTTCCTAGCTGCTGTCAGCGTGTTTAGTGCACATGTCAAGCCAGCACTGTGCTGGTCCTGACATCAAACAAACTGGCAGCAATCAAGATATTACCTCAAGCTGGCAAGAAAGAAAAATAACAAGAGCATATAAGGAACAATAACTGAAATACTTCATCGACCACCCCAAGTTTCCTATATGTTGTGGCCATAGAATAATTCATCTGCACAGACAACAGCATGGAGAGTGTTAAACAGAAACAGATTGTATCTTTTGCTTCACAGTTCATGGAAATGTAATTTTAAAGGTGAAGTTTTTGGGAGCATTTTCTGCTTTTTCATTTCTTGGGGTCTCTCTGGAGGCCGGTCTGGTCCAACTTGCTCCCTTGCTGTAAGTGCATCCTTAAATATCTCTTACCCACAGAAGGCAGATTACAGACAAAGCACTGCTGGTCAGCTTGGCAATTTGAACATTTTTTGGATTTGTTTTTGCCCTCGCTGGTTTCTCTCTGATGTTGTGATGGGGACAATTACTGACTGATGCTTGGTTCATATGTCCTTCTGAACACAACTCTCCCCCAGTTACATTGGCTTGAGTGTAAGATTTACTCCTAAGTACATTTAAAATGCACATTTTGTTTTGTTGCCTCTAAGGAAAGGAAATCAAGGAACCACAGAAATGACAGTTCCTCTCCTATTCTTTTGTGATATCTCTGAGATCCAAGCACATGAGAAGTGGCAGATTCGGGATCTATTCCTTCTTTCCTGGGATGTAACTGAGCCCATTTTTTCCAGGGAATGACTAGCATCAACGGTCCACCAAGTTCTCCTAGGTAGAATTTTGCTTCACCCTTCCTGTTGAGGCTATATACAGCTGCTACACCAAATAATACCCTTGTTGCACCTAATAATACCCCGCAGAGAAGGTGCTTGAGAAACAGTAGGGAGATGAGATACCTGAGTTTCAGAGCCCAGTATAGTGAATATTTTGTCCATTATCCCCAGCAGCAAATTGCCAGCAGGGCAGATCAAGCAATCCCCACACTTTCCAGCAGCCCTTTGCCTGGGGAAAATCCAGGATCCAGTGCCTCATACAGCAGTTGCCCTCCAATGTCTCAGATATGTGCTGTAAATCCTGGGCCACGGATAGAAGGGAATAAAAGAACCTCAGCCCTGCTTTGTCCCTGCTATTTCTTGACTAAAACACTCCATCCTACTTATGTACACACACACACACACACACACACACACACACACACGTATAAAAAACCCAAACTCAAAACAAATCAAAAGCAAACAAACAGCTACTATTGAATTATTGGCCAAACCAACTTGATGTTTTGCTGATGCTGGTTTTAAAATGCTTTTGGTGTTTGATATATTTTAACCAGTTTGATATATTTTAAGTGTTTCAGGAATTGAACAGAATGGCTGCTCATGTAGTAGATAAATATTTGTCTGCTATACGTACTAATAGCACAAAGGTACTGCATGGGTAAGGGAATAGCAGAGATATAAAAAAATGCTTCATAAGCTAAGTAAACAAAAACACATATATAAATCAAAAATAGCATAAATCAAATTTTGTCTGTGGGGTGCCCTTTCGAGCATCAGAGCGTGGGAAGAGACTGCTGTGAAACATTAAAAAAAATAGCTCTATTTGCATCATTTCAGTGGTTCCAAACAAAACAGCCATCATTGCATGAGATGAATAAGGGATGCACTTTCCCCTGTCATTTTGCCTGGCACTTTCTGACATCAGCTGAAACTTTAAGCAGCACTCAGCCAATCCTGCAGCATTTTCATATCACTTTGGCCATAAAATAAATAAATAAGCTAACTCACCCAGATGCAGCAGCATCTCTGCATAAATGGATTGTTCAGAGATCTCTCCTTGAAGTTAGTTTCTCAGGCTTTTTAAATGGGTAGCCTTGGGCTCATATATCTCTTTAAGTACCAACACTATGAATCACCTAGAAGAAATTCTTTAAAAAAAAAAAAAAAAAAAGAGAAAAAGAAAAAAAACCCTCTACTGTTGTAATAAAAATGAGAAATGGAGTTCCTTCTGGCTTCTACTATCTAAGACCTGTGTCATCGCTTTCTTTTCCTTCTCATTCTAGTTTATAGACTTAAGGAATAAACATTTCCCAGGATTTGGCTGGCAAACATTTGTGTACGAAAGCACCTGCACGATTAAACAGAACAACAGCTTGTCCTTTACTCTGCTTAGCAATCAATTCTTTTGCAGATTTGCATAGTTATGATGACACAGTAGCAAGGAGCTCTAAGCACTTGTTTCATCTACCTCCTTTTTTCAAGTGCTTATCTTTCAAGTGTATTAAAAAATATTGCTTTGAGCTGTACAAGCCGACGGGTAGGACCCGGAGGAGAGATCCAGGGCCCATTGCTTCCCACTGCTCCTGGAAGCAGATGGGAATGTAGGGTATGGCAGCACCATGTCCCCTTGTCCCAAAGCAGCAGGTAGAAGCAGATAACTCAGCTGGAGTAGATGGACAAGGTTCCTTCTTAGCTGCCCCCACCAATGCCCTTGGCTGTTTGGTGGGTTTATTTAATGCTGCTGTTGCCAGTAAAGGCAGCCTGCAGCAGAAAGGAGGCTCCTGTGTGTCTGTCCCACTCCCTTGGACATGAAGCCAACCTGTGTTTTCTTGTCTTTTCATCTCTTTTTTACTAGAGTAATGGCGAAGGATTCGTTTTTAGTCATGAATAATCTATTACATTTTAAAAGCAGGGTGTAGAATTGGTGATTGGTTATTTTTCTGAAGTGACTATCTTAAGGACTTAAACAAACTAACAAGACTGAGTTTTGTGATTCTTTGCAAAAATTGCAAGGGGAAAAAATAGTAAAAGGAGAGTAGTAAAAAAACCCAACAGGGCTGTATTTAACATCAGAATATGTTCAAGTATGGAAGTATTTTCTGTTCTCCAGTCAACAAGGAATTAATTTTGAGATTTTATTTCCTCTTTTTCCTATCAGGCACAGCAAGAATCGAGGAACTACCAAGGAGACAAAGGATGGGAAAACAGGGAGGGAAGGCATCCCATTGATGATTTTGTTTGTAACTGTCTGGCTTCCTGTCTATTTTTGTTTTCATAGAGGTTTTCCCTTCATCAGCACACTGCCTGCTTTGCTCCTGCTTTTGAGCCCTTCTGGGCCTGAGAGCAGCTGTGCTAGCCTTGAACATTGCTGCATAGCTGGGCAGAGCCAGTGATGGCCCCGTGGGATTCTGAGAGACTGCAGTATCCCCCGGGGTGCTTTGATATAGATTAGGGTCTGGAGGTACTGAAGACAAGTGCCTTTCCTTCTCTGATCTTGCCATGAGAAAGCGTATAGGAGGAGGGGGACCATTTCACCTGCAGTGTGGGATCTGGCATTGAATCACCTTCTGGGGATGGGATGCAGAACATGAACAGAATAAATTCATCTGAAAGGAGCTCTTGTGCCCAGAGAACAGGCCTATAGTCAGGAGAGTGAAGCTGTGCATTTATATGCAGTGTGGAGGGTTGGCGAGGCTGCGCTCTGTGCTCCAAGCACTCTCTTGGTTAGACTTCAACATGACAGACAGCCATCAGGTGCAGACACAGATGGGAGATGTAGGAATTCTTCCTAGAGAGGACTGAAATAGCTCCTGACATTCAGAGAGCTGCACTAGAGATGGACACTTCACAGAGATGTGGGTAAAAACTGCCGTGGCTCAATGTGAGGGGGTGGGTAATGTGGAAGAAATTCTGTCTCCTTCAGAAAATAGCACATCCTGAAAAGAGGTGTCTTCTCCAGGCTGGGAGCACCTGAAGCTGCTTAGCCAACTCCTCTGCTCTCATGGAGCAGCTGAAGCAGTTGGAAATTTGTTTTTTCCCCACATCCAGATTTGGGTGGTCTTCTCTGCTTCAGGGAATCCCAGGGGCTGCTACCTGCCCTATGTGAAGGGGCCACTTCAGCACTCCTTGAAATGCAGGAGCACACCACATGCCTTCCCTGAATTATGCACAAATCAGTTATTGAAATGGATGTTCAGGGTTGACTTAAAAGCAGCATTGAAGGATTGAGCGCCAGAGTGGTACTCTGTACAAATGGAATAGGAATTTTCTTTCCATTCAACCAACCCTCTCTGTTTGCAGTGTGTGTCTTTCTTTTCCCACATATAACGATTTTCAGCTCAAGGTTTTGGGCTGCCACTGCTTTTGTGCTTCTGGTTTGTTTTTTTTTGCGTGTCCATGGAAGCCAAGAGCAAGCAGAGTCATCTTAGGTGGAGTAGAGGTGCTTCAGATGGGAGCTTGTTAAAAACCATCACCTCTGCATGCAGGCTGGTGAGAAAAATGGTATCCAGTGTTGGACTTTTCCAAAAGAAAAGGAAGAACATGGTAAATTAGCGGCTAGGACAGGTAAAATGCCACATTGTCTTACTGGGACAGGTTTTGCTTAATCAGTGCTTCAGCAGCTGAGCTGTGAAGGGGTTACACACACTTCAAACCTGTGGTGATTCACAAGCAGCACAGCACATACCAGCAGGAGCAGCCATGGGATTCCACATGAACAATGCTCTTTCATTCAGATAGGTTTCAGCAAGCCCGTACTCTGTCTCTCACAAATTCTCTATCGGGGAAATTCTTTGTCCTGCTTCACTTACATCCAGTCCTGGGCTGGAATGAAGAAAATATTTAACAGTGTTCATTCGGGAGCACTACAAATAAGGAGTGTACTGAATGCACAGAGGGATTTTCACATAAAAAGAGTGAAAAACCTTAGAATGAAGCATTAGATCAAGGTGCAAACCAGCAGCACCTGCATTTTTATTACACACACACACATACACACACACAGACTCCAAACTGCCTGGGTAGCACTTATCCTTGCTTTAATTTCTGAGGAATATTATTGAAATGAACCTTGACTATTGTATTCTGAAATGGGTATAATGCAATGCCTCAACCTGCCCCCATACTGCAATCTTTCTTTCCAACCCCAGCCCCAACCCCAATGGACTTGTCAGCAGTTTCTATCATTAGCAACATAATCCCTCCTCTCTCCCGCTCTTTCTTTTTTATGTTTTCCCAGGGCTGCACCAATAATGAATAATTTACCAGTGTGGAGAAAGAAAAGTGTCACTACTGGAGTCTCAAGGCTCATCACTCACAAACCTGTCACATGGTCAAGAGTCATCAGTGCCATTATTTGTGTGAAGAGAAATTAGCACTAATCTACTGCTGAGTCTCCTGCTCCAGCCACTGTAAATGGTGCCAGATTCTTAGCAGAGCAGATTGTCTGTGCCACTGCAAATTGCTAATCTCAGTAAAGTTAAAAAAAGGAAAAAAGCCTGCACTCACTTCACAGAGGACATCCCACACGTGTTTAGTATTAGAGGAGAGGCACTGTGATGCAAAGGACTGTTACGTTTCCCACAGTGGAGAAGTGCAAGAGATTTGATTTGGCTCTCTCCTATTAATAAATACCATTGAATCTGGTAAAAGGGGATCCTAGCAGGACTTTCAAAGGTGCACATTCCTGTGCAAAAAGGAGATCTGGCTTTCCATGTCACACAATAAGCATGTGGATGCTAAGGTTGTAATTTTAGGGAGGAAAGGAAACGCCCTGTACTGAACTATGAACATAAGCAAGGCACAAAATAGAACAGAATGGTGTCTTGAGTAAATAACCAGGGCAACAATGAGAACTATTGTGTGAGGGGCTTCCTCGTGTGAAAAAGGGAAGAGATGGGTAATGTGCTCAGTTTGCTCCAGCAGTCATTTCCATCCATCAGTCCAGGGATTTTAAACCTGCTACCCTCAGCAGGTTTTTGGAACATCCACTACACAAAATCCACAGCAAAAGCAAAGCTGCCATTGGCCCAGCTCATCCCAGTGGCAGAAGCAGTGACAGCTGTGGCTCAGAGGCAGAAAATCCCACAGTCCCTCCTCGAGGCCTCAGTGGATCCCATCAAAGGGCGAGGTTTGTTCCCCACTGGGGATCAGCTTCCACATCTGGTGAAGTCCAAGCAGAGTTCCCAGCAGATAAAAAAATTTGTTTCCATCTCTAAAGGTTTGCAATTGTTTCATTTTTCTCTCTCTGTGCTTCCCTTTGTTTAATACATTTCCAATATTAATTTCTAGCAAAATAAACTTGTCTGAATAAATGAATTATGAATGCAAAATATAGTCCTTTGGATCATGAGGGATGCTTGCCTAAAGTCAGAAACATGGCTTTATAAAACAAAATTTGGAAACATGAACTTTTTTTATTTTGATCAGAAAAGTACTTAATTTGTTTAAAAGTCTTTCCTTTCCTGACTCTGGGAAGATATGCAGGGAGCCAGGTCTCCATCCTGGCTCTGTGCCTGGCAGCCAGCCTTTAGGAGTGCCCTCACACTTGTTGGCAGAGCAGCTTTGCCAAACCACACTCTGGGGCCACCCCCAGCTGCAGCAGCCAGCGGAATCCCCCAGGTGGGGGACTACATGAGGAACATAACACGGCCTTGGGCTGCATTATGGTCTGCACCCAGGATCCTCCAAGGACACTACACATCCTAACTGCCAAAAAATCACCTCCTTGCAGCCCGTGGAGGTCACTCTGTCTCCTGCTGAACCTGCAAGAAGACTGAGTTTGCTGTGGAGGAAAACAGGGATGGATAGTGCAGCCTGGAGGTCTCAGTGTCACAGTGAGAGGAGGATCACTGTGTGGGAGGGCTCCTGGGATTGGCAGGGACCCCAGAAGTACCCAGCACTTATGGAAATATGTGCATCCAAACACAAATGCAAAACCTCCAAGAGCTTTTAGATAGCAAAATAAGTGTGGGCTTTAAAGTCCAAAGACTTCTGCGCTTTTACTTTTTTTTTTTTTTTCTCCAAGATTTATTTATTTTCTTTAACTGAAAAAAGGTAGAATCTCACACAAGTTTTCTGCCACTTGTGCAAACTAATGGTCCTAAATCTGGATTCCTGACTGAATTTCATGAGTGTCTTTCCAAAATACATCCTCTTCACTCTCCATCTTGTTTTGATTTTGATTGTATTGCTACTCAGATTGGGAAGTGACCATTCTTTAAAAAAAAAACAGTAGATGAGCAGCTCAAAAAACATTCAGATTCTCCTTCCTTCTCCACTTTTTCCTGCTGCGCAAAGTAATCTATTCCAGGGTAGCTGAGTGTCCTGAATCAACACACACCAGGGCCAAAGAATCTCCACCTCTCTGCACACGCTGAATCCCCACTGCCCAAGGCTTCCTTCCCCAAAGTCAAGGATTCTATTACTTGAATCTCTTGGCAAGGATGCCAAGAGAAATTACCTACTCTACAAAAAACTAAGGCATTACAATGTGGTCTGTGACTGTGGGATCATGAAAGAGGACTGACCTTCACTGAAGTCCAGTTACTGAAGAGAGAGAAGGATGAGATCTGTGAAAGAGCTGCTTGACTGAAGAGACATCTCCTGGTGGTGTTGGGGATCAGGTCACTATATCTTGCCTCTATTCCTCTTTTTCTCCACACAGCAAACTGGTGTTGCTATTCAAGCTCACTAGAGCAAAGAGGCAGAAACCTCAATCAAAGTGTTTGAAGGGACTCTTCAAAAAGAAAGTGAATGTGTCTGAGATAGGCCCTATTCAGACACGGATTTTACTGTGATTTTGCTCAGGAACCCCTGATGCTTTCTAGTTCCCTGAGCACATCTGTTGCTGGAAACATAACAGTCTTTACCTTGTTAAAAGCAACTTGTGTCAGAAAGCATCAAGAAGGAGCAGAGTGGCTGTGGAGGCTCCTGGGAGAGATTTCCTCCCTGTGCTGCTCCCAGCAGCTTGCAGGTTGAAGGAGAGGGCACCCTCAGCCCCTTGCCTGGACTCGCTACAAAGGCAGTCTTGGCAAATCATGGCCCCTCGATTAACCACAGGAGGATTGGTCTCCACCTTCCACAGGGAGGGCAAGAAATTCAGCTGCTAAATTGCCTTACATCATTCCATTGGCAAACAAGGGCTTTCTTCATCTGGCAGGGCGTATGTCGAAGCCATGAAATCTGCAACTGCAGATCTGCAAGGCAGGTCTTGGCTTCCTCTGGGATTTTCCAGTGGCTCCACCCCCAGTATAGAATCATCTGGCTGGGTGGTGGGACCATGGTGCTGCCTGGCTAGACGAGAACCTCAGAGATGACAGAGTAACACCCACAAAAGGCATTTTGGTTTCCTGCAGCTCAGTCTATCCCACCCAGCATTTCAGTCTTTTCAGTCACATTTATTTTGCCTTCAGGAAAGAAGTTTATTATGACTTTTGCTCAGAGCAACCGGAACCAGCCTGAAACACAAAATCTGTAACATATCTGATGATGTCAGTTCACACTTTTCTGCAAGCCTCCCCCAGACTGAGTCACAGCAGGAGGGTTCAGAGTCAATACTCAATTGCATGAGCTTAAAGATATGCTCCCAGTGGGCTAATTTATTGATGATTCTGAGTGGAGTGAATTTTCCTGACTTGTTGCTGCTCCCTTGTCTATCTCCCAGTGCAAATGAAAGGGGATGCCCTTCCCATATCTCTGATTAGTAAGAAGCTTGACATGATTCAATGATTTTCATCTACAAATACAGCTGAAGTACTTGCTTTAGTTAGTTCTTAGCACGCACTTTGTGCCCTTGCACCTTGCCAGGTATCAAATTTTTTTTTTTAAAAATTAATAATTTAAAAGTATTATAGGAAGACTCTGATCATGTTTAATATGTTCATGGGAAGCTGTCTCGGTCAAATGTACATCCCAAAGCCTTATTGAGCAGTTGTGGATGCTTCAAAATGATGCTAAAACAAATCAGAGTAGCAATTTGCTTCAGAACAGAAAAGCTCAGGTCACTCACCACATGTATGACCTCCTGAAAAAGCTCTTTGGCTGGCAAACATAAAGTCCATCTGCTAAACAGATGTGATGCACACCCAGTGAAACTTCTGAGTGCACTGCTCTCTTGCACCTTCATACCAGGCATTAGTGGCTGGATATCAGATGTATTGATCTACCAGCACTTCAACACACAATCCACTATTTAGACTGGCTGCTCTCACAAGCAGCAAGCACTCCCTAAGCAGGGAATGTCATTTTTTGTCTCTGCAGACCTGTTGACTCAGAATGTCCTGTGATGCATTTCTTGCACAGTCATGGCTCTGAGCATACTTCTGCAAAAACAGCTCCTACTGCAGGGCCACTGTAAAACTTCACCACTCATGAGTGCCAATATCTCCCAGTGACTTGATGAGCCTCTCTGAAAAACAAAATTTTTGTCCAAAGATCGCTCTGATTGAGGTAGTCTGCAGCATTAGCCTTTTGTCAACTCATGCTTGCCTCGTGAGGCTGTGATAAGTCACAAGTGCTGTAGAGCACTAGTTGGTTTCCCTGCACTCCAAACCCACTGCAAATATACATGTAAACAGTTGCTTTGAAATGTAACCTCTTTTTTAACCTCTTTTTTTTTTTTTCAGCTTTCTTTACAGAGGCGTGTTTTACAACCACTGATGTCTGCTTTCTCTCACACTTTATTATTATAAATTAGCAGGGTCAAAGAGCTCTCCTTAGGAAGGTTTAAAACAACACTTTTCCCCTTTGGTTTTAATGCCCTACACCAGGTTCTGTGCCATCTACTGTGTAGCAGCATACCTCCCACTTGCCTTTGTGATCCTAAATATCTATGCCCTGATTCATTGTTGGGGCATGCAGTGGGAGCCAGATCACAGCACTTTCATGCAGACCTTTTTATAAGAGCACAACAGTATCCATTAAAAGAAAGGAAATCTCTTGCTTGAGGGAAAACAAAAACACTCATGCACACACAAAAAACCCCACAGCAACCTTATATTAGAGTGTGCAGCTAAATCTGGAGCTGTGGACCTCAAGCCAAAACATAACCACAGTTTAGGGAAAGTGGCATAATATATATTGTAATTACAAGGTTCTACTACAATAACAGACCACAGAACTGGCTAAAAGGTGAGTTTATTCGTCTTTGTTGGCAATGGGAATATGGGTAGGTTTCTTTGGCTGAATTTTTTTATTTCCTTGAAAAGGGAGAAATGGAACATTCCCCTTTCCCCATCACTCTCCACCCAAATGGCAGCTCCTGCATGCTCTATCAGCTGAGGTTAGCTCCAACACAGATCTCTTTTCACTGAGCTATTATTTTACTAGTAGCTGTAATGGGCTATTATCTGTGTGACACAGCCTCTAAAATGGCAGAAGACACCTCTTTCTCCTACACTGACAGACTGAAGAGCTAAATTATAATTTAAGGAACCAGGTGCCCAATTCTGTCAAAACATCTCATGTGATGGTTTCTTATTCAAGAGAAAACTATGCATAATCAAGTAAAAGTGCATGAGGGTTCCAGGTCTAAAAAGAGATATCAGAGACAATATCAAGTAAGTGATGTTAATGCAAAGATGACCTTCTAGTGATTGTGTGCTTAGGGTTTAACAGCTTAAGAAAAGCTCAGTAAGGAAAATAGATATTGCTAGCTTTGCTAAAATCAAAACGTGAAAATAATTCCAAATCAAAGTGAAATTGACTGTCTGAATTTCACAGAATAAATAAGAGAATACAAAAATTAGTTCATTCCATAGGTGAGACAAAATATCTGACAGTTTTTAATTCTTTTGTTTTGAAGAGTTTATGGTTTAAAAGCTTATGAGCTAACACATGAGATACTGTTATGATGAAAGTTTAGTGAGTGTTCTTCCACTTAAATGAACAGAAAATGAATTTGAAAACATTAAATGATACTACTTGAAGAATTATATGTAACATTCCCCGTGTAAGTTTAAACAAATGTCAAGGTGCCCTGCTCTTGGCATCCCAAGTCTTTGATTTGTAAAGCAGCTTTTCAATAATTTAACAGCCAGAAATGGTTTAAAAGAAATAGAATTTGCTGGTATATGTAACAATTTGCATTGTCTGTCTCAGACCTCATAACTCCTTCCCTTTCCTGTGTGACAAGCGTTGATGGGAATGTTTGTGAGCTGTTTTCATACTACATTGAAACAAAACCTTTGATAGCATTTTTCTCCCAACTCTAAGTTATTTACATAACACCATTTACTTTTCCTGTGTGTTGGTTTTGGCTGGAGTACAGTTAGTTTTCTTCATTGCAGCTAATGTAGGGCTGTGTTTTGGATTTGTGCTGGGAACAGTATTGATAACTACAGGGATGCTTTAGCTATTTCTGAGCAGGGCTTACACAGAGTCAAGGCCTTTTCTGCTGTTCAGTCGCCCAGCAGTGAGCAGGCTGGAGGTGCACAAGGGAGGGGACATAGCTTCCAAAGGGTAGTCCATGCCCTGGGGAATCATGCTCAGTATATAAAGCTGGGAGAAGAAGTAAGAAGGGGAGAATGTTTGAAATGATGGTGTTTGTCTTCCCAAGTAACCTGTCCTGATGGAGCTCTGCTGTCCTGGAGAGGACTGTGCTCCTTCCTGCCCATGGGAAGAGGTGGATGAATTCATCCTTTAGCTTTGCATGTGCATGGGGCTTTACTTGACCTATTAAACTATCTTTATTTCAACCCACAAGTTTTCTCACTTTTCTCTTCTGAATCTCCATTTCCCATCTCCCTGGAGAGACTGAGCAAGCAGGTGGCTGTGTGGTGCTTGGTGGCTAGCAGGGGCCAACACTCTATGAAATATATTTTGATATTCTAGGAATAAAACTAAGAGGAGACTATGGTAGTGATCTTAGGGACAAAGCTACTTCCAACCCAAAAATTTTACATTGAAAACACCCACTGAAGGTGACTGGTAAACTTGACAGAATCCAACTCACAAGAGTTCTAATACACCACTCCTGCTTCAGTTCAAGCAGGGATATCTTTGATCTCTCTCCTGAACTCAGCTTTGAGATGATTTTAGAGACGCACAGCATGTAGGAGTACAAGGTGAGCTTTACCACTGGGATTTCTTTTGACAGTCACAATCATACATCAAAAGAAGCGAGACAAGCTAATTTAAACTTAAAATAAAGGAAACATGACACAGTGTTGGATCTTTGGATCGAGTGATGCCCCCACCCCAACACATCTGGGCAGGTCCTGTGGGAGTGCCTTGCAGACCCTGCTCTTCACAACACTCATGCTCATTGTCTGAAATTTGATTTTAGAACTAGTCCTCTATGATCTCCTCTTGCCTCCTCTCTGAATGTAAGATTCTCTGCCCCTACAGGCAGCATTCTCCACAGCCAAGATCTGCTCAAATGAACTGATTTATTACAGCTGGGGAGGACCAAAGTAGCTCCTCTTCCCCTACATGTTTAGGGGCTAAGGGGCCAAGCATCCTTGTTTTAACCCAGTTGTTTCTGTATCAATGACAGGAACACCTTCCTGTCCTCCTCTTTATGAACTCTGTTTCCATTCTCAGCTGGGCTAGTGGAGCCAGATCCGGCGGCAAAGAACTGGAGGCTCTGCAGTCACAGCTGCACACACTACATTTATCCAGGTTAATGGTGCTAACAGCCTACTTGTTCCCTCTTTTTGTCCTTCCTCTGTAGTCCCACACCTTACCACAAAGAAGTAACTGCTGTTGCACTTCACTCATCTGCAACAGACTGCTGAGAGCCTTCCTTTACTTGCCCTGCCCCACATCCAGTAACTGCTATCCTGACTTCAATAATTTACCTGGAATCACAGCAGGGAATCGTTCTCCTCTGATGCTTTCCTGAACAGTGGAAATGATCAAAAATATGTCAAGACACAGAAAATTCACAATTTTCAGTTTATTCCAGTGATAATTTTTTATCCCTTACTTTTTCCTTCTTGAAATGTAGAGATCCCACATTGCTCCCAAAGAGTCCATTAGCACCCAATGTGTTGTCAGCCTGAAGGTGAATCCAGAGGACCTGTGTAATCTTTGTCTCTTTCTCAACAGAATAATTTAGATCTGTTGAAGCTTGCAAATGCAAAGCTTTTGCTGTCTAGCTTGAGAAACATGTATGTGTCTCTCTATATACACATGCATACAAATGTATTTAATTTCCATTTTTGAATCTTCAAACATCTTTTTTGAAATGTGTCCATCATAAAGCCAGCACAGTAGCTACTTCCTACTTTGTGATTCAATAGCTACATTAACTATTTTGCAACAGCTTGAGATTTGGAGCTCACTATGAACTGTTTATGCCTAAGACCACTACTTTTGGAGGCACTGCTTGCCAGATCCACTGCTATGAAAGTCTGCCACCATTCTTACCCCTGCCTGTCTCTCCACATTGGTCTTTACTGAAATGCAGTTTCTTTGTCTTGACCACTTTGCCAAGCCTCGTGTATCACTCTGTCTGACTTTCTCACCCTTACAAGTGTTTCTTTTTCTGTCTACTTTTCCATTATCTGGAAAATTTGCCAATTGTCATTTCATGAGTATAAAATTTGAACTTCAAATAAATAAACCTACAGATTAGAAGCAATTTTATATTTGTCTGTATTCATTTTGTTCTTACATCCAGATTATTTATGAATGCTCTGAACGCAGGCTGACTCAAAATGGCTTGTAATATGACAATTTCTCTGTATATGACTTTTCAAGACTGCTGAGACCCTTGCAATTGCTCTCTCAGGATCTCATTTTTCAATTACAACTCTACTCAATATTAAGACAAAACCTCTGTAAAATTTCTGTGTATTGTCAAATAAACTCACAGCTTCAAATCATGAGAGCTGCAGTGATGAAAAGTGGTTCTGAGCAGAGACCTGCTGGCCCTAAGTACACAGTCGTGGGGCCTAGTGATCCCAATCCTGTAATATTGCTGATTTAAATCTTCTATCAGTCTTTATATTCAGATGCTCTGCACTGGTAACATTCTAGCATGATACCAGCCACTTAAAAATCATTCCTCCAGTGTTCTTAGCCTTGCTAAACCGATTTTTTTCCTGTCTTTGGGTCTCTTTTTTAAATTTGTAGACTTCAAGCCTTCTATCAATAGTATCCTTTCTACTTATTAAATATTGGTGGTTTGGGTTTTTTTTTAATCTCTAATTCCTGCAGTTGGGTCCAATTTCAATGAGAGACAGCCAAGCAATACTACAAAGAGCCAAGATCTCCAGCAATGTGCTACCCACACATTCACCAGCTGATTCTTGGCTTTCTCTGCCTTTCTGTCACACAAGAGCTCTCCTCCTGTCACCAGTGCCTTTCTGCATGCCCGCCCATATTTCCATTGAGGACTACCACCACCAGGACAGCATTCCCAGGGGACCTGCAATCGTGCCAGCCCCTGCAGCCTCACCTTGCTCCCACCCTGTCTGTGCAGCTGAACCCAGCCAGAGCCTCCCAAGCATGCAGGGATCTGTGCCAGCAGCTGGGCTTTGGTCACCACCAGAAGGGGTTGCCTTCCTTCAGCCTGTGTAGGTGACGCAACTGCAGGGGATCTGTGGTGCTCTTAGGGGAGCTTTAATGACCCCATCAAGCCCTTTGAGACTCATAGGTATTAGTCATTAACTATTAGCTATAGCAGATGTTAGAATAACAGCAGCTCCCCTTTGGGTGGTGTTTTTATTTATATTTATATATATTTATTGTATTTCTAACATCTCAAGCAATTTACTCTCTAACAGAATGCAGACTCTTCCAGGAACAGCAGAGTAGAGTGAGACTGAATTTCAATATAATTTAAAAAAAGAGCAAACTTTTCGGATTTTTTTTTAACATGTTAGAAGAAAGGGCAACAAGCCCATTCCCTCACCTTTTGCAGATCTTCTTTATGAAAACACAGCTTATTCAGGCAACTGGACACACACACACAGTGAATATTATTTCTCTTAGACCAGGGCCTCTAACAAAAGTGAGCAGGAGGGTTTCAGCTCATCCTGTGTAGCTGGCAAAAATGAAATAGAAACACATTCAGCAAGCTGATCTCTTGGTATTCTTCTGTCTCCTGCCCCAACTGAGGCAGCGCAGCTGCATTCTGTACATGTCCCTGGGACTACACCAGGCACCTACACTGATATTTATTGCTTATTATCTGATTAGGAGGTAAATGGGTGGCTCTTAATTGAGAAAATAATTTATTTAGCATATAAGAAGTAGAAATGCTTTCAAATGGGATAGAAATAAAGTTGAACATAAACACAGCCTTCAGAAAGCAAGAGGTTTGGCTGACTTTGGTCAACAACAACAACAACAAAGTGACAACTTTTTGCCCATATATTTAACAGAAAAGGAATTTTTAGCCTATTTTATTTCTGGAATGTTTCAAAGCCCCCCACTCAAGCAGCTCACCTGAGAGTAGTACATAGCAATTACAGAAATGCCCCAATGATTCCATGCTATTGTCTCCCTCATTTGATGAATATTATTTAATTTCCTGCATCTCCAGTATGATGTTCTCTCTCTCTCTTCCTCTGAAACACCTGTGCTTGTGGGCTAAGAATAGGATCCACATTCAGAGCTGTCACAAAAGTAAAGAAGAACATCTGGGCCTCTATGTCCCCACTACATTCTGGCCAGCATTGTCCCACACATGCCTGTTTCACACTTTGTCTTCCCAGCACACAGGGGGTTGGTTCTTTCTGGGAACTGCTCACTGTCTTGCTCAGGGGCAGCAGAGCAGCATGTTTGTCCATAGGACAGGAGGGGCAATTCTTAGAGGCTGATAACAAGACCAGCTTTCCTGAGAAGAGTGGTTGATTTGTCCCTGGTATAACTCTGCTGATTCTAATGGCTTTTTACCATGGATGAATTTGGCCCCATGTTGTTAGATGTCTGCATATTAGAAACAGAGTCATTTGCTACAAGGGAAACAGTCAACATCTTATTTGCATCCATGCATATCAACAATGCAATTAGGGCAAACTTCTTTGAGAATTGGATTCAGATGGTAATTAAAGTATTGTGTTATGAATTTTAATTTGGCATTAGTGAAGTAAATTATTCTGTATTGCTCTGTTCTCACAGTTTGGGCAGAATACATTATGCTTTGCTTACTGAGACCTTTGAATTAAAAAAAAAAGAGCCTAGTCCCTGTGTCCTTAGAATCTAATTGTGTGAAGAAAATGAGTTACATAAAACCTTTTACCAGTGATTCAAAGTCAAACAGCAGTGAACATCATTCCTTTGATACTCTCCCACAATTTGGGGACTCAGTTGGAAGGGTTAGGGAGGAAACTCTTCTAAGCAGCAATAATTTGTAAGATTCAATTAAAAAAGAAAGCACATAAAAACAACTACTTTGAAAAGAAAGGTGAGATACAAACATTTTTAAAAAATCAGTGCCTACATCTATATCACTGATAATGATATCTGGCCACCAGGTGTGAGCTTAGAAAATCAGAGTGAACTTATAAAATCATATTGCATCCCTGACATACATGTAAGAGTAATATGCACACTTATATAATCTTTGTGTATGTGCTTTGTGTGTGTTGTTTTGAAGGCATGACCTACTAAGTAGCGCAAACCCTAAGTTTTAGCTATTATTTTTTTTGCATTGATATTGTGTTCAGAAACAGAGCACTGTTCTTCATGTCCCAACCTCCATGTTAGTAGTTGGCAGAGGGTTTTAAAGGAAGACTAGCAAGTACAACACAATGACTGTTCAGATATAACCCTTTTTGAGCATAAGAAATCTAGGTGCATGCATGTGGAGAGGCATGGATTTCAGTAGATGTCTGAGGAGTGTTTAGTGGCAAGTGAACCTCATCATGCAAGATGAGTTCAGTATGTTTGCAGTAAAAGACAATCCTTTCTTGCAGAATTTGCCATCCAAGTTGACAAGGCAGAGGGCACACCACTATTCCACATTGTATGGCACACTAATCTCCTTTCTTCATCAATGTTCTCCTTTGATCCAGCCTCCTTCCTGCTCCTGCATCAGCAGCATCCAGGCATTCTTAGGGTCTGACCCAGCAAAAAGGTCTAGAAAAGGCAAGAGATAAAAATCAGTTATATTCAACCATTTCTGGCTGCATTGGCCCTGGCTGAGCACCAGGTGCTCACCAAAGCTGCTGTATCATTGCCCTTCTCAGCTGAACAAGTCCTGCTGGGAGTCTGCTCCAGAGTGGGTTTCCATGGGGCTACATCCTCCTTCGGGCATCCATCTGCTCCAGCTTGGGATGCTCCAGGATCGGCAGGTGGATATCTGCTCCACCATAGACTTCCATGGACTACCTCTCCATAGTCTTCTCCACAGGCTGCAGGGCAATCTCAGCTCTGGCTTCTGGAGCATCTCCTCCCAAAGCTTCTGTGCCCTTTCCATCCAGGGTAAGCAAACAGCCAAACTTCCTCTGGGGAGCAGGAGACCTGGCTCCTGTTCCCAGCCACAGAACTGCTCCCAGCAGGATCCCCAAGCAGGTTTGCACTATCGGGTTGGTGAGGGGGTCCCCTCATCCCACCTTCATGTTATGACCCTGCCTGACCTACTCTTTTATACCTAAAGGTATAAAACTGGGAGGCGTCTGAGTTTCTTATTACTTGGGAGAAATGAAGGTCCTTTTGTGGTCTGCATTTCTTAATAGAAAAAAATTGCAGCTAAAATTCCAGAGTGTCAAACTGCATACAAAAAGTTTATGCTTTTAGTATTTCTCATTTAGAGAGTTAAAAATCCAAATGTTCCACAAAGACTAGATGCTCTCACGAGAATGAATTTCTCCATGATTTTCATAGGTTAAAATGTTTAAGCCTTAAATAATCTTTGGATGAGGTCCTGACCTCATGTTTGTATAAATATGGGCTTGTTCAGCTGAAGTCTACGGAGCTATATAAAAATAGCTCCAGTGTAAGAGAGGATCCAGCCCAGAAAATGTCAGCATATCGTCAGTCCCATGATATTGCCCAGCACCACACTGCCTGGCCCCATATGCTTCCAAGTGTCCTGACAGAGGTGTTTGCAACTGCTGTTGGAGCACTCAGATATGTGCTACACTATGAAACAGATGGCAGCTCCATGTAAAATAATATGTCCAAAGGTACCACTGCAAGAACCCTCGCGGTATTTGTGTCTTTGAGGTAAGTTTGCTACAGATGTTAGCCAGAGGACATACTAAGCTTATTCACCGGATGTCTTCAGGGAAGGTAGATGCTTCACCACCTCAGGAAATCAAAAATATATTACATTTTCTTCTTGCTGAGATTAGTATTTATACTCAGGTGTTATGCATCAATTCCCCACGCTCAGTGTGTGCAGTGTGGGTGTTCCCTGCTGCTGGGGAGGCACGGGGAGGTGTGTGCAGGTGTCACAGTGGGCAGAGCCCACAGGGGAGAGCATCCTCTGCCAGCAGTGCCGCACAACGAAAACCGCGGCAGTGGCACTCGGCATCCAGCATGCCCAGCTGCCCAGTCCTGAATGCTACACAGCATTAAAAAGTAACAACAACAAGAACAACAACAACCCTATGATGTCCCCCCTCATTAACTTTTTAAAGCTTCTGCTCACTTTGTGGAATCACCATTCTATGGCGTGGTCAATAATGTATGAAATGAAAAACTCCTGTCCACTCTGCAATGCAGACAGAGATTTATAGTAACTGCTTAGTGCTATTTTTGGTAGATCTGAATTCAGGGGCAATAAATTTTAAAAAAACCCACAAACACAAAAAAATAACAGAGGCAAGAAAATTAAATAAGGCAAAAAAAAAAATTCAAACATTTTAAAGACAGTTGCAGTGAGTGAGATAATTTTTTTCTTAATCTCTTTTTGTCACCTCCTCACAAGAGAGAGACAGTCTAGAGAAAAAGCAATGCCATTTTTTCCTTAATTTCCTCTTTAAAATGAACTTATTGCTCATGGAAGACACTTATCTCTGCTAGCCCCCAAGACCCAGAATTAGGAGTAAATGCACATCTTCAATCCATCCTCCCTCCCATCACTAGCAATCTCCTTGACCTATTAACCATCTCTCTGTTAGCCTCAGCTGAAGCATCCGTCCAGAGGTAGAGCATGGCAGGATTTTTCTGTCTGTGTACAGCCCTCCAAGGCTGAGAAGTGCTTTGCCCTCTGCAATTAACACATTCATGTAGAGAATAAAGAACAATGACAAAATATATTCCCAGTCTTTTCTTCTTAAAATTAGGAAGTGCTTACTCTTTGGCATAAGGGGCTAACTGAAAGTGGACAAGTAGCATTTTCAGAAGTATATTTACAAAAATAATATGCTTAGCCATCAGACACACTGTCTGTGTCCAGTGTGACTCTTCCTGCAGCCACGGCGACTGAGATCACTTGCAGAGGGACCAGCACTAACAGATCTACATACACAGAATTGGTAAAACCTATTTTGGGTACAACCTGCCAGGAAAGCTTCCAAAAATGGTGCTGAACCCTGAACCTATCCTTATTCCTGCTAATGTGACCTGCTTCATTGTTGCTGCCACAGCCTCTCCTAATTTTAGCACGTGGGCCAGAAAATTCACTGTCAAATGGCAGCAATGAATGGCTTCTTCATCTTACAGCAAATTGTTGTAATCTGCATTTCCAGCTACAGGAGTTTTGGAGCTAAATTAATTGTAAATGACTTCTAGCCTAGTTATAATCTAAAATACTGTTTCATTTTGGCAGTAGAAAAGAACTGCACTTTCTGCATAAAGCCAGTGCCTATAAAACAGAAGAAAGCAAAGCATGATCAGTGTGGTGAGCAGGAGATAAAACAAGCTCCTTGGCACTGGGCAATGGCAGAGGAAGTCTGTTTCCTCCCTGATAGCTAGTCGAACATTGTTACCCTAAGCTGGGCTGGTTCTCCTCCCACCAGGCTGTTCATATACCATCTGCCCATGCTGAAAATTATCAGGAGCATTATGTTGCGTCTTTACTTATTAAAAGACTGAATGCAAACTTTCCAGAGCATACAGAGTGTTACAGCTTACTGCACTGGAAACTTTATACCATTATGTCTAGTGAGGCCCCTGAGTCTCTGTTTTAATGCCTTGGAAATGCGACTAAGTAGAGCCAAGAAAGGCAAAGTAAAACCTGAAGCTTGAAAATCAGAATGCACAATCTTCTCCCATTTCCCTTCTTCGCTCACACAGAACTAGAAACAATCTAAATTTGTACTTATATTGTATTTTTAAAACAAGGACAGAGTAAAATCTTTCCAACAATCATTTTGTCTGTTCTGGCTTTCAGAGACAGAAAAGCCTTTAGAAAAAAAACCCCACAGTGTTGGCACTCTTTATAATCCCTCAGTTCCCCCATCAAAACTTGCTTTCACTAAAATGTAAAGAGAAAACCATCTTCAGATACCACCTAGATAAAAGATGAAATGCAGTTCTTGCTGTCAATATTTAAGAATCACATACCTCTCCATGTGTTGATACACTTTATTACCACCACCTGTGTCCACTTTCCTTTCATGGGCAACTTGATATTTCCTGCAGCAGTAAGACGATGATGTGCTGACTTGACCTGTATCTTAGATATTCATTCAAGGAAATTAGAAAATCAGTCACATTAAAATAATGCATATGTGAGTTTAAATTCTTATTTCCATGGGCACCTCAGGAGTAGATGGAGGAATATAGAAAGAGAAAAGAAATTGCTTATTTCCACTCACTGAACAGATAGATACCAAATGCTGGGCATAGAGTTGTGCATCCTTGTATTCAGATCGCCGCTTCAGCAACTGACTCGCTAGTATTTTGAGAAACATATTTTATAAATCTCTCACTGCTGATCAGTTTCATGTAATTGAAAATAAGATATAAATTCAGCAAAATGCCTTTGCTGACTCTTGAGCAACTTCGAAAAGTAGGAATGCATATCAGTTTGTTGAAATGTATCACTGAACACTGTATTTTTAGATACAATGGAAAATAACAGACCTTGCCTCTATTAAACAACCCTTTGAAATATTCTGCTCTATGTGAACAAGTAATTTTATTTATTTTTACAGATCCTATTCTTAATCTGTTTCACATGCACTTGGAAAGCGCAAATTTTAAAAGCCTTATGCAGCATGGGAGAAATCTTGTTCTGTAGCTTTTGCTATGGACTTCATGGTAAACTTCCCGATTGCTCCTACTCAGGGTGAGAATTTAGAAGCCATCCAGGCAGTGTTAGGGCAGTGCCTTTGAGGAACCCTCTGCACATGCAATAACCTTGCTGGTCCGGCATGGCCCACGAGAGGCTCATCTTCCCTAAAGCCTTCATTGCTCAGATCACCCTTCTCTGTTTATTTCGTTTTTGCTTCTCACCCAGATCTGTCACAAAGTACACAAGCATATGTCTTTCTAAGCCAATCTCTATTATTTTATAAAACCCAGTGAAAAACATACAGGAATTGATTGTGGTAGCTGTCAAGCCTGCAAGTGATTCCAGCATGTTTGCCCTTTCATTCACTGCATTTTTGGGTGTTATATAGATGGAACAGGAAATGTAAAATGCAGGTTAAGTCATTTAACACTTTGGTTTTTTCTGATTTCTGCCCTGTTCTGGCAGAAACTACATTGAAACTACATTTTTGTCAGTCAGATAGTGTTGGAATGTCTGTGGGTTTGAAAGCCAAAACAATAGGTTCTGCAGTGAACGTTATCAGCTTTGTCAAAATCAAGTATTGAAGCAGAACCAGGATCCATCCAGGTTCTTCAAAAACCATAGTAGACACATTCCTCATTAGGCATCTGTTTATTCCAAAACACAAACACACAGGGGATAGAATTAGATAACACTTTTCTGGCTTACTAAATGGGTTAGACTTAGTAAATATGGTACTCGATTTTCAACTGATTCTACCATCTGTCAGCAAACTTATTGCTTTTAGCAGGGGTTTTTCTTGTGGTAATTTCTGGGATTTTTCCCCTCTGTTCTTTTCATGAATATACATGCCTACAAAGTTTAAGGGAAAAGTAAATTAAAGAAAAAAAAAATGAATCAATCCCCAAAATCTGAACAGGGCAGGTCAGATTATAATCAGAAACTACAAACGGACTTGCAAATTGTTATTAACAAGCAGCACAGGAAAAAAGAAATCTCATGTGTGGAAGGAACTTCCTATTGTTTTTCAGGTATATCTAAATCCCAGAAGCAGTTACCATGGCAAATAGGGTTTTTGCAATGCACAGTGCAGCAGGAACTGTGTGCATGGGTAGAGACTGGTGTAGAAAGGAAAAAGAGGTGGGGTGAGAATAACTGCCCAGTAAATTGTCTAGCTGGGTCCCAGTGTCATAAGCCTAAGCATAACATTCCTGTTGTGTTTTCACACTGAAAAAAATAAGTCTCAGACCCATTCTGATGCTAAGTAGGGACAGAAATAAGTATAGAAAATCTGTCACAGGGGGATGCACTGGTAGAGGCAGTGGTTTGAAGCTCCTACAGCAAGCTCCACTGCATGGTGTAGTTGCATTGTTCCTACACTAGCAGCTGCCTTGGATCACACAGGGAGGGCTGCATTGCTGTTGAAAAGCTTGATGCACTTAGCTACTTGGAAAGGAATTTAGGCCTCATCCAACAGAATTGAAAGGCTTTTTCAGTATTTCCAGCAGACTTTTAGTCTCAGTTCCTCAGTTTTAGGATGTTTAGGGAAGGTGTGGAATCTTAAAAGCAAGGAGAAAAGGAGAATGATGACTCAGAGACACTGGTGATGGTGGTGGGTTTAGCAGTATGTCTCTCCAAGGTGTCTTTGGTGCCCAAGAATGTTTCTCACCTCCTCAGGAGCCTCCAGCAGCAGAACTGCATTGCTGCCATTCCCCTCATGTGCAAAAAGATTTTGCTGTTGACAGGGAAGGGGACAACAGGGGGGGACAACAGGGAGAGCTTGTACTTCCCTCACCAGTAGAAGGGGAAGTTGATCCTGATATACAGTTCATCAGACAAGAGCACTCTGCCTTTTCTTCGTTCACAGTTTCAGGCCAAGTTTGTCCCCTTGACCAAAATAACTCTTTCAGCCCAGGAATAAAACAAGACTAGAGCAAAGCGTGACTTTGCTATGAACAGCTTGGGTGGAGAAATCAGCCTGCTGAGATTAAAAAAATTATTAATGGCTGGGAAATAGACTTGGGAAGAAAAATGGCAGATAGTCAGAGATTCCTTATTGGCAGGTTCATCAATAAATCCATAGCATTAAGCACCATTGGAGCAGGCAACCTCAGAGTGTAACAATTCATACACCATGCAATGAACAAAAGTACAAAAAGTAACCAGGTATGAGATAAAGGTTAGCACCAGGCATAAAACACCAATACAGGGGAGGAGTAGGAAGATTATAGAAATGTTTGTGATGTAGTAAAGTTATAAGTTAAGTCAAGGTGAAGAATGGAAAGAGGTGTGAATGAGATGTAAGATAAATGGGAAGACACAATCCATATACACTGAAGAAGAGGTGGAATGAGAGATAGGAGGTGTAATAAATTGTTGATGGGACTGACAGAGTAAAAAAAAAATATTTATTCCTACATTCACAATCTCTCTTAGAGAAATAATCGGATACTTATTTTCCATGAGATGAAAATATGCCATGATAAATCAAAGCTATGTCTAAGATCAAGTCAATGAAAGACATCAGAAGGCTTAAATTAATTGCCCATATCAAAGACCCATGCCCTATTTATAAAAAAACCCCAAAAAATAAATTCAGATATATTAGCCAATGTGCACATTAAAAAGCTCTTTAAAATCTGAAGAATAAAATCTATAAAATAGAAGATATCATATTTAATGTCTGTACTTCCAAAAAGGTATTTGATGTGACAGCAAGAAACCATTCCTTTTATTCAAAACAACACTGGGAAAAGTAATCAGGTGAAGATAATATTGGATGAAAGTGCTGTCGGAGAAAATATTTGGGAAAACTTGCAAGAGAAAGCTATAGTGACAGTTCTGGTTTCAGTTACAGCAAGCATCACAGACTCAGTAAAGGCAGGAGGAGACTGCAAACCTCCCAGCAGGATGTCACGGCCAAAAGACCTAAAAAACCCATTCATGGGTGAACAGGGCAATAGAAAGTAAGGTTATGGATATTAATTTACCTTTGTATTTGGTAGGAGCAAGAGTACCACTGTGTTATGATGTTTCTGCTTACTTCACCTACACTTCTGGGGGACAATAGAAGGTTGGAGAGGGCTTAGATTGCTGACACAAGGATGCTGTGAAAAGTGGACAACATTCACTGAAGGGAAAGAAGTAAGGGAGGGAGGGAGGGAGCAGACTACTTGGAATCTGAAATGAACTTTCCATGGCCTACAAGAGAAAATTACTGGGGGCATTAAGTTGTTTAATCTTGAGCACAGACACATAGCAGGATGCAGTGCCTGGAGACTGCATCAGTCAAACTCAAACCAGATTCAAACAGCAAACTCAAAAGTGTATATTTTTCATGGCAATATTAATTAACTGCCAAGAATAAATGACCAGTGGCTGAGGACAACTCTTACTACTGAATTCAAGACTAGAAGTCTTCCTGAGAGATACTCTGCAACACAAGGAGTCATCTACTCAACCTAAGAATGGCTGGATGAAACTGTCATTCAGGTCATACTGAGAGTCAAGTGAGATGTCCCTTCTGGTGTGAAAATGTGTACATCTATGAAATACCAGTTAAAATTCTGAGAGAGTTAACAAGCTAACCACATGGCATCTGCTGACAGGAGATCATGGTGGTAAAGGAACCATTTTTGTAACACAGTTCCCCAAAAAGTCCTTGGTGTAATAAATTTTACTGGCAGGGATTATAGAAAGAATATTGAACTTCAGAGTGATTTAATGGGAAATGGGATTATCAGAGAGTCAGAAGCTTTATTATTAGGGCCAAGGTTTGTTGTGTTTATTTATTAAAAGGCTGTTTTGTCAGGCAGTGGTATTTGATGATACCGGGCTCGGAGAGAGGCAGTCAATAACAAAGCAGAGTGGATTACAGTTGGAGCTGGTGCTGATATACTGCAGACAGAGACTGAGATAGACAGATCAGTGTCATGTAATTGATTGTAAAGAAATTTAAAGAGATGAAGGACCAAAAGGAAGAAGCGTTCTCAGCAGGAATAGGAAGGGGTGGGGGAGGAGTCTAAAACAGAGTTATAAGTTAAAAGTTAAGCTGTTTGACAGTATTTGTAACATCTAAAAAATAATTTGTTACCTTATTTAAAAATAAAATTTAAAAAATTATTAAAAAATAATTTGTTACATTATTTAAAATTAATGTAGAAAAGTATAAACAGGCTTGAGAGAGAGATCCTTGAGAGGCATTTCCGTGAGATCATACCGCAAGTCTGAACATGGATACTAAACCTGTATTCCCATTAGAAACAGAAGTGTTCGAGCACCATTTTATGTAAGGAGAAGCTGGAGGAATTCTGTCCATTCTGCTTCAACAAATGCAAAAACAAGATCTTATGTATATTTGTGAGAGCCACAGTTTCTACCAATCAAATCCTTGTAAGAAGACCTAAAGTGAATTCACAGACCCACTACAATTATATGAAAGGTTAATGCAGTGTTTTGTGATAGCTTCTCTCACCAAATGGCTGGTATTACGTTGTTGTGAATAATCATTTCCTTAAATGGCAGAGTCTGGCCTCAAGAATAAAACTAATTTAAAATACACTAGGTTATATTTATCCCAGATTTTATTGCTCAAAGGGTCTGTGGAGATCCTACCCTGACTGCTTGTCACAGATATCCTGGCAGCACCACTTTCATCCCATGGTTCCTTCCCATCAACATGCAGTGGTCAAAAGTTGGCTCAAGGCTGAGGGTAACCTGGTAATGGATTTCTGCTGTGATCCTTCCTGAATTCCTGTACATAATGTTTTCAAAAATTAGTGTAATGTCAAACTAAGGGCTAAGAATATCTGAGAAAATATTTCCTTCACATAAAAAGAAAATCATCATGCTAGAGGCTGGAGGTTAAATCAGAAAGCAATTTAGCTGCCTGATATTTGTTGGGGCCGCTTCCATGAGCAAACCATTGGTGAAACCAAGCTGAAGTGCCATTTCCAAATAGAAAGGACAAAGTTGTCACCTGCACTGAAGGGCTGGGAACTGTCTCTTCTTTAGGCATTAGTGTGAAGTGCCCCTTCTCCAGGCATTAGTGGGTCTCACAGGAGCTGTGGGCAAACACTGCCTCGGCCCTGGGCTGGCTCCCTGCCTGGCCTTTGCACAGGCATTAATTTAACCCCTCCTCATGCTCCATCTCATGGACCTAGCCTGTGTTTTTTCTTCCTACCTAACACAGGTTTTATTCTTGCTCAAATTATTTGTCCCAGTGGACCTAAACTTTTGCTCAGTCCCCTGCTGAGTTCCTGAAAGATAATGAACTAACTGATTTCTGGGTAATTTATGCATAAATTTATATACTGAGCTGTAGTTTAATCAAACTCCTTTGCCTTGTGTAGTATAATAGCAATATCTAATGAAAACATATGAAGTATGTGTTCCATAATTACCTCAGACAGCTCATTTCGATTTGCTTCCTATTTAAATCCCCAAATTCCTATCTTCTTGCATTGTAAACACTTTCCTTCCTATCTCATCAATCTGAGTTATGTAAATGATGTGGGGGTGGGGGTACAATTAAATTTTCCCCTCAGTGTTATCAAAGACCCTATTCTCCCAGAAACAACTGGCTTGGGTGCACACAAAATATGGATTTTTATTTGACTAAAAAATGAAGTTAACATAAATCATAAATAATGGCAAACACAAGTAGAGTGGTATTACTAGAGCCAGGGCATACAGACTTCTAGATTAATTATTTAGAAGAAACAGACATTAGAAAACTGCCTTTATGATACTATACCAGAGACACTTAACATGAAATACACTCAGAACAGTGACCTCAACTCTACTTTCACTGAAGGACAGTATATCAGGAGGATCCACTTTGAAACCAATGTAGCTACAACAATGCAATTCAGTGTTAGAGAATCCAGCACTGTTTTCTGAGGTCTGAGAGACAGACAGTTTTTCAGAGCAGAGGAGAAGAAAATAAAAAACTTGAGTAAAACTAGATATTTGCTGTGTAGCAAAATTGCTTTTCACCAGCCCAACACAGTATTTCAACATCCACCTGCAGGGATGCAGATACATTTTTGCTGCACCCAGCCATAGTGAACTCACAGTTATATGTGGTGATATTAATGTACATAAGGAAAGGGCAAAGAAAAAAACTACCAGTGCAGATGCCAAGGCAGTATAGAAAGAAATTTTGAGTGTCTGACAATTTGACGTTCATGTAGTGTTGCTGCTTTGAAGGATTATTCTTTCCCAGAATTAATTCCAGGCATTTACAGATAAGTGTCAGTTTGCTTTTTTATTATTTTTCCTAAAGACTACAAGTTGCACATTCACCCTCAGTGAAATGTAGCTACCTCTCTGACAAAACTGCAAGAAAAGGGTATAAAGCAGTATGATGCAAAAGCAGAAGATGAAGAGAGCATAACCAAGAGCACTGCAATAAGCACTGAACTGTTGACATGTTTCAGCAGTTCTGCTTCATATACAGAGAACAAAGAGTGTTGGAGCAGCTTCTCAGCAAGTATGAAGTGAGAGCCATTTACACCAAATAAATTCTGCCCCCTGCTATCTAGTCTGAGACAAATTATTTTATATTCAGCAGAAAAAACTGCTGAACCAAAGAGCAAATTCAACAGTTCCATATAAGACAGAAAAAGACAGTAGAAATTTGAGGTGTATGAGGTTTCAATTCTCAAATGTAGGATTTCAAAATCTAGAGCAACCTCCTCCTCCTGTCTCCCTGATTCCTTTAATTGCATCTTTTGCCCCTGTGCTTTTTTTCTAAACACTGTATTACTGGTGGGTTATTTCCCTGTCTGGGTCTACTCCTCTTCCATCTCCTGCGGTCAGTTTTTGTTC
Source organism: Melospiza georgiana (assembly GCF_028018845.1). Classification (NCBI taxonomy): domain Eukaryota; kingdom Metazoa; phylum Chordata; class Aves; order Passeriformes; family Passerellidae; genus Melospiza; species Melospiza georgiana. Next base: position 134,245,690 of record NC_080430.1, on the reverse strand, counting down.
CTGTCAGGTCATGACATCACCATTCTTCATGTCACAAAATTGATCAATAGCTGCACTGCTCCTACTTAAAATAATAGAATTTTAAAAAGACCTTTGTATTCATTTCTTAGCAGTAATACGTTTACAGTAAACCACAGAGTTTCACAACACTGGGAACAAGTAATTTGTGGGGAAATTTAACAACAAAGCGTGGCAAAATGCCTGTAAGAAGATTTTTATCAACTAAGTATTATCTAAGTTGGATTATTTTCTCCAAAAATTGCATTACAATAAAAAGCCTGGGGTTTTTTCCACCTAACAAATAGTTTCTACACAGTAAACAGTTTGAATAGTAGTTTTTAAGGCTCTTTTGTAAGAAATGTTGTAAATCAGAAGAGTCCAATCCTCCAAACAAGCTCCACGGACCAGCCACAACAGGACCTAAGAGTTAAAGGCATCAGTTTTGATACATCCGCCCTAACACATCATTCATTTCTTGAATCATGAGGTAAGTAGAGATAAATGAGATTGTAATTCATTGAGTGCAAATGTGTAAATAGTTATCCTTGGTGTGCTTGGGAGGAATATGTGATCAGGGGATAGGCAGGCAGTGAAGGGCCAGTCGAGGATGTCACAGGAAACGTGCCCCTCATCAGCCCCAGCTGACGAGTTATTATCAAGCTGGTGGAACACTCCTTGCATATGCTGCTCCTGTCCTAAAATTCATGTGCCTCTATGTTCAGTTCACCCCTCTCACCCACCCCCAAATTTCTCTGCTATGATAACATCCTCCTTCAATCTATGTTACTGTTTACAAAACAGCAGAAATATCTGTGTCTGGAGAAGTCTTATTGCTCAGGAACATGGAAGTCATTTGACAGTCTTGTTAGCTAGCCTAGGAAAGATAACCCAGCAACAACCTCTCCTTCCAACTAACTCCTTCCAGGAAAGCTTTCAGGAGACAAAACTGTAAGGGAGGAGGAACAGTATGGAGCAGGGAAGTGTTTATCAGCATTATCACAAAGGGAAGAAGCAATGCAGTTGTGTTTTCTGTTTTGTGAAGTGAATGTGTTATTGGAACTGAGCTGCTGAGTGCTGCCTGCCGTTCCCAAGAGAGGAGTGATTATCCAGCAGCTGAGGCTACGACAGGACACAGTTCAGAGGAAGAGCTACAAGCGGATCTGTAGCCATTAGACCATCGTCCTTTACATCCTGGAAGCAAATCCAGTATTCCTGAGCAGCATTCCTGAGTTGTTTAGGAGACAGGTTTGAAACCCTCTGGCCAAGGAGGGCCCATCTGTTGGGGGTTGCCATGCCCAGCAGTGCACAGAGGGGAGGCTGCTGCAGCTCCATAGCCCCCGGCAGTGAGGCTGAGCAGGCATTCCCCACAGGCACACACACACCATGTGTACACACCCACATGTGTACCTGTGACCAGCCTCGTGGATCCACACAGATGGAAAACAACCCTTGCAAGCACAAACAGCACCGTGGCCTCATCCTGTTCCCCTCTCTAGCTCATCAGGATGACAGCCGCTAATGGGAAAAAATCTACACCTATATACACAACATATGGGTGCTTCTACTAGCTGTCTCTAAGAACTTTCTCTGCCCCAAAACTGTCCCTGGACCTCCCATCTCCCCAGCTCTTGACATCCAGACACATGGGCTTCTAAGGCCTTCAGTTGCTGACCCTCAGGTCCCTGCCTGTCTTTCCAGCCACCAAATCCAGTTTGATGCTCGGCAGTAATCCACACTGGTACACAGGCACCCAGGCAGTGCACAAGGGCTCTGGCCTCTCCACTGGCTGGCACCCCAGGTGCCCAGGATCCTCCCTATGTCCTTTGTATAACTCCACTTGTTGCACCCATGTCCCTTAATGTCCCTTACATAGGAAAACAGTTCAACACAGAGTTTAATTTGAAAACAGGGGTAATGGTTCGTGTCCCTGACCAGGGTATTGAAGCTCCTCCATCTGCCCTTGTGTTTTTGGGATCCTTCATGTCATGAGCCTTTTATCCCACAACCCACCACCAGCCTCTTTCGGGAAAGGGTAACAAACTGTCCTCTTCACTGAAGGCTGGCTCAAGCCTGACAAGACCTGTGATGCTCATATTAGGACCTCAGACTTCCTGTTTCTCCATGCAGTGGGTCTGTAAGGCTATTTAACATAGCTGATGTTTCAGCTCCCTTTATAAAATAGGGTTGAATGTGGAACAGCCTGTTAGAACAGTATGAAGCTTTAAATCACTATGAACCATGAGCACATGGTTCAGCTGACACTCTGAATACAAATGCTCAGGTACCTGTCTACCCCCACAAATTATTTTTGCACTTGCCTTGACATCAAGACCTTGATGACCACAATGCTTTAAATGTACCAACTAGTTTCAACCAAAATTTCTCAAAGATGAGTGAGACCTCACAGTCTGTACTTTGTGTGGGTTTGGGGGCTTTTTTATGAGAGTGGGCATCTGGAGACTTCTTACTGACTCCTTTAGGAGAAAACCTTCAGAACTCATTCATTATTACCTGTCAGAGAACTAAGACACGAGAAAAAAGTCTCCAGTGAGGCTTGACCCTCGCTGAGAAGCAGAAGACATGAAGCAGTCTTGATTTGAGGGATCCTGGTGCTGAGGCCCACCACTGCTTTCACTGGGTGCTCAGACAGGGTAATTCTCATCATATGCTGGACCACTTTGGGTTCTAGTCCTGTCAGGGGAAGGCCCTTTCCCATACACCACATCCAATCCTGGTACTGAATGCAGGCATTTTACTGCAAGTCTTCTTCAAAGCACTCATCACTGTAACACCTAACTGGTTCAAAACCTTTTATGACTTTATCTACATAACAACCTGATGATGGAGAGAGGTATAATTATCTCATTTGACTAGTGAGGAATGTAGAGGGATTAAGATGAAAATAGTAAAAAAAAAAAGCCCATTAATTTTAGGTGCCCACTTTAGGATGTCTAGGAATTAATCTTTTAGAGTACTTAGCATAATATAGTCGTATACAGTCAAGAATTTCACTGCAGTCAGAAGTGCTTGGCACTTTTAATGTAAAAACTCTCATCTAAAGCACTTTCAAATAGAGGAACATGCAATTATTGGCCAATCCAAATGACTGTCCAGCATCACACCAGAATTTGGTAATGGAATGAGGGAGAGAATCAAGTTTTCCAGGGGTTCTCTGACATTACCCTTATCTTTTCATGACATCCTGCCTGAAGCACTGAGAGTAACCTAACAGCAATCACAAAGAAAGCAAAGACCCTGCAGGTAATAAACTTTTTCCCGCACAGGTATGACACATCCTCCCTTTCCTGAACTGAATGAGCCAAGAGTCCTTTGGAAAGCAGTTGGGATCATGTGAGTACAGACTATGCTCTTTCACAAGGGCTCTGGTTGAGAGTTCATAGATGGATGCCCATTCTTCTAATCCCTCTCTCCTAAACCTCCATCTCCTTATTGCCCTCCTTCTAATTTTGGAACTCTCGGATTTACATTCAGAAAGTCCTTTAAACACAATTTTTCCCCCAATACAACACAATTGTATGTGTACCATCAAAACAAGCACTAGGAACCTATTTTCACTTCAGGAAAACACTGTTTAAAACAGACACGTATAGAAGACACTTTTTCTTTGCAATATCATTGATATTTATCTTGAATTCCTGGCAAATTTTGGGCTTGAATTTCTGTGGATATTGATAGAATTGTAAAGCAACTTGTCTTAGCAAGCTCTGGGTGGGCATGCTGCTACATCTAAGATATTCAACAGTATATCAAAAAATCTGTCTCATCCATACCATTTTTTCTGAAGGTAGTTTTCTGATATCAACTGAGTGAAACATTTTTAAGATGTGCAGATTTTCAGATTGTGGAATTGGCAATACTTACATTTGGTCTTTTTGAAACCAGCTCATCCACATTGAGATGACACGTCAAGCAGCATCAAGTAACAGTGTCTAGTAAGTCTTAATGTCAGGCACATCAGTTTCTAATTTAACTCATAAAATAGCTAAAGTAATCCAGTAATCTCACTTTTATACATACAGTTAAGAACACGAGCAGCTCATTGACTCAGACAGTAGCCACCATTTTATATTTTCTCTTCTTATTTGATGCATGTTTCAGTATCTCTCTCCTCTTCAACATAAAATATACATTGAAGTGTTGTGAATATTCACAATACACAGAGTTGTGATTGCTAAGACATGTTGTGAGTAGCAAAAGTATTTAACTCAGGTCTTGATGTGGAAAAATGAAGGTCAATCTTGACTGCAGAGCTGCATTTGCATCTTTTCACTTAAAAATAAAGAAATAGATATAGAAAGAGGATGTATATGGGAGTAAAAGAACAAGAAATGCAAAACTCTCTAATGTTTATCACAAAAGAACATAAAACAAATATGAGAAGGACATGACACACTGGGCTATTTCATCTATGGTGGGCAGCAAGAAAAAGGGGGACACACAGAGGAGCCAGTGGTGTCATACAAAGCAAACAGCAATGGGAATATTCTCCAAGGAACTGCATCACTCCCAGGACATCCTCAGCACAGAGATGTACTCAGACAGCATGAATTAGGTGTGAGTTAATACATTTTGGAGGGTTCTACTTGAATGGAAGATACACATGGGCCATTTCTGAGAAATGAATATTCTATAGTTAACATCATTAAACATGGGATAACTGCCTCCCACAACAATAACACTGTCTACAGCATTTGTCATGTTTCCAAATATGGGAGATGCCACTGAACTGATAAACATGACAGCTTGGTAAATAGCCAAAGCAACTCTTATAAGTTATGCCTATGTCAAGTAATATTTTTGACCTGATTTGCACAGTATGAGTGGGGAAAATAAATATTTTATTTTGAAAGTTCACTGGAAAAATAATGAAATTATCAGAAACAGATCCGCAAGTGACAGTCTGTTAATTTAAAAGTATACTGTATGGTAGGAAGCATCTTTTCCAATTAGCCAGTCATGGCTGCACTGTATTTTGAAAAGACTGAGAAAATGTACTAGCCTGGCTTTGTTAGTCTGATAATGCTCTAAAATTGCTAGCCAGGAATTTTCCCATACATCCTTACAGAAGCACGCTTTGGCCATCAGTGAGGGCTTGAGAAAAGACTCTATGGTCCTGCACTGGACTGGTACAGACTGGGGTTGTCAGCCAATTTATAGAAGAGCTGGAGACTTTTCTCCTTCCTGGAATGATTGTCCTTGGAATGAAAATTTTAGTCTAGTTTAAAACCAAAATATTGCTAAGCATATCTTACTATCTCTACAGATGTGAAAGTGTGCACACTGCAAGAGGAGAAAAACTGTGTTTACAGCCCAGAATAACTTTACTTGTGTGTTTTTGTGTGTATGTATGTACAGACACACATGCTCTTACAAACATTCATCTATACATTGTGTACTGTTGTGTATTGTTACATCCAGGAACCATATTAAAAAGAAACAGTAAAAAAACTTTTCTTCTACCAGAAATTTGATTCTTAGGGAAGAAAAAAAAACCCCACCAGTGACACAGAAGAGGTAAAAAACAACTGAAGGACTAGTCAGAACAACAAAAAGGAATGACTCGTTTCAGGATGTCTGTATGTATCATGGCAATAATATCTAATTAGGTTAAGTGTTCTATTTAATAATTCACTGTGTAATGAGATAGAGTAACAGAGAGTAATGGGATTTGTCAAAGCCCAAGCCAGCACAGTATAAAACATGTTAGATATTTAAAACACTTTCAGAATAACAAGATCAGTTGATTTAAAAGCCACTTATGATGTTGTGCTGTTGTGAACTGCCACATCCTCTGGGCTATCTGACGGGAAAGCTGTTTACTTGTCCTTTTAAAACTTTTGTCACTGACTTTCAGGAGGAGATTATCTCTGTGCACTAAGCAAATTGCATAAAAGCAGGAAACTATGAAAATATATATTCTTAAGCCTTTCTGAGGCAGAAAAGCAAAAAGAAAAGAGGAAAATATACCTCCTATAAAATAGCCAGCACATAATCTCAGAAGTTCATTATAGCCTTGAGCACACTGGTTTGCATCCCAGATTAAAGGATTTTCAAAAGGAACTGTGATTGTCTTGTCACGGTTGAACTAGATATTAGTTGGCTGAGCTGAGTATCAAATATGGGAAATTAGTTGCCATTAAAAGCTAGCTCCAGGCAGTTCATTTCTCATCAGCCAAGCTGTGTGAACCTCCTGCTGTGGACAGTGAACATTAGCTTGCTAAATACTTTTGCTAATCAGACACCACATTACTAACAGAGGTGCCTGAATTTGGAGAGGAGGAGTTGGATGGCAGATACTGAAAATCTTTCTGAGGTAAGATTAACCTCTTTCCTTTATCAGAAGTGTTAACTTGTCTTTTCCCCAGGCCTCTATTTAAAAAAAAATTAAAAAGATAAGACCAAATGCTTCTCTGGTTTTGTTTCTGCTTTTTGAACCATTCTTCTATCATTATTATTTTCATTCCTGGAAGAGCCTTAGAGGAGACAAATTGAGTCAAGGTAACTTAAAAGTTAGATAATAAGACTTTGCTGCATTGGTGGTGCTTTAGGAACTTGCTGGCTTGGAGGATAACAACTATTTGTGACACATTGGCAAACACCATCATCTTCAAAATAAAATTTGTGCACAGTGTAAGGTACAGAGAGCTGCAACAGGACATGACATGCCACATTCGCACTTCTGCTGTGTTGCTTTTAAGGAAAAAATAATCTGGTTTTGACAAAACCAGAACTGACCCAAGGTTCTGACCTAGCCCCAAATTTATTTTACTTTTATTGTAATGGTGGTTTGGAAACATTAGTGGCATTTTTCTTCTCTCAGTATGCTCCTTTGCATTTACTTCATTGCTATAGCCACACACTAGTAGTTTCTGGCTTTTCTAGGTTTCCAGGAAGATCATGAGGAAATTGAGTAGGTAACCTGCAGGTAAATGTGTTTGACCTACAATGAAGAGGCAGATTTTCACATCACTAAACTATTTTGTTGTTACAAACGCCTTTGAAAGTATCACTTGACATTAACCCAGTACTTTAGCCAGGGAGATTGAAACATGGTAGGGCAATCAGTCCAGGAGATGCCACATTCAGGAGCAATGGGAAGACTGAGCCAACGAGTGTTGTAACCAAAGCCAGTCATGTCATGTCCTAAGAGAAGCTCTTTACAAATGAAAACTGCTCTGCAGAGAAGATGCCTGATTCCCAGGACAGGACACAGATGCAGCAGCTGCACATCTCTCATCCTACCTCACTACCCCAGCTTCCAACCAACTCCCAAAACTTCTACTGCTGTTAATACAAAAGAAAAAAGATCTTTTAAATGTGGAGAGGAGGGGACTGTGCCTTAGGTCTCTGCTCTGATGCTTGGCCTCAACATGGTGATCTGCTCTAAAGTTTTGCTGGAGGTAATCATCTCAGCTCTTTTTTGACTTTGTCCAAGAAAATAGGTTCTCTGCTCGATGAAAAAGGTAGGAAAAAACTGCTTCCTGAGGGTAATGATGAAGGTGGTGCTGAGCTCTTCTTCACTTTCAAGCTTAGTGTGCCTCAAGAGAAGCCCAGGAGTAGATCTTTAAACACCAGATGGACTGCAACCTCAAAATCAAAACTAGTAAAGGCTTTAGATAGCAACTAAGTGAGAACCATTACTAAAATTCTGCATATACAAATGCCAATGTTTATTCCTAGCACTGAGGAGCACACCACCTTGTCTATCACTAGAGTCCAGGAAGCAAGAATAGGAAACAAGAATGCCCATCTGGCCCTAAACAATGGGCTGTTTGGCCAAGTGATCTGCCCCAACAGTAACAAGCCAGCCCTCCCCTCTAATCCATTCACCATAGTCCCAAAATTAGAGATGATGCCAGGCTGCATTCATTTATTCACTCTATTACTGTACTGTTGGTCTGTGGATTTGTCCATCTTCTCTTTGAACCGGCTGAAACTATCTTTCTGTGCAAGCTTGTCCAGAGTTTCCTTCTTTGTGTTTTAAAACACTCTTTAGTAGTAGTTTTAAAATTACTCTTTAGTAGTTACTGAGTGACTGGACAACTGGTGAATGAAAGAGCTGTGTTAATGTTAGCGGTCATCTCCATGATTCTATAACCATGAAACACCTTCCCCTCTCACCAATATTTTCCTCTACAAGAGTTTCAGCTCGAATGTCTCCTCATAATGGCTGATGTTTCCTCTCCCTAATGGTTCATTCTCCTTCTCTGTTTTATAAAGACACCTAGAAATTACTGGACCTCAAGTCTGGAAATCTAGGAATGTAGAATAAATTTGTAGGCATCATCAAATTTCTGTGCCCTGTTTTCTCCAGTTGTGCACACCTCCCAGCTGCCATTTTTCAACAGGTACAATCACAATGCAGCATCGTCTAGATTTATCCAGTGCCCCTCTGGCTCCCTCAAAAACATCTCAAAAACATCTAAAAGCTGAAACTTTTCAGAGCATTTAGGCAGTTTGATTTGTACTATCCCTCTTCTTGTTTTTGCTCAGAACTCATCTTTTCACCAGTAACATGGTTTAAAATGTGTCCTATTTATCTTTGGCAAGAGAGAGATCCTTTCAGCCTGTGCAGAACTGCACTGTACACTTTCATTGAAAATAACCGAATAAACTCCAAAGGTATTTGCAAAAGTAAATATCTAATGAGCAACTGTACTTCCAGTACTTGAGCTGTTCTTTTGTGGTTTGTCAGTGCAAAACAAAATGTAGCTAAGTTACTCTGACTCACTACTTAACAGCTCTGCGTACATTAATGATTGCACTTACTAAAAGCTTTAAATTGGTACCAGTTTGATGGAAACTGTCAGGCCTACAGTCATTGTTTCTGACAGTATTATGTGTTTCAAGTTATTGTACCACTTAGTGCCTTGTTTCCTCACGTAATAGTTTTATGTTGGAAGGTCTGCTTTGTTAAAGACATTTTTACTGTATGGGCTCAGAAGAGGATTACAGTTTCTCTGGGTGAACTGATCACATGAGGGAGGGGAAGCAGGTCAATTCAGCTTCCAAATTCAAGGAAGGTGTTTTATCATCTACATATGGTGAATGTAAATTTTATTGAAAGCCCTGAATTAACTGCAGGCTCCTGTTGAAGCTATACAAATAGTGTCATATGTGCCCTGGAAAGAGAGACTTCATTGTTTGTCTGCTGGTAGCACTCTGTTTTCTGGAGCCTAAAAGACAATTACTTCCTTGCAAACAGAGGCAGATTAAATAAGCCACATTTTGTCCTTTTTGCCATCTGCCCCTTGCTTACTTTATTTTAAGCTGCATGACTAAGCTTTACTATCTGACATGTGAAGGTGGGACATGCTGTTTTTCTGCTCAGCTCCTTGAGGCTTGTAATGAATCCGAAGCAGCAGAACGGATCTGCAAAGGAGTGAGTCAGAAAATCAGTAACTGTACAATAATTACTTGCTGTGCCAAATAGCAGGACTTGGATCATAACATAACAAAATCTCCTCAAGGAAATTTCATGATGCAAGAGAAATATATATTTCTTTCTTCTACAAAAAAAAAATAGCTGGTGGGCCTGATTCTGTTCCTCATGTAACTCCACCAGCTAAAGCAGATCAGAGCTTTACCCAGATTTTACAGAAATCTATTTTGTGGGTAACTCTCAGAGCAGAAGACAAGGAAGGAAGGGAGATGGGAGCACTCCTAATTAAATCCAAGAGTTACTCTTAGAAAGGATCAACCCTTTTCCCCAAGCTTTTCTGCAGGACAGAGACCTTCACAAGCAGCAATGGGGACAGTCTCAGGAACAAATACTCTGTGAGGACATGGCAGGGACAAAGCAACCTCCTCTGATGTCAGGGCTGTGCTGTCTATTGGGAGCTTCTGCATGGACCCCAGTCCTGAGCCACTCACCACAGGATGAAGGGCTGTGGAGAGATGCATTAGAGCCTCTCTCCAGCATTGGACCAGCTGAGGATCATGTACTGGCTGAAGCAGACTGGGTTTCAGGTGACCAGGGAACTGGAAGAAACCTGAACAAAAACCATTCATAGAGGGGGAAGGTGAGACAATCTACTTTGTATATAAGGCACTTCTGTGTCTGTGCTTATACAGGCAAGTAAAAGTTCATGTGTATGTCACGTGTCAGGAAATCTACTGGTATAAGGACTCTCCCAAGTATGTAATGTACTTGTTTGGTGTGTTCTAAAGTATTGGAGTAAGGACTGTGCTTGGGTGAGTGATTTTATCTAAAATTATAGGTACCATATACTAAATTGGGATTCCTTTCTATTACTACTACTAGAGCAATGGAGATAGACTTGCTGACACACTTGAAGAAGCCTGAGAACTTGCTGATCTGTGTGACCAGGCAGCATCTTTCACACCCCAAATGCCCAGGCAGAGAGACCTCAGCTGAGGCAGTGAGTCAGGACCACCGGAGCCCAGAATAAGGACATTCTCCAACACACTGACTATTTAGAGCAACTTAAGACTAAAGCTTTGTCCTGCAGGGAACATTGGCTTCTGTTAAAGGTCAGTGCAACTTTCTTGTCTCCTCCTCAAATAGCAAAATAGCCATTGGCCATTCTGATTTTGCACCTTTCCTTTCCAGCAGCCATCAGAGCAGGGCCAGGACAGCAAAGACAATTCATCTGTATGTGAGTGGGTATCACACATGATAGGGAGCATCCATCCCCTGTGGGGAAGCACAGCCCAGACCTGTGCCCTTTTCACATTCTCCACTCCATTGCCTCCTCAGCATTCCACGCGTAGTCTTTCCTAGCATGGCATCCACCTGCTTTGTAACTGTACATCTCACAGGCAATGGTTTGTGGCCATCACAAAAGACCAAGGCTGGAGGATGGAGGGGTGGGCCAAGAAAGAATTGCATTTGGTGGAGATGCAGTCCCTGGATGTATAGGAGGCAAAAGTGCATCCAAGAGGCTGGGTAAGTGTGCATAGGCTTCCAGGGTTCCCCTCTGGTCCTAGGAGGGCCAGGCAACTCACAAGGGTGATCCAATTTTTTAAGTGGACTGAAGAGACCTTTCTTTGACTACAGAGGAACTACAGAGAAGTATGATCCCCATGCTCGGTGCTTAATGACAGATTGAATCTGGGCTTCCACCTGAACAGTGATGGCAGCTTACAGGTGAGAAGGAGAATCATGACAGAGGAGATAGAGCTTTACATGATTTGAGCCGTGAGCTCATCTGGGTAACAGGGGCCCTGGATGCTCCAAAAACAAGAGATATCATCTTCATGGTACATTTTTTCTTTTAACTCTATCCCCTGACTTAAATCTTTTGCTCTTTGTATATCCATTGATGTTGTAAGACAGTTCTGTGCTTAATATATTAGGACATATTTAGAGGTGTGTGTGTTTTAATACACAAGAGAAGTTGCTCTAGAAATTATGTGCACTGTTAGAATGGTGGTAAAAGCAAGTGTAGGGATTGTTGTATTATTCTTCTTTCTCAATCTTGTGCCTATCAGAGAAACACCATCTAGGACACTTCACAGAGAAGCAATTCACTATAAAACTATCAAAAGATTAAAGTTTTCTGTGTTTTATTGCCTTTTGATACTAGAAGATTTGTTTATATCTTGGGAGGCCAACATGTGCTGTGATAGCTGCTCTGATGGTGCGTGGGATCTTAGGGCTCTGAGGTTTAACATCCCCACAAGCCAACACAGATAAGAGCAATCTGAGAATACTCTGCTGTCACACAAGGAACCTGGAATAACAAAATCCAGGCAGAGCAAATACAGAGTTTCTGCCTTTGTTTGAAGTGCTGAAGAAGTGCAGGTCAGAGCTATAAACAAGGAAGGGAGGAAGGATAAAACATTTCTGTCATTCCTTCAGGAGCTGTTGCTACTCAGAAAGACTTGAGTAACTTGAAAATTCTGTGCATTTTTTTCTTTTCTGTAAGCATATGGGCTCTTATTAGGTAGGCCAAAGACTTGGAATATCCAGTAGCATAACAGGAATCCTGTGAGACTAGCAGTTGCTTTCAGATAATATCTTTACCTTTTCTCTCCCTTTTCTAATTCATTGTAGTCTGCTTTCCAGAGCACTGTTACAGACATACTGGATATGGCAAAGAGTCTGACAGACACAGCAAAACTCCTTAACCAGGTTTCCAGGTCTCAGATAAATCCCTCCTAAGCTTCCCCATTTCCATGTTCTGCCACTTCCAAGCTCACAGAGAGTTTTAGGGTGCTAAACCCAGTTGTAGTCCCTTTCTGGCACTCACATAGCCGTGCCTTTGTGTTATGCTACTCTCTCTTCAAACAACTTACATATGGTGAGAAACCACCCTACCTTAATTTTATAATGATTGGGAACTGCTCCACTCTCCTATTACAGGCACACTAGGGCTGTGTCCTAAGGCTTTTTCCATGCTGTGAATGAAGCACCAGATGACATGACCACCCAACTTCAAAGGGAAGTTATCTGTGAGAATAACAGAAAATAATGCAAAATTTCCTGCGGGCAAGTCTAGATAATTTTTGTTTAAAACTCAAGATTTCTAATTTACAACACTTATGAAATGGAGAAATTAACTTTATTTTTTTACGTGCCTGTTTTGAAGCAATTGAATTACTTGCTTCTAAAGCAGCATACAATGAGCTTTTTTTCCCTCTTATTATGCATCGCCTCCCCACCAAGGCACAGAGTTGACAAGGTTCTTTAATAACCAGGATTCCTGGGGAAGATCAGTGCATCTCAGCAGTACCTTCCCTTCTCATTGCCCCAGCACCACCACAAAGTCTGGGAAATAGTTCCTGTGTTAGGAACTAACAGAGATTTGGAGGCTGGCTGCCCTTACAGCCTGACTCTTAGGATAGCAGGATAGTGCTCACATAGTTGCTCTTCCAGTGTTGCAGATAAAATGATGCTTTCCTGAATGAATTGCTGAGCCAGTGGGCTAGTGATTTCAACTCAATCAAAGTCAAATGAAATTTCTTGCCAGCAACAGGAAAAGTCATGAAGATATATGTTTTCACAATGTGCTATTCCATTCTGATGAACAATCCATCAATCTCTTGTTACACTCCTTTCCATAATCTCCCCCAAAACCTGATATATTTGGGAGAATTTGCAGAAGAAAAGCTCTAGCTTTTACACTATCAAAGCAATATTCCAAAACACTTTCAGCTTGAACCTTTCTCAATTACTGCTGTGGAGTGTTGTGTGGAGGGAAGGCGCTAATAAGCTGGACCAGACCATTTTGGTTTATAAAGGTCAATGCCATCACCTTGAATCCTACCCAAGAGACCACTGGGAATTGCTGTGGTTTGTGGCACATTGTTGTTAAATGTTCCCTGCCTTTGATAAGTGGGATAGCTCATGCTGTTAAATTCCCTCCTGAAACAGCTGCAAGTAGAATGCATTGCAGTTGTCTGATCTCAGGGTAATGTGGATAAGCAGAAGAGGATGCATGCCTGAAACAAAAGGTTACACACACATGAACAAACACAGAGGCAAAACCCACAATTTTCAGCACAAACTATTTCTCAGGAATACAGTTTCTCATATTCTACAGGTCTTACCTTGATGGCTGCAGAGCCCTCAAGTCCTGTGAATCTGATGGTAGATAATACCTTTATACAGCTAATTATTAATGTAGATAAATTTCTAGAGATTCTGTGTAGAGCATGCTGATCTCACGAAAGATTGGTTTGTGAATTGGGTCATTTGTTCACATAGAAACAGTTATAATAGGGACATTGAGAGGCACACCTTCTCCACACTGCAGACACTGTAATCCTATCTCCTAAGTAACCTCTGCAGTCTCCCCGTGTTCATTTGAATGAGTGAAACAGAGTGAAGCTTTGAGCTGACCTCTCCACAGAGACCTTGGAATGGATAAATCTACTGACCTTTGAGCTTTTGCAGTATAAAAAAGCAGCAAAGTCACTTCAAAGCAAGTTCCAGCTAGTACTACAAAGAATCACTGGCTTGTCAAAAATGCTTTTAGATCAGCTAAGTCTGACATTTCCAGTAAAATCATGTTGGGCATGTTTCACTCATGTTTTCACTCAATGTTATGCAGAGCTTCCTGACTGACAATACAGATGCTGGTTTTGATCCCTGTCCAGACACGTGACTCCTCAATAATCTCTACCCTCTGTCCCAGAAAAGATATCTATTGACAGCAGCTATTTAGATTGCAAATATCAACATTCAGCAGTGTGAGTGGGGGCCTCACCAGACCCTCTGTGAGCCTATTTGTCTCCTTGCCTCCAGGGACAGTGGCAACTCCCAGCACCAACACAAAAGCTGTGACAAGCAGCCATCCAGGAAGAGTCAAAATCCAGACTTCCCATCAAGGTGTTGCTGCCCTCTCCATGGTGTCCAAATGCCAATGATGAAGCCATTTGAATGGTGAAGCAGGCAAAATGGTGATTCACGGCAAGAAAACTCAGTTCCACTTGTGCTGGTGCCAGATCTTATGATCTAATCTATTTGTATAGAAAAAAAAAAGCTTTATTTTACTGTGCCAATATGTTAATAGGTAATTTTCCACCACCCCTCCTGAATTTTCCCTACAAATCCTTAGACTAAGACTTCACAACTTTGTTGTTCTTTAGGTGGTCACGCTTTGCCACGTGCATAAGATGTTCACACCAGGAATTTTAGTGTCTTCCTCCTGTGACATCATTTGTGACTCATCTATAAAGCAGCATGACAGCTGAACAAAATCAAGGGAAAAGACCTTTAAAAGCCCTTGTGTCCACAGTGAGAGAGAAAAGATCTCCCTATTTACCAGGTTCTCCACAGAGAAATTGATGACCACCCACCCTCCTTCAGATTTCTGAGCACCAGCTTTTTACAGCACTTATGCTCTTGTTGGATCTTACACAGACAGCAAGGTACCAGGTAATAAAGAGATTACATTTGTTGCAGCATAACAATGATACCAGAAAACTACTAAGATGGTTATTAAAGTACTATGCTTATCATGCTACCAGACCATGTAAAAATCTCAAATCCTACTGGAATCTCAGGAATCCTCAGTATGAAATCAGCATGGTCAAACAGCTGTTTCTCATGACACTTTGAGTAAGCCTGGTATTATCTGGGTACTTTTTTGCTTCAGATTGGCTAGGAAGTGCATTTTTTTAACCTAATTATTTCTTGCATACTTTATAAACTTTTTTCATGGGCTTATAGAAACTAAATGAATGACACTGATCAGAACATGACTGTCAAGTGGTAAACAAGATGAATAAAACTTTTCTCATTGTTATAGAAAAAATTCAGCCGTTTCCTACCTTTAATAATAGTAATATGTGGCATTAGAGAAAGTCTTCATAAACACATGCAAACCTTATTTACATAAAAAAATTCCTGATACCAAATAATTTATTAGCCATTTTACCAAATATCAAGAAAGACCCTTATATTTTATAGAAATACTTCTCTTTAGACACTTTTTCCTGCCCATCCCTCTGAGGTGATGTGAGATTGAGATGTCCATTAAAAAAACACCAGACCTTCACACAGAGTAGAACTGACGTCCCGGTGCAAGAAGAATGTTAGCTTGGATAAGTGATGCTGAGAAGCCCCACAAAAAATCTATCACTCTAGGTGGAGGATTCAAGATTCTTCTCTGGATAGGCAGTAATACCTTCCTGAAACTTCACTCTGCTTAATACAGTTATGAAGGAATAAAAAAATCAAAAAAGTCAGGGAAAACAAGAGTTAATGCCCTCGGCATAGCCTATTAAATGAGAAAAAAAATCAAAGAGCAGTACAATTCTTAATTAAAAGAATAAGACAGAGAGAGGGAGAAAAGATAGAGAAACTGGAGATGCCACTGAAAGGGTGAGTGAGGAATCAATCAGGACTTACAAAGCTGTTGTGCTGGAGAGTATTATATTGCCTTGAAAATACCTTAACCAATGTACATTCACGAAAATACATTAACAGAGGTCAAAAAAGCGTAAACCATTCTCAGTGACTTTTTTGAGAGTTAAAATGAAAACTCAGTGTTCATTTTCTATAATATCCCTGCACAGTAAATATTTGTTTGGCCAGGTATTTTCACAAACACTTTTCATGGACCAGGAAAAACATCTTTACTCTCGTACCCTCCTGCAAAGTAGAGCCTGTGCATTCCTGCACAGATAATGCCTTGTGGGGTCAGCATCATTTTCATTTGCATACTCAGAGTCAAACTGCTTTCCTGCATCTGTCACAAGTGCCTGAGCAAATCAGTGGTAAAATGATGTGTCTTATTACCCTCTCCCTAAATCACTAAATCATAGGAAGCATGATGCACTTTGAAAGGTGTCTCAATACAGATTTTGAATGTCTTTCAGATGTGCTACATAAAAGGTCTTTGAAAGAGACTGTCAATAGTGCTTTAGCCACCAAGAAAAAACAGTATTGTAATTGTGCACTACTTACTCTTTAGCACAAATTGAGCAAAATTGGACTCTTACAGCTTGTCTTACACTGTAAACCAAGCAGCCAACTTGCTATCTATAGGCATGGATATATCCATATATCCATGTGGGAAGTGTGTAAAAGCTAAACTGAAAATTTACAGTCAATCAAAATCATAGCTGAGGAAACAAAACACCGAGGAAATAGTGTCTAACCTAAGGTTATGAAAAAGGAAATCCAGGGCTAATGCAATTCCTCCTTGAAGTACAGTGTAACATTAAGTAAGATAAAGACTCACGCAAAAAGAGGGAGATAAGGCAAGAAACTGGACAAATAATAAAGTAACATTTCTGGAAGTTCTTGGTTTTGAGGACCAGTATGAAGCCAGATGAAAATGTAGGAAGTGTTGGAAACATGAAAAACTTCATATGTTAAGAAGAGAAACAGGATGGTGCCAAGTAGCCAAAACAGAGAGAAGAAGTATGGGATGATGAAGGAATGTAACAGAGAGAAGTATGAGATGATGAAGGGATGTTTTTATTTTAATTGAAAGTTAAAGATCCACAAATAATGATGGGCTGCATTTCAGGTGGTTCCTGGTGGAAAGAGGTAGAGGTGGACATGGATCACAGTAGCTGTCACCTCAAACTAAAATTTGTCTTGTTTCTGCTTTCCTACTCAGAGAACTTTTCTTTCTCCTGTTCCATATCTTTGTTTTTCAGCACGTTATCTTCCTCAGTACTCCAGACCCAAAGCAAAGGGAGCTAAAACTTGAAGGCATTGCCTGCCTTGCCTGTTCAGCAAATTGATCACCAGGTCTACTTTCCCAATGTCATTTCCTTTCTTCGAAGCTGAGATGCCTCACTGGAATTAACCCTTTGCAATATTGTAAGTACTCCAATAGCACTCCAAAAAGTAGATGGAGCATATAATATTCATAAGTGTTATTACAAGCATTCCCACATCCCTCACAGAGGGAAACAGAAGGAGTTGAAGGAGAAGGAGACTAAGTATCATGGATAAACAACATATCCTTGGACCATGGGAACAGCAGGAAGGATATAAAAGAGGTAGCAGATAGATGTTTATCCTACCCTCTGACAGCAGTGTACAGCCAGACTAAGAAGGCTCCACTATTTCTTTGCATTCTGGCCAAGGATTCACACCTCTCTGCATAGCAGAGGATGGCAGCAGCAAGGGTGTAGGCAGAAGAACTTGCCATTTCTCAAAAATCAGGGTTAGCCTTTGCATTAATTAAGGCATCAGGCTCCACTATCATCCTCCATCCTTATTACTATCCTTGGATTTTAGGCTATATTTAAAATCATGCCATTTCAGAATCCTTTATGAATAAATATGAATGTCAAGACCTGTGTGCATCTTTTATGCACACAAGACAGTAGAGTACATCACGTACTCACAGAATCTTATTAAATTTCTCTGAGACACATAATCCTGTGAACCTCATCTGTAAACACAGGCAGCAGTTGTACTTAATTTCTCTCCTCTATCCTCACAATCTCCCTTCAACCATCTCCTTCTCAGTAACTAACTGAGAACTGAGCAGGAACTAAGTACTCACATGAGTATGTGGATAGGGTACCTGAAGATATGTGTCAGGGAAAGGAGAAAATCTTGATCAGAGAGTAAGTATAGTGCATTGAATACTTGCCATTTATGTCAAGGTATCTGAGTATTAAAAATTAATGCAGAAAACTGAAAGCAGGAGAAGAGGCCTTATTTGGGTTGAGTGTTCTCTATTTTTAAGAATTTTTAAAAATAATTATTTTAGCAGTGACATAAAAATGAGATGGAGAAGTATTCAGTTTGATTATTCACCCTTCCCAGCTGACCTGTTAGCAGTCTATCACCCATGTGGAACATTTCTGCCCTTGGATGATTCCCAGTGGCAGGTACAGCATGGTTCAGAGTAAGCTCTGCAGCCCCACAGATGAACCAGACAAGACAGTCAGGCAGAGGAGCACTCAGAGTTGGAAAAGAAAATTAAGTTTTGCAATTGCTGTGGATCGTGCCTCGATCATCTACATTGGTGTTTATATTGTGTTGGGAGGACAGGTGCCATAAATGCAGCTCATGGAAAAAAGGCTACAGCAGCCCAGCTCAGAGACCCCAGCAGAGATGCACAGTCTGAGGGATCAGGTCCCAGGTCTTTGGTGGTGAGTGAGAAAACCACCAAAGTCAGAGCATCCTGCCCTGGTTAACAGATACTGTGTAAACAGAGCAAAAAAAAAATTAGCAGGCTAAGCTTGTTTTATTTCCAGCTCAAACCTGATACACAAGAGGGGTTTAGGCCAAGTTTGGCCAGGCATTCAAGACATATTTGAACTTAAAGACATGTATTGTCCTGTCACAACAAGGCACACTATCACTCTTGAGTTAAGGTGCTTGCTTCAGAATCCCAGAGAATAGGGAAAGCAACCTCAACCTACCTCTCCATGGGAGCCATGCTCGAGTTTGCCACATGAATGAGAGGGTTCATTGTAGTTATTTGCAGAACATGAACTTTGCTCTTTTGAGGGAAGTGATAATAACTGGAATTATAACAGCTCAGAAGCAGATCCTGATATTTTGCAGCTCAGGCTGATCACTCTAATTGTTATTGATTAATAATGAATATTGTGCCTTTGTATCCAAGAGAGACAGGAGAAAAAGACTCACATTTTTTTTCTGCAGGGCTGTACGATCTGCTGCCTTGCAATATGCAACTCTTCCAGTGCATGGTTACAGGGTAAGGAAAATCAAAATACATTATTTTTACTAGGTAGCAGTAATGACCTTTTATTTTTGATTATTTGTGCATTAACAGCATGGAATGGAGATGTGCTATGTAAGGAAGTTATTCTTTGCTAATTTGAAGCTTTTAAAATACACAGCACACTATCTATTATGTATCATGCATTACAATTACAACAACAGTTTAATTAATCACCAGCACCCTGTTTTGTATCAGTCTGCTGCTGAATTCTGGGTAATGGTGTTGTTTACCATTTAGCAAGTAGCAACATTTCACTCTGTTTCACTACATTAAACTGCTCAAATAAAGCAAACGGATATTGGAGAGAGTTGGCCATCTGCCTTTATTTTCTTTTACTTTTGTTAAGGAAAGGGAAAAAAAAATAAACCCCACCACAGCCTCTGAAAGGAGAAAGAGCACAGCCATGAAACTGATAGTGACAAAAAACACCCTTTTTTATCAGGTCAAAATCTCATCTAAATGCAGTTCTGATGAATGGTAAAAAGCTTGCTTTGTGGATTTGGAGTGGGTCTCAAGACCAGCAATGAAGTCTAATGATTATTTAATGGTGCCGCACTTGAAGCAGGATTATGTGAGACTCTCTTCCCCGTTAAGAGTTTGATGAATAGGTTTTGTGACAGCCATTTAGGAATAAACAAGAATTCATCAGTCTGCATAAGAAGAAGCCAGTTTATAGATTAAGTTTCTTGAGGTAATTCATGAGGTCAGTCCCATTTAGATGTAGACTATTAGGGCTCAGCTTTTGAGAGCGGCCATACAAGGGAGTTACTCCAAATGGACCTCTCTAATACAAAGCCCCCTTTCAGAGGGAAGCCTGAAATTTTTATGACCCTGCTGCTAGGAAGCACATCAACTTGTCACTGTGAAGATCTGCTGGGGCAAGACCTCATCACTCTATTAAAGAGCTCTGTGACCCTATTGATTTGAAGTATTTAAAGCAGGGGTGAAGTTCAAAGCAATTTCTTTTCTATACTATTACTCAGCCTCTCTGTGTCTTGGCTCTAAAACATCTGCTGTCAGTTCCTCTCTGGTGTCTGACTCTGGAATCTGTCACTGGAGAACAGAGTAGTTTTATTTAGAATAAATTGGATTCCTTTTCAGTTTTCAGCATTTCGTATTGTGATCAATGGTTTACACTCCTTCATGTGCCAGGGGACTTAACTGCCACTGTACCCTTTCATGTCTCCTCATGACTCAGCCAGGGCCTGCTCCTGAGGCTCTGTAATCAATTCTTTCCATTCTAACAGGTTAGCTGCCACCAGTATTCCTAACTGACTAATCATTAAAAGTAATAAATGTCTACATTTGGAAAAAAAAAAAAAAATTTTTAAAAAAAGTAAATTAAAAATAATTAAAAGGGGGACAAAAAGTTCCAGAATGCCATTTTGGAAATAAAACCTTCACAGGATCTTTTATGCTTATTTGCTTGGAGGGAAAAAGAAAAAAAAAGACACTGAGTAAACAACTCCATTATCTTTAAATGTCAGCAAGTAAATATTGTAGCCGTTTCTTGGAGGGGCTTCTTCAGAGCAGTGCAGGCTCCTCTACTTCTCTGCACAAGCTGGAGGCACGAGGGTGCCTTCTCAATGTTTAATAATACATCAGGCTGGGTGTATTTATTAAAGCTGTGGTTTCTGACACCAGGCTAGTTATTAAAGGCTGTGGACAGGACAAGATAAATACTCAGTTTTATGATGTCAGACATAAAAACTGAGATAAAGGAATGAACAATGGCATGGAAATGGTAATGAAATGGTTACAAAAATATTTAAGATAATGATGCATAGCAACAGAAAGAAATTAGGTAGGGAAGATAATTATGTACAGGATTACACAGAGCAAACCTATCTGTTATCTTCATCAAGGGAACTAAGTTCTGATGGGGTGAAAAATGCACTTTCTCTCAGGGGCTGCTTTGTCAAATAGCTATCATGTTCATAACCTACCTGTAACATTTAGACACATTTTATCACATATTCTAACAAATTGCCTAATATAACTAAGATAAAAGGGACGTATTCTACCAGACAGAAATGTAGCCATTGTTTTCAGCTGATTAGTGTTGATTTACATTGCCTATGAGCCTGACCCGTAATATATGTTTCCTCATTTTGCTAGTGCTCTCATTTTACACAAAACTTCTTTTAAAATTGAATGTGTTTCTGGGGGGAATGAATTATGTTTATTGCAAGATGGCAACTGCAAGATTTATTCCGCAGCATCTTTAAGAATCTGGAAGACTGCAGACAGATGTACCTATTGCTTGTCAATCAAAATACATGTCCTTTCCAGCATTGTATTTTCTTTAGTCAGCAAGGAAATCATGTTAGTGCTGTCTAAGGTCAACGGTAAATGCACCAGTAGGATCCCTGACTGAGAATTTTCAATAAAGGCAGAACCAAAGATGGGGAAGGAAGATAATCATTTGTATTCTGCTCCTCTAAGGGAAGGGGTGATAAACAAAATTCTAAACCATTCCTTCTATTTTTCCTTTTTTTTTTTTTTTAGAAAAAGGGAAGTGGCAGGAGTCACTGCAACAGAACACTATAACAAGCTGATATCATCTTGAGTCCATGATGCTGAATATGTTGGCATTTATGGCGCATTCTCCCAGGGCACATTTCAAAATGAAACTGAAACTTGATGGTCCAACTGTACTCTATTAAAAAAATTATAAAAAGCCCTTTTTTTTTTTTTTCCCAGCCTAAAGAACTAAGAGCTTCAAAACTGTTTCCTGCCATGTAAATCTACATGTTGGAGGTGAGTCCAAACACAACAAATCAAAGTGGTTTTTCTCATCTTTTATTTTAGATTATGAATGATACAGGAATTTATAGAGCATGCAAATTTATTACCATGTTAATGGCCCCCCCTGTTTATATCTGGCAACATATGTTATATCTAGAATCATTAGGAAGCAGCAGAATTTTTAGGGATGGAGGGGGAGGCAATTAAAGAATTAGGCCTAATTACCGTGAAAAATCTCTGGAAGAAACATACAGAAACCTTGTGCAGAAGAAACACAAAGAGAAGGCAGGGAAATATTCTTTAGCATGACCACAGCTGCAACTCTAATCCAGGCATTTGTAACCAAAAAGCAAACACTATCTGAACTCAATAGCTTTTCTCATATAATTAAATGAAAAGAAACAGAAAAATAATATGTGTCTGTGTAGAAATTTTCTTTCTCACTTCAGATCTTCCTAGGTATTTTGTTTTTAACAGCTGAGCATGTACTGAACCAAGTGCTCACTATACAGCAACCTAGCAGCTTGTTTAAAATCAGCTTTAGCTCCAGGATGGTGGCACAACCATTTGACAATCACTGGTAAAGGGACAAGAGAAGGAAAGTAGAAATGGCTGCAGGAGAGGTATTTCAACAAGGAATTTTCCAAAGGCATTCCCAAGGATTCCAGGCTGCATGACAGCAGTTTGATAGAAAATGTAGAAAATGTCTCATTTAAAATGTTTCTTGCAGACACATAAAACCAGACTGGTAGAGTGTTTACCTTTGGTAAACAAAGAAATCAATTACTTGAAATGTGTGATTCTGACAAGAGGAAAAAAAGTGTTTGGGGAAAAAAATAAATACATGTCCCACCCCTTTATGCTTCTGCTCTTCAGTGAGCCAGGTTCCAGCTGAACCTGCATCCAACATGTCCTCTCCTGAAAAGAAATTGAGGTATTAGTTGCTATGAGAAGTGCAGTAAGAGTGCAAGGATGAGGTAGCCAAAGGGCTGGATGTTCAAAGCATCACAGTGGAATTTCATAGTCAAAACCTCAGGAAATTCAATTTCTTGGGAAAAAACCCCCATCAACTTTTCATGGGGAAACATTATAACCAGCTCTACAATTTTCTGTTCCTATAACAAAATGGAGATGTGTTGCAGGAAGCAGAGTAGCATCAGGCTGTAGGACCAAGCACAAATACTGGGCTTTTAGCATCAGCTGCTGTGACCAGAAAGCAGGAAGATGCTTGCTGTAATGGAAAAAATGTGTGGGGGCAACAGGCCTAAGCTTTGCTAAAAGGATTCAGTAATTCAGTAACTCTTCAGCTTCAGAAATCACTGTCCGAATTTAACTTTTGTAAAGCTATGTATGACAGTGGGGGTCTACCAGGGAAGAATATTTCCAGGTGTGGTTAGGTCTGTGTGTCTCCACAGGAACATCCTGAGCCCACCATGATGGGCAGGTAGGTAACAGGTCTGTCAGCCTCACTTCAGCCTGCACATGTTAGAGTGAATTCATGGCCCAACTTCTTAAATCGCTTTATATCCTAAATATTGATCTCCTTTATCTGTGTGTTGCCATATCCATCTTTGTCTTTAATCGTTCTTCCTCTACAGGTGGGTTATCATTTTTGCAATGCATGTGTATTATAAGCTTTGCCACCAACAGAGATAATATCTCCCCATTCTAGGTTGTTCAGTGTGAGTCCTTCCCATGCTGAAGTATTATTAATCATGTTGTCATCACTTAAATAAATAATAATCAGCAACAATTATTTCTATTTTCACAAAGCCACTAAAATAATAAAAAGCAAATCTGATATTAATTATTAATAAATATGCAGGGGACAAGTGCTAGGATTTAATGTCTATTTTTCATCTGTATTACAGTGTCATCTAGAGGTTCTGGATAAGAAGAGGGTGTCTCTGTTTTAGGTACTGCAGAAATTCCAGTTTAAATGACCTAGCATGTCAAAGAAGAAGGTATGAAGGGGAGAGGAGGAGCTAGAACTAGAAATCAGACCCTCTAGAAATCAGAACTAGAAATCTGAACTCCTGTTCAGCTCCCATGGTCATGCAGAAACGTAGCCTGGCAAGAGAAGGACTCGTACAGACCTACCCTACCCTGTTGTTCCTCATATTCTTCCAAGTAGGAGCCCAGCAGGAGCACACAGGACACAAACCTCTGTCCCCAGCCCAGCTGGGCCACAAAGCAGCCGCACTGCTGACAGCCCTGGGGCGTCTCTCCCTCCTGCCACACTTACAGGGCAGCCTTGTCTCATCCATTTTGAAGATTTTTCCCTCTCTTGCTCATTTGCATCCCAGGAGCCAAGCTACACAGTGAAGAAGACAAACCTCCCTTGGCCCAGACCAAGGAATTTTCTATCAGGTTTCTGGCAGACGTGACATTTTTACAGTTGCCGCGTCTGTCTGTCTGTACCTGCCTCTGCTTGTGCTTTTCTCCCTTTCTTTGCTTTTTCTCTCCTTCTTTGCTAACAATTGCTAAACCTATTTGCCACATTCAGCTGCATTTGGCAGAAAGGCTGAGGTTTAAAAAATTATATTTCTATAAGACTTTTGAAGAAGAAACCTCACCCTAACTTTACTCAGGAGACAGGAGGCAGCTGAGACGTGCCTTCAGCTCAGGGTTTGCAAGACACACGTGATTTGCCTAGCCCAACATGTAAGGGGCAAACAAATGAGATGGATGAGAAGAATGGAGGACACTGGAGTGGTTTAGGTAGACTGGCAGAGGATTTAGGGGGTGCAAATGTCTAAGCAACCATCTCCTTTGGTCCTGCTACTCAGAGAGTGATTGTTCTATGGAGAACCAATATGATTTGTAGGTGTTCTGTCCAAATGCAGCTGGGTATCTTACAAGTGGCTGTTTTAAAAATATGCAAATGCAACTAAAGAGGAAATGCAGGCTCTGGACTTGTGAAAGAGCTCCTGCACTTCTCCATCTGCTGTAGAATCAGAAGATGATGCAGAACCAATGTCTTCAGACTGGTCCTTTAGCAGCAGGGGCACTGTATGACAACAGCAAGTGACTTTAGCCTTGGTGATGTCCAAACCGAGTGTGAGGTAGAGGGCAGAGGCCAGGTTCTGCTCTCTTAATCTGAGAGGAGAAGGTCGACAGCACAGCCAGCTCCCCTGACGTAAGGTGAGAGTTCTCCAAGGTGCTCCTGTGTAATCTAAGCCTGTTGGGCTCATCTAGCAATCTGTGCTATGATCACTGATGGATCCAGGAACATTTATTTCTCTTTGGTGATGGAGACACTTGAATGATACAGAAAATGCACAAACAGTTCCTTAGAAACTTTGCCTCCTTCTTCCTAAGGCATGGAAATGTCACTATTTGAGATTTTCCCCATCTGTGATTTCTGTGATGTGAAGGTACTGGTGCATCTGTAGAAGCAGAACAAGCTGCTGCAGCACTTGGTCTCCTGGCAGAAATGAGCCAACATGCCACAAGCATGTACTGAGTTGGACTCTGTGCTCTGTGATCCACAACAGGGTAATTGGCCAAAAAGGTCTGGATTGTCTGGCCTGGATTTTTGCCAAAAAGTCCCAGGCCAGACTGTACTGCCAGGATTCGCAGGTGGTTTGCACTTCAGGACTGCCTTTTCCAAATATAAGAGGAAGATGGCACAATACTTTCCCACTTTTGGACAGATGCAGGAATGTTTGCACCATACTCATTATCTTGCTGGAAAAGAGGCAGGAAATTCACTGGCATGGCAGTGCAGATTAAAATGTTATCACATTTACTGCACAGCATTTCCAGATGCAGTCAGAGGGCATTTCTGTGGGCAACAGACGGTGAAGTCAGAGCCAGTCTGAGGAGGAAAGTAGCAGAGACAAATCCTTGAGATAATTTGGAATAGCATTTGCAGACAAGACAAATGAATGCCCCACAGCTGGACAAGCTGTTATAAGTCCTAACAATGTCCCTCACTGTTTTTTCTCTTCACAGTATTCTTATAAGATGGGAAAACTGAAGGCAAAATAAAGATTTCTCTACTTTGTACAGTAATAGTAATAAAATATTATGTGATAAATTCTGTTCTCATAAGTACAATCCATACTGTGGATTATTTAGCAAAATCTTCACAAATGCAACCCTAATATAAACCTTAAAACTTTGCACTTGTTTGCATGATAGCATGTAGTACCTCACCTTTCCTGAAGTGTTATGCTTGGTACTGTTTGTTTGCACTGAGCATTATCACTACATATGGCTCCACTTCACATACGCGATAATAAATACTGAATAAATCACAGATAATATTCACAGACTTTTGTGGACAAACTTGTTATCTTAGGAAAATCAGAGAGTGACTAAGTTGCCTTTCATTTGATGGAATTTTGCTTGTCAAGCAAGAAGAGAGAAGCTGCCTTCTGAGCAATTGTTGCCACAGTCAGGCACCTTTTTAGCCTGAGAAAGCTGTGCTTAGCACTCAGTTACACAGCTTGAAATCTTCATTTTGAGGGAGAATAAATATGAGAGTTTCCAGTGATAACATGAATGTTAAAATTTATCGGTTTAAGCCCCATATCTACTTATTGATATTTGCAAATTCATTGGTCTACTTCTTCAGCTCTTCTACCTTTGTAGCTCCATCCCAATTCACTTGACTGTGCCTAAAGCCACCCCAACAATTCACTGCAGCTATACATTGCTGCACACCCTCCTTCTACATTGTACTGCATCAGTTCTTAATGGGGGAAATGTCACAAGTAATAGCCCCCCTCTACTTTCTTCCTCTCTTTTCCTTTGACAGTATATGGAGGTTCTTATTTTACCTACAGTTCTCCTTCAAACCTTCTACTTAATGCAATAACAGCATCTCCTGACCTGCTCTCCATTACATATGCTGTCCATCATATCCTTCATTTTCTTATGAGAACTTAAACATTCCATCTGGTGCCTCTTTGGTCTCTTCCATCTTGCATGTTTATGGGATAATATTTTTTTTCTGTCTTTTGCTAAAACCACCCACATTTTCGTCCTTCACCCTACTCCATTTATTCATCTCTAAACTTATTTGATGCACTGTGTGCTACTGCTCTTCAGAGAGCCTCTCCTCCACTGTCAAAGTAATTTCTCTTCACTGGCTTATACCATCTGGTCTTGGTGAACTGCTCACAGTGAAAATCTTCAACAACATTTTCCAAACAACTCTCACCCTCTTTGTCCCACCTTTGTGAATGAAAACTTTTCCAGAATAATATGTCCTCACAGAAATTTCCTGAAACCATGCGTTGTTCTTTAGTACAGTGGCACCTGAGCTGGCAAAGGCCTGCTAGCAGAGATAGTGAAGATTTATACCTGGTGGCCTTAAAGATATTGAAATATTTTCTTTCTTAACATCCTCATCTCTGTTCATACAACATACTCTTTAGAAACTCTGTGTTATCTTCTTTCCAGGTTTCAAAGCAGCAGAGGCAAGTGATGAGTCACACTCAGGCCACCTTTCCTTCTCTTTTTCATCTAAACTCACTTCTCTTTCTTTGCCTTTCTATTCAGAGCTCCAACCATCTGTGCAAATTATAGGTCTGACTGTTTCTGTGATGCATTCTTGAGAAGAGTCATAATCAAAGAAGGTAAAACATAGGTTATCATTTCCCCTGTCCCAAGTCCTCCTCACAGCCTTCTGTCTATCCCATGCATAATCCAGTGTTTGGCTCAGCTTTCTTCCAGACACCAACATCTGGGCTATATCTAAAGGCTACAGAGTCTCCCTGTAGAACATCATTCAGACAGAGCTCTAGCAATCCTAACAAATAATTTTCACTGCACTTCAGAAATATAGCGCTATATTAATACTATACAAAGTCAAAATGCTTCTGCAAGGTTGTATTTTCACCCCACTGTTCCAAAATATCATCTCACTCTCTGCATCTCCCCTTCTGATCTCAAGTAATGCCAGTCTGCACTGTACACTCACCAGAGTTTCAAACAGGATCCTCCAAAACTTTTATGATGTCAGAGATGGTGAGATTTTGGGATGCAGAGGAAGGTGAGGGCTACCTCTCTGATACATACTAGATATGCACATTGTACTCCTTTCAAATCTTGCCCTGAAATGCTTCTACCAAATAAATCCTTACTTAGAAGGTCCAGGGTCTAAATTCACAAGTTAAAGACCTTCATTACTGTTTTAGGGACTGAAATGGAAAATATGGATCCTTAAAAATTATTTATTAATCCTAGAAGATCTGGATTGCCCAGAACTTTGCGTTTGCTCCATAAATCTATTCCACAGGTGTCTGGGAAAAGTCAGGAAATATACAAACAATGTATTATTACAGCAGAGCTGAGTAGAGTGGGTGTGCTTTATACCAGAGTCCATTGGGGTACTCAGACCTGCAAAGCCTGAACTGCTATGACCGTCAAAAAGATAAACCAAAAGAAGAGCTTTGGGAAGGTTATTTTCTTTGAACCAAAAAGCACAGTCAATAAACTTAGGATACAGAAGACCCAGAATCAAAGTTTTTGCATGAGATAATCTAGGTCAACTAACTTTTCTTCTGTAAGAGTTTAAACTTTGTTCATCTAGGACCAAATGAGTATTTGGTAGGTCATGCAGGTGGAACAGTTTTAACAGCAAAATCTAAGGAAGTACTTCTCTGGGTTACCATAGGGCTCAACAATTTGGGAAGTATCTGATGATCTAAGTCTGGCAAAGGCATACAAATATAGATGCCTAACAATTCAGGTGAGCCTGGAAGTAGATGGTGACTTCCAAAGTAAGTTTTTCACTACATCAGCAAATATGAATTTAAGCTGTGGAGCCATATATTTCACTTTTATAGTGGTTTTAATAAAGAATTAATTTAAATTGGAGTTCAGAACAGAAAGGTCAACGGGAGTATATGCACAGGTACAGCATAGAGAAATATTTAATCCCACATTACTCTTGTAAGGCTAATAATAACACAAAGAGCTGAGGTAAAAACCTCCCTAATGAGTCAAGCAATGAACCTAGATGTACTGTGATTGGTATTGGCCTTTTTGCTGATCTGTCTGAGCTTCTCATTCCCAAAGAACCTGCTGCTCTCACAGGTGGTGTTTGCAGCAAAAAGGGCTTTCTGGTGGACCCACAGCTGGTCATATAATTTCACTGTAATAGATTCAATTCATTGTGTCCTATTTCTGTTTCTATATTGTCTATAAATGATCTATGAGGCTCTTGAACGTTCTTGCTATGTGTAGAGGTTTGTGAGATAGTAATTTTAAATTAATGCTTGGCTTGGGGCTGATTTCCCTGTACCCAAGAGCAAGATTTTAATTCTTTTGTATCTGGTCTGTTCTAGTTCAGGAGAAAGAAGTGGGAAGGGTTTCTGTTGCCTGACTGGATGAGTTTAACCTTTGAATAGGATTTTCCTGGCCTACTTTACTCAAACTCTTGCCATGGATGAATTAGAAGTTCATGTGCAAGATATACTTTGAGACTTTACTCAAACATTTTTAGGCAAGAGTTTCTTCCACTAAAATCATAGTTTAGAGTATCTGCAGAAAAATAAATACAGAAGAATTTCAGTGAGGAGATTTTCTAAAATGTTTTTAAAAAGAATGCATTTATTACTCTACCCCCCTAAAAGATGGTTTAATCAGGTTCCTGATATTGTAACCAGTGTTACACTGCTACAGCCGAAGCAGAAAAAGTGATGGCAGAGATGGACACAGAAAGAGGCACTGGTGACAGCAACAGACAAGCTTTAATGTTTAACACAGACATTTTTAAGTGGCTTTTTACGTAGTGAAAACGTGCATCTTATAGAGACAGTGTTTTTACATGAACATTTGCAATGTTTGTACAACATCCACTTCTGTAAGGGTCCTAATAATATCAGAGATCTAAATATTGGACTTTCATATTTGTGTATCGTACCTATTGCTAACACTATATTTAACCAGTTATAAGATGCATTTTTACACTTATTTAATTAGGATTATTTAAATTTCTCTCTCTGCATGGTGATTCTCTTCTGAGCATCTTTGTTTCTACTGTTACACTTCAATCCATATTGTGCATGTCCTTTTGAAGCACATTGCCTTCAGGTACTGCATTTTCTTTGCATTGCAGCACTGTCTTGAATGATGTGAGTTGGCTTATTTATGCATTAAACCAAGCTGTAAGATGAGCTCTAGAAAAGCATTTAATGCCACTAATAGGCTTTCAGTCCACACAACCAGACTAATCTAGGGCAAAACACCTGAAAGATATATACAATGGACACAGGCTGAGTGTGATCAATTTCCCTCCACAAGACCTCCCCCTCTGAGCCACACTTGTGAGTGAGAAGAGCCCAAGAGTCAGAAGCTTCACGGAGGCAGAAACACGTGAGTAAAGAGATGAAATGAGATGAAACACACAGGTGATGTTGCACTCGGACTTATTTTCCTCAAAAATGCTGTGTACTGTTTAAATTATTAGATATCTAATAGCCTTGAATATTGAGGTCCCATGATGTGCTTAGGACCACTAGTGCAGGATAGCTGTGGAAGAACACAGATGTGCCCAAACCACTCCCCGCTAAGGATGTGCAGGTTAATTCCTCTTAGGCATGCTGTGGAAAATAAACTCAGCCATTTGAAGGGTTTGGTCAATCCTTACAAAATACTTTACAGGTATGTGTTAATATTTCTCACTAGTTGTTTTGTATGCTCAGCTCTCTGTCCTGGGAAGACTGAGTTTATTAGACATCCATTATAATTGACACATTGTTGAAGTAGGGGTGAATAGATGCATTAGACAGATGATCTTAATTGGCTTTCATCCAAAAGAATTAAAATAAAAAGACAGCTGAATTTCATTCACATTTTCAATTAGTAAAACTTCCTTTCATTATTATAATGCCTACTGAAACAGCAGCCACATCAGGGTGACAAATCCCGTTATCATGCTTTCTGCAATTGTCTTCCAAAAAGGCGTCTATTGAAAGCATTGTCTGAGCGTGTGTATAATGCTGACAATCAAGCTCCACTCAGAAAGCTGGGGGAGGGTGTCTGGCTGTGATCTATACAGAAATGCATTTCTTTCCCGTGCTGCTGGTTCCTCAGTGCTGTGTGCTTGTGCTGGGGCAATGTGCTCTGCCAGGCAATGCGTACTGACAAGATCAATCACTGAGCATTAGTGGAATTCTCATGCTTTCCACCTATTTTTCTTCCCTTTCTTTATTGAGCATGATCCTCTGCAGGTGTTATTTGTTTGTCAGG
The DNA here is from genome assembly GCF_028018845.1 of Melospiza georgiana. Classification (NCBI taxonomy): domain Eukaryota; kingdom Metazoa; phylum Chordata; class Aves; order Passeriformes; family Passerellidae; genus Melospiza; species Melospiza georgiana. The sequence goes on along the minus strand of NC_080430.1, from coordinate 134,214,581 downwards.
CTGTTACATAGCAAATGTGGAAATAATTTTTTTTTAGGGAGTAGATAACAGCTGAACTCATATTGCAGACAATGGTTTCACACTGAAGTAATAATCGAAGAGAATGTGAAAATAATTCTTTAGGCATTAGAGGGAGAAATGAATGGCTTCTTGGAGCAGGGGAGCAAACAAAGGGGCATTAGGAGGCTGATTTTTTAAATCCTTTTTGAGTGGCTAACCAACCTAATGCACTTGTAATAGCATTCCAGATTCTTAGCTTAGCCAACTCACCTAACTTAACCAGACAAAATTATATTGTTTATTTGTTCCATATGTGGCACTGAAGAGAAACATGTGGATAAGCAAAAAAATCAGTTCATTTGGGGCTGATCTTACCCAGTTTTCTTTTGCTGAGTTATATGCCAAGACCCATATGTATTGCCTTAGGGTTGTTTTGCTTTTATTTATTTAATTATTTACTTATTGAACAGTCGCAACTTACATAATTTCCTACATCATTTAACTTTTGATGTCCATGTTCTCTTATATCATCCCACCTGAAAATACATATATGAATCACAACTGTCATATTAGGGGTTGATGTTCAGTTTTCCACATACAGAAGCTGCAATCCATTAATTTTGAACATCCTAACAAGATATAGCTGGTCAATGCCAGAAATCCAGTTAACAGACTGAAAACTTGGCACTCTGATGCCACAAAATTCCTGCAAATCACAACCCCTTCACAGACGAGGGGAATTTTCAAATTAATGTAATTGATACTTTTTATTTATTAAGATTTTTTTGTTCTTTGTCTCACATGCCTGTCAAAGTCCAGCACAACTGGGCCCTGCCAGGCTGGAAGAGTTCCTCACTCCTGGCCCGACCAGTTTAATTTTCCACGTTTTTGTTTGGCTGGCCATCTCTGAAGGATTAATTAAGTATTAATTTTATGTCTGTCGGCATTTGTATTAAGTAAAACCAGGACAATTTTGCTCATGGTCAGGTTTCTGGTAAGGAAGAAAATGTTTTTTATTTTTTAATGTTGTAGTAGGGCTCCTGAAGTTTCTGTAAAGCATTCTTTCTAAAGTGTGAAATGTGAAAAAAAAGAACAAAAGAATAAAACAAAACCTAAAACTAAAGCCACTAAGGAGTAATGATGAAAAGAGAAGAACGCAAATCATTTCTCATCCTTCCTACTAGAGATGCATTTTATAGCTAATGCATTTAATGAGTCAACATTGACTTATATTGCCTGAAAGCTCACTGAATTATTGAGTATCTGTGGTATGGATTATATGGAAAAAATAGTTTGAAATGGCTTTTTCCTCTGTGAAAATTTAATTTTATTTATATTCAGCTGCAGTTATTTTCCGAGGTTGTTATTAGATGAGTTCATCTTTCCTGTATATTTTAAAGAGCTAATGCAATTTAGTAAAAAATAGACTTTTTGCAGAAGGCTTAGAAGCTCTGTGGTTTGAAAAACACCTGAGGAAAGCTTAACTGAAAGAAGGACAAAAGAATAAATCAACAACAACAACATTTCTTTGAGACATGTGTCTACTAATTTAGCCCGAATAAAGCGTCTGTCATATACTGGGCTTTTTTTCAGATGGATAAATATTGACTTGGTTTGATTTTTTTCTGTGTCCTCTAAATAAATAATAACAATCTGAATATTTAATTTTTTCCCTTGGGTAATAGGAGGGCATGCTGCTGGTGAAGAGAGATGAAGAGAGAACTGCTCCAGGCGCAGGTATAGTGCAATCCTTCACCGTGGACCTGTTTATTATATCTTCAACTTCCAGTCTTGGGTGGTGGATTGATTTGGCAGAGATTAGATGGGAGGTAGAAAGGAAAGCTGTCTTGTTAACCATTTCCCATATGATGATTTAACATTGACTTGGCACTATTCTTAACTGCCCTGCAAGCAGACAGTTTTCCAAAAGAAATGGTATCTGCAGCTCATATACAGAGCTTTTCGATAGCTCTGCCGTGCAGACATTTCTCTGAAAACCTGGCCATGGATGACACACCAGCGGGAGCCATATTAACAATATCATGCTTGTCAAACAGAGCTTTGAGAAATATTATTTATAGGGCTGTCTGGTAAACAAACCCTTTTGTGAAAAATTTTCAAGTTTCAGAATGTGATTTTGGTCGCATCAGAATGAAAATGTGAGCTGTCAAACTTTTTGGGTTTTTGAGGAGGTAATAAATATCTTGGAGACGGGTCAGGATTGCCAGGATGCATGGATATGCCAGAACTCAGTCTGTATTTCTTCTGAGTCTGCAAAAACACTCTTGATTCAGCAAAAAAGAAACATTTTCCCATGAAAAAACATGTAATCAATGGTTTTCCTACCATCCTCTGTGATTAGCCATATAACTGTTTATCTATCCAGTAAGCACTGTACCATGGGCTATGGTTCTCCATGGTTCCTGCCTGACTAGTTAAACCTTTCATCTTTGTTACTGCTAATCCATCTGGTGCTTCTTAAGCGAACAAGAGCTATTAAACAATATGATTTGCCACCACAGAGAAATACATCACCTTTCTTTAACTGTGCTATCTTTCAGGGCTGTGTGTCCCGAGCTGCATATGCCTTATGGTGGGCAAAGCAGAAGATTCTGGCTCTTGCGTGCAACCCTCAGAAATTATAACACATATGTTAATATGACTCTCTACAGAAGGACTTGGTTTCACTGGACCACAGCTTAAACTAATGAACTTTGGAGCAGAAAATCTCTATGCATCTGATTACTTGGTCTCCATCTTTCAAACCACGTTCTTATCCACTGCTATCAGTTTTGGAAAAGAAATACTCTTTTATTTAGTTTTCATATTCTTAAGTCAGAAGTTGCTCCTGTTCATCAAAGTAGTCCAGTGCACTACTATTTTCAGAATAAAGGCCTTATGTTGTAAATTCTTCTCTAAAACATCTTTCCGTTTGGGCAGTGATTACATATTGTAGAGATAATTCCCATTCTGAGAGTATGACACAATGAAGCCTGAATTCCTCTGGTTATTACCACAGCTCAAATAACCAGCCAGCAGCAGTGAAGACCCAGAGTTGCTGCTGGCATAATGGCAAATTCATGTGCATAAGAAGTGATGACAGGAAGGGCAGAGTCACAGCATAAGGGAAATATTAAAAAACCCAAACTTTCATTAGCAGGAATTAATTTGCACGGTCTTGCCAAGCCTACTGCACATGCTTAGGAGTTGTGTAAATAAATATCACTGTCCTTCTGCTGTAGCTGTGAAGATTGGTATAATTTAGGGATGAGCCTGTGGCTATGGGAAGCACTGGGAAGAGATCCCATGCGCTCTGCTCTCCAGCCTGTGCTCTGAGCACCACAGCATGCTGCCTCCCAATAAAGCACGAGATGAGGCTGTCAGACAGCCTGGCATGGCAGGGTATGAAGGGGGATATCCTAGCTCAGGGCACAGTGACCAGCCAGCACATATGACAGGACAAATCTACAGAAATGGAGAAAAATGTCTACCAGGCAGGTGGCTGTGCCTTATGTGCCACACTCAGCACCACAGAACCATAGGATGGTTTGGGTTGGTAGGCAGATTTTAGAGGTTGTGTCGATTCAACCCCCCCTGCCATGAGCAGGGACACGCTTTCAGTAGGCCAGGTTGCTCAAAGCCCCATCCAAGCTGGTGTTGCACACTTTTAAATATCTTCTTTGCAGAAGGGTTAAAACTTAATCCTTCAACAAAATGCTCTCTTCATAGGTAGTAGAAGGAGCTTGTGCATAAGCCTCTGAGGAGAACACACACTGCACTTTATTTCCACAAAGCCCCCATGAAGGTGTAGACAAATACTGAGTCCGAGATGCTTTGCATCTTTTGGAGAGGTGGTCAGACTAAAGGCTCAAGTAAGGCCACCATGAGGTGCTATCTGTGCAGACACCCCTCAAGGTCTAATGGGACCTTTGGTCTGAAAACCTCAATGTGGTAAAGCACGTAAAATGTTTCACAGATAAAGGTCTAGACTAGAAATAGAAGCCTCCCTCCAGAGGAATACTGTATTTCTGGGACAATGCTCACCGGTTTAGCTGGTTTTCTTTTCTTTAGGTTGTGACTGCTCATAATAATGTCTCACCTCACTCTCCCTGTGGCTGAACTTTAAATGGAGAGTGGCATTATATACCTGACACAAGAAACATGCTCCTATACCAAAACCACTTGATGAAGGAGGCTCTGAGTTTTTCTGAGGTCTCTTAAAACTGCAATGTGAACAAAATCTGACTTATAATTTTACACTATATTTGTACAATGTTGTTGGTTTAGGAGAAATACAGTTAAAATACTTTCATATAAATAATCCTCATTTAAGAGTTTATATATATCTATATTTTTTAATTGAAACACTGCTTCACACACAAGTAGAGCAGTCTCCTTGAATATGATGTTACCTCCTTGGAACTCACTTTTGGCTGCCAAAGTTGTGTTGCTTGCTTTTCTCCTTTCCATGAACCAGCATAAAAGTCTTGGTGGAACAATAAACTTTGCTGTTCTGAGACAGCCCTTGATGCACCCAAAGAGCATCAGCTGGGGAGCAGCCTCACACTGACCCACCATGCTGAAGCACCAATTTGAGAGAGAGAAATAAAAAATACAAATCCATCCAGATCATTGAAAGTGTTAGAATGTCTCTTGCTTTTAAGACTATCCTAGATTGTAATTTAAGGCAGGCAATTATTTCTAAATTCTGTGGAAATATATATTTGACTTTCTAAAATCTTCAAGTGTCTAATTATTTTTTTAAATTATTTTTTCAGCTCATCTCAAATTGTCACTACACATAATTTCTTTCAAAAATAATACACCAAAGTAATTGCAGGGCTTTAGAAACACACAAAGGGATGGTCTTCGATACCGCAGAAATTATGAACATTAATTCAGTGCAAACCACACTGCCCAAAAACTCATTGTGTCTGGGACAGATAAAAATCCACATTTTAAGCATAAATGACAACAAGCAGCCCCTTTTGCAGCCATACAATAAGGGACTTACAATATTACCAATAAAAATAGTAGTTGTTATTAACAGACACTGTGGTCCAACAGCTGGCAAGACTCTTTTAGGCCTTGCTACATTCCTGAGATGGCTGCAGTGGTGCCAGTTCATGAAGACAGCAGGAATGACAAACTATTAGTCAGAAGGAGATCCAGTTGATTCTATATATTAATCAAAGTATTAAATGCTGGAGTCATACTGAGCAAAGATAGGTTTCATTGCTGCTTTTGCCTTGGTCGTGGTGTCATCAGGATTAATTTAGGCTAATGTTAAACCTCCTGCATTTCCCCCAGGTTCCTTATAGACAGTTAGATAGATACAGTTGATAATTTCCTAAAGCATATTTCGTTGTGATATTCTTTTCTAAAGAGCACGATGATGCTCTTTTATTAGCATAACCAATCAAACTGTGTCCATGGTCTAAAAGCAATTTATACAAATTATGATCACTTGAGAATTTTATTCTGAAATTAAGGTTTTAAGAGTTTTGATTAAGTCACTAATTTCAAGATTTATGCTTTAAATACTTGAGCAGTGCGCATTAGCACTTTGTCATCCATGGTATACAGAGCATGTGACACTCATGATTTCTCAAAACTGAAATTAATCCACAGTTTAATCTAAGACCAAGCAGGAGCAATGGTGTTGGAAATTACCTGAGGTCCCACAACATTCAAAGATGATTCATAGTCTAGGATCCCATGAAGGTGCTATGAAACTTTGCAGTCATCAACTTCAGCCCTATACAAGAAGTAACTACGTACACCAGAAACTTACTCTGATCAGACAAACATTAACTTTACTGTACACAGAACAGTGCACTACATCTAAAAAATATCACATCCTTCTGTTCCATACTCTCCCTTGACCAGGACCAGTCACCAAAAGTTGGTGGAAGCTGTTTGGTATCGCTCAGTGCCTGCTGTTTTTCCCTTGTCAGAGGTAGGTGTCCTTTTGGCCTCAGTTTCCCAAGTTCAGGGAATGTGATGTGAAATGCTGAGGTATATCACAGCCTGACTGAGGTTTATTATTTGCAATTATCTCAATGGCTGTGAGCATTCCTCACATGGATACTGATCTGTAGCACAGGGAAAGGAAAGGTCTATTAGGATATATCATTATTGCTCCAGCTACAGCATGCAGTCCTCCTGACTAGAGAACTATAAACCTCTCAAACACTACAGATGATCTAGGGGTGCTTTTTCTGATATGAGGGTACCATGGATGCCAAATTAACACCAGCCACATAACATTCATGACTGACATGCTCTTAAAGGTAAGTCTTGTGACCAACAGATCAGACAGAATTGTGATGCCCTCTACTTTTCTGCTACAGGTTTCCCAGGTGTGCACCTCAAGGTTTGTGTTTTGCCTGTCCCAGAGCACATCCTCATTTGCCACAAGGATGGAAAAGGGCCAGGGGTAAAGCTTAACCTCTGCCTCTACAATCTGTAGTTTCAAGAGATACATTTGAAATAACACAAACTCCTCCAAAAGCACCCAAGAAGTGAGGAAATACAAGCTGTAAAGCAGTAGTCATAAAAGGCAGCATATGTGGTTTAACTGAATTTGTCTGGAGTCCAATTAAGCAATAAGACACGATGGGGTGTGTCCTATCACTGGGCCATCAATGCAAGTCCCTGGGGCACTGTGAGGCACAGAGCCAAAGTGCAGAGTGCATTAACAGCCCGGTAATACTTTGTCATGTCCCATGGTTCCCAGAGGATAATGCTTGTCTCTTGAAATGAAAGAACAAGAAGAGGTCCTTCAAAACTTTGGGAACCAAGATCAAATTTTCAGATGAGAGTTTAAGAATGGAAGACATAGGTTTGGAGATGTGGGATTGAAGACTGTTGGCTGCCTGCAGCTTCTTGTTACACTTCAGACATCTCTCTGATGGCCATGTAGGGATCATTTTCCTAACTTCTGACTGAATTCAACTCGCTTTGGGGATTTTAAGTGGAAAATCAAAGACAATGTATAATGCTGAAAAGCTTACCACAATGAAAAGAATAGGTAGAAATATGTGAAACACCGTTTAAAAAATAAAATCTCTTAATTCACCACATCCAGATAATATGTGTTTTCAATTGTTTGTCCAAGAAAATAAAGGTATTTGCTGTCATTTTTTTGTATGCAACACTGTAAAGATTCCTGAGGACTCCTGGAAACCTCATCTTAGAGCAATAGTGAAATAATCTGGTTAGAGTGACATCAAAACTCAGGCAAACTAATGGACCAGCAAATGAGGGGTTCAATCAATACAGATATAAATGATGATAATAAATAATCATGCCAATCAATATGGTTTCATGAAAAATACATCTTGTCAAATTCATTTAATCATATTTTTAATGAAATTACTATATACATTGGTAAAAATCTCTGCAATGACTTAATATTTAGACTGAATCACTTCACCTTAGTATCTCAAGAATATCCTAATTAAAAATAATCATCGTACAATATCAATATTTCAAATTGATTCAAAATTCACCATATGAGAGCATTCAGAAAAATGCCATAAATGGCCTTTTTGATCCAATCCAGAGGGTCTGCAGTGGCATCCTAAAGATGGTGAGTGTGATGATGTGATTCAGTATTTTTATAAGTAAGCTGGGGGAAATAATTGAAATTTTTAGACAGGTAAATAAATACTGCTGAGGAGAATTAATAAACAAACTACAGAATAAAACTACATAGAGCCCTTAGTTAAAGTGAAATAAATTGAATATCATGTACTCTCATAAAGATGGAGAAACTGAAACTCCTAGAGAATGCCTCAAATGCCTGCACTCAATCTCCCAGGTATGCACAGAAATGTCTAAGTGCCAAGTGGAGGGAAAAAATAGAGAAATATCTAAGGCCCCAAGGCAGTCTAATTTATTTGCTTTTACCTAGAGCCTAGATAAACTTGAACTTCCTTCCTGGCTGCCCACTAAAGGTAGTTCCCTAAATTGTGCAAGCATATCCAATGATACCTGCAAAAAGCGGGTACTTGCAGTTCCTGATACTCTATGTGCACATTTCTAAAGAAAAACACCTAGTTTTCACATACTGCCTTTCTATTTTACTTTCACAGCTGTTGTGGACTGGTTTTGAACCATAGTGTTAACTTCAGGTCTTCGTTTTTCTTCCAGTGCTGGCAAAGCAGGTATAGCAGGTAATTTTGTGCTGAGGGCAAAAGGCTAAAATGCAACAAAAGCGAGGTCACTTCTTCCATTGCAAAGCCTTGACACTCTTCTTTATTCTGTGAAAATCAGGAGTGGATGCCTTACATGATAAATCATCAAGTGACAGGTTTTGAGTGATGTCCTACACCCATGTTGTAACATTGGTCTGGCTGGCCTGTCAAAGTCACATCTAAGTCTGAAGAGGTGGCAGGATTTGGAGTGACAAACTCAACAATTAAATACTGAATCCTCATTATTTCCAGTCTTATGGAAAAAATATAGATGTCTGTTGAATTCAATCTCCAGTATCTTCCTCCCCTAATCTAATCAATGTCAACACATTTTTGACTACAGGTTGTGTCCATGCATCACCTATTACAGCCTGCAGGCACAGAGGGGCCTGCCAGAGCCCAGTATTCTGCAGCACTAGGACCAGATGAAATGTGCTTAGTGGCTCTCCTGCTTTCTGCAATCTGGTGCCAGCTGATTTTACTTTGTGCCAGCTGATTTTACTTTGTGCAGGACATATGATTCCTCAAAGGCCCTTTGATTTGGTATTGCCTTTGGTTTAAGAGCAGTGCAACAGGTAGGTTCTGATTTCAAGCATAGAAGGGTTTATCTTAGATTACTGACATCTAGCTGTAAGGAAATCAATAAAATGAAATAATTCTTACAGTCATACTTAGAGAAACATTCTCACAAAATATATCTTTCTTTAGTTTTGGCTGTTAAAAGCATCTAATCAGCAGCTCCCTTCCCCATTCCCAAAAAGCCTTGGTTACTCTGGATTGCCATCTTCTAAGGTCCAATTACTGTCTCCCATTTTCCCTGCAAGGTTTCACTCTCTACAAATGAAATCTGGAGAGTAGATTATGACTGAGAAGCAAACATCATTAAGGAGAGAGAAATATTAAAAATCACCCTATACAAATTAGAAATGCTGACATAAATTACTGAAACAATTTTTGGCATGGAAAATGAAAGATAATATGTATATGGGAAATGGAAATTACTTTCACCGGTAAAGCAGAGGGACTGTGAAAAAAGAAGGAAACCGGAGTATAACAGAGCAGAGGTCTTTCCCAGCAATGTCTACCCAGCCATAATGTGTGTGCACAGTGCTGGACACAAATGCACCAGCTTTCCACCAGCACTGGTTCAGGTCTCTGCTTCTGGCTATGGTTTTCACACCTGGAAAAATCCAAAGACTGTCTTCAAAGACCTCAACATTATTTTGGCAATTTGTCGCTGAAATAGGGGTTTGCCTTTTCTAGTTTCTCAAGGAATAAAACAGATGAAAGAACAGAAGAGAAATATCAATAGTTTATCACGTACTTACAGTATTAAATAGGTGCACTAATCTGTATACAAATAGACACGTGTGCACATAACAACATAGGCAACCTTGCTATGAGAATAAGTGCCCAACCCTGTTAGCATACACCCACAGCCACATGTGCATATGAACATGCACGCATTGTATAACTTTGGTTATGTAGTTGAAATCACTACATGAAAATGTTCAATTCAGAACTGTTTCCATGGGAATATCGGGGCTTGCACATCATTGTGAAGAAACATCTGTCCTGATTTGGGATTTCACCAATGTACCTTAGCTTTACTTGCTTAATGTTGGTTGAGATTTTACAGTCAAAAGCCCTCAGGCAAATTAAACTAGCCATGTACACCCTCAGGGAAATGAGACTTTACTTACATGCCCGATACCAATTGATGCCAACTAGAAGAACTTTATGATATTAATGAATGGCTATAATTAGAGAATTGTTAATTAAAGTGAGTCAACCAATCTATTGGAAATCTCATACTATTTTTTGAACCTGACTTTCAATGTAATTGTATTTCAAGACAACTGAGATTCACTTAGCAATTACTTAGTGCATTTTGCAAGAACTGAGCAGAGTTCTAGCCATCCTGTTCATTGATTTTGACAGTAGAATAGCAATTCAAATCCCAAGCAGAGTTGAGAAATTTCTCTCTTAAAAACTCAGCTAAGCTTTTCACTTAAGTCCATATCCTAAAATCTGCACATGATAAAGCATTTCCAGGATAAGGAGTATTTGTATTGCACGCATTTTCCTTCAGTTCCAGTTTTGAAGGGTTTTCCAAATGCAGATACTGTTTTAAATATCTCCTTAGGAAATAAGATATCCATTATCTTATAACACAATCCCATTAAGGACAAGTAAGTGCTATGAACGCGTGAGCTGCTTGCATAAATTGCTGAGATGCGCTGCCAGCTCTATTCCATGCTCACAGCATCAAAGACCAGTGATAAGGGCCCTGAGCAGCACTGCCAGTTCTTACTGTGAGCTCTGCACTTTTATGCTGTACCAAGAGCTCCCACTTGCTGGAATCAGGTGATTTTTTTAATGTTAAAAGCTCTGATTCTAACTAAAAGATTATTTCTAGCTCTTACAGTGGTAAAAAGCTGAAAAGAGCTCCCAAGAGCAGCTTCAAAGTCATCAAAAAACTGAAATAAAATAGGGAAGCCCCATTCAAATTAGGTCTGATATACCAAGGATAGCACTGGCTAGTGCAGTTTGCTTGCCTTTATTAGCCACAGGTTAATAAAAGTTAGACTTCACTGCAGCTTAGCAAAGGGTAGATCATCAGCCTGAGTACAAAGATAAGTAAATTATCAGCCCTACTGGTTTATTTCTCTTAAGTGAAAATGCTTTAGGTTGTTTTGGTTTTTTTGTTAGGCAAAGGACTCTTGCCTGGTATTTTCTGGTTTTTTAAATATCATCTTAAAACGTAGAACTACATCTGGCATCAAGTTAATACACACATCATAGGCAGGTGCCAGCCAACCTTATCACTCTGCAGCTAAATGTGGTCTTTTTTGGGATTTTTCTGTACTGTTTGGTTCACTGGACACATCTGAGATACTCTAACACCAGCAGAAAAAATTAATCACAGCTCTTCCAGGCCTGCTCAGGTGAACTCAGAGAACTTTACCTGGACTCAGGGAAAGGTCTGCAGTCTCTCAAGCTGAGGTCAGGTACAAAGAGGGGCTTGGCAAAAGAACAGAAGGTGCATGTAAGTTTGGAAGTGTAATTTTGAGCTGCACTTTAGGGTTTCAGAATAAAGTATGAAGAGGAATCTCCTCTGCCTATCTCTAATGATAATCAAGATAATGAATTCTGCAATAGCTGCAATTTTAAGACTTAGTTAAGCAATTCTCGAGTAACCTACATGAATTTAACACACAAAAATAATTAAACATGCTTTGGAACAGATGCTGCACAAACAACGGCAATCAAATGATTCACACTTAGCAGACCTTACCTAGCAGTTAGTTTACAGCATCTCTGGGTCTGAAAGAGAGAGGCAGACATAATGTACATCATTTCAAGCACAGCACACCTGACTCACACCATTTAGGAAAAATCAATAATTTTATTCCATTTTCATTTTGTTTGAGCCTTTCATTCATTATAGGTTTTACTTCTATATATGTATGTATCAAAACACATTCTCTAAATTATTATTTTGTATTGCATCTCAGCAGCACACTGGTAAAAAAAATCCAAATCCAAATTCAAAGTCAGGTTTTAACATGGCTTAGGTGCACTTGCATGTGGAAAAGACATAACCATGTGCCCATCAAAAGCTCTCATGATTATTCATTCAGACTCATCAACTGTAAGCCAAAAGAGCAATCTGGTGATTTTACATATATATTCATGTAGACTCTTCATGGATCATGTAGCAAATATACAGATAACGCAAAAAATATTCATATGCTTATGCATTGTGGACACTGACTTGCTACCAAGGCATGTCATAAAGGTATGTTCATTTATGTATTTGCTACCAAGGCATGTCATCTAGGTATGTTCATTTTATGTATTTGTTACCTTTCAGGTACTGCAGTGATAGTAAATAAATATTTATAATAATAATTAGACAAATTTGAGGTATCTAACCCATTTACTACCTTGCCTCAGTAAGAGGTGCATGAGCTAGAAAGAAGCCAATAAACTGCCTTACTAATTAGGGGGAACTGTAAATAAAAGAAAGCTCAGAGAACAACAAAAGGGAGCTAATTTACATGAAACTTTCAGATTGACTTAATGTGCACAGCTCCCTAAGAAGTTTCATGGCCAAATTCAGCAGTGACACAAGTGATGGTGTAAGTTAGATATGTGTCAATCACAAAAAGAGTGTCAACCGGGAGAACTGGCAACATACTTTAGTAGCACTTTCATGGGGTGATTTGATGATGGATGGTTGTGTGATCTAAACTGTAATTTATGCACTGTGGCAACTGAAGTGGAGGTTGGCAGCACAGAGAGTAGATGACAAGGGTGAAAAAATAAAACAGGCTTTCACCTTTAGTCACAATATCTCCATCCTTCCAAAAAAACACACTGGGGATATTGCAGCCTGCATTTACCAGGGCTGAACATAACCATCACTGAGTCATTCACAAGTGCCAATGACAACTATTCTGCTGATGTACTAAATGATCTTTGACACTTACTTCCCTTTCCTGATTAATTTCACCTGAATTGGCTCAACTGCATTTCAAGGCGTGTGGGAATCTACATTTGAAATTAAACAATTTAACTAAAATATTATTATTCTCTCCTTCCCTATGTTTTGACTTCTCGACTAACACTGGTCCTGACTGACTACCTGCCCACCACTTGAGGCTATCTCTTGAGGACATATTAAAGATCACAACAACAGACAGCAGCAGTTCTTTTGTTCTGCAAGGCTCTTACTGTGAGAGGAATGGCTCTGACACAGCCGTGTGCCAACCTGTTTTAGTTGACACAGGAAGAGATGTATAAGCCAGATCTGTCAGAGTTGAAGAGACAGAGAGCCACCAGTAATTCTCACAATTAGTGATCCCTTGTGGAATTGCCAAAATTCTCCAGTAAAGCTGCTTTTGGGCAGAAAACTGATTTTTTTACAGAAATCAATATTTTTGTTAAAGGCGTATCTGGAGTTTTTTTGCCCCCGGTTATTTGAAGTTTTCATTGAAAGACTGTATACTTCAATTTCCAAGGGTTTTTTTTTCCTTTTTTTTTTTTTTAATCTTAGGAACAATATAAATCAGAATCAAAGCAGTTTTGATTCAGAAATGCTGCTGTGATACCTGATTCCTGGTCAGACACACTTCGTGACCTTACTGACCTGCATGGCCTGGCTTCCCTAACAGGATGAGGCTTTCCATGCTGCACCACAGCCAGAGCCGTCCCCAGGCACTTCTGCCCTGGCTCAAGACAAAGAGAAGCTATGGCACATCGTGAGGCCTGCTCAGAAAGTCGAGACCTCAAAATAGATGAAGGACTGAGTTACAAACATAGCACAGGACACTGGGATCTTTCTGAGGTTTGAAATTGCATCATTAAGCTTTCTGCTGAAGAATTTTCCTCAGCAAAAGCCTCTCTATATTTTAACCAGCCCCAAGCCTTTACATTTGACACTGGTTTTCCTGCATTTTCTCCTCTGTGGTTCTCACTCATAAGCTGGAAAACCTGAGCAGACACTTGGGAGGATGGAGCAATTGTGACAGGGAACGGAGGATTTGTCTTTTGTTTTCTGTGGGCAAGAACAAAAGGCACAGCATTTTCAGCTTTGCACTATGTGTTCCAGCAGACTGTATATGATAGGTGTGCTAATGTTTTGGGTTTTCATCATTTTAGTGCTGTGGTTTTAATTTCCAGGAAAGGGTGCCCAGGCTATCAGACTGAGGCTTTTTTGTGTTGTATTTAAATCCATAATAAATAACATTTAAACATTAATGTTGCTGCTAAATTGAGCTGTAACTTAGAAAAGCTGCTCCTTAAATCAGTCTTTTGCAATGCACAAGTGTACAAGAAACAGTTTGCTCTCACTACCACTCCTGTAAATTCTGATAAATCATTTAAAGAACACACAAAATGTGTGATAAGAAAATAAAGAGTAAAATTTAGCAAAATTAGTCAGGAGCTATCTGAAAACATAGCAGTGATGGAGGGATTTTAACACATTTTAAAACATTTTTTTAACATTTTGAAAACCATTTTTTAAAACATTTTTAGTGCTGTAATAACAGGTAATTTTCCTTATATACAAAAATTTAGTTTTATTAAAGCTGGATATGCACATATATAAACTCTCTTTTATCTGAAAATGGGAGATAGTCAGCATATTCTATCATCTGCTTACACAGAACTAATCAGTAGCAACATCCAAGGTGAAGGTGGCTGGTTATTAAGTGCCACCCAGTAATGGCTTGTAAGGCTTCAGGATAATGAGCAAAGGCCTTAGCTGTCCTCAGTGACTTTGGGTAACCAAGGGCAGCCCAAAGGTGATGCTGCATGAACCTGCCAGACCAGAGACACTCACAAGGTCCAGAGAGAAGATCCTGCTCTTTTCATTTGGAGTATTTAATATGCAAAATTCCTTCAAACCATCATTCTGAATTTTCATCTATGACATACGTTCAGCAAATAGAAAAAATTAAAAAGTAATGAGGAGAGTTCCCAACTGCTTTGAGAAGATTCCACATATGTGCTAATTAGCGATTCTGTCTGAAAATATTCCCTGAAAGCTGTATGGGTAGTGCAGCCTGGGATAAATAATGCAAATGCCCCATGGCACTGTCACAAACACCACAATCAGTGCTGTTTGCGATTTCAGTGAGACTCTTCAAGTTCTGCACCTGAGACTAAAATATTAATGAAGTAAAACTGTAGTAAACAAACCCCCAGTCCCATTCCCCCACCCACAGTCAACACACACGGTCACACACCCTTCACCCGCTGCTTTCTGGCACAGGATAAAAAGTATTTTAGGAAGATGAGTGTTGACTGGTGTGTCTCCTCTGTACATAACTCTGCTCCTTCCCCTGGTTGCTACACCAAGCATCTCTGCATCACTGGACTAGTGCCCACACGTATCTTTGATTCCAGAAATGGAAGGAGCAATGCTGTGCATTGATATTAACACTGGCAGGTTCTCTGCAACTGGGACTCACCCACCCGCATGGATGAAGGGAAAACCCAACAACCCAGTGGTTTCCCACATTTCCCATTCCCTCACAATACAGCTGCATCACTCTGCTGTACAACCAGAGGTAGCAGAAAGCTCCCATTGCAGGCAGCAGGCAAAACCCAGACACACCAACTGTAAGGCCTGCTCTGCCTTGAGATCTGAGCTGGGGAGCAATGTGATGCCCCAGCAGGTGCCAGGCCAGCTCTGAGTGTCTGTAATGCCATGGCACAGGCTCAGGCTGCCCACAAAGGCCATCTTGCAACAGGAAAGGACATGCCAAGGTACAGCTCCCTGGTCACATGGAGGGCAGTACAAATACAGAGATAACATCTGTCATGCTCTCCCCTGGGATAAGTAAATTCTCTGATCTGAGTTATGTTTTAAAATACATTAATTTACTACAAAACACAAACCTATCCCAGAAAGTGGTGCTGGTCTCTAGAAAGACTAATTTTGCTGACTTTCAGTGCATATAAAAAAAAAAAAAAGGTGCCTAAGCAGTATTATCTAGCTATCTAGCAGCATAGTTGGCTGCCACTGACTTCTGAAGGAGGTTAAGTCTTTAATCTACTTAGATGCTTTGGAAAATATCTCTCAGCTAAGCACCTAAGCCACTTCTGAAATAGGAGCTAAGGTTTCAAAGCTGCAGAGAGATTTTAAGAACTTCATGTGGCACTATTCTGGCCACACAGGTGCATCTGTAGAGTTAAATTTTGCTCTCCTACAAATTCAGTTTTTGTGTTAACTGCATTGCAGCTACTTCAGGTGCATAGCCAGAGTGAAATGCAGAGCAGATTTCAACCCCTAATGACTGTTCACAAACTGTGGTCCAAGTTACAAATACCCATTAACCAGTCCATTCGTATTTTAGTATATGATTTCATACTGCAAATCATTTCTTCTGAGATTACAGTGACTGCATATTCCTGAAGTGCTTCTATGAAACTACAGGCCTGCTGTCTTAGTTCCATGTTACAATACCTGCCCACACAATTCAGCATCACAGAATAGTCTATAAATGTCAGTCCATGAACAGCACCTAGTAAAGCCAGTGGGAAAAAAAATCACTCTTCTTAGTTTGACAAATGCAGGATCAATAGCACCATTAAGTGAGTCTCTAGATGTACGGAAATCTAGTCAGAAGTTGAAGATTTGAGACAGAACTCTCATTTATCCCAGACTACACTTGGGGTCAGTCCTCAGACCTTGTTTTGCCATAAAATCTGTAACCACTGGTTTGCAGAGAAGTTGTATATGTTAGCCAATGTCCTTTCCCCCTGCCTGGCCTCAAGAGGTGGCTATCCATTGGGAGCTTGAGGATCCTGGGACATGCAACATATTAAAAACAACACCATATTTACTTGATGAGAAATAAATTCTTCCATAAATCAGGAAGAATCATCCAAAGGTAATCTCGTCTACCCCAGGAGCATAACTGCCCAAATCATTGCTTATCTTCCAGGAACTATTTTAGGAACACTTGAAATTCCACTCAAAACCTGAAGTGTGGCCTAGACTACCCCACCACGATGACAAACAAAATTTTACAGTGGCATGAGATGTGCTAATGAAGCCTGTTTAGCAGACGGTTCTCACCTGGCATCAGCCTTCCTGCCTCAGTGCCTGCTTTCCCCTCTCCCTCAAGCACCTCCTGGATGCCTCCCAGCCCAAACCATGACTGCAAAATATCCCTGTTGTATAGCTGGCTTCTTAACCTCATTGAAATTCTTCCTTCAAGCTACCTTCACCACGATGCCCTCAAATTGCCACCATCTTTTAATGAGAAGGATGCTATGCATACCCATTTTATCGTTATTGTATTCTCTCAGCCCAGCTGCCTTCCACCCGGTAGCTCCTGCCTGTTATGCAGATTGTGAGCTCTCTGGGGTGCCAACTGCTCTCTTCCTTGCATGTCTTCACAGTGTGCACCACGGAGGAGCCCTGTTCCTGGATTGGGGTCCCATAACGCAAACAACTAGATAAAAGAATTATTTGTTAGCCTGGATTGCAAATCTTCTTTTGCAAGAAAAAATAAAGCAATTTCCCCAGGCTGTCAGAGGCACTTTCATGTGTCAGTATCGCGGCTCTCTTCTGGCAATGACAATGGTGCATCCAATTTCCCGGCACAAGGGGGAATGTTTGCTGAGCTGATGTGAGCTCTGCGTGTTGCTGCTCTACATCTAGCTGTGCCACAGAGAACCAAACGGCTTGTGGGGAAGGGGCCTGCTGTTGGGAAGGCAGCTTTCTGGGGGATGTTATTTTTAGTGTGGGGTGAACTCAGGGGGTGGCCTTTGATGGGATTTTTCCCGAGTATGATCTTCTCAAGGAATGTGATATTTGGCTTGTGTTTTGATTTTGTACCGCGTAACGGCGAAGGGAGATGCTGTGCAAAGTTTGTTTGCCCATATTTATTATTAATTACAAATCTGCACTCTAGGTTACATATACTGAAGTGAAATCAACACTGCAGGTTTGTATCTGCATTCAAAATTCATACAAAGAATATTATATTATCAATGGGCATGTGATCTGTCTTCTTCCTGTCTAGATCAGTCTGAAAAATATTCCAACTTCTGTACCTTTATTTCAGCTCACCTCTTGGGTAATTGAATCCAACTATAAGCAGCCAGGGACTAAAGTTTTTGTCCCATAAGGATTTCATTTCTTGGTACCAAAAAGGTCAGCTCAGCCAGGAAGAAGCATTGATCTGTACTGTCAGCACCTCACATCAGTGGTTTCAAGTACTCCAGGGTCTGACCATAAATACATTTTCAAACAGGACATAGCCAATGGCATCTCCTACTTCTCCAGAAAAATATCACTGTTTCCACTCAGAAAACATTGCACAAAGATGTACTTATCTATTGCCAGGCATATCTACATAATATTTTACAAATAATTAATACTTCACTTAAAGTTTCACTTGACATGCTCTGTACTTAGTTTTATCCTTTTTAATTGAAAATGTAGATCTCAAGCATCCACAGCTTCAGCATAAAATCCTTTTTCTCTCACTCATATAATACTTTCTAGTGTGTATTTTCCCACTTGTGACCAAGAATCCAAAAAGAATCCAAATCTATAAATTACAGTTGCTGTTTCAACTTATTCATTAAGGTACTCCAAAAAAAAAAAAAAAAAAAAAAAAAGAAGAACTGACATTTTATTTTCAAAACCTGGCACTATCCTGAACCCATTCCAGCAATATAGCTACATTTCTCAGTAAAACCACTGTTAAACAAGTAATTAATTTAGCTTTGCAAAACAAAAAGTATGGCATTGTCTACAGGGGAAAGAAAAGTTTGGGCAACTCTAAAAATTGAAAGGAAAATGGAAATGGTTTAGACATATAATCTCAAATATTCCTTCACTGATACCCCTGAGACTCTCTGCAGCTGACATCTGTCAGGCAGGGAATTCCACCTGCCTTAATATTTTGTCCCAACCTTTGTATGTAAAAATCTTCCCAGTCAAGTATGGGACAGTTGCCCCATCAAATTAAAATCTTTAGGTCATTTTCTATCTATTAACTAAGATATGGTCATTAAATTTCATCTTTTAAAAACAGATTTAGAGATATTCGAGCTTTTCTTACTGTATAATCCATCAACTCTGCCTATAATATTTCATTAGTCTCTAATTCAAGTGATAACTTAAATAATGCCTTCTGTGGTTGTCTGTACATGTTCTCTTTTTTTTATATAGAGGGGCCCACAGTTTTCATTACAGCTTCTCTAATCCATGAGACCCTTCCTTGAGCAAAATTTCATTTCACTATTCACACAGTGCTTTAAGTCTCTCCTTCAGTTTCAAGTGCTGGTGCTTCTCTCCATTGGCTCTTCCCTACTTACTGATGCCCTCATGATCATTGAACCTTTTAAACTGATGATGTCACACAGAAATTAGACAGAAGTTTTCTAAATGCAATTCAAATTTTCAAATTTTGAGTTTTAAATTTAATTTAAAGAACAGCAAAATGATCAGTCATTTATTTAAAACCTGCCCAATATTTAAGACACATCTGCAGACTGTGCTCAAGGCAGGCTGTGCAAACTCTTGCAAAGGGATGTGCAGCTGCCTATATAATGGTGCAGATCATTTTGCTCTGGTTTCACCCCACTTCACACAATGGTATTCTGCAGGCCCCAGAGTCTTCAGTCCCTTTCAGTTTGAGTGAATCATCACCGAGGGCTCATTAGAGTAATTTTGTATGCCAAACATTGCAGAGGCACTGCAGACCTCCCTCCACCATTGCCCAGAACTCTCACAGTTTAACTTTGAAAATTGGGCTAAAATTCAAAGAGAACAATCCATGCTGAACATGCTGCAGAATGCAGAAATGTGACCTTGAAGATGGTGGTGTCAAAGGAGGGCATAATGTGAAACGAAATGGGCCAGGGTGCCACTCTGTCTCCCCACATCCTGTGCTTGTCACCTTACAGCAATGTGGTCATGAGTGGGCCCTTGAACAAGCCTTGTGTCTTTACTGCAGGGGTGGGAAGCTGGGCACAGACCTGGTTATTGCCCAGAGGGGTGCCAGGGCTGCTCTCGGCGCTCTTGGCTCCATGACCAGTGAGAAGATACTCTGTAGAGACCCCGTCCTTCCTCCTCTGCCACCTCAGCTGCAATGTCCCTTTGCTTGGGGCAATTCTGACAGACCTCCTCCCTTGCTCAGCCCTCCCACTCCCTGCTGGCCACAGCAAAGGGAATGAACAAATGACTGTCAGGAGCACCACAGGAATAGCAAACTCCCTGGGGGAGTGCCCAGAGTTGGTGGGGAGCCCTTGGCTGGGCAGAAAAAAAGCCGAGGGAGAGACCATTTCTCAGGGCTGCAATTACTCACAGGAGGTGCTGAAATGAGATGATGAATGTTAATGTTGGACTAGCTGGGAAATGGCAACCTTCGCTGTAAATGTGGGTCTATTAGAGAGGGAAGTCACCCTTTGGGGACTGCAGCAGGGGAGGGGGGGAAGGAAGGGAGCTGAACTTTCAAAGAGGGAGGTTGAGCTGTGGCCTGTATTTTCTTCTCTACCCACGCTGCAATGCTTATTTGCTGCTGGGGCTTATTAATTTTTCACTTATGCCACGCTAAAAATAGTTAATTATTGAAATGCATATCCGTCTGATGGTGAAAGGCTGTCTCTTCCAAACAGGTGACTGGTTCAGATAACCCCAGAAGGCACTTCTGGGTCTTCTAGGCCCTTGATCAAAATTTCTTTTTTAATTTGAAAAGAAGAGAGGTGATTAAAACTGAAAATGATGGTAAGTCTAATGAAAGCTTCCTCCCTCCTTCCCAAGAGCTGGTGTAATGGGCTGAGATTTCTTTCTTTTCTTCTTTTCTTCCTTTTCTTTTTCTTCCTTTCTATCTTTCTTTCCTTATTTCTTTATTTCCATCCCTTTTTTTTACCTCCAAAAGAGTGTTTTCAATGTTTTATGTAAACATCATGCTGGCCCTTTGATTTTTTTTTTATAAAATCAGATGTAGAGATTTTGCTGTAACAATAGAGTGAATGTGTGTGGATAACATTACTCACAATTCTGGTGAGAGTTCAAAGGCTGGAATGTCCAGACTAAATACACAGCAGAAAGATCAGTTCTTTAACATTTCAATTAGACAGAAACATGAAACAACAGGCTAGTGACTTCAGCTTCTCAAAATTAAACAGTTTGACACTGCACAGAGCACACATCGAAATTCATTATGCCTTCACAGCTTAAATCTCCTTCTGCCAAAATAGTGGTGGGAGTCATTCCTTAAGCACAGGAGTTGCTTTATAAATGTAGTGAGTCCTGTACTTACCTGGAGGGGGGAATTATCCTTTGCATGGCAAAATCTAGATCAAGAACCTTATTGGAAGAAGCAGCTCTCCAAGGATCCTGGTGTGCTGGGGAAGGATTATCTGTCTGTTGGCGAACTGTGGGATCAGTGGAAGGGAAGCGCAGCCCACACAGGGACAATGTCTTTATCCCTGCTCTGTAATACTGCCGATCCTGTGGCACTGACTGGCTCTGCTGCAGCATGAGAATGGCCACATCAGGGCAGTGGATGCCCTGGTGCAGGGAGCAGTGTCTGCTCACACTGCCCAGACTGCTCCTGTGCCCCTCTCCTGTCCCCTTTCCCACCCTGGTTCTGAAAGCAGCCACATAGCCTTCCTTTGGGGAAATATCACTGTCCTAGTTAGAAAAAAGGTTAAAGCATTTGTCTAAGGAATCGTGGGGAAATCTACAACCTCCAAGTCCACAATATAAGTGGCTTTGTTAGTAATTAAATGTCCGCTGTGCGTGTCTCAGGAGTAATTGCCAATAAAGTTTCTGCACTGTGTCAGCTCAGTCTCACATACTCCTCTGACATGTTTGCAGTGGCAACTGAAACATTATAGTTCCCTGAGAAAATATTTCTGTTATAAAGTACACACACAAACATACACAGTCTGAGAATTGCTTTTATGTTGGAAACAAGATCGTGGAGTTTGCAAGAGGACATTGATGGAAAGAGAATATACCTTTCCTTTTAAAGAAAGGTGTCTAGAGATGACTCGATTACCTCAGAATTAGTTCTAAATTACTATAATTGCTGTTTTATGAGCCCTACTCATGGGCCTGCAGTCTTTGTCCTTAAGAGTTGCTAATCTCAGCATAAACTGGGAGATGACAGACAACTGCAAAGAGAAGGGAACTAAAAAGTAGGGGGGAGGGACAATGTTGACCATCTTGGTAAGCCAGAGTTTCAGCTCTCCAAAGTCTTGAGGGCATTCTGCAAACATCAAAAAAGGTATTTTGAGGATGGACATGAAGAAGAGTAAAGAGAAGACACAGAGATGTGTAAAGGGAATTCCTTCCCTATTGCAAGGGAAAACGGGAGACAAAAAAAGATAATTGCATACAAAACTAAATGTCTTAGCAACCAGACAGTGGAAGCTGACAAATGTCATCTACTTTCTCTATGTAAATTCATGAGTCCATTCCAGTTCTCAAAGATGTATTGGTCATTTATCATCTGGAGAAACCATATCCAGCTGCAGAGACACTTCACACATCATTTTAGCCATTCACTGTTTTTCAGGATCTGTGCCACTAAACATGTTGAAAACAAAGTATGTAATGACAAATAGTGACAAGTGAACATCAAAAACCTCTTTTTCTCACATGACTATGAGTATTTAGCTTTGCCAAATCTTCATTTTCTCTTTTCAGCATCCTCCCAGGAATACCAAAACAAATTTAAGGATGTAGTTGTAGAGCTCCACAAGAGTTTAAATCACACTTTTAGGCAAATGATATAATTTTAAGCTTTCCAGTTTTCTCTAGAGCTGAGAAATGGGGAGCCACATAACTTCTTGCAACCTGGCCAATTGTTCTTGCTTTGGGTCTTGTTTCTAGAGGATATCAGGCTGAAAAGCCTCAGTGTCCTCCAGATGTAGCATAAACCTATTCCTCCATATGAGCCTTTTCCCAAAGAACACCACTACCTCACAAACCAAGAAAACATAAAGAGGACTCTGAGGAATTAAAACAAGATTACAAAGGAAAAGACTTTTGCTGATGATTCCCAAAGGGTAGCCCAAGCACTTTGACTATCCCAGTGTACTAATTACCTCTTCACCTATTGTATGGCACCCAGCCTGATGGAGAGAATAAACCATGAGGGGCCTGTAGGCATAATTTCCCATCCTGACACCAAGATGACAACAATTATTCATGGGATCATGTCAGCACCCCAGTTTTGTTTCTCCTTCAGGAGACATCAGAGATAATAAACGTGGCTTAACTATTCTACCCAGGGATCATTGAGATGAATTGGTTTTCCAGTCACAAAAATCACTTAGCACTGCATTTAATCATTGGATTCTCCTACTCCTGGAATTCTGACTCCTGTGCTCTGTCAGACTGTCCCCTACACCTCTCACATCTTTCTGCTCTGAAGGTCACTCATCCTGTTAGCACGGTGAAATGAAAAGTTGAGTTCAGCTTGCTATAATGCTCCTACAGAAAGTAACAACTGTTGAAACAAAAATGGAACCAGAGCTAATTCAGCATTTAGAAGTAACCACACTTCAGCTTCACACTCTCACATATTTCACTGTCTCTTGTCATCCATATCAGACAGACACCTAACTATATTTGCCAGAGTACTCTTATGTGGTACACAGCCCATGCTATAGTCAAAGCCATCTGCTCAGACATATTCTCCTCAAGAACTGAGACTGGAGAATGTGAATAGGCAATTAAAAGCAGCTCTGTGAGCAAAATTTGCTTTTTAACCTGACCCTTCAAAAAAGTGCTGAGACAGGGATGGGAGTAAGATATAATCTTGGATTTCCTACTTTAAAAGAAGCAAAGTTTGGATCTCATCATACCAAGTTTATTTCTAACAGGACCCACTCCGATCATCCACGCCAACATGTTGGTTACTAGTGCTCACTCCATAGCACAGTGGCTTCACTGAGACTATGTGCACAACTGAGAGCTTGAAGCATCACCCACAAGAACTTCAGTTAGCACAGCAGATCAAGGAGTAGGCACAAAGAAGTTTATGGAAGCCAAGGCACTAAAAGGAGTCATATTCTTAGGGAAAAAATATTAAGAGACTGTGCAAGGGCAGGTGTGAAGTCTAGGAATTTTAATCTAATATCATCAGATGCCCCATTACAATTTAGTGGGACACATTATTGTGAGCAAATATGATCAGTCTGGCAGCACTCTCATGCAAGCAGAAACGCTATTTTCACAAGAACCATTAATAGCCCTCTTCCAACACTGGGCTAAACAAGGAAAAAGGAAAAAGAATAGGGTGAGATGAAAAGAAGATACAAGATAGATGAAGAGGATACAAACATGAGTTGGAAACTGGCAGATTTTCTACCTTGAAGAAAAGACAGAAAGAACCTAAAGAAAGAATGTGTCATGAAATCAGTCTAAAGAGAATTTTGCTCTTCCAAGAAGGAAAATGAAGGGGGAAAGTCAGGCACAACAACCTGAAGGGTACCTGGAAATTCCAAACCAAAGGACTTGGGTTTTCCTAGATGTCCAGCCTGAGGCAGAACAAAACAGAAAAAAAAAAAGAAAAAAAAAAAAAAAGAGAAAAAAAAAAGAGAGAAATATAACATATTACTAAGCAATGCCTTCAGTTACCCATCTGCTGTCAGCAGTCTAACAAAGAACTGACTTGCTCAACTCCATGATGGGTGTGAAATTCACTGGATAAAGTTTTCCATATGTAGTACATGCCCTGCTCTCCCCCACATAATGAGCTCATCCAAAATAAATCAATGAGGTCCATTCTCCCTCTCCAACTGACAGATTCCCATTAGTTCCACAGCATCCTGGGCCCCACCACACCAGTGCCAGACTGGTGAGTGCCCAGTTCCATGGAGACCAGAGAGGGTCAGTGCCCCAGGCTGAGTTAAGCTACAGCAAGGTCCAAAGCCCCCACACCAGTTCGAACATCAAGGTTATAAACTTCTAAAAAATATGAGTTCGTAATGAAAATAACAGCACACCAAATCCTATAATATTCACATTTACTGTATAAAGCTTTAGATTATCTCATAAAAAATAAATAATACACATCAGCTATAGTATAACCATGGGGATTTGTTCTTGTTTTTTAACTCAGATCACTGTTTTGCATACAGAGGAAAGGGCTGACTTTTAGTTTATCTTACAGCTTAATGTTTTTCACTTATTTTTTTGAACAGACTTTTGTCATGATATCTGTAATCCAGCTCTCAGGCTACATAGTTTCTTCTGATATACTGTGATCAAGTCCCAACTGGTAGGTCTAGTTTCTTCACATATATCTTTTTAGATAAAGCCTTTGCAGGAGGGAGAAGATAGAAATAGAGTTGCCACAAGCCTGGATTTGGGTAGTTTATCTTGCACCCTGCTCCACTTTGCTGAAGGACATTAATTGTTCTGAGGTCTCCTTGGCCTGCACATTTTTTTCCCATTTTTTCCCCTCTATTACCCTCCCACCAGCAGGAATCATAACCGTGTGAGCAGCGACTGCCAAAAGGCACCAATTCATAATCAGCAGAGTGATTACAAAGGAGCCAGCAGCAATGCTGAAGTTTACAGCACTTCCTGTGCACAAAACTACGTGGTAAAAATATTTGCTGCAGAGAGTAAACATGCTTAATGGGGTCCAGTTTAATTTCTTTTTTTATAATCCTGTACTGAAAGCATATAGTGCTTGGGGAAAGTGCAATGCTGACAGCACAGACAATGCAAGAGCCCGGCTAAGCTGCGCAGCCTGTGCAGTGCGAGCACCTCAAAGTGCCCCATCTGTGTGCCCAGGGCTTGATGTGCACTGGCCAAGGCTGACCTGGCAGAGCTGCCAGCCTGACCCCAGGGAATGCCCTGTCACACTGGTTACCCATGAGACAACAGCATATTGCCATTATCAAAAAAGAAACACAAGCGATTTGAGGCCACTGAAAAGCTTTAGTGATTTTTCCAAGCCTTTTTTAAACAGACTGCATTTCCAGATCCCAGGCACAGAGGATGTTCACCGTATGGAGCCTCACATATGCAAGGCTCAATGTGTTTTTCTCTCATCTTCCCTGCACTTCCTCAGAGCTCCAAGAGCCAGGGAAATTTCACAGAATCAAAAAATTACAGAATAATTTACTTTGGAAAAGACCTCTGAGATCATCAAGTCCAACCTTTGAGTGACCACTACCTTGTCAGCCAGAGAGCAGCACTAAGTGACGTGTCCAGTCCTTGCTTGAACATCTTCAGTGCTGGTGATTCCACCACCTCCCTGGGCAGTCTGTTCCAGTGTTTAACAGCCCCTTCCCAACCAGGCTGGCTCCAGTGCAGACCAGTTACTGGGAGGAGTAGCAGCTTACAGAAGGCTTAAAACTTTCTACTGATCTGGTATGATTTAATGGGGGGAAGTCAGCTCATCCTCCAGATCCTTTGTCCAATCCAGCCTTTACTTTGAGTACAACAGGGACTACTGGGACTGGCAAGTGGCTGTCTTCTACACAGCAGTGGAGGACCATGGAGGAGATATATCCTTCTCCATTGCTGGTTTTACCCTTCCCCACTATTTTACTAGGTGCAAAAATGGGATAGACAGAGTGAGACTCAGAAAAAAATAAAAACAAACCAAAAAAGCAAGCAAGCAACCAACCAACCAACCAAAAAACCCATAGAAAAGCAACAACAAAAAAGCAAAGCCCTGTTCATTTAAAAGAAAGTGGCTAAAAGAGATCTAAAAGGACAAAAAAACATGTCATAGTCTCTGTAAAACAGATACACTTTCACTTTTTGCATCTGAAAAAATATATACTTGTCAAACAGAGAGGCTGCAAGGGATTCCCAGTCTTTTTAGCTCCTAGAGTGAAAAGACGGCAAAACCTTTCTTTTTAAACAGAGGCCTTTATCACAGTGTAGGTGTGCTTTTCCAGGAAATCAAGACATTTATACTTTTATTCTTGTGTGATAATCAAGAATCTGTTTAAATACTGCCTAAGACTGTGAGTTGAATTCATTCTGGCCTCGTTAATTGTTTGGGGCTGTCTTGCCATTCTAGCCAGAGGATGGTGAAGAGAAATCCTGAGATAACAGAGCATCTCTCTAAAGAAATGTAGAGGGATTGGATGATTCTTTCATCAAGTCCTGAAAATACAGAAGCCTTCAATATTGTATTTTGCATTTAGTATTTAGGAAAAAATGTCCTCATCCTTGGAAGGTGGCAGGGATAATGCACAGTCACCCTCAGTTTTTCTGGGAGCAGAGGAAAGAGACAAGAAATCCATCAGTGTGATAAGGATAATGCAGAGTCTTGTGATCTAGAAAAGATGGTTGATACAATCTTGGATTTTTTTGCTGCCAATAGTCCTCATTGCTGGGAGTAAAATTCTACTTCTGAGAAGTTGACCTGTATACTAGGGGCCACTGGTAGATCCCACAGTGGTTATCACTCCCAGGCAGGCAGTTCTAAGGAAAAGTCATATGCAGAATTGCCAACCCTAAATGTCCCAAAAGCTTTAGTTTTGCAACCTGAAACAGGCAGTCTATGATGTCTCCTGTTGCACCACTTGTTGCTGGACATTTCCCTTCAGCAGTGGACTTTGGGTACAACAGACAATAATTCACCTTCTACAACTTTGAAGGAAAATAAAACCACAGGAGAAAAAACACTTGGATAAAATGATCAAAGTAAAGCATCCACTAGGAGAAGATTCAATCAAGAAAAAGAGCTTCTGCAGCAATGGAAAGGCCCTTAGAAGCACTTTACCTCTCATATCAGGGAACCTAAAAACAAGTAAATGTGATAGACACTGCACAGGTACACTATATGAGTACTGCAAGAACCACAAGTCTCTAGTTTTCAATGTTTTCAGAAGATATATTTCTGCAATGTGAATGTGGTCATGTTGGTGAATTGCTTTGATTTTTCATTTTGATGCCAGCTTCCACACAGTTGAGATGAATGCAGGTGTAGAAGGCATCTGCAGGATCAGATCACTCCTGTTTGTACAAATATTTTTATGAGTTTTGCACTGCTTTAGTGTTATGCTTACAAATTGCTACCACCTAATGAAAAAAGCATGAGGGCTGATTTTTTCTGTGGTTGAACACTGTATGCCAGCTTCAAAACAGGAGCCCAGAAACAGCCTGACCCAGGGATTTTTCAAATGAGTCAGCTATAGAATGAGTTTCATTACTGATATCAGGGCAAAAAGAACCTGATAGCTCATGAGGTGTTGCAAATAACTCATCATACCCTTAGTGATGTCCTGGGTTGTTTATTTGAATGGCTCACAGCTTCCAGCAGCTGCCTAAAGGACAAATGGAATGTGTTTTCATTTCCCTTGTTAGAGAGAGTTCTGCAGAGAGGTGACAGAGGCAAATGACAAGGGAAAAAAACAGAAGAAAAACCCCAAAACTCACAACATAAAAATTCCTTTCTTAGAAATTTCTAAGCCACATTGCAGAAAATATCATCTGTTTAAGAGCTCCTCAGACTGCATTGTCCAATCTGGACCCATTGCAAAGATCCAAACCTGCAATGTGGTGAAGACAAGTGCAGTGCATGCAGACCCAGCAACACCAGAAGAATGTGACTCAGGGTGTCTTCATCATCTCTCCAGGTAAGCTTTTAAACAACTAAATTTTGTGGCCCGCTTTAATAAAGATCTGGAAAAGGAAGAGCACCATTACAGCAGATGAATTTATTCATTTCCAAGATATCACCTGAGAATAATTTAAAGACCTAAATTATGAGACTCTAGAACATGGTAAATTGTGATTCACATCATAACCTTTAGCAGTCAAAGTTAAGGCTGATAAGAAGTTGATTAAGAAATGTCCACTTTTAAGACATCATTTCTTCAATTCACAACTGTAGTCATTGGTGAGACAAATAGAGAAAATTGGGAGCTATATTTTTGGAGCAGGAAGGTGAGTAAAATAGCTCCATTTGAAAATTTCTTTCTTTTTTTTGGCCTAATGCCTAAGACAGCAATCACAACATGCTGCACAATTGTTTTACTGAATGAGGTAAGGGATAGTAGAAGTGTCTAATCCTGCAGCATTCCAATTCTGGCTGTGTACAGATCTTTCCGTACTCTTCGGATGCCTAGGAGTGATGGGACAGAGGGAACTAGGAACAGGATAAAGGTAGTCATGATAATAAAATATCAGCATTTTTTAAAGTTAAGGGTCTGCACTTAGGAGGAAAAACAATTTGAGATTCAAAGGTGCTATTGCAGGCTTTTTAATTTGCATGCCATAATCTGGAGACACTATCATGCTGAAGATGTCCTGCAAATTTCTTTGGTAAGATTTTAGGCAGGAGCTGACAGATATTATTACATGTATAGATATTTGTGTTCTATACATAAAATCCCATGCTGTGGTATTGTGTTACAAGAGCTTGTGAGAATGTGGTGGAATGATGAACTCTCATCCATCACCTCCCAGTGAACTACTCAGAAGTCCATTTGTTTATGACAAGGTAAAATAATTTTGCTGTTTTCTAGCTAGTGGCAAAAAAAAAAAAAAACCAAACATAAACCAAAACAAATAAAAAACCAAAAAACCAAACAATCAAACAAAAAACCAAATAAACCCACAGAACTATTCAGAACGTTTATATTTCTAGATGCCCATTTTAAAAAAGGACAAATTAAATGTCCAGGGGGAGAAACTTCTTTAAAAGTTACTTATCTTTCCTTCAGATTTGGATATCTGTCTTCTCAAAAGCAAACCCTTTCTAAAGTTTTTGTAAGGGATCCAAATCAGACCTTTTTCAATGTGTAGGACCCAAAACCCAGAAAATTAAGGACAGTTTCATGTTGTAGCCTCTTCAGCAAAACATTTTTCATTAAGAAATTGAAAAATCAAACTAATTTACATTGAACTACACTATTATTATTAAGTTTAAGTAGAAATACATAAAATCAGAGAAGGTTGTATCAAAGATTTGAAGTTTTTATCCACTCAGGAAAAAAAAAGTGCAAAACTCTACCACAATAATTATAAACAGATTTTTTCCATCATCAGGATATCTATTTCCACACTCAATATTTGCCTTTTGGCTTAGGTAATTTTCCTTTAGTTTCCTAAAAGCAAAAGTCTTTCCAAATTTCTTATTTGTTCTGGCAAATAACTTCAGCCTCTTAATTTTCTTCAGATTTATATACCTAAGGTAAGAAGACCTCAGAGAGGCAGATTTTACTTTCCAGGGTCTTTTCAAGGTTACAGCAGTAAATTACAGATACTAAACTAATATGCATATAAGAAAGTAACAGAACTTGAAAAGTGGCAAAATATTAGCAGCTAAGGACATAGTAAAAACTAAAAATGAAAAAGGCACAAGATATTGTGATGCTTCCTCGAGGCTGGTTTCCTGATTTCAGAAGCAGCCAATACTGAATGCTCTGGAGAGCAGGGCAATTCATCTATTTCTACAATACTTTGCTAGAAAGCAAATGTTGGCCTGACCCCAGCTGGTGATTAGGTTATACTGAGGACTTTGAGGATTGATAGCCCTTGTCATTTTAAATTAGCAGTAAATGTAGTTGAGGATGTTATTGTTATTTGGGTAAATATTGCATTCTTTTTGCAAATCATCTGTATTAAGGTATTTGTCTCATAAAATAGATTGAAGTCCACTATTAAACACTGTGCAGTATAAAAAATAGCTCATGCAATTCATCTTTACAAGTGTTGCCTTTAACTTTCATCACTAAGAGCTCTTGACAGGTCATTCAAGATTTTTCAAGCCTCAATCAACTCCTATCTCTTTCTTTCTTTCCTTTTTCATACAAAACAACAAGACTTCTGATCTAGCACTAGAAAATAAGAAAAAACATTCATCTGGTTTGTGTTTGGAGTTTGAAATATCCCTCAAATTTTTCTCTTTTTTTGGAATATTTACTGGTTTTCCACATTTCTAAAGTAAATTATGACAAATATAATATACACATAAATATTTCTACAAGAATGCATCAATCCACCTGTTCTTCCTTGTGCATATTAAACACTTTGGAACAGCTTCTACACAGGGTGTAAAGGAGGAGATTGAGAGCATTTCCCAGCCATCAGCCTTGTTTTATTTGTTTCAACTTATTTGAATAACTGTAGAGAACCATATTCCTCTTCATCAGCTTGGTCATCTCACCCCAGCATGGGTAAGTCAGCAGAAGAGCTTTTGTCCAATTGTGCTAGGTGCAAAAATTATGACCCTGAGAGTGAGATAATTATTTTCCCTGTGGAGGACAAGCGTCCATTTGAGACTTTGTGGGTGCATTTTCTGTGACTGGAGTGTCCCCAGCTCACCCTCTGCTACAGGTCTGGCATGTCTTTCATAGCAAAATAAAGTGTATCACTGCAACTGATTATGCCAGCATTTTACATTTGCTTTAATACAACCTTGGAGGAAATGCTTGATTTTAGACCCTGGAGTAATACTATCAACTTCAGTAGAGCTATTGGTATGCTCAGAAGAAAGTGTTTTGTGGAATTTTGACAACAGGCAGGCACTGAGGCATTAGATGATGTAGATTAAATGTATAAGCCTCTCATCTTCCACCAAGCTCCTTCTTTTGCAGGCAATTAAAAATTTTGTGACTGAGGCACAGAAAATGGGAAAATACAATGAGGAAAATGTCATGTGTCTCCTCAGAATTGCTAAATATTTTCAGCTAGCTTTTCTTATTATATTTGCCCCTTTAGAAACATGAAGCCTGCTAATTAAGCAAGGATTGGAGACTTGTCAAGATTATGAGAGTGCTGCTATGACATAACCATAATTCTTGATGACATTTCACTTTCCCCATCCAGAAAAATCTATCACACTTTCAGAGATGCGACCTTCCTCTTGTTAAATGAATACTAGAGCAAAGAGCTCGTTTGACCTCTTACCTGCCCTCCCCTCTCCAGCCTCTGTCTGCCCTCAGCCAGTCTGTCAAGCTTGTTTGCTTCATACTAATTAGCTTGATTTCTTTGGCTATTGTTACTTAGCACACTGTCTTTGGTTTTTTCTCTCTTCTGACTTAGCATGTAGCTTTTTGGACCACATGGTTTCTCTTTTCTAACTTGCCCATCAGATTGTTCTCTTTGCTTTTTCTTTTTTTTTTTTTTTTTCTTCCCCAGTTTTGGTGTGAAACTCCTTATTTAGCCTCATTTGTCTTTTGGTACTCTCCTTGCTGGCAGAGGAGCATGCTAAATGCTTTTCTTTCTCTATTCTATAGTTCTTGGGGTATTCTGTTCCCTCAGCCCCACTCCTCAGCCAGTTGGATTTTTATGACCATGTAGCTATTCCTCTGGAGAAACACAAGTCTGACTCCAGCATCTTTTTGTTCTCCTTCTCCTCATTTAGCATTCATTTTTGCTGCAATCTCAGATCTAATGAGATTGTGATCAATGCTTCCCAAGTTCCCCCTTGCCTACATGTCTTCAATCATACCTTGGCTGTATAATCTACAACACTCTTCCTTCTGTCAATTGGTAAATATATATAGATAATGTTAAAAGCATCCTGGAACCACAAAACAAAGCTTTATTTTCCCCTTCACTCAATAAAGTGGAATCTACCTTGGTAATTGCAGAACTTCCTTTGCATCCTTTTTCATGCAAAAGCTGTAATTTATGTGGGGGGTTTTTGTTTGTTTTTGTGGGTTTTATTTTTTTGTTTTGTGTTGGTTTTTTTTTGGTTTTTTTTTTTTTTTTTTTTTTTTTTGTGGAGTCACTTTAGAATCCAGCTCTTTCTCTTTTGGAAACTCCATACATTCCAGCTTTCAGCCTACTCAAGGAAAAAAGCAAAACAAGTATGACAAAGTGCACTTTCACACTCAATTATCTACCAGGCAACCACTATCCCATAATATTATCTCACAAAATAACCAGATCTCAGGCAACATTAGCTTGTCCCTGCAATGTGTGTGTGTGTGTCTTGCACAAGATACCCTGGATTTCACAGGTGGTAGGGAGCACCTTGGATGCCGTGGTTGGTTACCACTGTAATTAACCAGCTTTAATGAGGGCTGGGCCTGGAGTGGACACAAAAGGGCTGTGGTGCCAGGTGAAAACATCAAATCTCCTCTCTGCTGGGTAGAAACCCAAGTGTGGAGCTCCTAGAGCTGTGCTGATTTGCAGCAGTGTAGGCCTTCTCTGCTTTGCCTGTGTTTACCTGACTTGATGATTCTGATGACTGTCTTCCCTCAAAAGAAACATGGGTGAAAATCACCTCCCCACCTCTGGCTCAGCCAAAGGCTTCTATATTTAACCTCTAGAAGAGAAAACTTTGGGTGTCCCTAAATGGTCATAAACAGATTAATTTTGCTCTAAGAACTGATAACAACAACAACAACTAAAAGAACTCTAGGTCACAAAATATTTTGAGGCTTTGACTTTTTTTAAGTCTTTAAGTCATCTCTGCTCTGTCAAGTGCCTTTTCCTTGTACATTATTTGTCTTAGACTGGTAGCTTTCTGACAGCTTGTGTGTTATATTTGAATGCATTTTCCACAGTGTACAAGCTATGACAACACAAATCACCCAGACAGATTACAAGGGAACAGGGCAGTTCATCCTCTTTACACCACCAAGCAGGGGCAGAGGGGCTGGGACCAGGGCCAGGCTGATGGAGCTCCCCTCCAGGCTCTGCCCTGCCCACCCTGGAGCACTGGGGAGGAGCCATGTTCCACTTCCAGGACTTCAGGGCCTTTGGGGTTCCGCACAGGAGATGAAACCAATTTATGATCAGACCTCTGCACATCTGTGCCATTATGGAAAGGTAATAAATATCAGGAAAGGAAAGGATATCACACACTCAATTTGAGAAAAACTGAAAGTCCTATGCCACAGGCCAAATATAGAACTCCATTAACCATTGTGAAGCACTGTTGATGAGGAGAGTAAAAGAACAGCCCAGGAGGAAATTAATAATTCTGTATTAAGTGCAGAGCTTGGATGGTGTTTGGTAAATAAAGCCTGAGGTCATGCATTGACTGATGGGGAAAACAAAATATTGAATAACCACCAGTTCAGCAAACACTATCCAGCCTGCACAGGGAAGGAAGCATTTTGACTATGGATGAAGGAGAATATTGTCACCTGAAAAAAAAAAAATTGCATCAGAATGTTATGCACAAAAAGGGGCCAAATAAATTTCCACCGTAGCTTCAGTTATTCTGTTCCCTAATTTCTGGCTCTTCACATTTTTCTATGAATGTAGTCCTTTTATAAATTTCCTTCTGAAGCTGGTACCTTTTCGTTGCTGTTTTAATGAAAGTGTAAAAACAAGCAGCTTACATGAACATAAATCAGCTTCAACATTATGCAAGTTTACTTCAATTGCTAAATCTTCTGGTTCCAGCAAGTCTTGCAGGCTAATTCTAGTATATCACAGGAGAAAAAGACTTGGACCATTCTGCTGAAGGACAGATAAAGGCTGTCTCTAGGCCCCTAATGACTTGGAGGTGGCTGGCCCAAGCATTCCCTTCTCCACCTCATGCTGGAAGAGTGAGAGCTGATCCAGCAGTGCTCACAGGGCAGTGCAGACAGGAGACAGGTCTCCTTCCCTCACCCAGAGAGGTGTCCTGGTGCTCCTGCTGAGCCTGAGCTGCTGCTGCTGCTCCTGGGCTGATGGCCAGGCCATGGCCCTGCTCAGTGCTCACCTCCAGTCTTCCCAGCAGCAGGAACACAGGAGTAAAAAATAATTCAAAATTCATATCTTATCTGAAGCTCTAGCTGGCATTTTGGAAGGGATGGAAGGGAGCAGAGGGAAAAGAAGCAGCAGAATTTCTTCTGGTTTGAGTCTTTTACTTGACAACTTTCAAAGGTCTTTTGCACAAAATAGACAGCTTAGAGCTTCTACAGATGAAGACAAAGAGGACAAAGAAAAGGAAAAAGGTGCATGAGGAAGAGAGGGAGGTAGAAAAGGGTGTCACAAAAAACCTCGAAAGGTACACAAATGATGTTTCATTACATGATCCACTGTAATTTTCATGCAAATCAACAAGACTGACTGCTTAAACCAGGCTTTATAGAGCCAAAATTGCACATAATGAATTACTTGTGACCAAAAATTAGCAACACATACCATTAATGGAGAATCCTTTGAGGTGAGTGTGGAAACTGATAAAGAGGTGTCAGAGGTGAAAAGAGTTGGTGAAAGGAACTGAGACAGAGCAGGACTGGAGAGCTGGGAAATGCAGGCACCCACCAAGCCATGGAACAAATGACAAGAAACAGAACTCTGTCCCATTAGAGCTGCTAAGCTCAGTGGGTAACTCAAAATTTAAAAATTCCAAGGGCTGATTTTAGTATTTTACTGTGTAAGCCAACTACTTGGAATTAATTAGATTATACAACAAACAATGTCACTCAACACAAAGATTGAAAACTAGAATCAATATAAATCTGTGTACCCTCTTTCAGAGAAGTGATCATAGAAGCTAATGAAATGCAGATAAGTGCATTAGGTTTTCCTCTTTTCATGCACCCTCTTATCCTGTCATTTAAAACTCAAAATCAATCTGAGTTACCTTAAGTGGCAATACTGTGTCTTTAATCCTTGATTCATTTGTTGTGAAATATAGTCAAAATAATAATTTGTAAGGGAAATTTGAAAATGTCAGATAGTAAATGCATATTTTACTTATTTTAATGTTTGTTGATTTGAGGCTTTGAGGGCAACACAGTAAATATTCAGTTTGGCTGGCACAAACTGTGCAGGAATCTAATAGAAAGCAATATTGTTGAAAATGGATATCAATTGAAAACAGAGAGCAGTGTCAACTATTCCCCACTGGGAGCAGACAACAATAAAACCAGTCAAGCATTACACAGTTGAGCCTGCCAAATGTCATTAGAGTGTAGAAAAAAAAGTATAGGCACATACGGGGGGGGGAGGGGGGGGAGGGGGGCGGGAAATGTGGTGGGGTTGTTGAAGGGGGGGAAGCACTCGCCTTATTTATATTTTTCCCCTGGACAATTTTGTAATATAAAACTGGGGGGGGGGGGGGGGGGGGGAGGTGTTGAGCACACACGCGATGGCATGGCGGACCCCCAAGTTTAAATTTATTATAATGGTGTTGCCAGATAATTCAGGGAAACAGGGAAATGTATCATCCTATTGTGAATTAAGAGCACCACAAAGATAAAGCAACGCAGTTTAATGTCTCTCAATTGCACAGCAAATTACATCGGAGTACAATTTTAATTTTTAAATATCTTTTCGTTTTCATAAATCTTAATACCGAGATTACAGTATTAGGTGGGATAATTAGGCCAATTTATTTTTAAGCTCTGCCAAAACAACAATTAAAAAAAAAAAAAAAACAACAACAACAAAACAAAACACAAACCCCAATCCACGAGGACAGGATTTTTACACCGCACCGCCGGGAGGAGATTTGCTGTGGGAAGCAAGCCCCGGCTGGGCGGGAGGATGCGCGGCTCCCCGGCGGACAAAGGGCGGCGGCGGCGCTCCCGCGGCGCGGCCTGCAGCTCCACCTAGCGCGGCGCCGGGGCCGAGAGAGCGCGGGCCCCGCTCCGACTGCGCCCGCCCGGAGCCGCACGGGCCCCGCTCCGACTGCGCCCTCCCGGAGCCGCACGGGCCCCGCTCCGACTGCCCCCGCCCGGATCCGAACGGGCCCCGCTCCGACTGCGCCCGCCCGGATCCGAACGGGCCCCGCTCCGACTGCCCCCGCCCGGATCCGAACGGGCCCCGCTCCGACTGCGCCCGCCCGGAGCCGCAAAGGGCGCCAGCACCGCCCCACAGGGCCCGCCAGCCCCGCAGAAACAAAAATCTGCTTGCGCGGCCCCTTAGAGAAGTTCTGTAAAATCGCCAGGTTTCAACTGAAATTGTGACTCCTTTTGTAGAAAGCATGGAGAGATAATTCTGAATTCTTTGGCATGAACTTTCTTCAAGACACCCGGACTTACAGCTCTCAAAAATCATGGCTTCGGGTAATGTTTCTGCCCAGGGCTCAAATTTTGTGTGTGCTTTTACCTGCCAGACAGAGAAGCAGGTTCACCATTCAGAGCGCCCTTGTTCTTTTGCATGTTCTTTTTCTTGTGGATCCAGGTTTTCCCCATTCCTTTCAGTATCAACCAACCTTCCAGATCAGGAGTTTCTGCTTCGCTGACTGCGAGCTGAGTTTGACTAAAGGACCTTGCACTTCACTGAGTATACTCCTCAGACATTATTTTTTACTTCCTTATTCAATGTCTGGTGGTAGACACACAGTCTAGAGAGTGCTTCATTTCTCTATCCACTTCAGAGACTGAAGTTCTTCTCACCTAATAGCAAAATGTGTTCCCTAGCTCATCCCTGCCCATCTCTGCAGATCCCCACCAGTGTTCCTGCAACTCAGGCAAGCAGGGAAGATCCACATGTCAAAAGCTCACACTGACTAGCTACTGCTCTTACTGGGGAGCACCTGACCTGTGACTTTTATAGTGCATTTCAGTCTCTCTGAAATCCTAGCAGTGGATGTTACATCACTCAGTACTCGAGTGCAATCGTCACTCCAAAAGGAACTTCGTTATTTACTCAGTTCAAAGACTCTATTAAGAGAAATGATAATCTGCAGAGCACTATGATTTGTTTATTTGCAAAGTCAGTTGCCTACATTGTTGCACAGTGAAAATGCAGGTCAAAATAGCTGGGTAGAGATAAAGCATGTAAAGCACAGATCAAAACTACCTTTACCGTGTGGTAATACAGTTGTTAGATCAGAACTATGTCTCTGAACTAAAAGGGCCTGCATCCTGTTAAAATTCCCACATCCCCATGGCAAATTTTATTTCCTTTTGAGTTCAGTTGTAAAAATTGGAAGCAAGGAAATTCACAGGCCAAAACACTGTCTAGATAACATTAACGGGCATGTTGCTTCCAAAGCCTTGCGTGGGTTTTAGCCACATGTCTCCCACTGATTTTAATGGGATTTGCATGGCTAAAATCCTGTGCAATGCTTTGAAAATGTATCCCTAAGGGTCTGTCATGAATTCATAAAGCCCCAGAATTTCTGAGTTAAAACCAAAATACAGTGTTGGCTGATTTTAAAGGCTTGTTACCACTCTCTTAATTAAAATACAGCTTAGTTGGTAAAAGGTCTATTCTGCTTTGCATATAATGTATATGTGTTTAATATAATTCTAGTATGTGTATAATTTATATGGTTGCGTTATTTACACTACAAAAGAGTTGTGTTATATGCAACTTCTAATTTTCATAACACTTTTATTATACATTGGGTAGTAAGCTCCAAACAATGAATAAAATTGCTACTGTTCTTTCAATGAGCTCGTAAATGTCACTGAAGAAATTGCCGTCATGTTAAGGGTGAATTGGTTTTGTGGTACACTTATTGACAGAACAGTTTGTTTTCATATAAGATTAGAACATTTTCTTTAAAATGTTTTACATGGTTTTATATCATTAAGGGTCAAGAAAAGTAGGAATGCAAATCAATATCTCACAAAATGTTTGGTTTCTGACGAATGCACAAAATTAAGGAAAGTCAGTGGGAAGGCTGATCTTTCCTTCTTGTGCCTCACAATAAGGATCTCAGGTCAACATTGTCATTATATTAAGTGGTCCATGAACAGCCAGTATGTCAGGTCAGCAAAAGCAAACTGGTGCTACAGACTCTAAGCCAGTTTCCTAATGCTGTGCATTACTATGCCTACCAAATTTGCAGGTTTACTTATCTTAATTTTCAACACTTCTAATCTGTTCCTGCATTCCTCTTTGTTTTCACCCTCATTAGAGTTGGATAATGTTATATTTGATTATCATCAGATAGGAAGAGCACCCTAGTCCTATATATCTACCAAGGTAAGCAGGCATTTTAGCACATTCTGACTTGTCATATTAGATATTCAACAGACGGTTATTGAACACACAGAAACAAATCTGATTTTGTGTAAGCAAACAAGCACACCTCAAATACTTGCCAGCAAAATGAGTAGGTATAAGAAATTTCAACCCAGCTTTGTAATTTGGTCTGTTTTTTGTGTTAAGCTTAAAAAATCATGGAATCACAGAACAGATACAGAACAGGTTAGAAAGGACCACAGTGGGTCATCTGGTCCAGCCTCCCTGCTTAAGCAGGGCCATCCCAGAGCACATGGCACAGGATTGCATCCAGACAGCTCTTGTGTATCTCCAGTGGGGGAGACTCCACAACCTCTCTTGCTAGAGAGGTGGTTTGGTTATTTCTGCTGATCACCAAAATAACCAAAACCATCTTTGTCTGTGCTACAAGGTCAAACAAGTTTTGGGAGCATTAGTTTTAAAAGCAGATTCCAGAAAGAATCAGCTTTCCAGCTTCCAGGTTAAGTAATAGTAAAGCACAGCAAACTTGCTTGACATCATCAGCTGAACTAGCCCAATATGCAGAAGCAAATCACCTTGCAGCAATCCAGTCCTTTTAAAATTTCTTATTTTGTATTTTGCTACCAAGAGGACTCTTAATGTATGAAGTTACCCTGCAGGATGAACAATCCCTGGCAGGTATTCTTTAATGAGGACTGGTTGCTCATAGCTCAATGGTCTGTAGCCCATGGCTCTGTAGTGGCCCAAAAGCCTTGGATAATAAACAGAAAAATATACCAACTTACATTGTATCCAAATATGCCATGCTGCTATTTTCGATGAAGTTTTCCTGATTTGCCAGGAGGGAGTTTTCAGCTAAGTGCAATTTGCACATTTGCTCTGGGCCTTTCTTTGAAAAACGCCCTGGTATGTTCCTCAAAGGGCACAAGGCAGCTGAGGGTTAAAGGTGGTTCACTGGTCTAGAAAAGCCTTGGGGCCATTGCCTTAGCTGATTCTGGGCAATGTATTTTCACTGAAATCATCGATCCTTGCATTTTAACTCTGGTAGTCATTACCATTCTTTTCAAATACCATAAAAATTAAAGATAACAGTGCATGAACCCTGAAAGGCAATATCCCTTGGCCTCAAATATGCATAAGATTTTTCCTCCTCTCCTTTTTTCTTTTCCTTTCTTCCGCCCTTCTAATCTCTCTTCTCATTGATTGTTCTGTGATAAACAATAATATACAAGATGCAAAACTCACACAGGCAATCAAACACACAACAGTAAAACCCTACAAGATGTAGTGTCTATGCACTGCTGTGAGTTGCCCCCTTCTTCATTTGTTTTAATCTTAATTTAGATCCCTGAGGAACTTTCCTGTTTGCCAGAGACACATTTCACATTCTGGTTGAACGTGTTCTAATTCTTCCACGGGAGAAAAAGATGGGGGGAGGGACCCAAAAAACAAAATCACAACCTCTTTGATTTTAAAAGAAAATTGTAATCTGTATTGTCATTCTGAGTTTGACTTTGTCAGAAAGGCTGGAAGAATATGTTCTGATCAAATATTTGGGTGTGTGCTCTTCATTCTGAAGATAAGGACCTAAGCTCCTGACATATCTTAGATGGTGGCCAAGTTTAGACCCCTAATAGTTTAAAACTATCACCACCTGCTTCAAAGGGCAGGAAAAAGACATCTCCTTCTTGCTGATCATGAGTTTAGGAGGAGCAAAATCTTTTACAGCATCAAATTGAATTATAATATGTACAATAGAATTGAAATCTTGCACTCAGCGCCTCATTACCTGCAGATTTCTATGTTTGGGTTTTTTGGTGTCAAAAGCATAACCATACAATGCTTTTTCAGATCTCTGAGTTAGCTACTTTGCCTCGTAACACCCTAAGCCATGTAAAGCCTGTCATTTTCAGCCTTTTGGTGGCATGTGAGCAGGATGTGTGTGTATATACACATCCATCATTAGATATGTATATTTGCAAAGTAAAAGTATCTATAGAGCTATTATGGAAATTCTAACAGCTATAATATCCATTCAACTGCTACAACAGTATTTTACAATAAAGGCTGTTCTGGATCAATGCATATTCATTTCTGACCCAAGAAGATTTTAAACAGGGTGTCATCCATCTATAGGAGCAATGGATAACTTTTTTTATACCATCAGTTGCAAAGGAAAACCATGAAGTGGGAGCTGAGTGGACATCCTCAGAGAGCAGCACTGCCCCTTCAGTTGCTTTTCCAGCCAACAAGCTTCCCCCAGTACTGCTTAACTGTACATGCAGCATGATTCCACCACGACCATCAGGTTGTTTTTCATTCTCCAAATGAAACAAGGTTTTGGTTGTCCATGTCTTGACTTTCCTTCTGAGGCTCCAGCTGGCCTAAAGCAACAAATAGGTGGGAAGAAGGTTTAGATGGTTAGATGGTTTGTTTCAGGCCAGAAGTTGGACTGAGAAGCACCATGTTGTCTAGGATGAGCTGGGTTTAGGTTCTTGGGAAAATATGAAAGTAAAGCTAGTTTTGTGGGCAAAAGCGAGGAGGAGGAGGAGGATTCACTGCAGCAGCCACAAGGATGGGGCTGAATCTCAGCAGTGGGACACAGCCCCATGTCCCAGGGCCATTCTGAGATGCCCAGGGTGGCCCCAGGGGCCAGGCTGCAGCTCCCTGCATGGTGTGGAAGGGCTCAGTTGCAGGTGGGCCTGTGGCACCAAGCCCTCCAGGGCAGGAGATGCATGCAGGGCTGCTAATTAGAGGTTTCTAGATTCATTAAGGTATTGGGTGAGGACTGCCCTCACATGCTCTGCTTTACTGGAGCAGGAAAACATCTCCTACAGGAGATGGTGTCTCCTCCATGCTTCTCCAAGTAGTCAGAGATTCAGGCAGAGAGATTAGTCAGAGATTCTGTTAACCCCAGGGACTCCTGCTCAACACCCCCTGCGCCTCCCCAGGGAAAGGGAATATGTCTGTCATCCCACCTTTGAGCAATAGCTCTGCCTTGGACACATTTTATCCTTCTAAAAATGCAATATGTCCTCCCGTAACAACTCTTCAGGCAAAAACTGAGTTTGGACAGAAAAAATTAAATAAATAATTTTTATTTTTCTCTTTATTAAAAGAGATGTCCAAAGCTGTAAGATGTACTTCCTTTACATACTCAAAGGAATTTACTGGTAAAAAGAAGAAAAAAAGACCCTGTTTTTCCCTTCCACAGAATCTAGCAGACATGCCTCAGAATGTTCCAAAAGAAATGGTAATAGAAGAATATATTGTGGCTCCACGTTTTTGAGGGCTTTCATGAATTGTGAAAATGATTGTCCGCACATGTAGATTCAAAGATGAGCTTTTTTTTTCTTAACTGCTCCTTGAACAGCACAGTCCATATTTGACAAGTTAGAAGCATTAGAGAATAAATTCACAGAGATGAAAATAGAATTTCCAAAAAAGTTTTCCTTAGACTTCAAAGCAGATAAAAAGAATTCAAGGAAGTTTGATCTTTATTTTATAAGTATGTACAAGAGAAAGAGAGAACGAAGGCAACAGTCAAAGAAAAGTCTGGTTTAATATTTCTCTTGTGGGCATACATAATGAGAAGTGGAACGCCACAACTCCTCAGTGTTCAGAGGGTAGCAATTCACTGCCATAAAATTATATCTGGCTTCTTAGAAAATTCCTTCACTTCTCTGTGCTTGTCTGAAGTATGACAACTTGCTCTTGAGGCTTACAGATGTTGAGTTGTACTGGGTGGATTATTCCTAGAAAAAATAAAACCTAACAGAGATGTAATCTTTCTTTAAGTTCCCCACCTGAAAGGCAGTATATTTTCTCCAGAAAAACTAAGAGAGAAATTAATTTTTAAAGCAAAACCTAGAAAAGGTTTCTAGTTTATAGAAAATCAGACAGAAAGGAATGGGTGAATAATATTCCTATTTGAGCAAAAGAGCATTTACCCATTCTAGCATTTGCAAAAAACAGATCTAAGTGAATGTTTACAAAATGACATACAATACACAAAGAGATAAGGGTGCAAAGAAAAAATATCAGAATTAAGCAGAATGCTTTTTTCCTGAGGTTTTATTTTTAAAACTGTATTTTTTTTTCATAGGTCAGTGTCTGGTCAGGCTAACTATACCCATACCAGGAAACTAAGTAATGCCTGGGACTTTTTCCAGCTGTGGTGTTCCATCAGCTGTACAGTTAAATTGTCCCCAGCAGAACTTTGGCCCAGGCCAATAAGAACTCTTTCAAACAGGTTCTGGGCATGGTTTAGGAGCTATTGTGGCCAGGAATCATTTCTGGATATATTTTTGGACATAATCACCCCTTGCAGTAGAGAAATTATTAATACAAGTGTAACCTATTTTGTGCTGGTTTGCTCTAATACCAAAGAAGAGTGCTAGCTACGTATAATTTTCTTGTATGAACATAATAAATTGATCTGTATCATGTCAAAGCAGAAACCTGATAAACAAACCTCAGTGACTAAAGGTGTGAGAATGTGTACTGGATTTCTACTGTGCATATAAGAAAGGTGCATACTCATGAGTTGGGTCAGTAGCTTTAGTGTGAGCTAGGTGGAAGACAGCCCAAGAGCACAGTGAAAATATGAATGCTACATGACAACAAGGACCT
This sequence comes from Melospiza georgiana, assembly GCF_028018845.1. Lineage (NCBI taxonomy): Eukaryota > Metazoa > Chordata > Aves > Passeriformes > Passerellidae > Melospiza > Melospiza georgiana. Next base: position 134,171,444 of record NC_080430.1, on the reverse strand, counting down.
GTCTTCCTGGGCTTAATGGACTGGTTTTTCTTCTCATTTCTGTACTATAAGTGCAGAGATACACTCATCTGATCAGTACCAAAAAGATGTTTTACTCAGTGTCTTCCTAACACAGAGTAGGGTTGTCTTTTCAGAGGCATAGGGAAGTACCAAAATTTGACATGAGTTACTTTTGAATTTTTAAAACCTCCTGCAAATCTGATTATTGGCAAAAAGATGCAGATTATAAAAACACATCAGCTGTATCATATCACGGACTGCTGCAAAGCTCACAGGACCAGCACTAGATAAGCCAGCTCTGAGCTAGATCACACTGGTGTATCCCATACCACACAGACACAAGAAACTGGAGTCAACACCAGCTCAGGCATATCCAGAAATTTTGGCCCACCTTAGTGACCAGCAGGTCACCCCAGAGAATGCTGGAGAGTGTGCCAGTGCAAACTGGGAGAGCACTGGGGCAGGTAATACTTGCTGTTTGCTGCATGAGAGCTCAGTTCAGAAAGCACCTGAAGTAAATGGTACTAAGGTTATTTATCCCATGAGAGCCATCCAACTAACAAAGTATTTGAGGACTGAGATGAAATTTTGATAGGTAATTAAATATCTAGTTGATGGCTCTGTTGATTGCACAAATTATCAAAATGCAAACATTTATATTTTTTAACGTATAGGTTTTTTCACAAAAATACACAACTGAGGAAAAATGAAGAATGTCTACAGTGAGTCTCAGGCTTGTCTCACAGTTGCAGCAAGACCCTCACATCTTTTGTTGGTAGAAAGGACTCTGGGGTTTGGATGTTATGAAGGGCTATGTCTGATGCACCCAGTTATGCAGCTATTTTGCTCATAGACATGTTACTCACCCCACTTGCATGAACGACCGAGGGTATTATTAGGCATATTGGAAGTGAGTGTTTTGAGCTGCGATGATTTTTTAAGGCATGATGAAGGGTCCCATCTACCCTAATCAACTTTGCATAGCTGGGGCTCAACTTCCAGTGTTGTCTTTCATCAGTGCAAGTGTCAGTCACTGGCCAGCGCGTTGCCCACAGCCCTCTGCCCTCATTTCTTCATGGCGGGATGCATGTTGTTCTTTCAGGACAATTTCTTTTCGCCTGCTTTCCCAGCTTGCTTGGCCATGACAGGTCTGCCCCGGTTATGGCATTCACCATATGGCTGGGCTTGGCTCCACCCTATCTTTTAATAATTCCATCTCACTGACCATCCCCCTTGCATTGCTTTCACTGAGGGCATTTCAGAATTCAGCCCCAAACTATTGGTTCTGACGAGCTTACCCATGTTAAATCTGAAAATATTAGCATTCATTTTCCGCTCGGTGATAGCCCCTGAAGTGACCTTAGTAGGTTATGTCTCATTTCATATATTTTCCTCCTATGGTAAACTGATACAGTGTTGATACAGCTACAGCTATTAAGTCACAGCTTGAATTCAGATAAATGCATTTGTAAACATGGTTTTAGAATATCATGTAATTCATAGACTTTTTTTCTCTCCTTTTCTTCACATTTCTGTATTGAAAATACACAAAAATATTTTTTAAATCTACCAAATTTTCCAGAAAATGCAAATATGGAAAAATAAATACATGTAAGTATGTACAGAATGGACTACAGACTCCGAGCTGTTCTGAAGGATTGGTGCAAATTCACAATCCAAGTTAAAAAACAAACTAGAGAAATATTTTCAAGAATATTTTTTTAAATATAAGGCCTATAACTTTTTAAACTGTCAAAAGGCAGAGATGGAGAGCTGCTAATCTATTTTCATCTGTGAGAAAGGAGAGCACTTCAAAAAGTGAAAGATATTCAGCAATCTTTTATGATTACAATAATTGTAAGTATATATAGTTGCATTATAATGTTTTCAATTCCTATTCTTACATCTTTTCAGTTGCATAGTTAAAATAAATTACACTTTTTTACCTAAGTCTGTTTGTTCACATCCTTGAGATCACACGGGATTGTTCCTGCATAATCTGAGCCTCATGTTGAGGCTAAGAACTTTCCTATTACACCATTTTGGAAAAATTGCCTGCAGCCATGACGTGGCCCACTTAGGCATATACATCCATATAGTTTTAATTACCCCTGTACATGCTATTTCCCGTAAGGCTCTGGCCTCACATGGCACAGAGGATGAATAGCAGTCACCATGCCAGTGCCTGCTCACTGTCTCTTTAATCTGCTCAATGCTTTGTGTCCTGTGAAACGAGAAAACAAGGAAAGGCTCCTTTCCTTCAGAGCCTTGCCAGGGCACTGATCACTTTAACATCAAGCAAAGAGATAAAGCCAAGAAGGTAACAACATGAGCCCTCTTGGATGGTGAGGGATGGAAGTAATCTCACTCCTGTGTGCAGGCAGGATGGCCATGCACAGGTGGATTAAGCAGCATCCCTCAATTTAGGGTGCACAGTTTGCCCAGTTACAGCTTCATTTTAGCTCCTGCCCACAGCTGGTCCATAGGACAGAGCTGCCAATCCTTTGGTTTCTCATGAGGAGCAAGCTGAGGGTAAGGCCTGTGGTCAGTCTCACAATGGTACAAAAGATAAAATCCACAGTCAGAAGCCTCCAGTGGGATGACAAACCTCTCAACTTGGTTCCCTCCTCTATTTGCTCTCTTCCCTGGGCTCAGCAGCCTGCTAGGGGTGATTTGAAACAAAAGTTCTGCTTAGGGCTCTTTCCACTCTCCTCCCTTGTGGCAGGACAGGGGAAGGAGGTGGGCTCTCCTCCGTCCCCCATGCCCTCCATCCAAGGCAGCAACAAGGCACTGCCAGAGGGTCTGGAGAGGGGTGACCCCCTAACTATAAAAATTCCTAACAGTAACCAAAAACCTCTTTCTTTCTGTTCTTAAAAATCACCCTGAGGTTTCTGCTGGGAGAGGAGTTTTCTCTGAAAGTTTTTTTTTTAGCAAAAGACTGCCTTTAAGCCTTATCTCCTCTTTTAAGTGACATAAATACATTGCTTTCTGCTAGCATTTGAAGTGTGGTATATTTCAAGTAAAACAACAAAATAAAATTATTTAATGAGTAATATAAAGAACCTGAAATCAGTGCATCTCTGCACATATAGTTAAAGATATTTATACACAGCACATCAAGAAATGTAGCTATATGGCAAGATAGCCAAATTTCTCATAACTATGTATTTATAATTTACCTGTACAATGTTACAAGACCCTGTATATGAATGGTATGCTTTTTATCTGGCACCACTTGACTGCATGTGTTTCTGTTCTGGTTTATTGCTTATCAGCTAATCGCATAATTCGGCTGGATGCATACTAAATTGAAGTCCAAATGCTGTTCACCACAGTGTAATCCCTCTGGATAAATGAATAGTCAGTGTACCCACTGGACTGCATTCCACCATCACTACTTTGTAAACAGCTGTTAGCATGTGTTGTAAAATAGAAGAAGAAATCTGTTATTGCTACATATAAAAATGTGGTTCCTCCATCAAAATCTTCACTGTGCTGGTGAGAGGAATGTGCAAACCATTGCGATGAGCTGACAATGCACTGAAGTCTTTAGCCCTTTTCATGGCAGGTGCTGCTTCAAGAGCACAGGCAGCAGAAGCACACATTTGAGACAAGGCATGGGAAGCCCTCGAGGTCCCACCAGTGATTCCTGCAGACCAAACCACAGCTCTGATTAGGTCTTGACAGACTGCACGGACAAAAGGTAGCACCTACAAATCCTTTCCTGATTTGTGCATGTTTAGAAAATGCAACAAATCAAGGTAAAGCAAAGCAAGTGGGAAGATGTCTTTTCTATCTGTGCTGCCATGGAGCAGCCTGGGTCTACCTGCCTCCCACCCCTGACAACACACAGGTTGTCCTTGCTTTTCAAAAGAGCAGCCAACAGGTATGGGGTTTTGGAGAAGCTTTGTAGAGCAATGTTTTGATTCTGACTTTTTGTCTAGGTGGGCAAGGGGGGTGAGTAACAGCTTAGGGCATAGGTGAGAAAGTCGTGGCAGCTGTGGCAAAGGGGAAATGCTCAGACAGGTGTCCAGGCAAGGTCTGCACACATGGTGGGAGCGAGCCCTTGGCTGCTTCACCTCCAGCCCTCCGAGGCCCAGGTTCAGCATTCCATCTGCCATCCCTCCGGGGATGCCTCGCGGCAAAGCTGGCTGCAGCAACATCCTTAGCAGCAGAGAGAAAGTCTGAGCAACTGATCATAATGGTCCCCTTCTGGACACAAATTCCATGAAATCTTTCTAATTCTGTCTTTGTAGCCAAGGGGTATTGCACAAAAGCAATGTTCCCCAAACACTCCTAATTTTTAATTCTTTCTTTAGTATTAATTTTCCTTTGCTCCTATGACCAACTAAGGTTTTGGTTTTGTTTTTTTCCATCTTAAGTCTCCTTTCTTTCCCCATTGAATGGTTTAATTGTTAAAGCCAGATTTGAGAGATGTGGAGTTGTCCATACCAGGAGGGCTGAGGGAGATCCCCCTTGAACTGTGCTTCAGCATCTGTCGTTCCTTCCATGTCCTTCTAGGGATTTGCCAAAGGGGATTCAAAACTGGCTTAAATGGCAACTAATATACAGATGTAGAGTAGGTCTGTTATTTTATCTTTCTCTTTACTTGCTGTCAGCCCATCAAATCTGAATGCAGCCACCAGAAGCCCCTTTCCATTGCTCAGGCTGGTAACACACTCAAGTGAGGAAAAGGAGGGATATAAATGTGACATTGCATAAATGAGATTCTTGTCACTGAGGCCAACAGTGTGGCAGGATTAGAAAAAAAGAGTTATGCACTTCACTGAGAAATGGAAATATCCATACTGATATTAGATAAAACAGAAAAATTAAGAGACTGACATTCCCATGGTGCAGGGCAATGGCTGCACAGACAGATATGAAAGTTGTATTTTCCCCAGATCATTAAGATAATTGTTTACAAGACTTCCTATGCCCTGCTCTGAAATATCTCCTATAGCCACAGCATCCATGTCTGATGGTGCTCTGTTTGGAGCCAGGGTGGGACATCTTCCTCTACCTCTGATTTAGGGCTGGTGAGTATATATTGGAAATTAGCTGTGTGCATTCCCTCTAATTTGTTTTGCTTTAAGGATATTCGCATCTCTGTGCCTCTACTTCCACTGGCAATGCAGGAGATGAGTTCAGTGGAAGAAAAGCTCATTAGAATTATGAGATTTACTGGAATATCAGTGACTGTTTTTTTTTAAAGTCTGGTGAGTGTTGTGACTTAGTTGCCAGGGCAAAGCTGAGGAGCATCTGAAACACCATACACTAAGCATTCCTGAAGAACTGCTTATCAATAAGATTTGGAAAATTTTGGGATAAATTCTCAAATACATTTCATACAACTCAAAGTTACTCATGCCTAACTTCACAATAGGAAAATTACTTGCATATGTCACAGGTATTTTTTCAGGCATGGTTCTGTTTTAAAATTCCAACTAATATTTTAACATGTAGCACAGTCTTTAAAGCGGTATTAAAATAACAAAAGTGACCAGGAAAATCCAGCTGGGAATTCTGTTGTAATTTTAATTCAGATGTATTATATATCTTATGCATTTCACAATATGCAACCATTATTCTGTAAAGAGCTAAGCATGTGTTTAAATTTATACATTTTGAGTTTTAATGAGAACTCACAGAGTGTAAAGTTAAGCATACATAAAATCAGATTAAGAGTCAGTGTTAACACTAGAGTAGTACATTCAGACTCTGGAGGGACAAAAAAACCCAAACATATACTGTAGATGAGAAAAATTTGATGAATTAACTTTTAACTCCAGGTGGTATTTTTGTATTTTGGAACACAATCTTCAACCCCAGTATTAAGCAGAATAATACTGTGCTTTCTTGCTCCATTTTCTCTGAATTAAGCAGTTTTTTGATACAATCAGTCCCTTTGTATGAGAAAACATATATATAAAACAAATATAAGTGTCTGTTTCTGGATCCTATTTTTCATAATATGGCATCACCTGACCTTTTAAAGACTCCAGCTATCTGATCACCTTTCCCAAGGCAATCCATTATTCTGCCATTGATACTCCTACCACAAGGTTTTTTTAAATTAATTAACTTTATAGTAAAGAGGAGATTGTGGGTTTAAATAGAGGTGAATATTTTGCAGGGGCATGAGTCACACCTTACTTGAACAGCAAAGGCTATGAGAGAGAAATGCAGCCTTTTCCAACCAGCAGTTGTAGTGGTATCATATCCAGTAATTAATTCATCTTATTGTTCTTCATATTCCCCTTACAGAAAGTAGATCTTTTCTCAGTGCATTCCTCTTTGGGACATTTTTTTCCGCACATGTGCCACAGGGTCATCCCACAAATATTTTTCCTTTGGCCATTTCCTTGGTCACTATCATTTGAGGTTACCACATTAGTCCAACTCTGCGAGCCTCCTTCAGGAACATTCTTTCAAGCACAGAACCTCTGGGATGTACACCTTCAAACATTTTAATCCAGCAGCAGTATGATTAAAACACATAAAACAGCACGCACAAAAAACAGTATTCCCCTCCTCCATCCACAGGCTGGCAGGAGACAGAAAGGTGGCCATGAGCTTTCAGGAATGGTGCAGCTCTGGAAGGGTGGAAGCCTTGACACAATCTAGTCAGGCCACCTTCCATCCAAATGTGGCATTTGTGCTCGGATGAGTCCCCATCCAGTCCCTCACATCCCCTCCCTCAGACAAAGTAGGCAGCCTCATCCTTCCTGCCCCACTCCCCTCAACACCCTCCCCCTTCCTGTCCTCTCCCTCATGGGTTGCAGCCACCATAATCTGATGGGGTCTTCCAATCACCTCATCCCCCTCCTTCTACCACTCCCATATGGAGAGACTAACACCTGGGTTTGGTTTCTTCTCTGCCCTTCAGATCTCATTGAAAACTTCCTTTCCCAGGGAGCCTTCCTATCTCATTTCAGCTACAGGCAGCCGTGGCAGATGTGCCCCTTCTCAGGGCACCAGAACAAGCAAGGGCCGGGGGGGAGTGGGGGGGAAAGGAGGGTGACCTTGCTCCAGCCTCATGGGCCACTTCAGGATTTTATTATTTGCCTGTGTAGGTGAATAATATGAAAATTTTGTGAATATATTAGACACAACACATTTTCTCAGCTAAATATTTACTGGTTTTTGTCTTACGGAGATAATGCTGATTTTACTAACAGGGGTATGATCTCAAATCTCATTCCCAGCTTTTAACTATGTATAATAATTCAGTTCACCCATTTATCCCTTTAACATAACATTTAGGTTAAGCAGTAGGCCTAAGGGGAACAAGTTATTACTAGCCTGTTTTTTATTTTTCTTTGATGTCCTCGATTCTATTCTCATTCATGTATTGGGGTGTGCAGCAAATGAACCTTAAGCATTTATTTTATTTACTAATTTTGCTTACTAGCATTATCAAAAGAGTGGAGCAGCTGCGAGCTTCACAGATTGAGCATACATCTGAACATTTAACAGCTCTGGTTTATCCTGGCTGCAAGGCATCACAATATAATATTCACTGACATGAAAGCTGAAGAAAGGATGTCATGGCAAGTCTGAGAGTCACGCTGTGAGAGGGTATGTACTGCAAGACCCTCACTCCATTGGCTTCTAATAGGCTAAGTATTGATATGCAAATGAGAGAGGAGCTTGTGTGTGGCCTTTTAATACAGTCACTAAACATCAGTTCAGAAAAAAATAATAAGACCGCTCCTCTTATATTTCTGCCTACAGATGCACAAAAACAAAAATGGATGCGTTTTCACTCAGCTGCTTTGAAAGCAAATGAGGCCATTGCTGAAAAACTATGCATAGGACCTGAAAGCTGAAAAATTCTGGTCCAGATTTCAAACACCAAGTGCTGAGGTAGGCTGATAAGCAGAAGTGGGCAAACCCATGGAGGGAGGGTTAAAAAAAAACCAAAACAGTTCCTTCCTTCCTAACATTCCTCCCTGGGAGCAATACATGTGCCTGTGAAAGATTAGGTGCTGGGTTGCCATCTCTGAAAATAGAAATATGTTTGCAAGGTAGCAGAAAGAGAGGCCCAAAGGGCATCTCCAAGGAGGCTTTGACTCCTTGGTTCTGACACACACAGATAATTCCTTTTTCAAGTTCGAAGCAGGAGCAGCAGATGAGAGGAAAGCAGCTGTTAGTTTATCTTGTAAACAAGACCCAGTGTGCCACCAGATTATCATAGGACTTCAGGTTGGAGATGGCCCTAGACAGCTAAAAGAGTGAAGAGTTCAAAAAATAGAATTGCTTCTGAGAGCACCATTACCCAGCTACTCTGGGCTGCCTCAAATACCACAACAGGCCTGAAAGCCTGTTAAAGACACCAGTCCTATAGCTGGGGGGGCATGTGTGGTCCTCTCACAGGAATCAAACAATGGGAAGAAATGTAGCCCAAGATCTCCTTTATGTTCTGAATTTATCTGCTCTTAGTAGGCTGTACCAAACCTGGGCTTTCAAGGCATCACAGAGGTAAACCATTGTTGCACAGAAACGGTGGCACCAGGTTTGCTACATATTCATGGAAACATGGAATATCCTGAGCTGAAAGGAGCTCACAAGGATCACTGAAGCCCAGCTCATACATTGTGTGCATGGATCACACACAGCCTTTAATAAAAAGCTCAGTGGTAAAGGTGCCTTGGCCCAGGCTCTTTGTGCTGCAGCTCTGTGTGGCTGAGCTCCACACACATATGTTAATCTCTATTAGCATATGTCAGCTCCAGCTGCCCACATACCCACGTGTGACTGGAGCTGATGCCAGGGGTATCATGAATAGCCCAGCCTTCATTTTTTCCACTTGCCTCCAGGCTTGTCTGTGTGGGAGTATATAACAGTGCAAGATAAGATGCTATATATATTCCTATAAGGCACTCACAGATTTGCATTCCAGAACGACCACATTTTTCCAGCTTAACCTAGGCTCCTTTGAAAACAACTCAAGCTAAGCAAGAAAAAGCCATTCTTTCTTCCCAAATAAGCATGTCCTGCATCAGTATTGCCGCTGAGTTGCTATACACCACTGTGATTTCTCACATGAAAACAAACAGGGACAGCAGGGCAGGGTAGACCCACGTCTGCAGAGCCATGGGCCAGTTACCACTCTCCCCAAACCTCTCAATGTGCAGGTTCCCCAGTGCCTCTCCTCCTCTGCCCCTCCTTCTCCAGCAGCTGGTCCTACTTCCTCCTGCAGCTTTTCTCTAAATGGGTGCATGCACTCAGCCTGCTGTATACACATATTCCCTCCTAAATTCACTTCCGTTCCTCTATACACAAGCCTAATCACAAGATTCATCTTACTTTCCATTTTCCCTGCTGACATTAAATAAATAAAAGCAGCAGCAAAGAAAGAGAAATGTAGAAGTCAGCTTAATTCCCAGTGGATATGAGCTGTTGCAATGCTGTAAGACATACCTGCACACACACACTCATGCACCCAATAAGAATCTTCATAAGAGACAAAATCACTTCTGTGTTTTCCTGTTACAGAGCACACTTCCCTTTCAACACAAGCAGTAGGGAAGCTGCTTAATAATGAAGACTTGAAAATCTGCTCTTATTTCTGTAGGCTTTAAATGCACAGCTCAGCCCTGTGTTGTGGGCATCATCCTTTCTGGCGTGGAAGGCTTAGGAGGATTCACAGAGAGCCCATTAACATTGCTCCTTAATTGGCTCAAGGCATCACTGCTGATCTCAGCTTGGCGCAACCTTCATTTCCCACTCACCACTCAAGGCCCCTGCCAGTTCAAAAACAGAAAGTCAGGAGTAAAACCTGAGAATGATACATAAAATTAAAACTAGAACTTAGTCGGGGAAATCACAGATGAAAGATGTGCATTTTATAGCCTTCCTGGGAATATACTGCTTTCACAAAACTAGCAAAGATGTTTGATTGCAGTTTTTAATTCTGAACCTGTGTCAAAGTGTTTAACCTTTCACTTACCAGTGTACCATCACTATTTTAAACTGTGATTAAAATGCATATTCCCTCCCCCTTTTTAACTGCATAACGCTTAAGGGGGTGTCATGGTTTGACACTGGCCAAACACCAGGCACCCACGAGAGTTTTTCACTCACCCTCTTCTGCCACAGCTGGGCAGAGGAGGGGAAAAAGTAAATGAAGGGTTCATGAGCTGAGATAAGGACTGGGAGAAAACACTCCTAGGGAAAAACAGGCCCAACTTAAAGGTGCATGGTAAATATATTACTAACAGAGTCAGGGGAGGATAATGAGAAGTAAAATAAACCCTTAAAACACCTTTTTTTCCCCCAGCCTCTCCCTCCTTCTCACCTACAGCCCAGGGAGACAGGGTGTGGGGGTTTTGGTCAGTTCATCACCCAAGGTTTTCTTCCACTGCTCTGGGAGAGGAGTCCATCCCCTGTGAGGCCATGGGGTCCCTCCCACAGGAGACAGCTCTCCATGGACTTCTCCAGTGTGGGTGCACTCCCAGGAGCAGCAGCCAAACCCCACCTGCTGCACCGTGAGTCCCTCCCACAGGCACACAGCCCTCCCAGAACTGCTGTGGCATGTAGGTCTCTTTCCACGGGGTGCTGTCCTCCATGAACAGGCTGCTCCAGCCTGGAGCAGGGGCCTGCTCTCTCCACCAGATCACCCACTGGATCACAGCCTCCTCCAGGGATCCACCAGCTCCAGCATGGGCACCTCCCCACAGGCTGTGGGTGGATCTCTGCGTCCCTCATGGATCCCCACAGGCTGTGGGTGGATCTCTGCATCCCTCATGGATCCCCATGGGCTGTGGGTGGATCTCTGCATCCCCCATGGATCCCCACAGGCTGTGGGTGGATCTCTGCATCCCCCATGGATCCCCACAGGCTGTGGGTGGATCTCTGCATCCCCCATGGATCCCTAGGGACTGTGGGTGGATCTCTGCATCCCTCATGGATCCCCATGGGCTGTGGGTGGATCTGTGCATCCCTCATGGATCCCCGTGGGCTGTGGGTGGATCTGTGCATCCCTCATGGATCCCCGTGGGCTGTGGGTGGATCTGTGCATCCCTCATGGATCCCCATGGGCTGTGGGTGGATCTCTGCATCCCCCATGGATCCCCACAGGCTGTGGGTGGATCTCTGCATCCCCCATGGATCCCCACAGGCTGTGGGGGGATCTCTGCATCCCTCATGGATCCCCAGGGGCTGTGGGTGGATCTGTGCATCCCTCATGGATCCCCACGGGCTGCAGGGGCACAGCTGCTTCACCTTGGTCCTCACCACGGCCTGCCGAGGAATCTCAGCTCCAGCGCCTGGAGCAGCTCCACCCCTCCTCCTCCACTGACCTTGGTGTCTCCATTCCTTCTCCTTACATGTTCTCATCTCCTCCTCTTCTCTGGGTAGAAAAAAACTCTGTGCACTTTGTTCTTAAGTGTGCCATCCCAGAGTCATTACCAGCCTCTCTCATTGGCCCAGTTCTGGCCAGCAGCATGTCCATCTTCTGAGCCATCAGGGACTGGCTCTGCTGGACATGGTGAAACCTTCCAGCAGCTTCTCAAAAAAGCCACCTCTGTGGCCCCCCACTATCAAAAACCAGACCATGCAAAAACAACATGGGGGAAAGTAAACACAAGGTGTACAGAGGCATGTTTTGCATCCTTCGGCTGCCTGAGGACAAAACTCATATGAGCAATGATAATTCAACCTAACTCACCTGAGCTCTGCTGCATCAGAACAGGTAATTGCCATAAATCAGCTGCTCTCCACAGCATGGAGAAGATTAATGGCAGCAGACATTGGAGCTGCCAACTCAGAAGATTTCCGTGGTGGAGCAGGGACAGCTATGCGTGAGGAATTTGTGATAAAAAGCTACACTGGGGCTATAAGGAAGTGCTGGAAAGATGCTGAGGTCCTCTTCCACAACACAGACACATTAAGGTCTGTCTGATTTTGGTGACAGACAGGTATTTGAGTGAACACACCAGCAGCTATTAAAAAAGAACCAGTAACTAAAAGCTAATGTCAAAACATGATGTAGAACTGTCAGATGCCATCAGTAATAATTTTTGCTGTGACCAGTCTCAGGTAAGGAGGGCAAAGGAAACAATATTGCTGCTGACTGCAAGGGACCAGCCATCTGTGATTTGTGGGTTTCACAGGCAGAGGGTCTGCTGCCACCCTCTTCAGAAGAGGGAGAGATTTATTATCTCTACCAATTTCCTTGGCCTTGGTGAAAGGGAAAACATTGCTGGGGAAGAAGAGCATAGGAATATGTTGCACAGAGGTAAGCAGCAGGACCTACATTGGGATATTATATAGGCTTAAAGGTATCAAATAGCATTTTACATAGGGTTAAGAACCATTGTAGCCTTTGTAAGGGGGATGCAAAGAGCCACTGGACAAGCAGGATTTTATAACAAGAATTTATCAGCAGCAATTTAGCAGGAAAACCAAGCAGAGCATTAAGACAGCCCCAGACCTTTCTCTTTCATCCATCCTTAGATTGTGCCAGCTGGTACACATGGCTGAGAGGTCCAGTGGGAGGCAGGTGTCCCTGCCCAGTTGTGCTGCTGCTGTCCTGCTTCCCTCTCTCCCCAGCAGCAGCATGGCCATGACAGGAAAAGGAGAATTGCCAATCAGTCCTTGCTTTGGGACCAGCAGTGCCCCTCTGATGTGGAGAGCTGCACTGAGCTTACCAAATCACATTTAGATCCATCCACAGGAACAGGGCCCTGCTAAGGCATGTATCTTCATTTGTAGGGTGAAATTGAAAACTCTGCCCCTACTCTCCAGAACAGGCTGTCCTGTTGGTGTTTATGTGGTTGTCCTGGTTTGGGCTTTTTTCCTGTAGCACTTTCAGGAGCTGTGGTTGGGCTGCACAGCCCAAGAACTGCATCTCTCAGACTGATTTTCCAAATGTTGAAGATGTAGGACCACCTTTGCTCTGCTCTTTTTTATTTTCAAACTGGACACTGCATCTCTGTATTTAAACAGACTTCAGGCCTTTTTTCTCTTCTATTTAAGAACCCATTCTCTACCAACAATTAGCTGCTTGTCTTTCTTTTTATATTTTATTCCTCATGCATAAAACAGGGTGCAGTTTTCCCAGGACAAATTCCACCACTAAAAATGTTTCCCCAAATTTCAGAGTTAAAAGACAAGGAAGCTTACAGTGAGAGTGAAACAAATCATCTGCTGCTCTTCAGCTGGTGAAGCTTTTAGTGTTGCCAGCAGCAGATCTCGGATGAGATCTTCACAAAGTAATGCAGCAAAGGCACACTGTGGCTCACTGTGACAGATCCAAATATATCCTGTCTGTCCAAAGGGGGCCAGTGGCTCACAGCAGCTGTTGAGCTGCTTTGTAAACAAGTGGGGGACATAGCTGTTTAACCTAGACTCATGCATCTGAAAATATGCTTTGCCTCTCCAAGGATTTTGCTGGAAATGCTTCAAAGGATTCTGTTTTTCCCAGAAAGCTGCATCATGTGGTGTTTATCTACTCCTCGAAAGTACTCGCAGCCTTCTTCCATAGGAGAACGGCACTTTGCAGTTTGACAGTAAAATCACACATGACTTGTTAAGCACAACTTCCTAATGTAGCTCGCTGTCTGTTGCAACAGTCTCCCTGGTGGTAAAAAAATACAGTACATTACACTCGCTATAGCAACTGTGATGGCAATATGCAGATTACATGACCATATCGCTCTCCAGCATCTAAAAAAGAAATATTTATTTTAGCATGGTTGGTACTCTTTTCACAGTCTCTTCTTTCACTGTTCTTTTCTGTTACACTATCTTAACTTCATCCCTGGATCTCTCTGATGAAGCTTGATACTGACCATTTGCTTTCTTGCACACATACCTTTGTATCCCAGCTGACCCTTTGTATCCCTTGGTCATCCATTCTGGCCTCTGTATTCCAGTGTCTTTATTTCTATAGCACACGTAACCCAAGTTCATAGATCATTTTATCTTACAATACATCACATTCACATACATCTTCATTCTCTCCTGTGGTTTATCCTATTTTTCTGCTCTCTTCCACCTATTATCTCTTTCTTTCAAAATGCGTCCTGCTGAAAGATTTTTTCCCTATCTTTTCACTGGATTTTTAACTGAATGTAGACTAAATTAGGACTATTCTTGTTTTGAAAACCTATTGCATAACAAACTCCCAATTTTGCAGGTTTTCTCTTAAAAGTCTCTGGTTTCCAGGTCAAGGACGAGATTTTTTTCTGATAATTTTTTATTCTTTGTGCTGGGGCACTATAAGGAAAGGTATGTTATTTGAGCTGCAAATACAGACTCCTTGTAAATCCAGGAATAATGAAGTTCTGGTTTGGAACTCAAGTGTCGAATCATTCTTCTTTAGGACTGAATTAAATCAACTAATAGTTTTTCCATCTCTAGAATAGAAGCAATATTGTACATCCTACCTTACAGGTATGTGTGAGGTTGAATGAAGTCATAAACTACTCCAGACTATCCAAATTACTCTTGAAAAGTGTATTGCTGTCCTCTTTTTTTCTCATTTGGTATTGTGGTTTGCCTTTTCTCAGAAAGGAGGATTGCCAAGTCTAGTCTGAAGCCTGCATGCTGCTGAAAGGATATTGTACTGAAATAGGAGTGTAGGTGTGGATGAAGACTGCCAGAAGTATCTCCTATTACCCCAACAGGAGAAAATGGCAGCCAACTTCTATATATCCTGTAGTCTGGAAAATGGTGAAATACCATCTTTTTGGCAACCATAAATGGATAAACATTAGGTAAAAGCTAAGTGCAATGTGAATTCTGTCCAAAAAGGGCACAAAAATTAGAGACGCTACAAAAATGCAGAGGGATAACTAAATGAAGGAGGCATGCAACTAGCCCAACATGCTTAAATAGCACAGATTAGGAATCATGCTCTCTCTGCACCTGACTGGCATTCAGCTGCGTTGTTATAGAACAACCTCCCCCAGTACTGGCAGAGAATAGATCAGTCATTCATGCTGAGATTTTCCTTTTGCTAGGCATTGCCATGTGAAACGTGTCCTGGTTTTGCCAGGCAGAATCTGCATCCACCTGGTGTGGAAGGTCCAAGCACATCCCACATTTCTTCCGCAGGATGTACACACAGATCTGGGTTTTAGGGTTGTGGTTTTCATATGTGTCTTGTAAGAAGATTGTTGGACTATTTGCTTCAAATTTTAGAACAAGATCAGGCTAGAGAAAAGGTAGTAAAAATTGTAGCAAGTGTCTATACAACACAGGGAAAAAAAAGGAGTCATCTAGGGATTTAGTAGATGTTTCTGCACCAGGTAGTATATGCAATTTGAGAAGAAATAAATTTTCCCCTGTTTCTTTCATAGTCTTGTGCAGAATCCAGCTCCTCCTCACTCTCTGTACCTGTTGGACAGAAATCCTACTTTAAGAAAAGTGCACTTTAAGAAAATGGAGAAAACAAAGGAAAATTTTTACCAGTTTAATTTCTTTTGACAATATTTTTGATCAGTGATATTGTGTTTCTTTTGCATTGCTTAGAAATTTCATGTTGATTTAAAGATTAGGTTGGGTTTGGCAATGCAAAAATACTAATTTTAAAAGTATGGACTTTCATATTTTCTTCAACTCGTTTTTCAGTCCAAAAGAGGGAAGCATTTTTAGGAAGGCTGACTGGAAGAAAACAAATTCACAGGATTTTTTATTATTTCTTTTGCAAACTCTTCTGTGAGGAAGTAAAGGAGATTTCTTCACCTTTAGATATGTTAATTTCTTACTTCTGTCTTCCACCCTTAATTTTCCATTTGAAATTAGTGGAATGAGGAGATTAAAAAAAATCATCATAAGAAAAGAAAACCAAAACTGGATAATTTTCATTTTTAGAAATGAAATTACTGAAATCCTTGTTGATATATGAAATTGTAAACAAACTTTCCTTTCAGATCTTCCAAGTATAAAATAAAGAATAACTGTCAAAAAAGGCTTTTGATTGCAATGACCCTGCATCTCCCAAAATGTATTTTTTGGAAAAAATTTCTGCTCATTCTGCCAAAGTCATTGACACTGACCTTATACATGTAGATTCAAAGAGATTAATTAAAGGCAAGAAGCACTGCTAAATTGTCAGCAGCTGGGAGATGAAAGTGATTCTGGAGAGTAATTCTCCAATGATGCTGTGGATAAGGCAGAACGTTTAGTGGATAAATTATCTCCCTCCTGAATTGAAACTGAGTCTGGTGAAATGGTAGTTTTCTACATGTCCCTTTATGGTCAGACCCTATTGCTGGTGGTGCGCCTTTTTATAAAGCCAAAACAAAACATAAAATAAATGGTATAGTTAACATAAATGCTGCAAGTATACCAAGTATATAGAACTTACTGTGCACTAGGGATTAGACATAAGATGAACTTTATCGTTTTTGCATCTCAAAATTATAATTATTTTTTCTCCTGTATTTCTCAATATGTTTCACAGGCATTCAAAGAAGAAGAGTAGAGTTCCCCTGTGGTTAATTTAACCCTAGGAAATTCCCCAGAGCATAATCAAAGACTGCACAGTGGCTAACATTTCTCTCCTGTTTCAAAACTAATGAAGTTAAATCCTGCTGGCTAAGGCAGTATATCTAAAAGTCTATTAGACTTTAAATATAGTAACAGAACAGACATCAGTCATAAATACAAAATGTATTTTTTGCCAGCTGTCTAAAAGAGGCAGTGCAGTCACAAAAAGACCTCTTCCACAGGCTTGTACCAGCCTCATTATCGCCTGCGAATTAAATTGAAACTGCCAAAAGTCACAGCAGTGAATTCTAGACATGACAGTGAGACCATTGCCCGTGACAGGAAGGCGAAACACCTTCCCCAGAACTGGCTTGGGATTCACTTTTTTCATCCCTCCATATCCCCATGGGACCCACTCACTTCAAAGGGTGTTCATGTGGATCTTGGGCATAAGAGATCTGCATATCTTAAGCAATTACAGCTGTTGGAAACCGCCCTGTTAGGGGATAAATCCCGGTGTAAACCATGCAGGGAACAGGAAGGCTGTTTGAGGGGACCAGGGTGAGCTAAGCTATGTGAACCCCAGCAGCATTGACAAATATCTGAGCTCTCATTTTTTGTGCACTTCTTGACTCAGGATATCCCCACAAGGGAAAGAAAAATGGGAAAGTAACACACATGCATTTTGAATGGATATTTATGCATATTTGTGCAACTGCTCAAACTTTTCATTCTTGTAGCTGCCTTAACCTAAGCAAGAAGTAGAAACACAAACCATCAGTACCACCAGACAACCCACATATAGAGCCAAGCAAAATCCCAAATACACCAGGGTAGCATGTTGTTTACATACCACACACTTAGCATTATGTGCATATATTAGACTTGCAAATAGGATGAAAACAATTGGAAATAAAAAAGTAACTGCAAACATTTCATTAAACAGAATGAACAAGGTAACCATATTAAAAATATTTTTCCTTTTAAATAATCCCTTTTGAAACCCTTGGAAGCAAACTTGCTGGTGGTTCTGGATAAGTCTGTTCTCTTCATTTCATGGGATTCTTGCAAAAGCTCATAATGGACACCTCTTTCAACCCAAACTGTATTTTCTATCATTATGTTTTAAGCCCTATACAAACTGGGCAGAAAAACAAAAGTCACTTTCAATTCATGTTAAGAACTGCAACCACAAGTTCTTTACTGTGTTTATATCAGCTAAATGATTACAAATGGACCTATTAACCCCAAATTACTTGAAGAACCAAAAGAAGAGGCACTTGACAATTCCAAGGATTTGTTCTCCTTTCACTGATCTGGGGAAAGATGAGACGTTTTTCTGTGTTAATACATTTCTTCTATCCAGCCCACTTCTGCTGCTCTTTTCTCCAATGTCATCAGTAATTGGATTAAACCCTGACAGATCCTTCTATTTCATCAAAGAAGGGAGGAAACAACACATACTGGGGCAAAACAATCCCTGCCCTACCTCTAACAAAACCAAGACAGTACTGTCGCAGATAAATTTAGTTCATTCTGTCTTAATCTAGTCAGTGACCCTTCCACCCCACCCAACAGCAGAGTCACTACATATTTTTCCACCCAGGATTTTTCTAATTGGAGTGACAATATCTTAATTGTGCCTTTTCTCACTGCTAAAACAATTGGATATAACAAAGCCAAGTGAACAGCTAGGCTCAGAGCAAGTGAAGCACAAAATTTCCCAAAATTAAACTGAGGAGAGGATAGCTCTCAGCATATGCTTTTCCCACTTTCCTTCTTCACTGTCTAGTGATACAACAGACCATTTGCAGAGGTTGGGTATAATACAAAGATTAGGCACTTCTCATGTGTGGTTGGAGCAAATCCAAACAGGGGGTTAGTAGGACATTTCTGGAGGGCTTTTTCTTTTTTGTCAGTTGGGTTCCATTGTTTCTTAGCATACTCTGTTGATGGTATGTTATTCAAAAACTTCACATTTATTACAGTAGTTAATTACAGTATTAAGAGGTGGTGGTATCAGTGGTTTTGTAAAGCTCTTGCATTAACTTCCGAGACTAAACTTGCAAACATCATCTGGTGTGGTTCTCTGTGTGAATAAGCAGTGAGTCGTGAACAGTAAGGAGTGCCTGGCTGCAGATACAGACATTAGGGAGGGCAGAAACTGCATGGCTATTTTTGCATAGATTTCTCAAAGTTTTCATCAAAAGGTGTCTGCATCTGCAGTCCAGACCTCAAGTACCCCAGCTCCTGTAGCCTTGGCAGGGGAAGTGCTCCCTCATGCCCCAGAGCCTCTCCTACCCTGGAGCTCAATGGCACCTCCCTTTCCCTCACACTAGCTTCCCACACCATATCCCCTTTGCTCCCTTCCTTTGCCTTGAATCTCCTCCCAACACAGGGCACCAAGTTCTGCCCTATCCACCTGGACTGGAGTTTGGAAGCAGAGAGAACATGACCAATCTGAAGTGTGGGAAGAGGAAAGAAATAGGATGCACAACACCCAAGCCCGGGGCACTCAGATATTATGCTTTAAGCCAGACCCAGCTGAATGCCAAGCCAACCCAGAAGACAAGGGGGGAAAATCTCACTGCAAGCAGAGACCTACATTTTCTCCTCATGTTCTCTAGGAAAACATCAGGCTGAGTTGTAAAGATTTAAGAATTGCACTTGTTTGCTGCAGGAGAGCACTTGGCAAAGAAATAAATGGGAAGCTTAGTTTGCTTTGGGGAGACTTGCACTGTATTTGATTTATTTTGAATTTGTGACTTTCACAAAGACAGTTGCTAAGGGGCACCAGTGCAGGAAAGGACAAAGGAACCAATGACACTTTTTATCATATTTTAAAATAAAATAACTGATCCTGTTTTAAAGCTGCTGCATTGCACCAGCAGTTTTACTTCAGGTTGTGTATGCCACAACAAGCAACTTTCAGCAAAAGCAGCACCTGTCTCTCTAATTGCTCTTCTATATCTTTAAATGCCACCATCACGCACCTTCCATCACACCTGGGCAATAGTTGAAATCAATCTGTTTCCATCATTACCAATCTATTTTCCTGGGACTAACTACTTGCAACCCCTTTGGCCCTGTAATCATTTTAAACTCTACAAAGCAAGGTTTTGTAGAAGTAATCTATCCAAATACTGCTGTAGGGCTTTAATTGCATCAAAACAGGTGTTATCCTTGGATATGTCTTTTCCCCCACCCCAAATAATTTAACTGCAGTTGTTAAAACCTGCATTAAAAAGCCCAGCTTTCCATATTGCACGGTGCAGTTTTTAAAACAATGAGCCTGAACCTGGAAGCTGAACAGAGTGCAAGCTGCAATTTTTCAGAACTACAAACCAATCAATTAACGTAACAGGAACTAAAGTAGAAATCTGATTATATGAAATTACCAGCCAGATGCCAAGAATGCTGTAGGAATTCTTTATAAATATTCACTACATTTGCACCTCTACTTTAAAAGCTGTTCCCATTTTCAGTATTTCTAATTTTCTAGAAGTTTTGAGGTGTCTTCTTGGCATGAAACTCAAAAGCAGACATGTCAAGGGTCAGAAAAGACTCCAAAGATAGTTCCAGAGACCAAAAGCCATCTACCCATGTGCTAATGTTGGCACATGAGCTGGGAATTTCTAAAAGGTTGTGAATGTAGTTGACTGATATCTTCCAGGCAAATTATTTATTGACTGAAAAAAATGGAAGGCGGTGTGAGTCAAAACATCGTATACATTTTTGACAAATACAGTTGAAATTTTGGTTTAAAAAGTTGGAAAATATTGAAGTATTCTAGGATGACATCTTCTTAATGGAAGATTTCAACATAGGGCTGCAGGAGACTGATCACTGATTCTTTTCTTCCTTTATCTTTTTAGGTCTTTTAATGCTTCTCCTGATTAATAACAAAACTTTTTCTCACTTCAGTAAAATATTACATTCAATCCAAAATTATTACTCTTTCTCATATTTTGTCTTTCCCCACCATTCTGAAAAATCAGGAATGTATTTGCTATAGTCATTGCTCACCTAATCAGAAACATTAAGAAATCAACCTGAATTGAACAAGCAGTAGCAAAGAACATTTTTAAAAGAGCTTTAAAAGATAGGCTATGGCTATAACAAGATTTTAACTTCTTTTAAAGTGTGCAGAGTAGCAATTGAGGACAAACTATAGACAGAATATAGAAATCTTGCTTTTATTCCCAGAAAAAGGTTGTCACACACTCCCTGACAGAAGCGGTATTTCCAAGAGGAGAAGGCTCAGAGGAGACCTTGCTGCTCTCTGTATTGGAAGGTGTGGAGAAGATGGGACAAATATTCTTCTTGGAGGTATGCAGTGATGGGATGAGCAGCAGGAGACACGAGCTGGAACATGGCAGATTCTGATTCATTGTAGGAGAATTTCCTTCTGCCATAATGGTGGCCAAACACTGGGATAGGCAGCCCAGGGAGTATGTGAGCCTTCATCCTCAAAGGTGTTCAGGACAGGAGAGCTGCAGCCCTGAGCAACAGGACTTCATTAGTCCTCTGAGAGAGGTTGGACTGATGACCTCCAGAGATCCCTTCCTACCCAAGCTGCTCTATGTTTCCATGATTAGATGATTCTTAGACTGAATGATGATTAATATGGACAGCAACATTTCTTATATTGGTAAAGACTTCCACTATTAGGGAAAGTTTGAGAGGAAAGAGAAGATCCCTTACAGTGTGTGCTGGAAGGGAGGAGCCTGGGCTTTACTGTGATCCATTGAGGTTCCTACCTTGCTCACCAGGGCTTCCTTCTCCATGAAATCAGGCACTTTTATTTATGGTTTGATGACGGAACTGACTTTCTGCATCTTCTTAGGGAGAGGAAGTATAAATGGAAAGAAAACCCCTGGTGAATCCTCTTTTCAGAGGAACTTGAGGACTTTAGCAGCTCTTGAGCCTTCTGTGTATTGCACTTTCCTCATTCCTTGAATGGGAAATACAGGATATATTGTGAAATTCATTAGGAGGTGCACACTCTATCTCACTCTAATTCCTTTTCATCGTGTTTGCATAAGTAAGGGATTCACTGTATGTAAAAAGCATTAAAAGGTTTAAGTTACTTGTATTATTTTTTACAAGCAGAAAAATACATCAATCTCCTTTAATTGGGGTCTCTTATGGAAAAGGACCAAGATGCTCATTTGAAAAAAATTTTCCTGGGAGAGCAACTGATGTTTGAATAGCACATTTCTGTCACCTGAGGTACTAGATCATTGATACTCTTAAGCAAACTGCTTGATGTCCGTACAGCTTTCAGATCCTGTTGCACTCCAAACAGTTCTGACTTAGTTACTGGCATAGAGCAGATACTCTCTTGTCTTACACCAACAATCATAATGCATAATAAATGCATTATAAAAGCAGGCATCTCTTTCAGGCTCAAATCCAAGTTTTTGAATGATAAATGTGCTAAAGATTTGCTGCAGCTCTTTGTGTTCCTTTGGTGATTGAGACAACAGTCTCAATAACATTCTCCTTGTACTCATAGCCTTTTTCTCATTGCTTTTCTCAAAAATTTTGGAAATAAAAAGGTCTGCCAACCAGACATACACTAATTACTTCTTCCATAGACAGGATCCTCAAATTCACATTCTTCTGGAAGTATATGTAAGTGAATTGCTCTTTAAAGAGAAGAAATCTGTAAATGTCTTTTCCCTCAAACACTACCATCCTCTCACTTTCTATGTAACTGTCTCAAAATACTCTCTGCCTATTGTACTTTGTATTAATTTGGCATAGGCTGGATTATGAAATAGCAATCTGGTTCTTATGCATTGGAACGTCTGTGTGGTTATTATGCACCATATTGTTTATGGTGAGATTCATCCCAGATTTGTTCAGTTCTTTATTCCTCCATAATCATTGGCCTTTGTTTGTTATCCCTGCTATGTATCAAATACTTTCATCACTAATTCAGATCCAAAATCTGGTGACTAAACCAAGATTGTGTCAGATATTCCCACAGTAGGGAAATATGCTAAACCTATCCCAGATTTGCCAGGTTTAGATCATCAGGGACGTAATCAGGTAAATAAAACCCCCTAATCTGCAGCATATATCAAGGAAAGGTGATTAGGTTTCAAGTGATTGAAAAGAGAATGTCTATTCTTTGTTTCATTTTTTTCCCTGAGTGATGCTATCTCTGGATAAAAAAATAGTTTGGCATAAGGATGTGTTTTACTGTTTGTGCTGGACCAGAAATGTTAATAACAAAGGGATACCACATTGTATACCCACCTTTCCAGAGCACTTTAGTCACTCCTGCAGGAGCCTAGAAAGGCTAGAAGACTCAACAATTGTAAATGAAAGCACAATCACATCCATAATTTTTCTCTACTGACTACATGAGAAAGAGCAGCACAGACCAGTTTCCTGTTTCACAGGGATAGAGCTGTACAGTAACATACAGTCTATAAAAAGAAAGTGGCATTAAAAATCCACAGAGTAAAAAAAAGTCTGTTATTACAGTCAGTTAAGAAAAACCCGCGACATTAGATTGTCTGGGAAAATGTTTCCTATGCTTGTGAGGCAGCCAGCCTCAAGGAAGCAGAGGGAAACCAAGTGGTCCTGTCAAAAGCCAGCCTCCTTTGGCTGGAAGATGCAGTGGTGATGGGCTGGGCTGGTCCAGCCTGTGCCTGAAGTGCTGCTCTGGCTGCATGGCCAGGGAAGTGAGCACCCTCCGTGTCCCCACTGCCCCACATCTCCCTCGCCAAAGAGCCACCCAGGAGCCAAATCTGACATGGAAATTTGCTGTACAAAGCACCTGTGTGTTTCTTCCAGCTCCTGCTTTCCCCTGCCCAGCCCCTGGTGCCAAGGCTGGTGCTCCCTTTGGTGCAGTCGCGAGGGCTGACGGTCCCCAGGCACAGACATTGCCCCAGCAGCTCGAGGGCAGGCAATGGTGTCACCAGCAGCGAGGCAGGGATATGGGTCGTGTTCTCCACCAGCTTGGTGCCATCACTGATCTGCCCTGCTGTTTTCACCTGGGGGAGGTGGGATGGGGCCAAGGACAGTGGGGACATCACCCTGAGGCCAGGCCACCGCTCCCTGCCCCCAGCCTCCTTTGCCTGGGAGCATCCAGCCCTTGCCAGCAAGTCCAGGTGCAGCAGCAGCAAAGCAACATTAATGAGCATTTATCCCACATGCAGGGATATAAATAACCTTAAAATACAGAAAATACCTAGTCAGTGTGAGAATGCCCTAAGGGAGGACAAGGAAGAAGTGCAAGCTTCCAACTACCTCGAGCTCTCGCTGGCAATGTACCTTCCCAATTAAAAGATGTGGAAAAATATCAGTTCCCCAAATTTTTCTGCAAGCTCTGCAGTGGTCAGGAAAAGGCACTTTGAAATGTTCTTGCTGAGGAAGTATGAGTTTTATTTTTTTGTTGTTGAATTTCAAGTTAAACACATGCACAGTGATTTTGTAATCTTGAAGATGTATTTTAATTGATTTCCCAAGTATTTTAAGGTCTATTAATTCCATGGATCTTGCAAACGCTGCATTTTCTATATTCCAGCTGCTGGTTTAATCATGTTCATTAACAGAATTACTTTTACCTGCCAGTGAATATTTTACATTGCATTAATAAATCTTCTGTTTGCTATCAGAACTGAGCAGACAAATAAAATAAAATACCGAAGTGTGTGAGTTTCCCCATGGGTCTAACGCTGTTCTGTCATTCTACCAAGGGATTTAAACAGATTTGAATATAAAGGTGGCAAAATTAAAAATATGTGCATAATATTTAAAAGTGTGTAGTTTTACATCATTAACAATATATTCTTTTTCCACATAAGAAATCAACCAGGTTTTCTCATATGCTTTGTTGTGGTGAAAGTCTGATGGAAAGTCTGCTTTCTTTCAGAGAAATAATTGGCAATTGCCATATCCAGTACCTGGATGATGCAGTATGCACTGTATGATCGATTAATTTTCATACACTTTATGAGCAGCATAAAAAGTACAGATATTAAGAAATTCATTATATCCCAAAATTTCAGACTGTATACCTCTTTTAAGAGGGTAGAAAGACTTAATACAAAATTCTTTTTGTTGATATTGTTTCCACAGCATTCTCAATCAATTTTTCTAAAAGCTCTGAAATTCTGCCAGCATCACACATGCACAGAAGATAAAATGAATCAGCAATTAATCCAATCATCTTTGATTTAACATTAATGTAACTCAGTGCATTAGGCCTTGTTTTACATGCAACTGTGTTGTTCCAACTACACTTTAGAGAGCCAGTTCACAAATCTTAATTGAACCAAGAAGGATGAGGGTATTCCACTTAGTATCATCCTTCTGGAAGGTGTCTCTTCCCTGAGGAAGGACGGCAGATTGACAAGACTGACAACTCTACACCAAGACAGTGAGAATTGAGAACGTGAGATGCTGCAGAACCTACACTCAGCCATGCACTGCTTCCTGCAAAGCTGCAGCAGGAAACTGGGGTGGGCAGAACTTCCAGGGAAGAAACTCTGCATCCAGCAAGTCCCTCAGCCTGTGACCTTGTGTGGTCACACCGATGAGAGCAGGACCCACAAAGCAGAAAGAGTGAAGCACATATTTGTGGTCACATATTTGTGGGGTGTAGGAGCAGCTGGTGACCACCCCCTGTACTCCTCTGTGAACATTGGCACAGGGCAAAATGATTCATTTTATTCTAATAGTAAGCATGGAAATTAACAAGTATTAGGACTCATTGTACCATGGTACAATTACAACAGAGCCTAAAACTGCAGAGATTACTTAGCTGTCTGTTTTGCATTTTGTTCTTTGCATATTGAAGGTTTGCTGACAGAGACGTAATATTTCCTGAAGATACATCCTTTCACTGTACCCCTTGTCTGAATGTGGTTTTGATTTTATGGG
Organism: Melospiza georgiana; assembly: GCF_028018845.1. NCBI lineage: Eukaryota > Metazoa > Chordata > Aves > Passeriformes > Passerellidae > Melospiza > Melospiza georgiana. Next base: position 134,146,100 of record NC_080430.1, on the reverse strand, counting down.
AAGGGTTGGACTTAAAGATTGTCACTCAATCACATGGACATCAAGCAAAGTTCAATTGCAGTACAGCTTTCGTTAAGGATTCATTAACAGACACTTCATATAAAGTGCTACCACATTCTCTTTCATACTTTTTTCTCTCCCTACCCCCACTTTTTTTTTTTTTTTTTTTTTTTTTGCAGCTGAGAATAATTAACTGTTCTTTTGTGAGTGTCATTTGTTCTCAAGGAATTAAATGCCACCTTATTTCTCAGAACAAGAATTCAACTGTCATAATTATAGCTTCATTTCAGGAGAAAAAAAAATCATAATTTATTACAGATTGTTCAGCATGTGAAATAGGTTTAAATGTCTTTGAAAGTAAATTGTGGCATGTCATGAAGGGCTTTTGCCATCACTGTAATTGATTTATAATTTTGCATTTAAAATTAACAACATTCATCCATTGTTCTCCTATTATATAAGGCTCTGGCAGGGAGTTGAGAGTTTTGTGTTCAGTTCTGGTCACCACATTACTGTAATGACAATAATAAAGTTTTAATAGCTTAGGAGATAAAAATGATATGTAGAAGTGAAGCCAATACCAGTATTAAAAATAAACTTCAGACTGAAAATAGTTTTAGAAAAATATACTATGTCTGAGAAAAAAATGAGTAAATGGTAGATTTATCTGAATTGTGTTAACTTTAAAGCACAGGAAAGCTAGACTTAATTCTATAGTTTACATTAAAGTGACCTAGCAAAAATACAGAAAAATTATCAAAATTAATTTTGAAGTAATTGTGCAAAACTACTCCATTAGGGTTCCTACACATAAAACCACTGATCTTTTTCTTACCCTGGAAAGCTTCAACTGATAGCTGCAGAACCTCTTCTTGCTTTTCAAAACTGCCAGACAGTTGCAGAACAGCAAAAAGAACAATTTTATTTTGTTCTGGGTAATGTTAGTGTTGTGGTACAGTTAAGCATCATAACTGCCCATCCATTTATCAAAGTGGCTGAATTTATGGAATAATGACATTGAATAATGCAATAACGTCATTGAACAAAGACAAAACTGAGATAATTAAATTAAGCAGTGCTGATTATACCCAGAGAAAAGGGGGCAAAGAAGTAGTTGCTGGGAATGCAAAGGAAATAGAGAAAATATCACATGACTCCAGATCCTGGGTGAAAGATTGCACTTACTGGTTTTCAATGCTGATACTGACCTCAGCAGTTTCTTCAGGTTTATTTCATTTCATTGATGTCATCAGGTATCACACATAATGATATTAATGTAAATGAAAACAGAATTAGTCCCATCAACTAATTTTTCCACAGTTATAGGACAGAGAGAGAAATTAATGAAGAAAGATGAGAAGACTGATTTTGTCATTCTGCCAGATAAACAACAGGAAACAGATTCCCAGTTGCTCATAGAGATTCCTGTCGTGGTCTCCATCCTGTGGACTGCACAGCCCTCAAAGAAGGTTGCATACAGTGAATACAAATGAGAGAAGAAAAGACAGATTAGTTTACTTTTTTTCTTTTTAAAGGCAAAGAGTACCAAACTTTCCAGAGTGCATGGAGATCATCACACCAGAAACTTCTAAGATGCTTCAGGTAAGAAAAATCTGCTCTCTCAGATCTGTTTCTCAAATTTAAGGCTAACAAAACTGATTTACAATCAGACTGCCCCATAAAACCAGCTTTTAGTAATCTCTACCTTTTGTTTACTCTTTTCCTGATGCCTAATCTGTGGAATCACATTTCATTAAGCTTTGCATTTTCCAAAGAAGCAATCGACAGTGAAATTACATCTTTATCATTGACATCTTCATCAATTAAATAATATTTTAAAATGCTAGGGTTTGCTTTGGGTTTGTTTGGGTTTGGTTTGATTTTTTTCAGATAAACAAAGGAAAAGATTGATATAAAATCAGAGTGGGGAAACTAAGTTAAAGCCATGGAATATAGCCCAATCCCACTGGAGTTCCTACAAAAAAGATGTGTTCTGGAGGAGTCTGTGGCAGACAGAGGTGCACGGAGTGCACCAGTCAAACAGCAAAAGTTCCCATCTTCTAGTGAAGCACAGGCTTCTCAAGGACATCAGGCTTTCCTCCTTCTCCTTTTCTCTGGAAAATTTTCTCCCCAGGTTTTGCATGTATGACAGTCACTGCCCTTTCTGCAGACCAGTAAACATGAAATGTTCCCCAGAACATTTTCTTTTCCACATATGCCTGCAAAAACCAAGTCCCAGTCCAGCAGATGCCATGAAGGCCATGAGGTGATCCCGAACAAAGACCAGGGACAGACTAGGCAGACTAGGTAGTTGTGCTGACCCCACCAAACACTTCCAAAGTCTACAATGAAAAGAAGAGGACCGTGCTGTCCTCGAGCTGCAGAGAAGCCTGATGGAATCTAACACTGCTGGGAAGCTCAAGGTCAGCTTCCTCTAGTAAAAATCTTGTCATGTAATGTTGTCAAGGTCAGTGTCAGCTTGGATTACCTGCCATGCAAGTGCCAGTCATGCATGTTCTGCTTGCCTTGGGCTAGGCTAACCCATGGTCAAACTTTTCAGAGATGTTAATGCCTACATCCTCACTGGCTGATATGGGGCAGCCATAATGCAGATTTCACTTGCATAGCAACTGATTTTAGATGATGAAGCATCAAATCTGTTTTACCATAAAATCTTTTTTCTCCTTTTATAAAGCACATATAGCTTGTCTTCGCACTCTAATGCAGTCATTCAACAGTGATCTTCCTCACACTGAAAACATGCAGTGAAAACTGCCTTAGAGCTGAATCACCAATACCCCTAAGAATGGTGGCTCTCACTCCCTATTCTCCCCCAGCGTCTGCTTCTGGACGTTGTTGGATTGTTTCTTCTCAGTGTACAGAAGTTAAAGCACACATGGAAAGAAATGAATTCCTAATTTAACATCCCCCTTCTGGGTTTCTCCTGTGCTGCAGGACTGCTGTAATGATCTGCTGCAATGAACTGCTGCCTCTAGCAATCATCCTCTCTGCCTGCCCAGCGCTGCCTTTCCCCAGCAGTGCCCTGGGGCTCTGTAGCACACAGCTAACAAAGCCAGCTCCCAAACCTGCCCTGTTTGCCAGAGCTTTGCAGTCCTACTTCCTTAACCCTTTTCATTCTTGGGACATCACCACACACAATCCATCCCAGTCCCAAACTTGAGGGGAAAAAAAAACCAGCAAAAGCTGGAACTTTGTACAAAGAATACTGTATATATGCTTCATATTTTTTTAACCAGGACCTTGCTCAATTTCCTGGAATTACTCAGGAGTTATTCTCAAGGTCAACATGTATTTGCCATTAACATTTCTGTGGTTTAGATGGTTGACCTGACACATGATGATATCTCAACCTCAGCAGAGCTTGGTGGGGAAATTGGGAAGGGAAATAAGGACAGGGATGCTGCAGGTTCACCTTAGGGTAGGAGTTGCTGCCAGGAACCAGGCTAGAGGCAAGGAAATGGTCTGGAGCATGTGCTGAGGGGTGGTCTGAAAGTTGAGTCTATCAGGCAGTTGTCACCAGTGTCTGATGTGTAATATAAACAATTGAGCTGATTTTTGAGAACACACAGAAACAGTTACATTCAACTTTTATACCCACTGAATGCCAAGAGAGGTGATATGTCTCCTCTGACTTGGGCCAAAATTGCCACTGCATCTGAAATAGCACATATTTCAAGTAACCAGGTCAGGTTTGAATCAGTGACCCAAGCAAAAGGCTCTTTTTGCTCCAGTTATCAGATTAATTTTGGCCCCTGTGATCACTACTAAACTTCACTAATTTTATTAGAAGGTTCTGCAAAGATCACATTTATGTCGTTCCACATTCTAAAATCAACTACTGTGCAATATACCATATGCAACAGCAGTGCCCACACTTTACACCCATTTTATGAACCATATTCGTTATCCTTCTATTTTACAGGAAAAAAATGGCAACTTGTCAAAAAGGGGAGGGATTTATTACTATTGCTCCCTTTGTCTAGAGAGAAAGTGCAGTGTGATGGTGCTTTGATTTTGCAGTGATCTTCCTTGTAAACCACCATAAAGAAAATCTTTTTATTTTGTTCCATCTCGGGCAGAGTTATAACCTCTTCTAGGTTATGCTTATCTTAATGCTAGCAAATTACTTCTTTTTTTTTTTTTTTTTTCCATCTTTAGTAATATGGAATTACCATCATTTGAAAGAACTGTTTAGGTTCCTTGACCAGAAGAGGCGTTTAACTATGTCATGTGTGATGTATGGTGCATTTAATTGCTCTGTGCAGCTATTCAAAAAGCATTCAGAAGTAATCATTTAGCATTAATATCCTGGGGCAATTCAAGGTCACAGTACATTAAAAACTAATTCAGAGTAGTTCTAGAATACATTTTTCATATACAGAAATACACGATCTCTTTTATGATAAAAGGGACAATGATATTGCAGCATGATGAGGGGATGTGGATATTCTACATATTTGTTACTGGTCTTATGGTAAAAGCAGAAATACATCTTTTCACCATTACTCAACAATTACTGATTTCCAATAAACCCAACACGTTCAGATAAGAGGTGAGGAACAAATATGCTTCCAAGAGCAACCTGGTTTAGAAGTATTTTTAACTAAGAGTACCCGATTCCTCTTTTGCTGCTATTGCTAGAAGTCAAGCTTCTGGGCAGATTTTTATGGACAGACCAACCTGAAACATTTCTAACACATAATTATGTGTTTGGGACTGCCATGCAATAATTAAAAATAAAATTACTATTTTTTCCTTAAAATGATGAATTTTAGATATGGGAAAGGAGAAAGAAATCATGAGGACAACATTGCCCTCTGGAGTTGCAGGGCAAGTCCTCCCAGAGTTCAGAGGACAGAGCAGTTATCCTCAGGGAGAGGAAATTCCCTTAAGAGTGCACAACACAGAAAACACAAATGTCATAGAGGTATGCACATCCTGCATGCATCAGAACACAATTAAGTGTAAAATTATTTATAGCCATCCTTGTCATATTGCACTTTTACCCACACACTGTACAAGAGAGACAGTGGCAACCTGCAAGTCAGATCTCATTATGGAAGGAGAAAACAAAGAATTAAAAAATCATTGCTTCTTCACAGTTGTACCCAACAGGCATTTTATGCTCCCTTAGAATACCCAGAGCACACAGATAAGAAGCCATTCAGCCTGTGCAGCTTTTGGGAAAATCAGGTATATTCTATTGATGCAGCAAGACCTCAGCTTGGGAGGAAGAGTCTGAGCTGAGCTCAAGCCCAGAGCAATCTCCTTCTGCAGGGGTTGTTCGAGCCTGCCCTCATACTGGGAGGCTACAACTGGTGCTGGAAGCTGGAATTGGAAACTAGCCAGATCAAAGCTATGTCACTTGGGTCTGTACCAGCTGCACTTGCAGTTCACACTTCTGCTCCCCTACACAGATATAAAACTTGAACTGAGGACCATCCCTTTTTAGCTCTGAGGATGACAGCAGATGAAACACAATATATAAGCATCAAGAATTGAGTATTGGACACCTGCTGATGCATAGTGAACTAAAGCACAGTCAAAAGGAGGGGCTGCCAGACATCAGATTTTCTGTTTCTATTAAAAAAAGAAAAAGTAAAAGCTTAGTTGCAAAGGGAACAATGAACAGAAACAATGGGGTAGGCAAGAGGTTTAGTGATGTGCTACAATATATCACATGCTATTTTTGCACTCCTTTCTTCCATTTTTATATAACCAATGAAGTTTCTAATAAAAATAGGCACTTAAATGATTAGTATTAGAATGCAAAATCCACTGCTGAGCAGGTAGGCTGCATCCCTCATCATCAGTATTACTGACATCAGCTGCATCAGGGTGCACCTATGTCATATTTTAAGGCTTTTGCTTACCTTTACAGCATTTTAATAAAAGCCCAATTTCTAAAGGACCAAAACACTACTGTCAAAAGAGACCTCAAAAGCATCTGCTGAAGTGCTGGGCTAATGTTCCTAAATGGTGAATATGGTGGAATGTACTAGCCTTTTATCAATTATCTCACATAGCAACTTGATAATCATCTTTCCATTAGATACATTAAAGCAAAGTGAATGTTTTAATGTAGAGATCAGCAGAAATTGGTAAACATAAGAATTCCTGGTACAACTAAAGCAGCAATTCAGCAATTCCTCTTTAGGGGGAAAAAAAAAGAAAAAAGAAATTAAAAATTTGGAAAGGTGATATTTGGAAACTTGCTGGTATGCAGAAACAGTTTGAGCTCAGGTAAAGTACCACAGATGTGATAACAAGTGCACTAATATACCCCAAAAAATACTTGTCTTTGCGGAAACAAGGGATCTGGTAACAATAACTTTACAGTCAAAATGTTCTTATTCCAGTCCTAAGGCACCACCTAAACTGTAAAGATCTTTTCTTGTGCAGGTCTCTGTTTTACTTTGGTCTTTTTCCTCCAGCCTCTTAAAATGTCCTTTTTTGTAGTGCACAACTGCTCCACAAGTGCTTCACAAGCCAAGTTCATCAGTAGTGAAAGGAATTGGGAATGCAGTGAGTTGCAGAAGCATGTGGAAGAATATGCTAAAATCATCCTGAAAATATTTGCAAGCAATACCTCTCAGAACTTTATTTTCTAAATAACAACATCTATCATGTTAGGCATTATTGTAAGAAAATGTACTATAGTAGCACTGCATTTTTTCTTTGGGATTTTATTATTTCTCTGTAGACATTAGTCTTTGTGCATCAGAATCCAAAACACTTTTACTAGAAGTTTATATAAGACTAAGAAAATTAAAATAATATTTTTAAAATTCTGTGACCTTTTAAATTTGGGGCAATAAATCAGCTTTTGTGAGGAATCAAAGACATCTAAAATTGGGTCTCAGTTTAAAACATAAATTTCAATAATTAAAGTCAACTTCCTTTAGATTTTGATCTTGTATTAATAAGAAGATATTGAAAATAAAAGTGTTGATAAACAATATATTTCAACAGTTGCCTTTTCACTTTAAAATATCCATGTATTGGTAATGTTATTGTGATCAAGGATGCATTTTTTATTTTATAGCTCTAAACTGTAGTACTGTTTAATACAACTGCACAGTAGTGGTGAAAGAAGGGAAATATTAATATCCCTTTAATGGTTAACATTCTTTTTGAGCATCTTCCAGTGTGCTAGAGCTGTTTGTCACCAAAAGCTCAGACCCTCTCTTTGCCCTTGAGATATCATACCTGAATATAAAACACAACTGGAAAGCCTTAGAAACAACTGGGTATGAAGGGCAACCAGGATAATAGTTAAAATCACAATGACACATAGATAGATGTTTATGTTTTGACTTAGCTTCACTGTCTAGATGACCAGTCTTAATTGGCTCTGCAGTCCAGATAAACACCTCCATAAGCATTAGCAGGTTTTTTTCTATCAGTGAAATATTGAAACAGGTTTCAGATTAAGTACATTCACAAATACTCTGCTGTGATAAGAACTTCTTAGGCGTGTGGAATGCAGACCTATCCAGAGCGTGCTGCTGTCACTGTGCCACACTGTGTACACACTGTGTACAAGGAGAATTTGTGCCCACAAAAAGAGTATGCTCACATGCTTTCCTTGCTAGTTAACAGATGGACAAACATGTCCAAAGGACCAGTTCTTTTGACTTTTTTTATTTCAGTATCAAATCAGAGGAAGGTCAGAAAATCACCACTGTGGCATCAAGAGAAAGCTGAACATGGCACACAGATTAGTACAGAGTCACAAAATCTGGTCAGGCAAGGTCACAAGTAGGCTTTCAGACAGACATCAGTCCAGCTAGAGCCCACAGTGACTTAACTGGGAACCTGACAAATCTCTGCATTCCCCTTTCCCACCAATGCATCTGGTATTATCACTGTGAATTCATTTTCCTGGTCTTTTTCTGTAGTTGGCCAATGGGATACATTGCAATGAAAAATCCTGATTTTTTCTGATTCCCAGTCTCATTAGCAAAATAGGTTTATGCTTTAAAATCCAGGCATTTAAAAATCAAAATCTGCAGAAAACAAATGGAAATTTCACATGGCTCCCACTGTAGTCATCCTATGGGCAAAATAATTAATTTTTGAAATACCTAATAAGTCTGTGACATTAAGGACCCATTCAGAAAATCAATAAAATATCTTTAAAGAAAGGAAGGAGATGGCATTTAACAACTAGACCTATTCATTCTGTCAGGGGAATATTTTAATATGCTTTCAAGTGTTCCACCCAACATTTCATATTCCATTCAAGCAGTGTGACTCAGAAAGTGCTACACAGACAGCGTGATGACCTTTGCAACACAAAGGCAATGAATTCAAACCCTCTTTTCTGTAGCTGGTGCTGCCATAGAGGACAGAATCGATTGGAAGAACCTGCATATGTGACAATATTCTTTCTGTGCTCTCTGTTTACAAGGACCACATGTTCCTATCTGCAAGGATTTGTAATTCCTAGCCAGACCTCTTCCCAAAGGTGATCTGAGACAGTCAGGACAGCACAGTCAAGATGGGGCAGGCACAGAGCTGAGTGCCACTGGCACAGGGCATCACAGGCATGGCACATCCCCTCTCACCTTCCCCAGGGAGCTACACCCAGCTTTGCCATGGCAATTCACCCCTGGCTGAGCAGGAGGACAAAGCAGAAGACAAAGGGAAGAAGGACAGATCACTGCAGAAGGATCATGCAGCATCCTGAGTAAATGTCCGGGCAATTTTAACCTGCCTAATCTGATTGCTTTGATCCTTGGGAACAAATAATTTCTGGTTTAAACCCCTTTGCTGGGGGTGACAGACTGTGCACTGATTTGCTGCATCTTCAAATCCCCCCAGTTATACCTTGTGAGGGGAAGATAAAATCTTCTGTGTTAAAAAGCACACACAGGAATTATATCGCAAAGGAGACATCAGAACAGCAAACTTAATGACTTAATATTGTACAATATAAAATCATTCCAGTTGAATAACTTTTAATTTATTATAATTCGTAGATGCCAATTATGCCTGATTTATTAAGAGAAGTTCAGCAATGCCAAGGCCCTGTGTTTGAGTGGTTGCCATGGTACCCAGCTTTTACAAGGACATCTTAAGGATCATTAAAGTGTCAAGGTGATAAGTTTGACACTCAGTGGATTTAATGATGGATGATAATAATGTTACCTCTTCACATCCTGAAACACAGCATTGGGGAGGTACAAATTTTAAGAATTTTTTAAAAGAGACTAGCTGGAGCTGACATTAAATATGTTAACTCAGACTACACTCTGCTCCCTTTAGTGTAAATTCCTTAACCTCACGTTTTATAGCTTTATAGGTTTTATGTTTCTAGGTTGCCACCATTCCTCAGAGAATCTCAACCTGCTTTTATCAGATCTCACAGGCTTACCCCTGACCAGGGACTCCTGAGCAGCCCAGGAAATCATTCCGAGGCTGAACACTGCCAATCCAGCTCTGAGCAACTCTTACAGAATATCTGATGGTAAGAAGGGAATTGGGGAAAAAAAAAAAATAAAAAGTATCTCTGTTGTGTACTGTGAAAGAGACCTGATGGCAATATGTTCTGCATCTAAGCATCTAAGCTCTCCCACAGCTGTCAAGCACAACCAATTCATCTCACATTGGACATATAACAACCTTAGGCTGGTAATGACTTTCAGCCACTTGCATAAACCTATGCAAGCCAGTAACTTGAATACAAAAGGATCTGGAAGCCTGAGCACAGCCCTGAGACTTACAATGCACACACAGGAACTGTAGCTGCACAGGAAGGAGGGCTCTCACTGCCACACACAGCACTCTACCACCTTCCAACCTTCCAAACAGCAGCAGCTAGCATACACTCTGCTCTTTTCTTAAAATATGGTATCCTTGACCTTGTCCCTTTTCACCTGCCAGGAATTTTACTCACATAGCATCTTCTCTGAAGAAAAAAAAAAAAAAATGAAGTCACCTTGCAAGCTGTAAAGTGGTGTGGCTGGTGTGGCTATGCATGTCCCTTCAGTCTACAGATAGTGAAGTCAGGCTGACAATTCCTAGGATACCACTGTTAATTTCAAACCTTAGCTCTGCTCAGAGCTAAAACCAGCATCATTTTCATGTAGCAATTTACCAATTTATCCTCGCTATGGATTAACAATCTCTTTTTAAGAGCAAATCTATTACACGACACAGTGTTTCGCCTGCCCATTGGACTGGTGTAAATAAAAGACAAGGGATTACAGATCTAAACCCCAAACTCACCACTAGCAGCCAGCACTTGTGTCTATTAAGCTGTGCTTCATTGCCAAGCATCCCTATGCCAGGTATTCCATGTCTAGTGTAAACACATTTGACAAGCATAATCACAGTTTAGCTCTGGTATCTTCTAGTAAAGCCATTCTACTGACATGAGAATAATAGTCTAGGACAAGTTACATCATGTTTTCCAGTCATTCTAAACAATTCTGTGCATACTTTGCTCCAGGAGAACAATTTTTCCTGTGCCAACATGGACTCTCTTGCTTGACTTGGCCTGTGTTTTTGGCATAAGTTCCAAGCCTTGACAACTTCCTCGGTGTCACTAATCATTTGGGACAAGTACTGGCTCTACCTCGGATCTTTCTGTCCCTGAACAACTTCTGTGTATTCATGCAAATATATTTTTCAGTACCATTTTAGAGAATGACATTCTGGCACTTCTAGCCTATGGCTTCCTCAATTTGTGGAACAAGAGTCTGGAGCACAGATCTTGACCTCCCTGTACTAGGGGCCTTTGCTTTCTAGCAAAGCAAATCCAACAGTCTCTGTCAAGATTCCACATGGATCTGGACAAACTTAGGATATCCTGTTGTGAACCTATTTCTACTGCAGAGATTGTCCTGGTGTAGGTTAGCTCAAACAGGATGCACAGCATTTTCCCAGGAAATTTTGCTGCTTAGGTTATTGAGTTTTGCAGATCTTCACATATGGTGACTCTCTTTTTGCATCATTTAGTATTACACAAGCTTGCTGGGAAACACTGTCTTCCCTTTCCTTGCCTTGTCCTTGACTGAGCTGTTTCTGCTTTCTTGCATTTCTTCTTCAAATGTTAGAGATTACTGTTTTCTAAATGCCTTGACTTGGAGTACAGTTGTGACGCTTTTTTTATCAGATGACTTTAAAAGACTGCAAGATTTGTTTTTAAGATTTGACCTTATAGAGAATTTTATGACCTGTTACATCACAATCCTTGTGATTAAAATATTTCCTTCCTGTAATTAATTTTCTTACAGTTCATAGTATCCTTCAGATTTATTAACCACAGCTTGAGGTTAGTCTATCCCATGAATAGGATGGATTACCTGAAATTAAGTGAAGTGAGCCACCATAATCAACCAACACCAAAACCAAAAGGTGTTTTCCGAATTGTTCATTCTTTCTTTGTGCCAGCTGATCAGTACCACAGAGTAAAGACCTTCCTTTACCTCCTTCTGTGTTTCCAAAGAATAGCAAATTTACAAGGGGTTCAGTTGTTTCGAAATTTTTTAAAAGAGACTAGCTGGAGCTGACATTCAATATGTTAACTCAGACTACACTCTGCTGCCTTTAGTGTACATTTGTGTCCTGGTGCCATTTGGTGTTAAAAGCTCTCTAAGATGGATTCCACAATGGACACATACTTACTTTGAAAGCACCACTTCCAATACTGCTTAGTTTGTAGAGCACTGACCTTCCGAAAGCAAAATTTTCAGTTTTCTGTTATTGCTCACAGTGCAGGAATTTTATTTAATATTTTTTAATAAAATTCCACTATGTCTATCGAGAATCAAGAATTTCCACACAGTTCAAATGTGTGTTTTCTGTCAAAATGCATAACTTTCTTCTTGGACATTGATTCAACTTGAAATCTAATTGGATTCTTTGAAACAATGAGTGCCATTTTAACACTTTTGATTTTGATGTGGGATTTTTTTCATATTGAAAATCAGCCTTTTTCTTGTCCAAGAATTGTGTAAATGCATGTGATGTTTCTGAAAATATCTTTTATTAAGGAAACTTGGTGAGGACCTTTCTTTTCCATTTACCCGAATACTTCTGCAGCTTCCCATTGTTCCTTCTCCACATGCTTGATGAGCAATCAAGCCTTTGACATGTTTTCCCCTGAAAGAAAATTTTAAAAGAGGAGAGTGATTATGTCAGAAGCAGAATCCCTCTGCAGTGCCCAGTCACAGCACAGGAGCAATATCACGTGGTTTATGACTTGCAGCAGCCCAACAGCACCACTCAGAATCATCAGCACTCACCAGCTGCAATGTAAATCATCTGAATGGATGCTTTTTCAAAAACACTGATATTGAATAAATCAGAGGAAATCACAATTGCTTGGTTAATGTTCACCAAACAGGGAGGGAGTCCAAATTTGTTGACTAAATTATTTGTTAAGAATTATTCACTCACTTCTATTTATCACCATCTTTGCCAAAAGCCCCCAGGCTCTCAGAAGTGTTAGATCAGTACTAAATAAATGCTTCCTAGTGTAATGACTGGTGTTCAAATTAATCTGTTAATAGGAAAGTTTGTGGCCAACCTTCTGTAACTCATATCTGTGAGGAAACAGGTTCCCCATTTGGAGAGAGAAAATGGAGCTGTTTTCTCCTAGGCAGAGAGCTGCCTATTGTGTAGGTAATTACTAGAAGGCCTGTGTTGACCTGGCAATGAGGTAGTATATCTAAATACCTGAAGTGAAGGAGAAAAGCAGAAATGAAAGCAGAGGCCCCATCTGTTAGACTATAATGATTGTGCTATTTGAAGGCAGAAAGGTTTGTCTGAGGCAGCTGGTTTCTCTCCAAGTGACCTTTTAGCATTTCTGCTTTTGCTGTCTGACAGATGTGTCAACTCAATAATTTCAAAAGCCCCTGAGTAAATAACCAATTGTGAGCAAGGATGACCCAAAGCGATGGCAAAATGGGTGCACACACAGCACATTACAGAACATAATACCTACTGAAAGAACAGGGAACATTATCGAAGAGGAAAAACATTTTACTCTTTATTTTTGAGTAAATGGTTTTCCTGCTCCCAGATCAGTTGTTTTCGAGGAAAAAAGGGAACTGTGCAAGTGAATGGAAGGACATTGTGACATGTTTGCCCTTGGAGCATGTCTGTAAGCTGGCTGCAGGACTCAGGTGTCATCTGAGAGCTCAAAATGGACTTCAACTCCCTCCCTTAGCTCACAGATGGGAAGAAAGACTGAAGGCCACAGCTAATTTGCTTTGTGAATTATTGGGGAACTGCAGAGAGGTGACTGCAATCAACCAAGGCCCAACCAAGTTTAAAGTCCACTGAAGAATTTTGGAAAGTGATATAGATGCTGCTTTTAACCCAAAATTGAAGTCTGGCTGAGGGGAGAGCTAGAGCAATAGGAGACCCCTGAACATGTTCTGGTTTGATGATGCACCAGTTATTTCACTGGTGACCCACAGCATTTGAAAATCCTTCTCCTGCACTGCTATCACAGACCCTCCAAAAAGAGTCAAAGCTGCTAAATGTAGTCATACTTAGCCTAGTGGGACTTGAAAGGCTGTAGAGCTTTAAAAGAGCTACCAGCCCTGACAGCACGAAATGAATCTCTGTTCTGCCAATGAAGAGCAGTACCACAAATAAACAATTAGATGTCAATAGATGCTTTATGCTGTCTGGGTCCTTTTACTTCCTTGTGATGTGGTGTAAAGTGATAACAAAATAAAGCTTCTTTCTAGTCTCACTTTAGCAGGTAAAAGTAGATAAAAAACCATTGAAGACTGAAAGAAGGGCAATGCTGAAAATCCAGAGAAGGATCATCCTTCGATGGTTCCGTCTTAAATTCTCTCCCCACCTGTTTCTTCAGGTGTAAGATATGATTAATTAATACTTCCGATAATGATGCTGTGAGTTATACTTCCTTAACTTCAATAATGAATTCTGAGCTTTTGTAAAGAAGGAAAGTGCAGAGGATTATTGAGCGTGAGTGCTGTTTGGGATTTTTTTATTTTACACTTACCATATATAAATCAGATCTCAAAACTTGATAGTCAGAAAATTCAATAGTGCTAACAATGAAATTGTGTCTCTCAGGGGTTATGAATCTGTCTGAGCAGGTCTGGTGTGCCCAGGCTGTGAATTTTTACATTCCCGTGCAAAACTTTAGTCGCGATGTCCATCAAAATTAGAAAAAACTAGAACTCTTATTTAAAATATGCTTCCCATATAAGAAGATAGCTATCTTTATCTGAGAGAGACCTGAGGATATTTAAGAAATGATAATTAATTTACAAGAGGAACAAATAAAAATGTAAATAGTACTGGTGTCAATCATACACATAATCTGAGAATATCATTATGCCTATACTAGAATATGTACATGAACTTCTTTTTTAATCTGTAGAGACATATTCTAATTTAATAAACCTTAAATCCATTCTGTACAATAACAGTCACAAATCAGTTCAAGACTGGACTTAGAGTTACACTAATGAAGTTTTTAAAATTTCAAATTTCTTGTGGATGTTTCCAATTTTGTCACTGGTTGTCCCTTGTGTTGGAGTGCAGTTGCTGATGTGCATCCAGCAGGACCTGGCAGTGTTTTAGTTTGGAGTAGTTGTTTGAATTTTCTTGAGTTTCAAGTTTTTATAAAACTAATAAAATTTGTAGAATTGAAATTCCTCTTCACCAAAAATGAAGGAACAGGCTAGATACTACTCTCTAGTGGCCAAGCAAATTTCCTTAGCCTTCCTCCAGGCATGGCATTTCAATGACAAGAGGAAGACTCAGATTCCATGTCCATGAACATGTCAACATTTGCCCTGATTCAGTGACATGGATTCCACTGTTACTAACTAGGTTGAAAGATTACAAGCATTTGAAAATTATTTTAATTACAGAGGAATCATATGAAGTTTTAAGATGTCAGGTTTATAATCAGGATTAAAATTTCACATTTCTACAGTCTACAACATGCTTATTGAGGCTCATGTCTTTGAAAAAAATCTATCTCATTTTTGGCAGAAAATATTTATTGGATGATGGTTCCACAACATGCAATTCAAACATTTAAAAAGCCTTAAAAATAAAGTAACCCTTTTTGTATTTAGCTGAATTGAGAAATAAGCCAACTGTGTGTGTTTGAACAGCCATGGGCTCAAACCTTCCACAACTCCACCTGACACAGTTTGATGAACTTAAATTTTGAATGTAAGTTATTGGCCTGTCATGTGGAATTGTCATAGGTGATGGATTAATTCCCCTGAATTTACATGGGGGCTGACCTCAATCCTCAGCTCCCCCATTCTTCAGTGCTACCTCAGCCTTCCCTTCCCTGAAGCTGGAACTGAACCTCTCAAGGGACAGAAGAATAACTAGAAGGGCTTTATACAGATATGATAGCCAGAAAAGGCAAGTCAAAGTAGGTGTACCCCCCAGATAAATAACTCTGGTAGCAATAGATGAGAAAGCCTCAGTCTTCTCACGCCTCTCGAGTGGATGGACAGCAAGATGGGGGGCACAGTGCTTCCCACTGTACACAAAGATCAGGAGATCAGGTACATGACCACCTGAGGAACATGAAGAGACAGAAGTCTCTGGGACCAAGTGAGAGACATCCCAGAGCCCCGAGGGAATTGGCTGATGTAGTTGCCAAGTCACTCTCTATGATATTTGAAAAGTCATGGCAGGCAAGGGAAGTCCCGGTCGACTGGAAAAAGGGAAACATTGTACTCATCTTCTAGAAGGGTAAAAAGGAGGGCTCTGGAAAGTACCAACCTGTCTGCCTCACCTCTGTGCCTATGAAGATAATGGGACAGATCTCCTAAAAGCTGTCCTAAGGTGCACAGAGGACAGGGAGGTGATTTGGGATTTTACTGTTCTCTAACTTACTGCTATATATAGAAAAAAAACCAAAAACATGTCTATCTCCATTAAGTTTCTATGCAGATTTTTTTGTGAAATCACATTATAAACTCGAGGTCAGCAGTCAAATAATTTATCAAGTCATTAACCAGATTCAGTGCCTGACATTAGCTGCCTTATGATGCAATTTGCACTAGAAAAAATAAAAAGATCAATAGCCTCTATGAGGAACAGGGTGTATTTAACAACCACATAGTAATAATTTATAAAAAAATATAAAAAATATAAAAAATAAAAAAAAACTCTTTTCAATTGTGATCATGTTAGATTGGAAGATAAGGGAGAACAGCTTCAATTTGTAAAAGTTTGGGTTTGGTTTTTCTTGTTTGGTTGGTTTTGGTTTTGTTTTTTTTTTTGAGGAGAAACAAATATTTTGACTGTGTTTTTCTGTTCTGCTTTAACTGCTTCGGGGCTTTTTCCTATTTTGTTGCATTTTTTGAAACACTCTGTTATGGTTCCTGGCAACCATTGATTTTATTTGTGTATGTGTTTCCTTCAAAGGTAAAATTAACATGATTATTTTCATAAAACAACTTCAGTTTATCCTGCACCTTTTCTGAGCAAAATTGTTTCATCTCTTCAGTGCTGTGGAGCTATAGGACCAATGGAACTCCACAGAACAGCATCACTGCATGTACAATAAAAATATATCTGGCCTTTTTATTGCAGCTTATTACATGCAGGCGAATTTTTCATCAAACACACAGTGATTGATTGGAAAAGTTGAGGACTGATCTCCAGCATGAAACAACTGTTGGTCTTATTTCCTAGGCTTGGTGCTAATGGTCCATACCTCACCCTGCAAGTAAAATCTGTAGTTTCATTGACAAGGTCTCTTTAATAAGATGCAGCATAGTTCACTGCAGGTAGTGGTTGAAACTCCTCAGTAACCGGACTCAGGAGACCAGTCTCCACCGCATTTCTCAGGGGTGCTGCTCAGGTTCTGAATAAAAAGAGCCATCACTACTTACATGTGTCTCAAAGGCTTTTGGAAATCAGACAAGCCCATCAGCACAGTCCCTCTTCTATTAAAACAGTCTGTGGAAATGGAGTGTTAGGAAGGAAATAGAATCCCATGACTTATCCCATGGATGGCGTGACCCAAAAACAAGACAGTACGTCATGTGTAAGGCATCCTCAGAATCTTCAGGGTGAAAATCTCTTTGGATGCTGTTACTGAACACCACATAAATAAGCATCTTAGAAACTACTTGCCCTTGACCACTTTTACCACATCTGTCCAGATTAGCTCTTTCTAGATCACTTAATATGATACCCAGGTGTTTCCTCATGTCAGCATGGTAGCTGGAATATTCTGAGATGTTTCTATTACTGACTCACAGACATTAATTCATGGGATATGAAATCAAGGCAGTCATATATAAAAGCCTTATCTTTAGAACAGGTTTCAGCTGAGACCTCATAAGGTCCATATATGCCCAGCTTTGGGCTGCAGAGATCTCTTAAATATGACTTTCCCAGTTGTACAGTTCTTACTACAAGGATTCCATTTGTTGACAGGTGAAAAAGATAGTAATCAGGCTGCCTGGTATGGTTTTGGTTTCATATTAATTTCAGTATCTAAATAATACTCAGATACCACTGTGAATAGGAAACTGCTATAATAAACACAGCATGAAAACTGGAAAAGAAAGCACTGCAGTAATCTAGAATGTTATCACATACCTGAATCCATCTAAAATGAAAACAACACTAGTAAAAAAAAATCTAGTATGTCCTCATTAAATGTCTGAATAAAATCAAAAGTAGTTAGCCACGAATTCTCTCAGGCAAAGTCCAAACTTAAAAAAAACAAGACATGTACAAACTAGCCACAGACTGCTACAGACTTCACAGGCAGATGAGGATCTGGTGGGGAGCTTATCCTCTAGACCCTTCACCATCCTCATGGCCCTCCTTTGGACACTGTCTAATAGTTTAATGGTTTTTTTATGTTGTGGTGCCCAAAACCGCCCCCAGCACTTGAGGTGAGGCTGCCCCAGCTCAGAGCAGAGCAGGACAATCCCCTCCCTTGCCTGGCTGGTGATGCTGTGCCTGATGCCCCCAGACAGGGTTGGCCCTCCTGGCTGC
The DNA here is from genome assembly GCF_028018845.1 of Melospiza georgiana. Taxonomy (NCBI): domain Eukaryota; kingdom Metazoa; phylum Chordata; class Aves; order Passeriformes; family Passerellidae; genus Melospiza; species Melospiza georgiana. Next base: position 134,128,094 of record NC_080430.1, on the reverse strand, counting down.
CAGGACACTGCTGACTCACATTCACCTTTCCACTGACCAGGACCCCCAGGTCCTTTCTGTGGTGCTGCTCTCCAGCCTCTCGTTCCCCAGGCTGTCTGTACATCCAGGATTGCCCCATCCCAGTGCAGAATCTGGCACTAACCTTTGTTAAACTTCATATGACTGGTGATTACCCAGCCCTCTAACTTGCCTAGGTCTCTCTCCAGGGCCTCTCTGGTTTCAAGGGAGTCAACAACCCCTCCCAATTTAGTATCATCAGCAAACTTACTTAGTATGCCTTCAAGTCCTGCATCCAAGTCATTTATGAAGCCACTGAAGAGAATTGGCCCTGTGAAACCCCACTAGTGACCAGTCACCAGCCTGATGTCACCCCATTTATTATAACTCTTAGTGCCCAATGCAGGAGCCAGTTGTAGGGTCATTCTCCTTGCCCTTCCTGAAAACTGGGATACCATTAGGCACCTTCCAGTCAGCTGAGACCTCTCCAGATTGCCAAGACCATTCAAAAATCACTGAGAGAGGCCTCACAATGATATCTGTCAGCTCCCTGAGTATTCTTGGATTAATCCTACTAGGACTCATAGACTTACAGGGATCCAGCTGGAGCAGCGAATCCCACTCAAGTTCAGGTTCACCTGAGAGCTTATTATTCTCACAGCCATGGTCCTCCAGCTCAGAGCACTGAGATCCTCTTCGTCCATCATCTGTGCTGAAGACAGAGGCAAAGAATGCATTAAACACCTCTGCCTTGTCCATGTCCCTGTTTGTGAGGTGCCCATCCACATCCTGTAACAGGTGATGTTATTTCTATGCTGCCTTTTGCCATTAATATATTTAAAATAACTTTTTATTGTCCCCCACATTTCTGGCCAGCTTCAAATCCAATTGGCCTTTTACTGCACGAATTTTCTCCCTATGGTGGCAAGCTGCATCTCTGTATTCTTCCAGGTCACCTGACCTTGCTTCCACAGGGGACACACATTCCTTTTTTGCCTTAGACCCAAATAAGATCCCAGCCAAGCCAGCCTTCTGCCTTATTTGTTTGACTTCCAGCAGTTTGGAATTGCCCATTCTCATTCCATTAGGAGGTGGTGCTCAAAAAGGGACCAGCACAGTGGACCCCAAGACTTTCAAAAGCATTTTCTCGGGGCACTTTTCTAACTAGGTCCCTGAGCAGCCTGAGGTCTGCTCTCCTCATGTCCAGAGCTGAGGCTTTCCTGCACTTTTCCTCCTGTCAACAAAGATTTTAAACTCAATCCCTTCATGATGGCTGTGCTCAAGAAGGTGCCAATCCCCACATCACTCACGAGATAAACTCTGTTGACAAGCAGCAGACCAAGAAGGGCACTTTTCTGAGTGAAATCCCTTGGTACCTGTACCATGAAGTTATCATCCAGATGTTTTAGGAATCTATTGGACCTGTTTGTTACAACTTTGTGGTGCTCCCAGTTAATTTCCAGCCAGCTGAAGTTCCCTATAAAGAACAATGGCAGTTGACTTGGAGGTGTCCCTTAGTTCCTTGAAGAATAATTCATCAGCATTATCATCCTTCTTGAGAGGTCTACAGCAGACTCCAGTGATGACATCTGCATTATCTGTTTGTCCCTTATTCCTTACCCAGAGGCTCTCAGGTGTGCCAGTGCCACCTGTGAGCTCCAGACATTCCAGCCCCTCCATTGGATACCCAGGATACTCCTGCCTTGTCTGCCCCACCTATTCAAGCAAGTTGACTTTGCATAATTTTGGTAATTTAAAATTTCAGCCAAATTAAATAGATTTATATTTCACTGTAACACATTAGAGATTTAGGACTAATTCTCCTCAAAATTTGTCTAATACTAATTTTAAGAATATTTGCATTTGTAATTGAATAAGCACATTTAAACTATATTGCAGTAATAATATATTGTTAACTTGCGAATTGCAAATATTACTGACATTTATTTCATTCTCCCACATAATATTTGGATGAATTGAACAAACATTAAAATCCTAGGAACTGTTTCCTGTAACTTAACTGTAGTAAAAGCTGCTTAGATACACACTTGCAGATTTACAAATGTTTTGAGTGTAGATAATTTTAAAAGATCTCACTGGTTTAGACCCTAATTTAAACCTTAAAAAAAAGGCATCTGATTCTGGAATTGTATAAATCTGGGTGGAATCTCTGGAGAATGAACCTATGCATTCAGTAACACATGGACTTCCAGAGAAATTATCATTTCTCTACCAAATCATGCCCTAGTGGATTTCAAGATGCTATGGCCAAAATTATAGCATGAGCATGGTGCTTGTGTAATGTGTATCTGCATTTAATAAACATCTCCTTCAGACAAATGCAGTGGTGCAACACTAAAAGCAGCACAAGCAACAGAGAGACAATGTGTGCAATCCTGTTAAAGATTTCCTGAAAGGAGAAAGCTTTCCATGGGATGACAGTTAGCCTTAATAAAAATTAAAAATAAAATAAATTAAAAAAAAGAAGAAGAGGAAAAAGAAGTCTTTCTATGAGTTGAAAAGGACAAGTGACTATAAAAATGTAATCAGTCAATCCCCAATTGAGAAATATAAATAGAAGAAGGGCCATTAGCCCCAGAGATGTCATCTGTGTCCCTGCTCTCTGTGTCTGTGAAGGGATGTGAGGGAGTGATGCAGGGTGTGAGGCAGGGGGGAGATGCATTGAACTGGCTCACCTCCCTGTGCAAAAGTACATTATGATATCTTACCATCTGGTTTTCAGTCAATAGTAAGGCTTCCTGCTCCTCAGGGCCTTGCGACACTGACTTGTAAAATGGACATTTAGTTCCACTTTCATGACTAAAGGAGCAGAAAATAGAAGAGTACTCAACTATTAAAGGAACAATAAGAGTTGAGGTAATTGATGAATCTGGTATCTGAAGTTCAGATCTTATCATAATCCTTTTCTTGAAGTTTCTACCAACCAACACAGGTCCCAGTGCTCCAAACAGGAGCATATCAAGTTCTAAGCACACCACTGTAGGATTGTGTACATGCAACAGAGGTCTTGGGTTTCTTTTGTACTTTTGCTGACCAGGACAGCTGTGCCATATAGGCAGTACTCTGGCTGGCTGGGATAAAGAGAAGGAGGCCATCAGGGAAGGAGACAGAAGACCTGAATGGGGCTGTCTCCAAGCCAGGCAAGCAGCTCCCCTTCTCTCCAGCAGCAGCTTTGCAGGGCATTCCTCTGCAAAAACATGTTCATTCATTTCCACTGCTAACCACATTCCCTTCACTGTTTGTAACAGTTTTGTTCCCTTTCTAAATCTTTTCAGGATGTGTAAATGTAATATTGAATAGCATGCCTTGATATTTACATGAATATCATGTAAAAGCTATGCTCTGAAAATGGACAGATGTTTCCAAGTAGGTAATGAGTAACATCTTTCTCCAGCTTTCCTGGCAGATGCAGCAGGAAACAAACACATATGCACACATAGGTTACATTCCTCTCAGAGAAATAATGTTACTGGCACTTTCCTTTCAGTGGCCAAGATGGTCTAAGAAAATTATTTTTTCACTGTGTTACATACAATGGCACAGCTGGACAAGATGATCTTAATGGTCTTTTCCAACCTAACTGATCCACTGATTCTATGAATCAGTATCTAATTTTCTGTTTTAATTGGCTGAAACTCAGTAACAATCCCTAAAAAAGCAGCTCAAGCCACCACTAGCTTAAAACAATAACCATTTCAGTCTGAAGAACGGGGAAAATAGATACTAGTTTTCATACAGTATGTTCTGTAATACAAAGTACATCAGTCATAGGAAGTCATTCCAGTCATACAAACAGACTAACAAATATTCATATAAAAAGGGGAAAAGAAAGCTAAAGCATGTTTATTTTTAAGTGCAGAAAAAACCTCATCAATAATCTATCTCACAGAAAAATCTATCAGGTATAGGTATAACCTTTGCTGGGGAAAGGGAGCAGGTGGTCACTGTGTGCTCTGTGCAGTTCACGAGAATAGGCAGCTTTTAAGGTAGATAAAACAATAAAAATATCTCAAATCTGACACATCCAAAATTACTTTGAAGATCTTGATGTACATAGTGCTGGCTAAAATCCCCAAATTCCTAACCCTAACCCTAACCCTGTCTCTTGTCTAGAATTAAGAGCTACACATAGAGATCAAAGGTGCTAAATGATGCCCACCAGTTTCAGGATCCAATATTTCCTCCCTACACATTTTATTATTATATTGACATATTCAGTCCATCCAATTCCACAGTGATTTCTTCCAAATGAAAACTTAGAACTGTAGACCAAGTAACTTCTTCAACGTCTTTCTTCTGCTGAGGAAATTGTAGGACAGGTCTGATATTCACAGGATTATTATTCAGAGTTGTCCATCGAGCTCACCACACCTGGTGCAGGGTTCAGCCCCTGGGTTATTCTCTTTGGCCGCTCCTGGTAAGGGGTGGCACAGGATTGCTTGTGTCAGATCATAAGCTATCATTTCCAGATATCTGACAAGACTTTACAAATTGAAACCTAAGTGATAGCCACAAAGGCATGACCAGCACAAGACTTCACACACAAAAAAATAGCAAGATCCATTTGTCCAGATCTGACACATTTAAAGTTTAAAAGACAAAAACCTACCAATATGAAGCCTACCTGGAATATCATCAATACAGGTTGTAATTGCTTCAGCACAATATTTATAAATACATCTTGAAGAATTCACACATGCCAACAGACAGCATTATTGTCTTTTAGAATACAAACTATGGTTTAATAGGAATAAACTTTTGTAGATTTCTCCCTCCTCCTATAGCAAAGAAGTGTTGTTCTCTAATGGATGGCTTTAAAAGCTCTATATAATTGATTCATTCCCTCTATTTTTCAATGACATTTTGGAGTTATTTCTACAGACTATTCTTAGTTTCCCTCCTACCAGCTTCGCCTGACACTTGCCTAAGGGGCTTCTGCATTTGAAACCGACAATTGCAGAAATCTCTTTAAACTTTAGTTCTCTATCTTTATTTTTGCTCTTCTTTTACATTGCCATAACTGCAGCCTGCATTTTGCTGTAAGAAACCCACTGGGCATGATTTATTTCGTTTCCCAAAGTAGGAAAAAGTTTGAACTTTCAGGAAACTATGCTGAATTTTCAAACAACACCCCAGTAACACATAACCTCACTCACTTGCTGTGTCCTTTAAAAGCCCAGCAGAACACACATTGCTTAGCAAGACCTGGGGCAGATTTATTAAACTCAATGAAGATGCAGCTGGTCTGTGCCCACATGCCAGAGGGGAGAGGGTCGTGCATGCCCAGTTGCCTGGGCAGGAGGCACCTCTCCATTTCCTGCTCCAGCTCCCACAGCAGACACTCTGCAGCAGCACATAATGGGGGTTTGCCTGTGATGTGGGGGTGGGGGGGGGTCTAAATTGATTTGTGGACCTCAAAAATAGCACTGCTTGGATACAGAAATCAAAATTGCCTCAGGCTATGTCAGTTCTGTACAGCTCATGCTGCGCATATGACCATACAAAGAGCACTGTTTTATATGGCAAGATTTCAGACCTTGTGCAATTCCAGCCCACAGAATATGCAAAATTAAAGATTTATAATTTTTTAACATCTCTTTAGATCAGTTTTTCAAGGCCGTTTAAATAGCAGGTAGGAAATCTTGTCGATTCCTTTAAAAAAATCTTTACAAATAAATAAAAAATAAAAACACTCTCATACATATGCTGCTCTAATCATGACCCATTGGATCTCATTTCATCACAGAAAGAGAAATAAGGAAACAATTTTGTCTATAAACAGTCTTTTGAATAAAGGAAATAATCAAGAACATATAAGGAATATATTCCAGAGGAAGACTTAAGACATGGACAGACTTGACTCAGAAGGGAGGGGAGATTTGCTGCATAGCCAAGGTGCAATCCAGGACATCCATCTACATCCCCAGCAGGATCACTGGTACTCTGCATCACCTTGGGAACTTAAACACCTCCAGTATAACCTTGGCCCTCCTAAAACCAACAGGCAGAATTCCCATCAGCTTTGACACTGCAGAGACTTCACCTTTTGTGCTTCAGCCCTCCTGCAGTTTACTGGCATCTGTACCCAGGTGTCACAGCCCCTCCTGAGCACACACAAACAACACACCAATAAATCTGGCAAGTGACACAATCCCAAATACCACAAACCCCATGGCTGGCATGCTCATCTCAATGGAAATCACAGGTGCCTCTGAAGAAAGCTAGCGAGTTCATTCCTGTAGTCCTGTTAAAGTGCCCAGTCTCTGTTTCCATGGATAATGACCAAGATGAGCTTGTCACGGTGCAAGTGAGGCCCTGCACTCCAGATGTAAGGTAGGAGGAAATCAATGACTGCAGAGGGAAGCAATTAAACCAGATAAGCCTGGGCAGTGTGCTAAGCAGTCTCTTAGGCTGGCTGCTGTGAATTTGGGGGGACATCATGGCATATGCTAATTTTAGGGAAGACTTTGAAGCTGCCTATCACCAGCAGTGATGGAGAGCACTGTGAGCAGAGGAAACAAGAAGGGAGGTATGCACACATCCTATTTGCTTGTAAGGACATAGATTGGAGATAATGTTAGTCTTCCAAAGCCCAAAACTCGTCCAAAAACAATGACACAGCAATGAATATCAGCAAATAAACCTCTCTGCAAATGTTTATTTAGCTCTGACACAGACTTATCTACAGATACAGATAGAACATGGTAAAGCAATCCATGTATTTGAGCACCTGATATGTGGTTAGCAGTATTGTATTTATATGGAGTCTCTAAGAGAAACACATGAACTTCCAGAAATTGTTTGAGTGCTTTGGAGGTGACTGTGATTTAGAAGAGACACTAGAAGAATAAAAGAAGACCAGGAAGAGAGTGGTTAATTGACCTTTATTGTGCCTTCTGGTTCATTTAGAAATGGAAATTAAATTAACATGATAATTCAGTCCTACTGTGTTAAGACTGCTATAAACCCATTAAATTTTATGGCCACTGATTTAACATTTTTTTCTATTAACTGGGTTTAATTTTCAATATTGTTGTGCAGGTTCTGAAAAGTGGTAGTTTGAAAGAACCCAGGTGGATGAATTACTGTGTAGCTGCTTGATGCCAGTGGCTCAGTTATTGCAAAGCATGAGCCCAGACTCTCACAGGCATACACTGATTCTGGCACCCACCCTAAGCAAAGCACAGGGAAATGCCCAGTAAAATATGGACTTCTATCATTTCCAGAGTAAAATTAAGCCTGTCTGCCAACCTACACCATAAATTTAGTAACAAGGAAAGAAAGTAATTCTTTTGAACTGTTCCCTCTCCTGATTTAATATACTAGTTTTAAGAAATTTTAAAACAGGGCTCACATTTGCTGTGTCACTTTGCTCCTTCCTTCTGTTTTCTGGGCTACTTCTTCAGAAAGAAAAACTGCTGTATGTTTCACAAGCCCTAAACATGCAGCTAACACTATGTAGATATACGCTGGCGACTGCACAAAGCCTGAATTTGTTATCCCTTTCTATTTGATTATTGTATTTAAATAATTCTTATTTATTTACAAGCATAAAGTATTCAATATTAAAGCAAAGCTGGTTGAAAATTTTTCAGGAGCTTTTGTCCTACAAGCTCAGAAGGGGTGACTGAAAACACACACACACACAGAGCTGGTTCAGAGAAAGATTTCACATGTGCACTAAATATTGGTGGCAAACCTGGAAATGTAAGGGTAGTCGTCCAAAGTGTAGTTCAGAAAAAGTTGTTAAATGTTATTTGTGCAGATTCATATGGGATTTTTTTCCACATCTTAAGAAGACACAGTGCAATGTTGCCATGTTTTTCACATAACAGTTTTTTTTTTGGATGCTGATTGTACTCTTAAAATAATAGTTTTCTTCCTGTGAAGTAGAGTTAAATGGAAGGAGATTGTGATTTATATGTTTCTCTTTCTGAGTAATATTTATTTCTATATGCATAGTCTGCCTTAAACAAATGATTCCAAATTCATAATATGAGCTTTGTATTTACTGTACATTTTCCTGTGGTGTGATGGTTACTTTTCAATAATTTCTCATAATAAAATACACACTTGCACACTAAAGGGGCTTTAGCAATGTAAGAGCCTATAGAAAACAACTTGGAACTTTTCATAGCAATATATTAGTGACAAAATCCCACTCCAGCAAAAGTGACACTAATTTATCCTACATTTTTTCTTCCCTTTTTTTTTAGCTGAGTCTAGAAGTATTCACCAACCTCTCCATGTACCAACAATGTTCTGATATGACACTTGGCTCTTTAATCTGCCAGAGGTGTCAGCAAATTAGGGAATAAAACAGTTTCCTACTATTCTTGGCAACAAAAGCCTGTCTGTGTCAATTCACTTTGCATTGATATTCATCATTCAGTCAACACTGCCTGCTTTGCAGTTTGTCCACAAATGACCAAGCCCCAGCAGCATCTCTGCCAGCACCAAGCCATAGCAGAAGCAGATCTGGCTCTAGAGAAGCAGCAGGGAACTTTCTCCAGGCAAGTGAACTACAAGAATGTGATTTTGGAGAGGAGAAGAGGAGGTGAAAAATTAAAATGGACAAGCTTGGAAACAAAGAATTGAATGGGAAACGGGCCTGAGCAGAGTACAAATGGTTGAATTCCATACAAGGAAAAGTGTGGGCATTATTTATACACTTTTTCACCTGAAAACTCGGCGACATAGGAGGTTTATTTAGCTTACCAAGCCTGATTTCTGAGATTTTCAGCATGATAGTTTCTAGCTTGTATTTCAGATGATTTAGAGTTGCTGTGATCCCATCTTTCCACTTTTCTTCCATGGAATGCAAATAAATGTTCATGTAATCAAATTCTGTAACTATCACATGCTGTCCTGTATATACATGTCTGTAAATACCATGATCTCCAGAAAATAGTTCAGATGAGGGTTGGATCAAGTGTATGTGGTCTTATCTTTGTTGTAGCAGGTTCATCAGTCCTACTCAAGGTTGTTTCAGATTTTAGACTAGTTTTACTCCTATTTTGTGCAGAACAGTGGAAATTCACCTCCTTTCCTAACCCATGACTGACAGAAAGTCTGCTTAGTGCAAAACATTCAAAGGTATCAGCTCCTATGGTGCTTCATTACTCCTGCCTAGGAGAAGAACCTTTTGTTTCCACCATCAGAGTCTGAATAGAAAAAGCAGGACCATGCTCAGGTAACTTTAGATAATGTTGAACCAAAGTTGAATTATCTCCTTTTTTTCACCAAAGAAAAGGTGAAAACTAGGACAATCTATTAGCTAGGGGTCACTGAAATATTTCAATTACTTTTTTCATTTGAAAGAGCATATTTTTTTTATTTGAATAGACAGTCACATGGAATATTTGTTTGTGACTGAAGCTAGGAAAGTTTAACTTGAAAAGTCCAGATCCTGTTAGCTAAGAGGTTTTGTAGGTTTGGAATTTGTGGAAGAGATGTACAAAACTTTCTTAAATTATTTTTTGGTAATTAATACAATCAATTTCCTACTAGAACTGAATTTCCACTGAGTTCTAGGGCAACTACAACAAAGCTCCATGGCAAGCTGCAACTCTCCTAAATGCTGCTTCTTTGGGAGAACACAATGGTTCAGGGGAAAGCCTGAATCATAGCAAGGTCTACCATGGGAGAAGGGGCATGAAAGAGAATGGAGAGGGGAAAAAAGGGGGAGAAGAGGTGGTCGGATGTGCCTGCATTCCTGAAGCATTCAGGTCATCCCAGTTTCCCCCTGCAGCACTGTTTGCAGGAGACCGAAAAAAGAGACTTTATATCTTAACTTGGTACACAAGATCTGTGCATGAGCTGATGTGAATCTGGGGACAGGAATCTGGTCCCAAAACTTGCATGCCTTTCATCAGCATTATGTGATTTTATTGTTCTTATGTCTTTGAGTTTTACAGGGTTTATGGGTTTAAATCAAATAATTAACAACAGAATGTGGTTTCTGTTTGTGGTTGCATTCCAACATTGATTGTGAAATGTTAGAGTGACACATTCCCTTGTCCTTGTGTATCCCAATTATTGCTGCAGATGTACATCTGAACACAATCAGCTTACAAAGTTCTGTTGTTCATCTGTCTAAAACTAAAGACCAGAAAACAGTCTTTAAAGTGTTTAAGATTTAGAAAAACAACCAAAAAAATCAGGAGTGTAAAGGGAGGGAGAGAAACCACTGAGACAGATTTCTTTTTAAATTCAGTCCAGATTGGTCTTGCCCAAAAGCTGTTCCAAATAGCTCATAGCTCTACTGTCACCTTTCTGATAGCAGTTGGTGGCCTCAGTCACATCATCCACATGTTTTTTGCTGCAAGAGTTCTCCCTTTCACTCACAGGAAGGTCACACGGAGCCTCTGCAGGAGAGCAGAGGACCCTGGGCCATACAACAGCTCCACCAGGCTCTTCCACCCAACAGAGGTGCCCAAGAGAGAAGCCAGAGCTACTCCCTGATGGTGGATTGGGAGAGTGGATCCTTGGGTTTGGGGATGCAGGATGCATGGAGGAATGCAGATATTTGCATCCTACTCCCTGACAGCTCATTCAGAGTCAAAGTCCTGCCATGCAGGCACAGATGGGTGCTCAGGCTGTGGAAACCTGCCCCTTCCCTGGGCTCTCAGGCACCTGCTTGGCCACAATGCTCATCCAGTCCATGTCATTACCTAATTCTGTGGGCTTGCAGTCATCCCAGGAAGGCATGCAGCAATATGAATGACTGAAAAGTTAATTAATAATAAAATAGCAGCAAGCCATTATTTTAATTAGCTCTTCTTGAGACTAAATTTTTGTTTCAAGCTTGCACAAACAAATTATATTTCGCAAGGGAGCTCTCAAGCAAAAATGTGGCAGTGTACTTCTAGCAAATAACACAGATCAATACTCATCTTTTTCCAGACTCAGATTGATTAATATCCATGACATACTAACTGCAAAATGATCACGGTACAATTAATCCTCCCTGTGCAACAGAAATAACCCATTAACTGAAGCAAAAATACACAGTGTGTCACAGCAAGCAAAAGCTCAGCAAGATGAAAACTTGCTGAACTTGGGTTTGAATCTGACTGTCAACCCTAAACTTAGCAGGACAGCAAGACAGCAAACAATCTGAACGATCCAATTGCATTGTGTGATCTCACTGAGCCCAGCACATCTCACTGGGGTGGATTTTGGGGCTGCACTAGCAGCATTTCATCCCATCGTGCCAAGGTTTCCTTGCCTACACCAGGGAGAAGGACCTGCACTGGGGATCTTTCTGATTCTCAATAAAGGTGTGAGAAATTCACCTTTCCAGGGGACAAAATATTCAGTCTTTGATATGGGTTAAGATATCCTGAAAGTGAAATACTGTCAGTTAAATTAGTTGTTTTAGGGTTATATTTTTATTTGCGGGAGGAAGGAATGCTGCCCTTCAAATCAAGAGAATATAATAAGACTTTCGATGCCAGGGTCTCAATGCCATAGCCTGAGAAGGAAGACTGAAAGAAAATCATAGAATAATAGAGTCATAGAACCAAAGAATTGTAGAATAGTTTGAGTTGGAAGGGACCTATAAAGATTCACTGCCATGGGCAGGGAAATCTTCAACCAGACCAGGTTGCTCAGAATCCCATCCAACCTGGCCTTGAATGTTCCCAGGCATGGGGCATCTACCACCTCTCTGGGCAACTTGTGCCAGCGTTCCATCACCCTCATCACAAAAAATATCTTCTGTATATTTAGTCTGAATCTACCTTTTTTAGGTTTAAAACTATTATCTACTGTCCTATCAAAATCATATCCAGTAGGACAGGCACATAAAAGAAAATGATTGTTACACTTTGTGTTCCTCAGTCAGCCAGACAACTTAGGAAAATGTGGGTATCAGTGTCTGGTGCATGGTAGGGTCTCTCAGGGAATGAATTCCCCCGAGCTCTCAGGCACACTGCCCAGGTCTGGCCCAGCTGCAGCAGTGAGGGGCAGCTGCTGCTGCTGCAGGGAGGCCCTGCTTGCTTCAAGAAGCTGGATGCCCACAGGTGCCCCAATCAAAGAGGGGGGGTCATTGTCAGCTACAGACCAACAGCTAAGACTGCTGCTGGACTAGTCAATGACATAGATGTTGGCAAATTGTAATAATACTGTTACAGACAATGAAGACCATAGAATGGCTTGGGTTGGAAAGAACCTTAAAGATTATTTAGTTCCAATCCCCCTGCTGTTTTAAGGCAAGAACACCTTCCACTAGACCAGGTTGCTCAAAGCTCCATCCACAGATGGCATCCACAGCCTGGCATCCACAGATTCTCTGGGCCACCTGTTCTGGTGTCTCACCACCCTCACAGTGAAGAATTTCTTCCTAATATGTAACCTAAATCTTCCCTCTTCCAGTATAAACCCAATATCCTTTGTCCTACCACTATGTGCCCTTGTCAAAAGTCCATCTCCAGCCTTCTTGTAGGCCTTCTTCCAGTAATTGAATGTTGCTGTAAGATCTCCCTGGAGCCTTCTCTCCTCCTGCCTGAACAACCTCATCTGTCTCAGCCTGCCTTCTCAGGAGAGGTGTTCAAACCCTCTGAGTGTCCCTGTAGTCTTCCTCTGGGCACATTTTAATGGGCCCATCTCCTGTTGGGAGCCCAGAACTGTGCACAGCCTTGCAGGTGGGGTCCCACAAGGGCAGAGCAGGGGGGCAGAATCCCCTCCCTCTCCCTGCTGGCCACCCTGCTTTGGGTGCAGCCCAGGATGTCACTGGCTTTCGGAGCTCTGAGTGCAAATTGTTGGGTCACATCAAGCTTCTTCACCAACCAACATCCCCAAGTCCTTCTGGTAATAATACCAGTAAAGAGGTTAAAAAGTGGGATATTTTCACAAGGAAATAACCAGGAACAGGTGACCACAGTTCAAGCCAGTGTAAATCAGAGCTGAAGTAACCAGCTGTTTTGCCTGTAACCATCTTAGCTCATCCAAGCTACTCTGGAAAGAGCAGTGTAACTTTGACTGACCACCAGCACAGGAACCATAAGGTCTTGACAGCTGTGATGTCTCTTTTGGCAGTTATGGCTTTTGCTCAATGAGGGAAGATGCAAAACCAGAAGCTTAAACATTGAAATCTCTGTGCTCACACTGTCTGGGAGTTAAGTCCTGCTCTGAGAAAGTAAAAGGATCATGGAACACTCTCAAGCCTGACATCTGAAGTGTGGTATTCAGCACCCCTCCCAAAACTGACTGCCAGGATGCCTAGTTTCACCCTAGGAGTGGAGGTGGTAATCAATGGCAAAAAATGGGGAAAGAGTCAAGGTGAGGGAAATAAATCTCCAGGTACCAAATTCCATTTTACAGCTGCTTTCTGAGCCAAACACAAATTCTGCAATAGCATTGTGAGCAAACCACAAGCAAAGAATTGCAAAAACCTGGTGCAACTGTAATAAAAACAGGAAAACTGCTTCCAAATCCATAGAAGTCAGAGGGGATTTCATTCACAGTATATCTTTTAGAAAATAAAAAGCTATTTTGACCATATTTTAATATGTTTATCAAAGGAAAGATACAAATCCAACACTAACAACCCAAATTTATCACAGATGGAAAATGGGAATCAAAGGGTTTTTTATAGAAATCTGTTGAAGTCAGGTTCTGTTTAGACAGTAATTCCTGCAAAGAATCAAACTACTTCCTCTCCAGTTTTAACTTGAATTGAGCTCTAGACGTTGGAAGCCATCTGTCCTTGAAAATCCAATGCAGACAGAAAACAATCCTGATTGACTTGAACAACAAATATGTGGTTATTTCAGTATGCATCAACAAAAAAAGTGTTGAGGTCAGATCATCCCAAGACTATTCCACCATGAAATGACTACACAACCATTTAGACATTTGTAAGAGTGTGTCTGACAAAGTACAGATGCAGTTAAAATGTAAGGTTGAGTGAAAGCCATATTTTATATCAAAATTTTTCTATTGCTGCCCAGAAGGGTGTGCAAAGGAGCAAGGGAGGCTCCACTTCCACTGACTCAGGAATGGTTGTACAACAGGGACCATGCCTTGATATCCTTTATGTCAGGAAGCAGCAGCTGCATTAACTCAGAGAAATTGTCTGCTTGTCTGTCTTCTCAGAAAGAAGTGAGTCTGGGACAGAAATTAATCATCCTGATCCTACTAACAAGTTAGGAGCAATACCTGGAGGTGAGGGGCCAGGCACTGGCTAACAGGGCTTGGGCAGCACCTGCCTGCAGAAAGGCAGACCCTGTGGCTGGTCCCTGGTGCCAGACACCACAGCAGGGCTCACCCACAGGAAGGCTCATCCCACACAAACCCCACAGAGGTACCCCTTTTCAATTGTACACCAATACTTTATAAACATTTTGGGGAATGATACCCATTTTTGGCATTGTGAATATTTTATTTATGCTTAACTGGCTTGAGAGTAATTTCAAGGCAATAAAATAGAAGGAAAGGCTAAGGCTCTGTACAAATGTCCCATCTTGCCAGCACACCCCTCGCAGTATCCAGAGGGAAGAAGCAATGCAGAGCCCCACAGAGCCTGGCCCTGAGATCCATGTCCTCTGATGGCCAGGGACAGCCCCAGCAGGCTCTCTGGCCTTCACCAACATGCTGGGGTGCACCCATAAGCTCTCCAAGGCATTGCTCACAATGATACTGTTCATAAAAATGTGTATTTTCCACAAAGAGAGAAACAGAGTTTGACTTCTTAACACTGCAAAGGACAGCATATAAGTAGAAAACAGCAAGAGGTACAAGGAACAGAAGCTGAAAGAAATGCAGGCTGGTGAGTAGAGCAAGATAAAGTTGCTCAGTCAGGGGCAAAGCCAACAAACTGCCTGGAAGAGCCTGAGCAGTCACTATGGATGGAGGTGAATACTCCAGTCCCCACTGCTCCAAGCTGCTGCTAGGACAGAAAGAAAATATCTTGATGAGGATAATTGCAGTCGGATCCAATGGGGCCCAAGGAGCCTCCAACACCATTGTCTTGAAAACAATCTTATGGGAACTCTTCATGTAGTATCAAAAACAAAGCAAGTAATCACAAGCAGATGCAGATCCCAGCTCTATTCTCTTCTACACTGATTGTCTACTAATGAAAAATAAATAGAGAAAGATATTTTTTAAATTATTTCATTTACAAAGAGACTTAATTTTTGGCCTTCAACCAGTTTCTTTTCTTTGTTCCTCAGAGGAGGTACTACAGGTACCACAACCTAGATATACCACAGTTCTATTTTTTGTTTTCAAAATATCAGAACACATTTAACTGTGCAAATATACCTCTCAAGATGACAAGTCATGAACATTAAGCTTTCCAGCATACAACATGTAGTATATGGTCTATAACATGTATATACAGGGGGGATTAATGAGCTAAGCACAGCCTCACTTTTTATAGAAACCTCCCGTTACTTAAAAAGAAGGTGAGAGCTTCTCTGGCAACGGGGCTCTGTCACACCTGTGCCTGCCTCCCACCTTCCATTGCCCAACTAGTGGTCTGTGCTACACTTAAATGAAAACTGGCGCTTGAATAGGAAATGTGAATATCGAACACTTTCAGAAAGCAAACAATGCAAACAACAGGAGACCATCTTTATTTTCTCACAGTCTCCCTGGTCAGAGTCTTGCCATGTGTGAGATACAAGAAATCAGACTCCTGATGACAACTTGGTATCCCAGGGAGATCCAATTGAATGCTCAGCTGATATGCAACATAAATAAGCTAGGCTTGCTCAACAAACTAAAATATTTTAGTTTTTAAAAAACTAAGTAGGTGGTTGTTTGGTGTTTTTTTTTTTAATCTATATTTTTTCATTGAAAATAATTTATGAAAACTTACTGAATAAGATACTGGTTTTCTGGGGCTTTTTGAGGGGGAATAAAAGAAGAGGGAGAGAGAAAAGAGACCTATTGAATATGGGGCTGGAGAAGGAAGTCATGAGAGAAAAGCCTTGCTGGGAGCTGCCAGATTTGCTAGCACCTCTGCTAGCTTGCCAGATGAATCAGACCACAGAATATTGAATTAGGAAGATTTATGAGTGGGAATTGGAGGAAGTTACCTGTGATACAAAACACATTGTGTGAATGAGATCTCTCTTCTATCAACAGAGGTGTATAATGAGCCAGGTCCCCCCTGCATTGCCTTTTTGGAGATGCTCTGTTTGACTGACAGCTGAGCTGGAGCCAGTCAGCCACAGGGAAAACAAGGGCAGCACACTCCCAGGAGCTGCTCAGCAGTCTTCTGTGTGAAGAAACTTTCTGAAACTTAGGCAGTTGAAAAGGGAGGAGGGGGAGAAGTAAAACAAGTATAAATTTTCCTTCTCCCCTTCCATCATCAAACTGACATACATGCACACACGTGCAGGGAGCCTCAGAGTCATTCAGGCACCTGGGAGGGCTGGAGCAAAGGTCACAGAGTTCATATTTATTTACCCAGCATCTGCTGCAAGAATACAAAAAAGCTCCATTGGCATCTGGCAGCATGAAGAGCTAACAGGCTACTGTTTTCATGGAGGTTTCCAAAACTCTGGAGCACCATATACTACCTCTGACTGTGCAACCAGAGTGACTGCTTGCTCCATAAAGACAATCAAAAATGCCACTTCCCCAGGGCAATCCACAGGCAGCAGGAAGGTGTCACAGCTGTCTCTGGAGAGCCTTTTTGACCCATTTCCTTTGTGGGCAGGTGCCAGCCCCAAAGAAGAGCAGGAGGCTCGTGTGCCCCCCCTGAGCAGCCTCACTGGAGTGGAGGGGAGAGCACAGGGAGCCCCTTGGGCTGCAGCTTCTGAGCCCCATCCTGCACTTACCAAGCAGTGGTGCTTGGCCCATAATATACTGTGGGTATATATACACTCAGAGCAATTTACAGCAGTGTAATTATTATCTCCATCTTTTAGACAAGGTTTTCATTGCTAGCCACAGGGAATGAACAGGGACAAAAACTCCATCTTGTTTGCACCAGCACTTGTGCCATCTTTAAAGTACACAACTGCAGAGGGGAGAGTAGGCTCCCTGAGCTCACAACTGCATGTGCAGGGTGCAGAGGGCCACCTACTTGCTCTACAAGGCAAGCAGAAGCCAGTCAGGTGCTAACCACATAGGTGCATTCAAAGGAATGGAATCTGACAAGTGCATGGAATCTGACAAGACACTGGACAGCCTGCTGATACCTTTCATCTAATCTTCAACAACCTCTCCTTTCAAATGTGTGTAACTATAAAACTGTTTTCTCAAACACTCAAGTGTTACAGCTACCAGCTAGAATGCATCTGAATGTTTCATATAAGTATAAAATAAATCAAATTTTCCCTTTGAAATTGTATTTCCATTACAGAACATTTGCAAAAAAAATGCTTAGCAGTTATCTGTGAAATTGTCTTTTATAATGGCACACATGTAATGACACTGTGTTTCTCTTTGGGCACAGGCACAATGCTAACAGTGAGCAAATACTAACAATGCACAGATGTGAATGGTGCTGTGAACATCAATGCTGTCCCTTACCAAAAAAACCCCACATGAAATATTGTATCTTCATAAATCTTAGGGGTTTTATGCATTGCTGCCATTGGAAAAACAACAGCATATTGAGTGGTGCATTTTGAGACAGAATGAGTTTAGTCAGTCTACCTAACTCAGCTGAACTTCACCGTATGCTGATCTGAAGGCCGGTATCTATCACCCCCACTTTACGACGTGCATTACTGCCAGCATAACAAGGCAGGCAAAAGGGAGGCAATGTGTTTTAACCACAAAGTGAGAGATGTTTTCCTGATTTATTAATTGTTGTGTTGCATCCAACATATTTTTCTACAAGAAAAGTCACACGCTCTTCTTTCTTTTTAAAATAAAAAAATTTGTTCCATTGTTCCATTGTTTCTGTTGTTCCAGGAAGACGTAAATACATTGTACCCTACTATTTTATGTTTTAAAAAGGTGACCTATACTTTTCATTTCAAATGCGGTTTCTTTAATGAAAATATTGTAATGTCAGTCCATGCAAAGCAAATGCATATTAATATGCGTTTACATCTGTCTCATATTAATATTCATGCCTGAATCCACATCCCTACACAAAGCCAATTTTCTGACCATCTGTGTGATGGCTGGTGGATGCAATGAATAAATTTTATTTGTGAGGGGAGTGATAAATCATGTATCTTCTGTTTTTCACCCACAATCTCTCCTCTTAGGTGCTAAAATGTTTTCATTGTGGTTAAGAATTGTTGAGAAACCAAACTGATTAACCCCTTAGCACATCAAGTAGCTTCATTTGTCTGGTGAAAGTCCTCAAAAATCATGGCACAATATGACTGAGAAAGTGAAACTGCAGTTTTAGGAGGTTTAATTACTTACATTCTTAAATTATTCCTGTCTTGGAATCACACTCAGAGTTATAGTAGAGACCAATTTTCTCATACTGATTTTGAGAATTACCTTAGTCTGCAGTTTCAGGGGGCTAATCTTTGGAGTTAAATAGTATTCAAAGACAATTGTAACCAGAACTTCAGCAAAGACTGTTTCACATGGCTTTATTAGTGCTAAGTAACTGTCTGGTTACCAGCCAAAAAATGTGATTGCTAAAGCCCCAACTCTACACCAGCTTCTGACTTTCCAGAATACAAACTGACTCTGACTTTCTGTGCAAAAACAAGTCTGCTTCTAAATTCCCAAAGGATAAATTTTGACCTTGGTCTCACCAAGTGTCTGTTACAATGTCCACCCAGTTTGACTTTTCTGGTAGTGAGAACAGCTCTTTACCAGAGGGTTATTCTAAGACAGTTCATAGTGTAAAAGTATGATAACTGCACAAAGCCAAGTGCAATAACTCTCATTTGTAGAGTGTAGATAAAAAAAGAATAAACTCTCAGCTAATCTTGGGATCCAGACAGCTGCAAGCCTGGGAAGGTGATCAAAATGCCTTGTGTCCCAACACTCTCTAGCTCTGTCCACATTTTTGGTTGGTTGGTTGGTTGGTTGGTTGGTTGGTTGGTTGGTTGGTTGGTTGGTTTTTTGAACCAGATCCCTAAACACAGACATTTGCTCTTACTCAGAAGAACAAAGTCTGAACAGACTCATTCCTATGTCCTGCCTAAGCGCTGCTGTAATTTAGAAGGATGGCACAAGGGGTGCCATGGATTCCTCTCCCTTGGGCAAACAGACCACACTGACACAGAAGCAGCAGCATGAGTTCATCTCTGAACACATCAGCCCCGGGCACAGACACTGAAGAAATGCTGGAGTAAGTAGTGCCAACACCACTCACCTTAGGCATGGTTAAAGTGTTTGCTTGAATAGTAAGAGATTTGTGTTTTAAGTCATTTTCCAGTCTACAGTGCTCAAATCATGGCTGCTGTCAGCCCAAGGGAATTCCCTAACTTTCAGGCTGCTAATTAGCCTTCACCTTTTTCTTTTGAATCAACTCCTCTGAAGGACATATATGCCCATACAAATTTCAAATCAAAACATATTTTTGCCAATACTACAGTAAATTATTTCCTGTTGCATTCTGCAGTGAAGCTAACTGAAGTTGTGGTGACACTTTTTGGCCTGAGATACAAAATTCTTTCCTTAAGGATGGACTTCACACATTTTTGTAAATACAGGTTATGGAATCAGCAAAAAAAGGGGAAATTATTTTTTTCTCCTTCTAATGTAGGTCAAATCATGTCAGCAACAAATAACCTACTTCTACCTTGACAATCCAACCGTAGGTAGTTTGAAGATTATTGTGTACTGAACTGGAATCTTAAAGAGGAAATGTGAATGAGCTTCACACTTCATCAGCATAATTGGCAAGAAATTATTTGTAGTTCAAATAAAAACATACAATTGCTAAAAAAGAAGCTCAAATGGTACTACAGAAAATAAGCAAGATTGTCAGTCAATCACAATTTCCAAGAAATCGTGTTTGTGAAGAAGTGCTGGCTGAAAATGTATTTATGTCTAATATCCTTTTGTCTTAGTAAATTGTTCTCTATCTACAGCACATCATAGTGGGAAAACTGGGGATTTCTAGAGACTGCAAAATCCAGAGGTTTTAATCTTTATTCCTTCATTCCTTTTCATGACACAAAGACAGAACAAAGAAGGAGATGGCAACTTTCATCACGACCTTGCCACTCTGGGCCAGTAGTGG
Organism: Melospiza georgiana; assembly: GCF_028018845.1. NCBI lineage: Eukaryota > Metazoa > Chordata > Aves > Passeriformes > Passerellidae > Melospiza > Melospiza georgiana. The sequence goes on along the minus strand of NC_080430.1, from coordinate 134,107,948 downwards.
CCCTGAAAGATATTGCTGTTCTTATGGGCCTCAAGGGACCTATGAGAAATGAGCTAAATTTCATCAAAGTTCCCAGTGGAAAGCATCTGTATTACAGATACTGCTAGGAACTAATTGGTTTCCATGACTAATGAAATTCATATGGAAATATTGATCAAAACACTCCCCTTAGGTTTGAAAGTGGGTAAAATAAAGATATTTAATATAAATATATCTGATATTTTTATATTGATTCCTAATAAGTTTAAAACATAAAAATCGAATGGAAAGATGTAAATGGGCAACCTGGTCCAGTTGAACATGTCCCTGCTCATTGCTGGGATGTTGGACTAAGTGACCTTCAAAGGTCTCTTCCAACCCAAATTATACTATGGTTCTAGGATCTTTTACCCACTTGGTAAAACAAAAACTTTTCAAAACTGGTTTTCTCTTCTCTTAGTAGTTTAATCACTGTATCTGCTGAGACGCATGGAAAATCTCTTATTCACAAAAACAGCAAGGTAATAACACTCCTGTTCAAAAGGGCTATTCACATGCCAGAAGATATGAATGCTTATAGATGCTTTATTAGGCTGTGACCTGAATTATTATTGTTACTTTTTAGATTGCAACTGGCCAGCATACAAGCTATATGTGCACAAAGGGTGCAGAATGAGCCATCAGAGGGAGCAAAAAATAAACATGGCTTGCCTAGTTTTCTGTAGCTTCCCATTTCACATCCTCCATACACTTTAACTAATGGAACAATCAGCCAGAAATTTTAGAAAGGCAGAAATCAATTCTGCAATCAGAGGGCTCCCCAAATCAAGCCTAACAGGGAATTTTCAAAGTCCCTGCAGGTCCACTGTAATTGTGCTGAAAACAGATAAAAGCTGAAGAACTGCCATGGGAAAAGCCCCTGGTACCAACATCTCCCAGAGATCCCAGGAGTGCATTCAGCTCCAAATGCCCTCTCTGTAGTTAGCCTGTCATTCTTTGTCCACAGCAACCCCCCACCCCACCTCCCCCCCCCAAAAAAATGGCAGTACCTTATGTTCTAAGCTTCAAAAGATCATTTGTGTCTAAACACCAATAAAAGAATTATTTGCACGTTTCCAGGAATGCCAAAACAGGAGGAATTTTTCCCCTCATGCTTTGGGCAAAAGGCATATGTACATTGTTATTCCCTCCAGGACCCTCTCAACGATTCCAGCACCTCTCCGTGAGACTAATTAGAAGAGAAACAGAGAGGAAGCTAGTGTAAGATCAGAAATTCAAGCCTGACTCAGAGAGCTCAATTTCTTCATTCCCACTCTTAATGCAAAGGTGGGACCAAGCAGGCAGTAAAGCCCTGCTTACACTCCCAGCACTGTGTCTGTGTCTCCTTTGGTGCCAAAGCACACAGCAGTGCTCGCAGAGGCCCCATGCTGAAGCTCCCACCTCATGGAGAGCCAGCTGCAGAGAGAGCTGGTGGCTGCTGAGCTCCTGGCTGAGCCCCCCTTGGTCAGGGTGGTCAGGCAGCACCTCAGACCCTACAGCCCCATGGTCAGTTCCCAGCACTGGGCTGTGAGTGCAGGCTGAGGCCACAGAAGGAAGAAATGAGTGTGAAATAATAAAATAGTTCCTCTCAGACCAACTGCATTTCTTTATAGTCTTCCTCCACCCCAGCATCCTCGTGGGCAGTTAGAGTCTCCCTGGAGAATGAATTTTAATTTTAAAAAGCCTCGGATGGATGATGTGCATTATAACTCTTCCCAGAGGAGCTGCTGCACTGCAGCAATAATCTCCATCCTGGAGGCTGAAATCACTGACAAGTTGAGCTAGGTGCTCTCTTTTGGCATGAGCTGCCCGCCAACCACACACCACTATCTCCTGTCCAGTGTGATCAGTATCTGTGGAGCTGCCCTTGGGACTGCAGAGACAATTGAGAAGTTTAGAAGTCATTTAGCTGAGATAAACTGCTAATTTAATTGACTCATTCCAAGTAAACTCAGCCTGTTGTGGGAAGGAGATTTTAAAGAGCAACCAGGAATTTCTGGGTTCCCACCAAACTGGTGCTGCATGAGTGCATTAAAAGAGTCACTGAGGGGAAGATATGTTGAAGGGAAAACTCTCATTGCTTTTCCTAGGTTTTGAATCCAGTCTTTTCTAGGGCTCCACTGCAGAAATTCCCCTGTAAGTCTCCAGTACAGGATACATTTCTGTGAAATAATGTTTTACAGCGAATTTTATGGCAAAGAAGTTGGAACAAACTATTTCATCTATAGAAAAAGTTTTCATGGAATTTATCTGAGTATCAGCAAACTTCTGCCAGAAAATCTTTTCCAGCAGCAGGATAAAATCTCTGGTCAAACTGGAAAAAAATGTTGACTCTGCACTTGTAGTGGGGACACAAAGAATTGTGCAAAACTCCAGTTTCCAGACCCGCTCTGACTCAGAAAGAACAGAAGCACTTAGAAGAGCCTTGGAGTTGAATTTTTCAGAAGTGTCCCTGGGAATTGAGAGCCTCTTCTTGCCTCTCTGAAAATGCTTCAATCTCTATAAAAAATCTGAATATTGAGAAATGTGAAACACTCCTTGAACGGGCACAGGAGGCACAGCCATGTGGCCAAAGCTCTCAGCCAGTAACCTGGCACCACACATGGATGAAGGTGAGCTTCTCCCAGGCAGTTACAGTGCCCTAAACATCTTCCACAGCCACATACATACCTCTCTCTTTTTCCCAGAAGAAAAAAACTGGAAAAGTTGTTGTTGCTTCCAGAACAGAACAGCAAGCTCCTTTTATCTGCAGAGGTCTTTCAGGCCAAGGAAGACAACCAAGGAGCTCACAGACATGGGTTTCCCTTCTCACCTCCAGTTCCACCAGGATGCATGCTTGCATCTCCTTTCCATCATGCTCTTTTCACTTCTGTGTTTCTCCTTCTTGCTGTTTGGTGTTTTCATCACCTCTAATGCACAGTAGGTGAAGCATGAGCATCACCACTTCCCCTGGGCTACCACTGGCCAGGCCTGCTGGGGAAAGGAGCCCTCTGGCATGCTGACCCTCTGCCACAGCTCCCTCCATCTCCAAGGGACCAGAGCTGAGCAGCACCCTCATCCCCCTGCCCCAGGTGGGTGCTCCCCTCAGCCTTGGTTCTGAGGATCACTGCTCTCTCAGGCACAGTGTCTCTCCTGACTATCACACAGGTACAAGGAATCTGGGGGAAGATTGAGGCTAAAATGTTCCTGCAATGTAGAAATCATTGGTGTTAAACTAGAACTATTTCCTAAAGAGATACCAGCAGGTAGGATTGACCTTGTTCTCATTGCTAAGGTAGGCAAATATTAAGTCAGCACCCCTTTTCTAGTTGAACAGTAGTCAGGTTCATTGTTCACCACAAACAGGCTGGTGAACTTTTATAAGTAGGAGAAATTTAACTGCTAAAAAAGTAACTTTAAATGGAGAAAAGGGTGAAAATTAATAATGCTTGTCTGTCCATGCTCAAGTTTTTAAAACACACCTCCTCCTCTACCAGAAATTCTGAATTGTAAAAATGCTCATCTTCCCTCTGCCTATTTTTTTCCTTCCAAACCATTGCCAGCTTTCTCTTCCACCTCCTCACCACAGGGGCTCTGCAAGTGTGAGGACACTGTGCCATCAGTCCAGGTTATTTGACTCTCCTTAGTGCTATGTCCATTCTGAGAGCAGGCAGAAGTTTTCAGATAGAAAGTGTCACCATCAGATGACACTGATGTAGAAAAACAGTTCATGTAGATCATAGAACTCAAAAGTCTTTCAAAACTGCCTTCTTACATGTTGGGAGACACCGAGCCATTGTACTCAACTATGATCTCTGCAAGATTTCCAATTTTTTAAATAAAATATATCTATTCTTGCTCAAACAAACACTTCATAAAAGTGGGAAACATTCAGAGTCCCTCTTTCTATCCCCCAAACCAACTTAGTTTTTTTTCTAGATCATAGAATTTCTCAAAGATGGCAAACAGTCAGAGCAAATCTGATGAGCTAATTTCACTATCAGTCACAGTTTCTGTAGCATAAAACTCATGTCTCTGTCCAGGGAATTGAATTTCTCAATGCTGCATTAAGACCATGGAGACAGTTTGGGGAATCATAAGCTCTTAAATCAGCTTGGGATGGGGATTCTCAGATGTGGAGCTCCCTGTAGTTTCACTTACTCGCTGGACCAGTGCCAACCTATGAGCCAGCAGAAAACCTAGTCTGTAGTTACTGCAGATGATTAGCTAAAGGAAGCCAAATCAGCGAAATAAAGTTTAATTTGTAATTCAAAAGCAGAAGGGTCTGCACTTTGAGAAGGGCTGGGCTGTTCTTAGCAAGAGCCTGGAAATAGTTTTTATTTTACAAGTTCCTCATATCACTTCACTAGTTGCAAAATTATATTAGTAAGAATCAGTTCTAGAATGAGAACACTTCATTTTTATGAGTCAGTATAAATGATCTCCTTAGTACCCTGCTTCTGACAGATCTTGGGTTTTGAGCTAACAAGCACCAAAACCTGTCTCACTGGCAATGAGCAATAACATCTTGAATAATCGCAGGAACTCATTCATCATTAAAACTTCATATCTCAAAATCAGCTGCCATATCTCTTGGCATGAAGAAATAATTGTATTATATTTAACCCCTCAATAACTCAGCCACCTAAGTAATTCCCAAATTATATGTTCCCTTCTCCTAGGCTTTCATTAGGCTGACAAATATCTGTGTCACTATGTGAGCTAAAAGTTCCTTGGCACAAGCAGTGTTCCTTGCAATGTTATTGCCAGCTGATGGCAGAAGCAGGATGAGTGATTTGTTTGCTTTGTGGGGCTGCCTTTCATTGTCCTGAATTCAACACTAACATCTTGCTAATCCTGCATTTAAATCTACAGACACTAATGTGCCCCTTTTTGGATCTCCTCACTGAAGTATCAAAGGCTTAGAGGGGCTAACAATAATTTCTCCATCTGTAGGGTTCAAAAAAACCTGAGGATTAAAATCTTTGCTGTGGATGGATTGTAAATTATGTATTTCTCTGGACATTACTAGGAGTAATTCTGCTTTACTTGGAGTGCTATGATCCAAAGTCAGAAAAAGATTAAAGGAATAATTTCCTTCTTGATCCATTATTACGTGTTTTGTTCCTTTTTTCTTGTGTTTCTACTCTGTTTATGTACTAAAAATGTTTTATTCATGGATCCTTACATAATTTTCCATGACCATGGCACAAGACACATTCAAATGCCTTGATGTTTCAACTATACATCTCATTTTATAGTTTAGGATTACACAGACAATAACTGCCCTGTGTTCTTTTATTCTGATGGTATGCCATCAAAACAATTATAAGAACAAATTCAAATTTTGCAGCATAATACTCACTCTGCTGTTATAAAATATCCAGATGGAAGACAGAGCTGGTTACTCTATGAGGCTCTTTTTGGGAATGACTTCTGCCCAGAGTTTTTCACTTTTCCATCTTCCAAATCCACTAAGTTAAAAGACAGAAGTGGGAGAGGAGGAGGAGAAAATACCGGAAATCACATCAAAAATTTCAAGAGATTGTAATACCACTTACTGACAGCTTTTTCATCACAATGCCAATTTTGATCAATATCAAAGTTATTTGTGCCTGGATAAGAATTTCCAGTGCAGTTGGAATGGCACAGGATTCTTCTAAAGCACTCCTGCAAATGTACAGTCACAGCATGCAATAAACCCTCTAATTAGTTCTGGTATGACATTGTTCTCTATTCCAGTTTGCTGGTAAAGTTAAGGGATGGTATGTGCTTGTGTTGAATACATTAAACACTTTGTTCTGATCAGATTCTATGCACATTTCACAGAGGAAAATACATCTGCTCCATCAGTGGTATAAAATGGGTATTTCCTCAGGGGTGTGTAAAGTGTATATAAATCTCTGCATCTGCCTGAGATTTGCATAGATGCTGGAACCTAGGTCACTTGTGCACTTAGTTTTCTCTGTGATCTGGGACTAATGCTGGTTAGCTCTCAGTGCTGCAGTGAGATCACAGACAATTTTTTGCTTACATGTGTAGAACTTTATTCTGTTATGCATAAGGCTCTGTGCTGCATTCCTGCTTTTTACATATTTAGAATTAAAAGCTTCCTTTGGTATGGCTTTGGTGTTCATTCACCCAATTAGTTTCTGGTTTTATGTTAAATTAATAATTTGCATATTTTGTCCATCAATGACTCATAACTAGTCTGTATGTTGAAAATATTTGCCACAGAAAAACACCCTTTTGTATAGCCTATTGTCTCACATTAACTCACTTTTTTCTCAAGGAATTCCCCCTGCAGCAATCCCCACTGTAAGCCATTAGCTGTGCACATCTGCCCACTCTAATGACCACTCTAGTGTACACATACCTGACTGCCATCTAATTTAGACATCACCCATAGGACACTAACACTAATGTCTCCTGGGCCAGCTAAGTCCTGGATTATTGACTAGCTACAGTTATCACTTCATTTGGTCTTTGGAGGTGAACCAAGTGCACCTGAGGTCATAAATAGGTCAAATGATTATACAGCTTGTGAAAGATTCAAGTATTTTTGTTACCCTAACAAGAATCAAAAATATACTTTCTAATTTGTTTTGACAGGGGATCCAATTGCTTTGCCTTTATGCAATGTCCCCTTTGTGTAGCTATGAAAATGCAGCCAATTAGGCATAAAATTCTTTTTTCCGTATGAGCAGCAAGTTAAACAAATTGATGCCATTTAAAATTAACATGGAAAAAAAGAAAGAAAATTGGTGGCATCAAATATCCAATAATCAATCTTTTATTTCATAAAGAAAAAGAAAAGGAAGAAATTAGGGCTGCTATTTCTAATTAAAGTAGCAAATAGAGATGTGATAAACAATGAGGGTTATGATTGCTGCCTATAAGTATGATGTGGGGAGGTAAACACACGGAAGAGAAAGAGCTACTTAAGCAAAAGGAAAATGGTGGCATGAGAACAAATGGGTATAAATTGTTCCTGAACACATAAAATTGGATTTAGAAGAACATTTTGAGCCATTAGAATAAAACGTTCCTAATATTAGAGGAGGGGGAAATTGCATAAGTGGGATAAATTGACGCTTATTAAATATATTCTATAACCTGTTTTCATCTGAAAGCAAGGAATTGCTTGCAGTAATCACGGATTTCCCATTCAATCTAAAACTGTGCGTCCTGGGTTGTCTATATGATGCTTCAATCCCCAATCATCTGTTCTGTCCATGCTGAATAATAAGTTTTGCACCTTTAAGACTTGTTTGAGAGAGTGAAGGGGGCAGAGAAGAAGCTGCAGTTTGTTTTCAGACACTGCACTCACTCCTCCACATTCCTGCTCCTGGACTGTGTTGTCTGCCGATGGACAGGCAGCAGGACAGAGCTCTCCTTTGTTTTTGGTTAGTTTTAGCTAGCTGAGGCAAAGTTCCCTGGGCTGTGGGGTTTCTTTCCCTTTTCTTTGGGCCTGTTTAAACCTGCTCTGGACTGAACACCAGAGAGCACCGGCAGCTGCAGCTGTGGCCCACCGGGCCGGGCCTGGGCCTGCGGCATTTCCAGCACTGAGGGACTGATCAGAGACTGAGTGAGCTGAGCTGCAACCCAGGGAGGGGACTTTCTGAGTTTGTCATCTCTTTTGGAGCAGCAAGAGGTTTTATTGTTTAATATTGTTTAGATTTTATTGTTTAATAAACAGTTTTTTCCACTTTTCTCCAAGGAGGTATTTTCTCCTGAACCGGAGGGTCCAATTGAATCTGCTTTCCTAGAGGAGCCCCTCTGGGGGTTCTCTCCCAGATTTGCCCTGTGTTTGCACACAAGGCCAAATTCAGATCTGTTGCAAGAAGCACAGCTCAAGCAATATTTGTACAACTGCACATTTTTACATTGAAAGAGAATCCATTTCTCTCTTTAAAAGGTAGAAACCGCCTTCTTCCCAAACCCAACAGACAAATCGGAGTTAATACCATTTCTGAATTTGGCCCAGTGTGGAACAGATTCAAAAGTTCATGTTTGAAACTGAAGCTGTCCAGTACAGAAACTTTTGGGGTCAATACTGAATTGTAGCAAGTAAATGTGAGAGAGCAGAAAATTCTGGGCTTTGTCCTTCTGTGGATGCTTTTATGTGCATGTTAGCCCACAGTAAAGACTGACATAGTGAGGACCACATTAGAGTGCAGCCTGGATTTTGACAGCTATAGATTTCTGAAAGAAGATAAAATATGTGCTGAAGAAACAATTAATTTTTGTACAAAAAATGCAGTGGTTGGACACACAAACAAATATGAGTTCTCATACAAATCAGCAAATCTACTCAAGAGCAGAGTGTGCTTGATCCTAGAAATCTCAAACCCCACTGCCTTCAAAGTGAGCTTGGCATTTACAAACAATGTTTGTAAATGGATCCATGCCAAGATGCTTGCATTAAAAAATGTGAGTGCATGCTGTATTATAACATTTTGATAAAAAAGTATAGAGGTAAAATAAAAGTAATGTACCAACTCTTCTGTCTGTTCATTTTTGCTTCAGGGTAAGAGTCAGATAAATGGTTTTCTTCAACCAACTTTCTACAAAATCCTGTACTACAGCAGAAAAGGTCAATGCTACAAAATCAGGTGCTTTCCTTTCAAATTGTGCTACTTTCACCTAATGTTATCAACTATTGTATGGAGCATTGTGTAAAATCCTGGGAAAGGACAGTCATTTATACATATTTCCTTCTTAGGGGTTTTTCATTGCATAAAAAGTCATCAATGATCTGCCCCTCACCTGCCTTTGATGCTGGGTGAAAGTTGGTGACTGCTGAATTACCAGCACAACAGGGGATGGAGGAGGCAGCTGTTCCTTGGGAGAGCTGGCTGCGATGTGGCAAGACCACTCCAAATGAGAACCTCCCTTGTTCTCATCGCACACAGAAAGTATCACAATGAATGGGGAGTGATGCAATTAAAAAAAAAAAAAAAAAAACACAGAAAACCAAGAAAACAAAAACAAAAAACAAAGAGGAGTAATATTGTTACAAACAGCAGCAGCATCCCCAGAGTACCACTGCAGCTCAGAGAACTGTTGTTTTGGGAATTGCTTTACTATTAGTACTAAAAATTAAGCAGTCTCACTAGATGTGGCTAACAGTTTTTAAACTGTCAAAGTGTTTCATATACAGTATCTCTGTTTCCCAATTCCATTTCCTCATTAACAAGGCCAGAAAAAAAATTACTGCATTAATTAGTTCTCCTTCAGCTTTTTTTTTTTCCTTCTAATTACACTGGCTCCCCCTCCCCTCCTCCCCTTGCCCATATACATCAAGAAACGTCACCACCTGCAGGGGAGAGATTGGTGCAAGCCTTGGCTGAAGGATCAGGACCAGTGTATGAGCAAGCACTGATTCATTCTTTGTCCAACACAACAAAGCCCCAGAGATTGAAACCTGTCCCTTGAACACAGGAACACTGATTGGTCCCAGTGCAATGGTTTCACATCCCTAACGATTTGGACTGGTTTTGGCTGGGGTAGAGCTAATTTTCTTAGTAGTGGCTGGTGTGCGGCAGTGTTTGGGATAGGTGATGAAAAGCATTGAAAACACAGGGATGTTTTAGCTGTGGCGGAGTGGGGCTTACACCGAGGCAGAGCCTTTTCTGCTTCTCACCCCACATCCCCAGTGAGGAGCATGGAGAGGCACAAGGGGCTGGGAGGGGATACAGCTGGGACAGCTGACCCCAGCTGACCAGAGAGAAATTTTAAACCATATATAGAATCATACTCAGCAATAAAACTGGGCAGAGGTGGAGGTTGGTGGAGACTGATTTTGCTCTGGACACCAACCTGTTTGTGGCGAGAAATTGTTTGCTTTTGCATCATTTGTGTTTCTTGGTGGTGGAGGGGGGAGAGAGAGGGAGGGTCCCTTCCTCTTTGTTGTTTTTTACTTCTTTTGTTTTATTGTGGGGGCGGTGAGGGTGGGGTGGTGTTAAATATTTGAATATTATTTAATTGCCTTAACTGTCTCAATCCACAGGTTTTCTCACTTTACCTTTCCAATTCTCCCCTTCATCCCACGAGGTGGAGGAGTGAGCAAGCAGCTAGCTGTGTGTTGTTTTGCTGTCTATTGGGGTTGAGCCACAGAAGATCCCAGGGCTCTGACCCTTGCTGGTGCCCTGCTTTCTCCCCAGCCGTGCTCTGCTGCTGCTGAGTGCAGCAGCCTCAGCATCGTGAGCCATTACAGGGGAAACACTGGAACCTCCAGCAGCTCCTGCTCTCCCACACAGCTGCAGCAGCAGGTGTGCATGGGCTGGTCACACACTTACCAGCACATTTTCTGCACTCAGCCTCCAGGCTTGTTAAGGCTTTTGTTAACACCAAGGTGAAAAAAGGATAATATCCCTTTATCAGTGTTTTCCAGGGTCTTATCTTCCTTTCTTCTCCTCAACCACAAAAATGACTGCTCTCCAGACACTACTTTGTCACTCAGCATTTTACAGGGGAAGAGAGATGGAAGAAATTGTTACTATTTTACAATTATTTTTACAATATAGTAAGCACGTGCAAGGTGAAAGGCTGAGCAATGACAACAGTACAGATGCAGCTGCCGCCTGCACCTCACATCCCTTTTTCAGCCTGTCCTCGCACAGCCTGTTGGTTTGACTTCCAAAAAAATCCCACTTAAATATCTATGTACTAAAAAACCTCTCATTTGCCCAGAAAAGAAAGCTCATTTGCACTGCATAATGCTGAATGTAATTTGATTCCACCAACTTGAGAGGTTTGCTGCACTGCACGGACACCTGTGCGATGAACCAGCTGCCTCTCTGACTGACATGCACACACAATGCGAACCTGCAAATCCCTATCTCTCCTTTCAGCAGGAAATGTAAGGCATTAAAATGTAGGCATCTTCCAGAATTTTTAGAAAGGACTGAAATCCAAAAACTGAACTCTCATTAGATGATGCCTGGGTAGAAAAGTATTTGGTGCTATTTCATTGTTAGTCCGATTCTTAACAGGGACAACATGAGCTCCAGTTTACAGTAACTGGGTAAATGAGCTTGACAAGAGTGATGTCTGTGCATCCAAAACTGGATTTCATACAAACTATACTCAGTGAGGCCAGCCAGGCACTGGATGATTTGATGGCTGTTTGATTGTTTCAGCCACTTTTTTTCTGGTAACTAAATGAGGAGTAGTTCCACATGACATTATTCGTTTTCTAAGCATCCTGTTAATTTCTCTGCTTTACTGTCCTGTGAGTGCTCAGCCCTCCTCTTCACTCAAAAAATAAATGTCTGGAGAAGAGACAAATTGTGTTGCTTGTGTGGACTGGCAGAGGATCCAGGGACCACAGCAGAAGTGCTCTCTGCCATCTTCATCTGCACATGAGGGCATTTCTTTGCTCAGCATGCACAGGGGTGTGCCCGGCAGCAGCCCCCCTTCAGGAGCAGATGCAAGCCGATGCTTTTGCTCTGTCCCCCATCGCTGCTGGGGAAGCACCGACAGCCCTCTTTAAGCCCCTGCCTCCAGATCTGCCATCTTCCCCTGTTCTTGCTCCTGCCTGCTGGGGCTTCTTGCCCCAGGAAAAGGGAGAGGAAAGGAGAAGGGTCACAAAGGACATCTGCAGGGAACGAGACAACCCTGCTAGCGTGCCTCAGCCTGAGCTGAGCTCTCCTTCCCATCCCATGCCTGGGCAGTCAGTAGTCATTCACTTCCACTCACAGTCACTGTATATGTCTTCTGCTGCCCTGCCTCTGGCTATGCTTAGCCAAGTTCTCATTCTTTAGGCAAAAGATGTGACAGAATGCATTAGATTTCAATAGAAAAGCCTCTTGATGGAGTTCATTGTGAAACTTCAAAAAGTTTTTGGATGAAGAGTCATGCGACCAAAAAAATTACCTCCTATAGCACAGAATATCCTCAATTTACCACTGGCTTTGGAAATACTTTTTAGATCTGAGATTTTAAAAATGCAGACTGTTTAATAAATATACATTGTTTATTTTACTTTCTGTTTATGTCCCAGTTTAATTTAAACAGAGTATTACAACCATACTGCTGATTTGATATGCTAAGTACCTGCCAGCTCAGCAATGCAAAATAGTTCAAAGAAGCATTCTTATATACAGAACAATACATTATTTTAATAATATTTAGTTCAATCAACAGCAAAAACTAAATCAAAGATCACAATACCATCATATTCATAAATCTGCACCAGTCATACTCTAAGTTCTAGATCGCTGTGTTGAATTCTGTACAATCAGGAATTTATAAGACCTAAAACCATTTTAGTCTTTGAATTTTTATATCATAAGGAAGGCAACTGATTTAATAAATGTGCTAGAGTTTATTCTTTCTTGTAACAAGAAAAATCTGGAGTAACCTGAAATTAGTTTCATCATCCAGAACTTTCAGTGGAATCCAAAGCAGAATGTACCTATCTCTGCTTATATATTACCTATATAATACCTATATTACCTTGTCTCATGTTTGATTTTTTTTTTTCACATTTTTGTACTGTTCTGTTTTGCAAACATTTGGTTTTTAATTTTTTCTTTGAGTAACACAATTGTTGAAAGAAATTTGAGTAACACAACTGTTGAACTCTCTTTTCCCATTACTATTGCTGATATCTGCATTCCACCAAAAGGAACAAGTTTAGTCGAGAGCGGAAAGTTAATTTTCTTTTTCCCCATGAAAGTAACAAAAATATTTATGAACAAGAGAAGATTGCTGGGAACTAAAACCCTGACTTTCTTCCCTGGTGTGAGAACTACAAAACTCTTCAGCTATGATTAATGAGAGTTCCAGGTCAGAGCTTGTAGCGACGACAACATATTAGGGAACAATAAGGGAACGGTCTCACGAAATACAGAACTATTTCTTACAGTGTATTTCCCAAGCTGCATCCACCACATTTAATAAACAGCTTATCTAAGTGAGAATGCTTCAGGAAATGTTGCCTTTTTGAGGACAAGAACACCAGGTATCTTCACACAACCTCACACTGTATTTGTTCATGATCATTACACCTTCACCATGAAAATTAACTTTCCTCTGTCCCACCAAGTACTCTCCTGAAATTATCCACATTCTTCACTTCACATCACTTGCAATTCTCAATAATCCAGTCCCCAAGGTCAAATTATCTGCCTGTGGCTCAGGTCATGTCCACAGGTGTTTTCCATCCAACATACTGTATCTTTCCTAGACAAGACAGAGATGGAAGTTCAAGCAGAAAACACTATCTAAACAGTGAGAATTTTCTCTCTCCATGTTTTGTACTGGGTCAGATAATGTTTGAGAAGAAAAATATTTCTCTGGTGTCTGGACTACCCTAAAGAATGGTGACAACCCAAGAGACAGATTTGTGTACAGAACAGATACATAACCTGCTAATTCCCTTAATGGTTTTTGATATTGACAATGTGTCATACATTTAAGGTATTTTTAACAAAGAATTAAATATAAATAATGCTTCTGCACAACAAAGTTCCTGTTTTGTCTGCATTTAAGTTAGTTGTTGCAGTTTTGTTTGCTTTTGGACAGGGGAGTCACTAACATATTTTTTGTTCATTGCTTTTCAATGAACTGGGCTGAAAACCTGTAGCTCAAAGAGATTAACTTCAATCCTGAAATAGGCCAGAATTACAAAGCAACCTATAAGTATTTTTTTTTATTTTAGTTAAATAACACCCTAATGGAATTTCATCCAGACCTATTGGTGTAGAATAGCCACCTTTTCCCCCTCGTTTTGTCCTTCCAGCTGCTAACCCTCAGCCATGATTACTCCATCTTCCAGCTGACATATTATTAAAATACAACTCTGTCATTCCAAGTGTATTTCCCATTCCAAACAGATGCTTCTGGTTTTAGTAATTTGACTAATAAGACCATACTAAGTGGCTGTATTGCTCCTCCTCATTTTGCTTTTAGTCACAAGGAGTATTTAGAAAAGCTGGACAATCCTAAATAATTTTGATAGCCAAATCACCCACCTATATCACTGTTTGATCTCTTTAAGCTCTTATATACATCCCCTCTTATCTAGTTTGCACTTAAATAAACTCAGCAGCGCTTCCCAAAACCCCACTATAATGATTCCCATTACCTTTATAAGAACCCTTCCTTTCTGCAACTTTGTGAGGTCTTTGAATCCCTTCCAGACTTAGAATTCATTTTCTTCATTTTCCAGTAAAAATGCTAGAGCCAGATTTTGAATTGTTCGTGCTTTTTCCCCTTTAATTTTTCCTGTTCCTCTTTCCTTTCTGCCTCCTTTTCTGCTTTCAAAATCAAATCATACAAGATTCAGATTCAGTGAGTAGTCAAGATAGATTGCACTTATATCAGCTTTATTTTATTAGAGAAAACAGGTAATAGTACCCAGGTGCTTTCCCTCATCACCTCTTTTAAGCATGACCTAATCAGGACTCATCACACGCACCAGAGCTACTGTCTAAAGGCTGTACCAGCTGTACCAGCTAATAACAAATATCACTGCAGTCACAGTCACTTGTGTGGGGTTCGGGCTCAGGAGACAAGAAATGGATGAATTCTACATTGCTTTAGTTAGAGCAAGGTGGGATCTGTTAATTAGCACTTGTTCTGATGGACAGTGTTGAAGTCTCCCAGGTTTAAATCTGGAACAGTGTCACTACTGGTTTTTCCAAAGAGTCATACTGTGCTTAGCTTCATTCTTCTAACCCTCAGTCACTGACAGCCTTCCAATTACTTGTCTCTCCTGTAGCACTGTGCCACTCAGTAAGTTGTCCCTCCTCCCAGTTTTTCCCTTACTGACAATTTTCAGCCCATCACCATCACATTTATCTCTCTGAACAAATCCACTTCTCTCTTGATTCCATCTGTGAATTTTGCTAACAGTACTCACCGAAAAAAAAATTGTATAGCAATAAATGTTGTGATCTTAAGTAGTTCTGGATATGTACAAAAGCTTACAATACATCAGTCCCATCTGCACTGTGCAGATGCCTGCACCACTCAACACTTACCTTCCAGCCAGACTATAACCTTTTTCATTCACGGCTTGCTCATTTCATTTCTTGCCTTTGTAACACTTCACTTCTGGTCTCCTGTATAGGATGTATTTTTTATAACTTTTGCAGATATAACCTTTGTGCCGCAGCTAAACTTGTTTCTCAAAATCACCCTGATCCGCAACTGAAACATGTTTATTTTCACAGCAAAACTTAGTCACTCCAAAATGGTTTCAAGTCTCCAGCTTCACAATTACAATAAAAACCCCTGTAATATATGTTTTCTTCCACACTGCTACCTGAAAGTCTGCAAGCTTAAAATTACATTGAATTCACTCATACTTAATGTCCTACAAATACTATAAGGTTATTCCAGAGGCTGTCTGCAAAAAAAGATCTGCAGAGTGGCACCATTTATTAACCTCTGTTTACTGATTCAGCAACAGCAGTAAGTGTTTAGATTCTTACTTCCTACACTGAAATAAATTAATAGATTTACTCTCAGCACCACCACTTTAACACAAATCACAAAGCCTGACCTGAGTATGTAGCATCTCAAGAGAATCAATAACACTGAAAAAAACAGATGAGCTGGCTTTTCTCCAAGAGGAAAGCTAAGTGCCAAAAGAACAGGCAATAATACCAGTATTAACATGTTTATAGCTTTTTTTTTTTATTCTGAACTCTGCCCAGGATCTGCTGGATGTAGCTAAGGAAAAGCTGCTGCACAGAATCATGTTTGACTCCCTGACTCTGGATCTACTTCTTCTCCACTTCTAGTTACAGTACTGTAAAAAAGACACTTTGGGCCACTCAGATTTTATATTTGCTGGCCTAAAATCTAAAGGAACATCTGCTCTTAAAGGACAGCCCCCGCACAGAAAAGCCTCTTTAGGCATAGCAGACCCCCATAATCCTGCAGGCTTTGGAAACAAAGAGCATGGTAAAACCAATTAGGAGCCAGACTGGTCCAACTCCTCAACAGAAGTTGTATGCTCTAGAGCACAGTCTCTGCTGTCTAACAGAACAAGGCATGCTACACTTACTTAAAATTATGTGAATACAACTGTTTATTAATTTTTAATTAGTTCTGTATCATCAAAAATACTATGATATGATATTATATTATCTTTTATTCAGAAAATCTGTTCACAGCTTCTGAAAATGTGCTGTTATTTCATCCTCACACAGAAGTTTTAGTCATAGTGTAATAAAGCAAGGAGAGATTTTTGAAGACTCTGTAATGGTTTGAAAAAGGAACCTTTGTATTTAAAATTCTAATTATGCCATTAGATAAGATCATTCCAGAAGACCTATTTTTTCCTACTGTGCACACAGCATAAAACTGGATTTCAGCTTAAAAATAAAACTATGAAATTCAGATAGAAAAAGACTGCCTGTAAGAGTGGGACTACTTTTAATCACAGACATTATGATGGCAATAAGACTTGAGAAAATAAACCAGTCTGTCAGCCATCCAGCTCCTCTTTTCTCCTGGACATCCCAGCAGGAACACTAGTTAGGCAACCCTGGTTAGCATTCGACTTTGCAGGCAATGACATAAGATGATATAATGTTCATGGGTATGTGACAACAATAAGTTTCAGTCATCCAGAATATGGATTTGAACAGATCTGCAAGCAAAGTCCTTTGCAATCCTTAATTTCTCTAAGGCACCTACACCCCCAGCCACTTTTAACACAAGTATGTACTTTCACCACATAAATTTAATTTAGTACTGTATACGCAGTGTAAAGAAACAAGCTCTTCAAGGGGGTGATTTCTAAAGAACAACATATGAGTTATACCAGGTCACAAGAAGAAGTATTTAGACTTTAAATGCTGTACTCCAGACCTAAGTTGTAACTATTCAACAAAAGCTCTTACAAAAGGTAGACTACCTTTGGTGATTTGTACCCTGTGTTGTTGCTCAGAGAAGTCAGTGTGGAAATTCTGCATCCATTAGAGGCAGTAAAAATTCCCTACAGCACCAAGACCCTTTCATTTGGTTAGCTCTGAAACAGTTCATAGTTAGAAAGTTATCCAGACTTCAAATGTGAAAACTAGGGCTCGAGACAGAAGCCACATATCCATTACTACTGCATACAATTCAATAAAACAGCAGGAGAACACATCTTTGTAAATATTTTTCCAGATAATAATAGAAAATCCTTACAAGTGATTCCAAACCTTTTCATGCTTATATGGTATAAATCTGAAGTAACTCCACTGGAATTCATGAAGTTCCAGAGCTGTAAAATCTGTATCAGTGATCAGAGACTCAAATTTATTAATTTTTGGCATACGTACCAACTTTTCTTTATGTATCTGACTAAACTGCTAGGTGTAATTTAACCAAGAGAATAAGCATTATTTGAATTTATAGGCTAAATGATTGCATGTCCTGGGAAATACTTGTAGCAGGTGCACGTTCATCTAAAGCAGATTTAGCTGGGGCATCATTGCTAAGATTGTTGGCACCTGGCTCTTTATTGTATAACAGTCTAGTAAGAGTTATGGCAAAAGAACAAACCGATGTTGGAGCAGACAATGTGCATTGGACTCTGGGTGTCTGTAAACCCAACACATCCAGCTGCATTCTAGGCATTAAAGAGTTATATATACCCACTGGAAGTGTACCATGGTTCTGGCAGAAGTTCAAGAATCTCTGAATTTTTATAATCCCCAGAAGACTTGTTTAATAACCAAAGAGGATGAAAATAGGGTTAGTATATCAGTATTTTTTTTCTTATATAACAAGGCTTCTTTAAGCAATGAAACTGAATTTTCACTCTGAAAACCCTAAATTATCTTCCAAAGACAAAACCTGCAGAAAAGCCACACTGGAACAATCTCAGGGGGGAAAAATTGATCTAAAAGGCAAACCAGAAAGTTAATGAGGTAAACAAAGAGAAAAATACATAGTCATGGATATAATATCAAAAGTATTTGAGAAGAGGCATAACCCCAAGAGTTCTTCAGAGACTTTGAAACTGATTGCAGACAGAAGAGAATTAAATGCAACACAATACATTAGGTAATTTTTTCAGCCAATAATTAATAAGTAGTTCATCGGTATAAACTGTCCATTCACAGTACATGAGTTTAAATGAACACATTCTGTGCTGAAAACTCATGACACTTTCAATACCCTCCTTATTTCACAAAAGTTAGAAGAACTGATGCAGCACAGGTTCTGATATTAATTACTCCCCTTTGTCTTTGTATTATTCCAGACTCAAGTGGCTTTGAAAACAGAATCAGCCTTTGTTTCTAAAATGCTAAATATGCATAGCAGGCACAACACACCTGAGACAGAGACAGATTAATTTCACAAAACACCTCCACAACTGTAATAACCCAAGCCCTGTTTTGTAGCAGATCTCACCAATCTCTTACTCAAACCTCCTGGGATGACTGGGGGCCTGGCTGTGGTCACCTGCAGGGATCTAAGTGGATTCAGCTCCTTTGAGTTCAAAGTGTTCACTGCTTCTTTCTTCTGGATCTTTTGACTTTGTTCCCATGTTTGTTTTTGAGGCTCACTTTAGTGTTGCTTTTCCTCTCTCAGCTGTTACACTACTTTCTTTGTCTTTCTAGGGACATTTTCCCCAAATTTCCTGGTTTGTTCCTTGTGTCTCATATGCAGCACATGGCAGCACCTATGCTTGACTTTGCAAGAGAAAAATTCTCAAGAAAAATGTTCCTACACTTACTACAAGCCATGTCAGCTACCATTTGTTTGTCCCACCTTCCTTGAAAGCTCACCTTTAATAACTGAGGCTATTATCAGCACCAAGGCCTGGCATGGCAGGTGTCTGTGGCATTTCAGGCTCACTGGGAGGTGCCCAGTAATGCAGCCAATATTTCTTTGTGGCCAAGACAGAGGCATTCAAGACTCCAGCAACTGTGGGTGACACACCAGCCAAAGAAAACCATACCAATGATACTTGTTGGGATTTTGGCTGACTAGAGATTGGAAAAGTACAAGGCTGTGGCTAATTCCAAGTCTTGCACCTGCAAGATAGCGTGTCCTTGGGCCTAGCTGTAGTATGATAACAAATAGTGAAAGAGACATGAGAAAAGAGAGATGTAACCCCTAAGGAATGGGGAAGAGCTGATGTTGTGGTGTAGCCAATAGACAGTGTAGATTACAGAATATTCATGAGTTTATTACTTGCTGCATAAGTGTCTGACGCTCTCTTCAATAAACAGAGCTTGCTGAACACTCATATTGAGTGTCTGAGTCTCCCCTCACCCAACAGATATTCTTCCTACTTCCAATTCATTCCAGTATCTACCACTGTGGTACACAACTATCAAGACCATTCTGTCTGCTTCCATAGCATTTCTGATAGTTATTGAAAATCGCTGTGTTTAAATACTTTTACATCAGACAATTTCTTATTAGTTGCCTTTGGGCTTATATTTTGATGCTGGGTACAGTATTTAATGACTAATCCATCAGAAAACACAGGTGGTTTATACAAAAAAAGCATCCAGTAACTGCTATATTTGAGGCAGTAAACACAGTTTGATTGGAGATGTCATTAATTAAATCAGATTCACATGTTATTCTGAAACACACACATCTTTTCCACACATCCTTTTCATACATAAGCTAATGCTGTTTTCTTATACTTCTGCAGAGTGATCTTAAAATGACACACCAGGCAATCATTAAACTGAGAACTTGATCCTGGATAAAAGTGAATAGTTTCCATCAAATCTGTGCTTGCCACTCTTTATCCATAGCTGAATCCAACACAATCCTTCTGATCTCAGTGGGAAGGACAGTCTCCATCCTAGTGCATCTGCTGCAAGTGCTGTTTGCAACCAAGAACAAGAGACTTTGGTTTGTGTTTTTGTTTTTCCTTTCCATCCTTTCAGTACTTTCAATAACATTAGATCTTTTCATTTGTGGATTTTTTTTTTTCTTCCAGACAGGCAACACATCTCCTATGAATTGCTGTTGCAGTACTGTGGCTTGGCTTCTGTTCAGTTAGGAGGACTTAGAGATCTTGTACAACACTGTAGGGGCCCCAGCATTCATGCTACTGATGCCTGAGTTCTCTGTTTCCTGCTCCTCTCAGTGCCATGGCCAACAAGTAGGATCAGCCAGACTCCATATAGGAAGCAGCTGTGCTCAGGGTAGACAAAAAAGATGTGTCATTTAGCCTGTGTTAAATACTGGACAAGTTTAAGCACACTTTTAAAAATTTTATTTTCATATTTCTAGTATCTTTTCATGTAGCCTTTATACCTTGACCAATATGTCTTTTATTTAAATATGTTCTGGATTCCAACTCCTTTGTTAGAGTGTCTTTTCATCTGGGAATTATTACCTTTCCTGCCAAACTTCTCATAGATATGTTAGTTTTGTCAGGTATACATGTACCAGCAACTAGGGAAAATCCTGAAATCACAAATTTGAAAGTACTTGCACTCAAACAAGGCCAGAGATGCTGTGATATTTATGATTTTTCTGTCCCAGTCAGGCTACATTTTGATTTTTCTGCACAATGAGAGTCAAATCCTCAGCTTCATGATCTTTTCCATGCATTTGAATATAAAAAATAGAACATGTTTTTCCGGCCTTTCTTCCCCTTTTCAGATTTAGCTGGTGAGGCTGGCCTACTTGACACTTCTAAGAAGTCTCATCTCCTGAAGTGTCAGTGTGTGATTTTTCCCTTTGACTCTCTGTTACTCAGTCTCCAATATTTCATTCTGCCAGGTGCAACAAGCATGCTACTTTATCCGTCTTTTGAACATTTGCTTCTAATGTATGCTGGGCTACCTGGTGGTGTGTAGCTGACACTGTCTTTAACATGCCTTGAATCCATCTGTCTGTTGGACCATATGGTTGTAATTTATTTGGCAGCCACGCTCCTAATCACAAACGGAGCATCCTTAAGTCTCTTCTATTCCAGGAGATGCACTAGTTCCTCATTCCAGCATTAGGATTATTGGGAGATTCATTTCTCAGACCTTCCCTTGCTGCTTTACAACCTCTTTCAGAGCCATCCTCAGCGTTCAGCAGTTCTCTCTGGGGATGTCCAGCAATGCAAAGCCTTTGTGCAAACCCTAATGCCAGACACAATCATTTATAATTTTTCCTGTGACATACAGACCCAAGTCATAGCCAGCTTCTGTCAGAGAAACATCTGTCCTTTCATTGTCTGAGCAGCTGTGCTGGCTCTCTTCCTGTAAGTTGGAAATGCTTCAGTCAATTGGTGAAAATATTATAAGTTTGGGGTAAGAAGGGTCCATTTCACAACCTGCTCTATTATCTAGACAAACTCTTGTGAGTTTATTACTTTTGCATGTAACTGGTGGTCATAAATGTTATATTTCTAACACACATCACTACATCTTCACTTATCTTAGACCATCAGGCACCACTTCATAATCTCATCAAGGTTTTATTCATTCCTGAATTTCCCTGAGGGTTAGCACATGTTAACAACCTGATCTGTGTGTTTAGGCACTGTCAAGTTTTTATCTAAGTTGATATGCTTGTGACACCATACCATTTTCCACCCCAAATTATCCCACCAAATTGGAGATGGTTAGGTCTGGTGTTTGCAATACTATCTTTCCAGAACTCTCTGTTCTTCCTTGAGATGACAGAGCAGGCCATCTCTTGAAGGCTTACAGCCTTGAGTGCTGAAGCCGAAGGAGGGGTGCTGTTTGCTGACTGCACACCATTTTCCTGCAGAGCAAGAGCTGGTGCCTCACTGCACAATCTGAAACGGGATCCCAGCAGAGCCTGATCCACCAAGAAGTCTTTTAATGATGCCACCTGTCAACCTGAACATAAAGCAACAGCAACTTTTCCTGGATCATTTTGCTAATATTTACAGTTCCTATCACACACCCCATGCGAGGTGTTTCCCCTCCATCGTAATTTGGGCCACCTACAAACCAACCAAAATACTCAATTTCTTGGCTTTGTCAATTTTACAGTACCATCCAAAAAGTTTTCTGGTTTCTGTGGTTTTGGTTTGGGCAGGAAGCCCTCATAGCCTTACATTGCTTTTTCTTCATCTATTAACAGATCAAAGACAGAGACAGCTATGGAGACAGAGCCTGACCTCCTCCACTTTGTTTAGCTGAGGCAGTGTCCACTTATTTATCCCAGGGTCTGATGTGACTCTTACAAGCCTTTCCTGACAGCAGATGCATCACCAGGTGTGTCACAGGTGCCTCTTTACATGCCATAGCTGACTGGATGGGAGGGACGTACATTTGAAGTGTGAATTGCTAACTTCCAGTTATTTCTAATCTATTTTGTAGTAATGAGGAGATAACAGCTCCTGTTTCAAAACAAAGTTATCTTGGCACTTCCACCTTCCTTGCATTCAGAGAGGGAAACTGTGATCCTTCAAACCCCTGGTCCTGCCTGGGAGCCTATCTTTCTCACTTCACTTAACTAACAAGCCCACCCAGAAAAGCCAAATCTGATGCCAGAGTGATAAATGTGGGTAGTGGGTAATCAAGAGCTGAGGAAAAAAAGTCCATCCTCCAACAGACAAGCTTTACTGGAACATGCACAACTATGCAGAGCTAAGCACTGACATGTAGCCTCTGTTAATAAACTCTCACCAGTCTGTTGGCCAGATGTCCTGTGAGTCATGAGACTGGAGATGCTCTACAGCAGAGATCATGCAGATTCAACTCCTTAAAGTTCAAAGCATCCGCAAGTTCAAAGCATCCACAACTCCTCTGTTCTGTTCACCTTTCACAACTTTTTACCATTTCTTTCTTTAAAGCTGGTAATTCCTCATCTTACCTCAGCAGTCACTTTTCCTCCCTGATCTGTTGCATTCCTTTCTTTATCTTTCCAAAGAGGCCTTTTTTGGCTTTCCTTATCTCCTGTTTTGCTTATGGAGTCTTAGATAACACAAAGGCAACAGCTACTCTTGTTCCTGAGGAGACAGGGAGGGAGGAGGGAAGGTTCAACCATAAAACGATTATGTCAGCTGTTACTTGTGCTGGCTACTTGGCCTGTAGTCTACTGACTTAAAATAAATTAAAGATTAATTCAAATTTAGATTTTGATTATTTAAATCTAGTCATACTAACCCATCACTAGTAATTCTTTACTTCTTTGGTATTTCAATTATATTAATGCCTTTTAAAATCCAAGAAAATGATGGCTATGAATTCTGCTTATCTGTTTTTCTCTTGAAGTATTTAAAATATTCTTGCCCTCATCTTACTGATGCAAGATTTTCCTTTACATAACTGTCATTCATGCTGTGCCATATCATGTCATCTGGATGCTTTATAACTATTTCTAGCTATTTCATCCAGTTTTGCTACTATAAGTTTTATTGACTTTTCTAGAATCATCCCCAAATTTGCTGCTATTCTCTTTCAGAGTGTGGTGGTTTTAATCACTTTAATCACACAGTTCCAATCTAGGTCACGTGTTATTGCAGGAAGCTTTAACCATATCCTCATTACTGGGTGTCTTCACATTTCCTGGGTGCTCCCCCAGAGTCCTGAAGGTATTTTGCCACTGCCTTTAAAAAATTGTTCCTTCCCATCATTCCATCTTTACCTGACACAAGTAAGATCAACATGGTGAACCCCCTGACACCTTCTGAAGAGGGGACCTATACAAAGAAATTATTCAGGTTTTTGGCAGACTGTGCATCTTGTCATACCATTTGTTATTCTTCAAAAGTTTGCAAAAACCATCATTTCCTTTATGGGTTTGATGTTCTTGATATACTTAAAAGTTTCTGGTTGTTTGTGCTAATGTCTCCATAGAGTGATTCACTATATCCCATTTAACTAGGAGAAAAAATGAGACTTTAATTAGTATGTACTCCAGACAACACAAGGAAACAATTCAAATATGTAAACACATGTTAAAAAACATGGAAAAAAGGAATATGATTAGAAACAGTTGGCATGGATTTGCCAAAGGCAAATTCTGCCTAACATGATAGCTTTGTATGGTTAAATGACTGGCACAACGGGCAAGAAGAAAGCAGTAGGATAATTTACACAACAAGACTTCACCAAAATCTTCCTCTTAGGGTCATCTGTGGCCAAGCTGGTGAGATATTGTCTGTAAAAGCAGATCATGAAGAGAAAATAGTCTAGATCACCAGGCTAAAAGGGTTTTGATTGGTGGTACAAAGCCCAGCCAGCAGTTCATTACCAGTGTCAGCCCTTAGAGATTGATACTGGGGCCAATACTGCTCATGACAGACCCAGAAGATTCTCAGTAAATGCAGAGATGATCAAACTGAGTGGAGCAGTCAATATGCTGCAGGCAGAGTTGCTATGCAAAGACTTCAGCAGCTTTGAGAAAAGGGCTGGCAGGAATCTTATGAAGTGCATAGAAGCCAAATGCCAAATCCTTCAATACTAAGCAATAATACAATCTGGGCAAATAAAGTGGTAAAAACCCTGAAGTTTTGCCAAAAAGGACTTTGGTGTTTTGATAAGCAGTACAATGAACACCACCAAAACGTTAGTCTGTTCTAACAGGAGTGTAGCCAGCAGGTTGGATCAAATTGTTCTTCCTCTGTTTGGCACTAATAAGCCTGGAGGACTATGTCCAGGAGGTGTTTCCAGTCCAAGAAAAACACAGACATAGTGAGCAAGGCCAGTAAAGGGCAGTCAATATGGTCAGGGCTGGAGCACAAGAGGCATGAGGACAGGATGAGGAACCTGACTTCCATCTGCCTGGACAAAGGCACACTGGAGCATTTTACTGCTATCTTCAGCTGTCTGATGGCACAGTACAAAGGAGATGCAGAAACTCTTCCCAGCGGTAAACAGAGAGCTGACCAAAGGCAGAAGACACAAGTTGGAACATACAAAATTCCCATTAAATATTAGGATAACCTACTACAAGGGCTGTGAAACACTGGACCCTAAGGGTTTATGGATCCCCCATCTTTGGAGATGTTCAGAACTTAATGAGACATTGCTAAATAAGTTGATCTATTTGGTCCTCCTTCAAGACTTCATTCCAACCTCCTTCTGTAAATATCATACATCCACCTTGGTAAGTCCCAGGCTGCTTCCACTTTCTCTGAGAATTTTCTTTGCAATCAAAAAGTTCCCAAATGACTCCTATTCCTGCAACATATTTTTTGCATTGATAGCCCTGCTTGAAACAAACTGGAAGGGTTGAGAGGGTGTACCCCATTAACAGGAATCAACAACTTCTGTGAATCAGATGATTTCTCATAGTCAGAAGCTGGGCACTTCTCAGCACCTATATATATGGTACCTAAGGTAAAGATGGTTCAGGTATGTCTTCTCTAAAACAAATCACATTTCATAGCTGATATTTGAGCTTAACCTCCATTCTCTCCCATTATTAGTAATCAGTAGAAGGATTAGTAGAGATAATTCACTCTCAATGTAGCGAGATGGTGACACAGTTTTAGGGGGTCTCCTTCCCACAGATCAGATCACATTCTGATTTCCTCTTGACATTTGAAATTTTTCTCTCAGGCAGCCCAGCATGACTGCTGAGTGACTGGATTTCCACTTTGGTAACTGAGAACATTGACTGTTGTGTTCCATCCATTCTCCCTCTGCTTTTATGAGAGGAGACAGCAACACTACATAGCCCCTATTATTTACACAAGTTAGGCTGAGTTTTTTTCTCCAGAATAGATTATATTAACACAACACATGTTAATTCTGCTACACTTTTGAAGGAAAAGAAGTAGATTTGCCATTTATACCTTAGATTTCTGCATTGTCTGAAACAAAACAAAACAAAAAAATCCTCAAGTCTCCTTTAACATAACATTACAATTAACTAAAAAATTGTCTCCTGACTTGAAGGGACAGGAGTTATCCAAATAAAGTAAACAAGTAGCTTTCTCTGCAGTGAAGCCAAAAACACCCTGCTGGTTTACATCTCAAGGGGGAAGTCATCCACTGGGATTCTTTGATGTCTTTTAAAGACAGCAGACTTCCCTTTGGCAAAGTCCTTAAAAGGGCTTCTTTCCCCTACAAGAATTTGTATTTTTTTCACAGAATGCTTAAGAACACGGTAAGACTGTAAGACTTCTATCCCTTCATTAAATTTTGTTGAAATTGGTAAGACAAACATTAAGGCACTAAGGTAGCTATATTCATACACCTTCACAAACATAATTCACATACACATGTATTCCCATTACCACATAAAGTCTTATTTCCTTAAGCAAGCAAAATAAAGATATCTTCACAGAAAAATGCAAAAAAAGGCCCCAAGAATAACACTCATCCTCAGTACTTTTATTATCAAAGTTTTTTTCAAGCAATAATTAAGGAGCAATCATCAATAATTCATTAGAGCAGTCTACCAACCAATTACTAACAGAGGTAGCTCACAACTATAGTATAAAACTCCAGTAGAAAAAAAATAAAGAAAAACAAGGCAAAAACCACCTTTTATTTATGTTATTCATACTCTTCCAATTATGAAAATCCATTTCAGGGATGATGATCCCAGCAGGATTACAAAGGGTCTGTGTCAACACTTCCAGCTGTTCCAGCCCTCCCCAACAAACACATAAGAGTCTCAATTTAGGCATGTTCCTTACAATCACCCCCACTTGCAGCTCCCCACCTAGTTGAAGAGGACTTCAGGTAGTAATATTCTCCTCTACCTCCATGACCAAGGACAATAAAGGATAAGCCATGGCACCACCCGTGCCTGCTATCGAACTCATACTTCTATCTCTGCCTGCAAGGCAAGTATTAAAAATAGCTGGAAACACTGACAGCTCTAAGTCAGAAATTCATGGGAGGGTTCTTAAGCTGGCTGTGTTTTCACTCAGTAATTTCCAACCTTCTCTGTGCCTGTGCAAACAAGCAGCCCATCACACCCAGCCACCCCCACATCTTCCCCAGCCCTGCTTGCTGCCCCGACCTTTTGCCGCTGGTGCCGCGGGACCGTCAACCTTCGTCACTGGGGACTGTGGGGAGTGACATCCCACATGAACCAGGCTTGCTGCTGCTGGAAGGTCAGCTTCTGCTCCATGTACAATGGAAAAAGCTGGAGGTCCTGAAGCCCATTCCAGTAGTAAAACTTAAACTGATGTACAAACCAATACAATGGAATCACTGCAAATATGTACTCTGTCAGATCCACTTAAACCCAGGCTGCATCCATTTATTTGTACTGATATCTATCAATCCAGCCAAGATGCAGTCAATGTGAAAGGATATTTGCAGGTAGAATTCAAAGTGTGACTTAAAACTGGCTTGGTAAAATTCAGGTAGGTTTTGAACCTAGAACAGGCATAAATTACTAGTGTGATCTTTCCAACTGCCAGAGTAAAAAAATTATATATTCTAAAGAGTACTAATCATCTGAAAGAATTCTAAAATTATTCTAAGTGAAAATTATCATCTCTATGGGAGATGAAAGTTATAGAGGCAAGCTTCATTAAAATGCATAATTAGGTACAGGAAATACAAAAGACTGATCATAAAGCAGCACAAACTAAAGCCCTGAACTACTGAAAGTATTCCTGAAGGATTATCCCAGAGTCTTAAAAAGGTGATTTGGATTTGATCAAGAGATTTTAAACCCGTGAAGAAAATGAGTAAAATTTAGGCTGAAGTTATGCCAATGGGATCTTGGTAACTTAAGTGTTGTAAGAAATGTTCTACATTTATGATATAAAGGGAAATTTTCACACTGGCATTCAGGATGAAAGAAGTATATATCAAATCTAACTTATTTTTATCTGTTTTTCTGTAATTTCATAGCATGAAGGGTGTTTTCTCTCCAACCTTCCTTCTATCCATCAGCTCCTTTCCCCTCAAGTATTTTGGTCAATACCAAAATTTCACAAAATCACAGAATGGTCAGATGGAAAGGGAGCACAGTGGGTCATCTGGTCCAACCTCCCTGCTCAGGCAGCGCCATCCCAGAGCACATGGCACAGGATTGTGTGCAGAGAGTTCCTGAATATCTCCAGTGAGGGAGACTCCACCACCTCTCTGGGCAATCTGTTCCAGTACTCGGTCACCTGCACAATAAAGTTCTTCCTCATATCCAGCTGGAATTTCCTGTGCATCATTTTCTTCCCACTGCCTCTTGTCCTAGTGTTCAGCATCACCATGAAGAGCCTGGCTCCATCCTCTTGACACCATCCCTTCAGAGACTAATAAACTTTGATGAGTCTATCAGATGCCTCTTCTTGGGCTGAGCAGAGGGGCAGGGTCACCTCCCTGGACCTGCTGGCCATGCTCTCCTAGTGCACCTCAGAATACCTTTGGCTTTATTGGCCACAAGGGCACTGCTGGCTTGTTGCCCTCCAGGTCTGTTGGAGAATTTTGCTCAGAAATGGCTTATAGAGTTTTGTTCAGACATGCCATAATCATATACAGCTGATGGAAAAGTAAAAGGCAGCTGTGAGGAGCAAATTCTCACAGCCTGTTTCTGTAAACAACAAAAGTTCTCAGGCACGTTTATGTAAACAGCAGAGGTTCTCAGGTTGTTTTTAATAACAAGTAAATATCTTGTCCTTGGCTGGTTTGGGAAAGCAAAAGTTGACAAACATGGAGGCCTTGAGAACTTCCATAATAGGGTGAGAAAATAAATCTTGGATTCAATAACAAACCACAGGTATTGAAAACAAAAGGAGGGGTTAATGTGCAATCTGTGACTAATAATGAGCTCGGATTTTGCAATATGCATGAGCTTAATTAACACCACTATAAAAGTATGTAAGTGAGATCAATAAATTGGAGTTTGATGCTGATCAACAAAGATGGGTCGTCTCCCTTTGCTTTCAACACAGGTCCTTCTCTGCAGAGCTGCTTCCAGCAGGTTTGTTCCCAGCCTGTACTGGTGCCTTGGTTGTTCCTTCCCAGGTGCAGGACCCTGTATTCACCTTTGTTGAATTTCAGATGGTTCTCTCTGCCCATCTCTGCAGCCTTTCGAGATCCTTCTGAAGGGCTGCTCAGCCCTCTGGGCTATCGTCTGCTCCTCCCAGCTTTGTGTTGTTGGGGAACTTGCTGAGGAGGCCTCTGCCCCTTGATCCAAGTTATTGATGAAAAATTAAGAACTACTTTTATAAAACTACTATTTGACTAGTTTGAATTTATGAATTTCATTTCCCAGATTAACTTCTGCAGGATATTTCAGTAAGGAAAGGCTTCTTTTTAAGCAGCTAAACTCAAGTCCTTACTGTTGTCTGTGTCACAAAAGCAAAAGTCACTGCATGACTCTCAAGAGTTCCCAGTAATGCCAGAAGAGCAATGCAGGTCAACACCAAGTTACCCACAGGGTGCTCTTCTCTTGAGGCTGTGCCAGGAGGCTCTGCACATACTTATATTACCTCAGTGACACAGCAGCTTTTTACTTTCCCTGGACTACACATTCATCTTGTACTCCAAAGCAGACTTCACTGAGTGCTATTTTGCCATCAGCTTCTCATCCCCATGCACCCCAACCATGACCAAGGTTACCACCAGGCAGGACTGCAGCAGCAGCATTTGGTTGGTCAGTGGTCCTGGCACTCATGATATTCTCATAAAATGTTGCACTGTCTCTGTCACAGCGTGTAAACCCTTGCAACGCATGTGCACATCTACACTGAGCTCTGGGAGTACACACTTGGATGTCACAGGACTGCCTCTCCACACTGTTACACTGCACAGAGAGATGCTGTGTGGTTTTTTTCCTTATATTCAGCCAAGAGATGTTCACTCTGCCAGTTGTTAAATATTCTGTCTTAATGAGAATATTTCTATTTTTCACTAAAAGTGAGCAATTTCAACCTGCTGCAGAGTTATCCTTTTCTATTACATACATATATTAGATCTAATTTGCAAATATATATAAAAATTCTTTAGGGATAAAAATCGTGCTTATCTTAAACTACACCATACACTCCACATACAATATTTTTCCAAGAATTGGTGTGTACTTCCCTACCCATCATTTATTAATAGGCTTGCCATCTGTATTCATCTTTAAATTCCACCAATTAATATTCTCAAGCCTGGAAACTGTGGGTACAGCTTTCATAATATGCAAAATCTGATATGCAATTCATTTTACACTGAGGAATTTAACCCAATACCAAAGAGATTGTAAAAACAGATTTGTTGCAAAGACTTAAAATAAATGGATTTAGTTGGATGAGACAACTTTCACAGGCATTCACTTAAACACTAAACTTCACTAGCTGCACAGAGTTAACAAATGTGCTACAAAGCTCTTCAACTCCCACACAAGCTGACTCACACATGATAACAAAACTATTAGTTCTTGAAAGAACTCTTTATTTTTCTTTATTGTTCCAATGACTTCCCCAGTTTTGAGGGGCACAATTTCAGAAGTGTACACTAAAGAGAGTGATGTTTGGAGATGGATGGGTGACCAGGTTATAAATGAAGGAAAATAGCTGTGAGACAAGTAGTTTATGTCACCACCCCAGCTGCAAAATTCATCCAAAACTCAATAATTTGTCCAGCTGTATCCATTATTTTTCCCACCAGCTAGCAGCCCATCCAAAGCAAGCACAACCATCGCTGTTCAGTTCCTTCTTTTCACTGCATCCCTCTCATCTCATCCTTTTTTGTTGCTGTCATTTCATAACTTGTGCTATACGTCCTCAGTTAATTTGCCCACACTACTCATTTGCGGGTCTAAGTGCCATTTCATGTGACTCACCTGCTCTCTTATAATACTTTTTCATGTCTATTCATCTGGAGTGAAGGAGCTTTGTTTTCTGATGGATCCATACAGACCTGTCAAATGTGCATCTGAAGGCAATGCTAAGAAATGTCAAATTTAGATCAGATATGTCTTCATTTTAATTTTGATTTGTTTCTATTTTTATTGATATCCTCAAAAAAAGACCTTACAGTTATTTCTAGGAACATTATTTCTTTGCTTTGTGTAATACATCTGAATGTATTTTTACTAAAAGCAGTGACTTGTAAAGCAGGTAACACAAATCCAGGCTTGTGTTTTCATTCTATTTCTGTACGAATAGGGTCCAAATATAGATAAGTAATGAAAATAAAATAACAAAATCTCTGAGTGTTCTTGTCTTTTAGGCTGTATCCGAGCTGGCGCACCTTGGAGCACTTCCAATCTCCTTGAGCTGTAATATGCACTCCAGAAATTTGGACTTGGGCAAAAGGCAGGCACACACACCAGCTCCTTCACCCTGAAGGAGCCTGTTTTCCCTGGAGTGAAAGCCAGAACACATGAGTCAGAGCTACCCACGACCTGAACCTTCAGGGGACTGTGACTGCAGGGATGCTGCTGTACCACACACACCAATTCATTTACACACAACATTAGAAAAATAAACAAAATTATTGGACCATATGAGATATTCCCCCTTGTCCTACACTACATGCTCTTGTTAGAAGTCCCTCTCTGTCTTTCTTGTATGCTACCTTCAAGTACTAGAAGGCTGGGATTAGGTCAACTTGAAGCTGTCACTTATCCAGGCTGAAATATCCAAATTCTCTCAACCTTTCCTCATAGGAGAGGTGCTCCATCCCTCCAATCATCTTGGCGGCCTTCTCTAGACTTGCTCCAACAGATCAATGTCTTTCCTGTGCTGGGACCCAGAGGTGGATGCAGCCCTCCAGGTGAGGTCTCAGAGCAGAAGGAAGAGGGGCAGCATCCCCTCCCTCTGTGGCCTCACACACCCACCTCTTCTGCTGCAGCCCAGGACACGTTTGACTTTCTAGGTTGCAAGAGCACATTGCCAGGTTCATCCAGCCTCTCACCCACCAGCAACCCCAAATCCTTCTCAGCAGGGCTGCTCTCCATCTGTTCTTCCCCAGAACCTTGCTCCTAGTCTTGTTAAACTTTCATGAGATTCCCATAGGCCCACTTCTAGAGCTTGTCCAAGTCCCTCTGGACAGCATCCCCTCCTTCAGATGTGTCAACTGCAGTTCTCAGCTTGGTGTCATCTGCAAATTTGCTGAAGCTACACTCAATCCCTTTGTCTATGTCATTATTAATGATATTAAATAACACTTTTCCTAATATGGTCTCCTGAGGGTCACCACTTGTCACTGATATCCACTGAACTTTGAGCTGTTAATCACTACCCTTTGTACATGACTCTTTGACCACTTCCTCATTCACCAAACAGTCCACCCACCAAAGCCATTCCCGTGCAATTTAGAGAGAAGGATATTGTACAGGACTGTGTCAATGATTTTACAGAAGTCCAGATAAATGACATCTGTAACCCTCCCCTTGTGCACTGATGTAGCCATCCCACATCATAGAAGGCCAGTAGTTTGCTCAGGCAGGACTTGCCCTTGGTGAAGCTTTGCTGGATGTCTCAAGTCACCTCCCTGTTCTCCATGTGCCTCAGCATAGCTTCTAGGAGGATCTGTTCCATGAAAATTCATTACTGTGAGTGTGGTGAGGCTGACCAGAGAAGCTGTGGATGTCCTATCCGTGAAAGTGTTGAAGGCCAGGTTTGGGAGCTCTGAGCAGCCTGGTCTAGAGGAAGGCGTCCCTGCCCATGTTAGGGGGGTTGCAACTAAATGATCTTTAAGGTCCCTTCTAACCCAAACCATTCTATGGTTCTGTGGTTCTGTGGATTAAGTCTTGTACAGGTATGTCAACCAGAAAGTCAGGAACATCAAAAAGCATTACAGAACAAAAATTATTATAAGATAAAGCCTGCTGTTATCAAAGTAAACATTTGTGGGAAACTGAAAAGAGAGGAGTGCAAAGTGGGCTCCAGGAAAGAGCTGGGCAGAGGAAACCAAGTGCCAGTCACATACAGAAACAGCTGATGATATGCCTGGAATGTGTAAAGATGGAAAGGATGGAAGAAAGAGAAGATTGTCTAAATTTAGATTAGGATTAAATCTGAGTTTAGATAGTGATGTGAATTGCTCAAATCTGGTTATGGGGAAATTACAGAAGGGGAAGGAGGGAATGCAGTAGGTTTTTTGATCCATCCTGCCATCCAGAATGGGAATTCCTGGATCAGTCTTGAAGAGGATGAAGAGAAACAAACAAAAGTCTGTCAAAAGTCTGTGCTGATCTCTACATTGATATGTAGAAATAAGATTAACTGCAGCTACTACTTGATCTATTGATTAGATGCCACAAGATGATGAACTGCAAGCTAATGGCAAGCTATTACCCAATTCAGTCCAGGAGCAGTGGAGTAAATCAATACATAGCAGATATCTGACTTCTATTGCTGGTTTGCAGGGAGGGAGACCTGTAAGTTGCTACATTCTTTTAGGTATGTACAATACAGATATGCACCTTAGGAACTACATTTGGCTCTTAGATTTCATAGGACAATTAAATGTTTTTTTCTTCAGTGGAATGACTGCACTATCATTATTGCAGCCTTAATGCCAGAAGTATCCCTCACTTCATTGCTCAAGCTACAAAATGGATTTCTACCTCAGAAGTAAAACGAGAAAAGTCTCTACAGAAGATGCAGATAATACCTGGAACTTTACCATTACTGGAACAGCCAGCTTAAGTCAACTGAGGAATTCTCATTGAAATTCAGGAGTATGGGGCTTTCATCCTATCCCTTATGCAGAGATTAGACCTTCCTGCTCTTTAAACTTAATGAATTTTGACAATGTTTATGATATTATTTCTAGAAGGTGGAAGAAGAATATTTTTGTAAATGTCACTTTGAATATTTGGAGGTTTATAGCACTCTCAAGTTGAAAACCCAAATTGTAGGATCAGCAATATCAGTGACCAGATGTCATATACTTCAGCACTGGAGATTAATATGATATTAGTGTCTCTCCAGATTTAAAATCTCCTTGAGATGAGTTTTATAAAAGTTTTTAAAAGGAAGCTATCAGTTCAAAATGCTATTGCTTCAAATTAACACATTTCCTTGAAATAAACAATGGAAAAACATGGACGTACTGCAGCAAGACCAGTGAAGATCCACCAGTGTGGTTGGGAGCTGGTACAAAGACAGGATGAGAAATCTGAATTTGTTCTACCTGCAGGAAGAAGGTTCAGTGGAGAATCATACTGCTGTCTTCAGCTACCTGACGGAAGAGTGCTGAGAAGATGGAGTCACTCTCTTCTCAGAGGTGCACAGCGATGCAGGCAGAGGCAACAGACACAAGCTGAAACATACAAAATTTCCATTAAAGATTAGAAAAATCTCTTTCACTGCAAGGGTGGTGAAGCAGTGGGCCACGGAGCCCTGAGAAGTTATGGATCCTCTGTGGTTGGAGTTGTTCACAATTTGAGTGTGTATAGCTCTAAGTAATTTGATCTAATTGGCCCTGATGTCCACAAACTAATCTATTTTGAGCCTGCTGAAACTCTGTACACTGTGTAAAGACTTCTATAGCAGCTAAATCCAGAAATTCCCTGTCTTTGAAGTAAAAAGAGTATTGTTTCATGTTTTATTCCAGTCTCCTAGTGGCTTCACCAAGCTCCCTCTATAACTCAAGAAATTTGTTAAAAAGCCATTCTGTGTTCAGCTTATCCAATATCTCCACAATTTCCAAAAGTTTAATCAACTGCAACCCCAACCTTCTTGTCTTCCTGTTTGAAGTGTATCAGCCTTTACAGTTTCTCCTCATAAGGAAACTGCTCCACCCTCTTAACCATCTTACCTGTCTTTGTACCTTCTCCACACTGTCCTTGATATGCAGAGACCAAAATGGCATTCAGAATCCCCTGTTTTATTCTGGATACCCTTTCTGATGATTTCCGGCATTCTGTCAGCTATGTTTGCTGCTTCACATCAACAAAAAATTCTATTTGGTTTAATGATGAAATTAAAATTATTAATCCCATCATGCCATGCATTAGTCTTCCTGAGCTACACTGTGAGCTCATTTATTTACCTCAGTCTGAGTCATAAATTCATAGGATGGTTTGGATTGGAAAGGACCTTAAAGATCTCCTAGTTCCAACCCTTCTGCCACAGGCAGGGACACCTTCCACTAGACCAGGTTACTCAGAGCCCCATCCAGCCTGGCCTTGGACACCTCCAGGGAAGGGGCATCCACAACTTTTCTGGGCAACCTGTTCCAGTGCCTGGCCACCCTCACAGTAAAGAATTTCTTCCTAATATCTAATATAAGACTACTCTCTTTCAATTTTGATGCCATCACATAGTGTCACATTTTAAATAAGTTTACAGGTTTCTCATAACAATGAGCATGTCTTCTATTTTATTATGATGTGCCCATAATACTCTTGAGCATCCTGCAGGCCTGATAGGCAGGAATAAGAATAGCAGGTATAGTATTAAATCTGAATTACTGCACTTTGGGGTTAAGATCAACAAATTTTGTTACCAGTTGGTTTACTAATACTCAGAGATTTAAAAAAAAAAGGTTTTTTAGCAAAGGTGTCAACACTGGAGGTGATTTTGGCATGACAAATCATGCAATTTAGGATTAACTGGGTAATGCAAAAAGAGGATTGTCATTACTGCCATTGGCAGTACTGTCAACAGTAAATTCTAATTTGGAATGCTCTTCATCAGCCTGGTGACAAAAAAAAAAAAAGGCGGGGGGGAGTGGGAAATGCTGGAATTATCTAAAAGAACTATTGCGGGGGGTGGTGGGACTGGGGGGAGGAGGAAGAGTCAAAGAGCTCAGGTTATTAACCCAGCAAAAGAAAGTCTCAGATGCGATACAATTTCTCTCTAGGAATATCAAAGGAGCAACATCAGGGCTGGAAAGAGCTATGTAAATCAAAGCAAAACACCAACACAAATGGCCATGAATAAATTTACATCAGAAATTGAAGACCAGAACCAGAAGAATGAGGGCAATGGGTTGCTACAGGAGGATTTAATGTTCAGTCAGTTATTAAAAATTGCTCAGTCTCTCCTAGATCATGCAGACTTACTTGAATGGTTCCCAAGAGCAACCACCTTTTCCAGCTGGGGACAGCCTTGTCCCTTTATCATAACCAAAACTTTACACTCTTTAGCAGCCAAACAGGTTTCTGTTGGAGGAACTGGTCTCAAAAAGAGGTCTCAGCAAATAATAAACCTCTAAAATCCCAGAAACTAGATAGTGAGTAGAAGATCACTCCCATAAAAGATTACACAAAGATACAAAAGATTCAAAACAAGATGGATATTTTTAGCTTTAGGGTTATAGAGCTATTCAATCTGCAAAGCTGCTGTTGTCTGTATCTGCCCTGAACTTGTTCCTCTCTTTCTGTCTGTGAAAGCAATGCTATGGAATTCTATTCAGCAACAGATCCGTTTGGTCTCAGCTGGAGAACTTTGTTTAACTGCTTTTTAATAGCTCTTGAGAGGGTGTAGAGAGAAGGCATGTGCACACACATGCAGAAAGGGTGTCAGGAAGTATCCTCTTGTGAAAGGACAGGAGCACTAAGCCTGCCCACCCTGGGGAGAGCCTCTGACATCTGCTCACAGATGCTGACATCCAGGACGCCATGAAGAGAGAACCTCTCATGTGGGGATACGACTCAGGCTCTTCCTTCCAAGGAAATGAGACAGTGAACTGTAGACTTTCCCTCCTCAGGAAGCTGAGAGGCCTTTTACACAGGAAGAATTGAAGATCTGGTTCTGGCAGCTCACAAACTAAAATAAAAGGTGAAGTCTTGCCTTCCTGTGATTTATTTTCATATTGCCTGCAAAGTTCACTTTTCACTCCAATATTTCACAGGTCAAATATGGAGAGGAGGACAAAGCATGAATTATCCCTCCCCTCATGCCCCAGAGCTTTTTCTGGAAACCAAGGAGGGTCTTCAAATGTAACTTTTGTTCCTTACAGCTCCTGATGGTGTTAGAAGAAGTAACACGCTGGCATTTATGGGAGAAACCAGCAATTGATTTGATCCATTTTGCTCTCCTTCTTGTTAACAATCATTGCAGCAAAATAATTTCCACTGCAAAAATGGCCTCATAATTTTTTCGGCACCCAGCCTGGGTTATTACTACATACAGCAATCCTACATAAATGTGGGGAAGCAAATACTAGCCTAGCATACCAGATAAAGTCTATGAAGTGTGAACATAAATAGATCAATCCAGATTCGATAGCCCTATCCTCAAATTTTTGTTTATTCAGTATTGCTCCATTCATCCACTTCAACAAAATGTTCCAGACAGTATGACAAATCATGATTATAGACAGGCTAAGTGCTTCAATTGCCTCTTTCCCCATGGTCTGAGCAGGAAATGATGATCATTTTCCTATGAGATTTCACAAAACTCTTTCTTATTGAGAAATAAAATGGGTTTTTGGAGAACGTGCAAATGTTCCTGTGAATCAGATAATTCTGCCCCTTGGCAACTTTTCAAAAGTTACCAATATCAGGCAGAAAGTCAAAGAGTTATGAACTGGGTGAGGGCAAGCCCTCCCAGGGAAAGAAGAGAAAAGCTTGATGCATGTATGTGCCCTACAGGGAAGCTTTCAGATCAAGATCCTTTCTGACTCATTTCTGGTGTCAGCTCAGTGTAAGTTAATGATCACTTTGATTTTTCAAAAGAAGCCAAAATTTCTCTCAACTGATTACTAAAGCTGCACAGAGCATACTATTAACCACATAAAGACCTGATTCTGTCACTAGTAGCAACCAGGCTTGCTGCTCTACCTGCATCTCATAAAAGCCGTGGGGGTTTCCTGCAAACTTAAAAGCCTGCTACAGACACCTCATCTCAGAGGACCTTGAGCCTCAGTAGAATGCCCAGTCTCCAGGGGGACAAGCTCAGGTGTGGGGTCTCTGGTCACACCTTCTCACTGCTGCAAAACTATGACCAACACCAGTGATACACCAGAAACTCAACGAAAAGCAAAATGTCAACTTTCAATTTCGAAATTATCCTTCACCCTGTTGCCTTCAAAAGAGTTCCCAGGAGCTGGATGTATTTCCCTGCATGCTTTCCACTGTAATTTCAGCCATCAGCCTTCTTTTCCTACCCAGCACGCCTGCCCTGTACCTCACTCAGGTCATGCAAAGCTGGCAGCTGCCCATGAGGTCTCAACTTCAGTTTGTGCCAGCAGAGGCGACTTGTAACCAGTGAGAAGGACATTCACAGCTGTGCCTCTCCTCTGGAAGGTCCTCTGTCCACAAAGCCAATGCTCAGGAGGTGCAAAACCTGGCCGAGCCCGGGGCCTTGAAGGAACCAAGAGAACCCCCACACCTGCTGGACACATTGGGGCACAGCTGGACACAGCTGGACACAGCTCTCCTGCCGCATCCCTGGCCAGCTGGGGCTGCAGCCTAAGCACTTAATGAACCTTCTCAGGAAGGTGGTGACTGATTGCGTATGGAGCAGAGGACAAAAAGTTTCAGGTGACTCCTTGACTGAAAGGAACTGGTGGAAGTTTCCCAGCCTTGCACGGTACACGGCTCAGCAAGGACCCAGCTGCTGACTGGAACTCTTCAATGCCTCCAGACCTCTACATCCAGCTCAGACTTTAACCTCTCTTTCCTATCCAAGCCCGTTGCTCCATTACAGCCCAACTCACAAGCACTTCACTGAACTTTCTCATTGAAGTTACTTTCCATCCACAAAGACAGATATCTGTAAGTGGTCATACAGCTGCAATTTCAAAATAAAATTTTAAAAAATGTGCCCCAACAAACCAAGTGAGGTGATGAAACAGGCAGGTAGTTTAACTTCAAACCGGAATAAAAATATCAAGCTCCTATTCAGAGAGCACAAGATTGACAGCAGAGAAAATCCTGTTTAGTTCTGTTTGCATTTTCTCCAGCAGAAGTGTAGAACCAGTGCAACAAGTGCAATTTAGTATATTTTAATTATTCAGGTAAGTGTCCTCTCTACTTTTATTGGCTGTTACCCTGAAATAAGATATTGAATTTTTAGAAGGAAAAACAAGAACTTGTGAACAGAGATGCTTAAAAAACCCCACCCAACCGATTAAACCAGTATCAGCTCTTTTAAAATATAAGGAATAATACTTCACTTTAAAGAAAATATTATAAAAATACAGTTATTTTTAGCATATCATTCACTTTCTTGTTAAGTATGCATTCCTATTACTATGAAATAAAAGGTTAAATTAACAAAAATGATAAAATGTCATTATTTAAATTATATTTAACATTTGTAATACCGTTCACTCTGTTTTGGTTTTCTAATAATTTCTTAGACCTCTTTGCATATAAAACAAAAATAAATTTAATTGAAGTTCACCTTTAGCACAATCAGTCTTCAGCAAATTTCTGCAAACTCTCCCAAGAATATTTGCACCAGGAATGTAGCCTCCTGCTGCCATACTAGAGATAAGAAGGGACTTTCTAACTTCCAAAACAAGACCAAACACTCAACTGAATCCCTCGGACATGCTAGTTGTCCAACCATGCTTCTAATTTCCTAAATTACCAGCATTTTTTTCACCATCACTTTCCATTTTTCTCCTCTTTTTCCATGAAGCATGCTTTATGTACAAATGCCTATGGCCAAAATTTGTCACAAGCTTTTTCTGGTAATTCACCATTCAATTAACAAATTATGTTTTAAGCTTCAGTACACACAAACCCAAACTGTTTTCATGTTAAAAGTGTATCCATAGAAATCTTGTAGCACATTGTAAACTGTCACTGGAAATATTTCTGTGTTTTCTATATTTTCATTTTCCTGGTAGAATATAAAATTGCAGTTGTGCAATTCATACCTAACAGTAATTTATATGAGATAAAGAACATTTTAAGGTTCTTTCAAATGAATAATATAGAATTAACCACCTTGTGGGGACATGCTTCATTATTTTCTCATCTTCAAGGCTGACAACATTAAATCTCCCTTGTAATTTTTAAACTCTGACAGACAGGATGCAATGTCTACACACAACCTCAAGAAAAAATAATAACGTAGCTATTACACTTATTCATGTATTATGTAGTAGAGGAGCTATACAATTAGTTGAAAACAAATAACTTTTCCATTTTTCATTAAGTTGCATACACTCTCCTTCAGCATTATCTGTTACAAATGATAGAATATCACGATGATGCATTATCAAAGTTCAAAGCTGGAGTCTCTTCGAGCTGGAGACACTTGTAATGGGCTATTATTAATGTCTTGAAAATAATCATGCATATGGTGGATGATTCTGCTTTAAACTGCATAGCTAACAACAATTATGGGAAACATTTTAATATTTCCATTATTTGAGTCCAAAATAAACACATGCCCATTTCAAATGAAAAAAGGATATAATATATTGTTATACTGACATAATATCTTCTGTCATTTTATCAAAGAGAACCTTAGAAACCAACACTAATTTGTCATTGTCATTACTCAAGCTTTGGAGGTGAGCATAAATTCTACTGTGCTTTTTTTGCTCACTATTAAGGAATTTTATTTTTATAGATGTTAGAAAAAATTTCTGTGTGTTTTATTTGCAGCCTGAAAGCTGAAACTTTTCAGACCTGCTTTTGCCTTGAATCTGGCAATCCACTATGATTAACTGCAAAATTTCTGCATAAGCTACAGCAAGTCTGAAGAGGCATATTCCATTATTGTCTTCACTGAACCAAGCATCCCATTTTTCCTCTCCACCTGGAACGTGTCAAGGGTTGAACATTCGGTGTCACAGCAAGAAGGTGACTTGCCAAAGTGCCCCCTAGCTGGCAGCTGTGCAGCCAGGATGACAAACTCCACGGGAAGAACATGACCAGGGGTGGCCAGGCCCAGTCAAAACAGCCCTTGGCACTGCATTTCCAAGTGTTGTGGCAAGCACTAGCTGAACCTCTGCAGAGAGCATCCCTTTCACAAAGCCATTAGCACAGCTTTCCAGGGGGATTCTTGAGTGCCAGCACCTGATCTAAGTTTAAAACTTCAGAGAGGCCAGGGTTAATACAATTTTTTAAAGGACAATGATTTATCTTTGTTCTGTGTGAACTTTATTGCAACCTTGGCTAGAGATACAAGGAAAATCTTTTATGAATTTATTTTTAGGGTATGGCATTTTCTTCTTAGCTTTGAATTTAGGTTTTGCCAAAAGATTTTGTTTTCTTTGGCCTGCCTTGATCTCTGAAACAAAGTCTAAGCAACAGTTGCCCTGTTTAGTGCTACTTTTCAAAACAACTTTTACCTTACTCATATAACAAACCCCAGACTGTTATACTGAGGAAGATGTAGAAAAAACATAGCATGAATACTTCATCCAATATCACCATCTCTAGGAGAATTTGAAATGAAAACTGATAGACCATTTAAAATAAAGTTATTTTCAATGTAATTAAGAAAAAAAAATCTCCATTTTCAATTACTTTCTGATTCAGTTAAAGGACTTACTTGTGTGTGTGTATATGTGTGTGTGTCTGTGAAACTCCAGCATGTACTGGCATGAGTTTATTGCAGTTCATGTTACTGTACAGACTGCCTCCACAGTGAGATATTGGATGGATTTTTTAGGAAATTCAAAGCAGCAACAAAGGCTTATTTCACTGCTATCAGTCTGAGCTGGTTTGGAGTTTTTTATTGGCTTGTAAAGGTGGTCATGCTTATTAAAGTAAAAGAACCAAATTCCTGCTTTTTGTCAGTTTTGTGCAAAAAACTGGGAACTGTTCATAACCATTTCTCTGTAGGAAAATTAAGTCATCTCATGTGCAAAGAAGGGAGCTTGTTGCTGGAGCTCCAGGTGAGCTGCCCTGTGCACAGCTCACTGCTGTGCAGAGACAGCAGCTCACATCCATCAGCCCTCAGCCAGCACACACTGTGCCTGCATGGCTCTCAGAGCCAGCACCAACCTCCCCAACCCTTGCTGCACCTCCAGCAACAAGGGCAGCACACAGCCCTGCTGTCTCTTGTGCCCACAGCATATTTATGCCCTGATATAGGGTAAGATATATACTAAGAAGGTATTGAGCAGCTCTAAGCTGTCTCAACTTTCCCTTTATTATCTCAGTCCTGAACTTCCTGATCACTTTGTGCTTGAACTTGTGCCTGTCAAGCTGGCTTACTTGTCTTCTTCTGTATCAAAATGAAGGCATGGCTAGTTTAAAAGGGCAGACAACAAAATCCCCTAGTCTAAATGAAAGAAAGCAAAACAAAACAAAATTCCTACCTCAGCATAATCATCTCTTTATAGCATGAGAAAGAAAAAAGTGACAGCAATCCACAGATTTTTAAATTATTTTTATTGATTTGCATTGATGTCCTCGCTGAAATGTGAACAAAAGATCGAGTCATTTACTGAGGTCTATTCAAGATTTTTCTGATAGCTTAACCAATAATAACTCTATAAAAAACTCAGCTGGGTGGTGGCAGAGATCCTAAAGAGTCTCTTCATAATAAGGGAAGAGTTCACAGAGCTGCCACAGGGCAGTGGACTCACCCTCGAATGCACCAGATACATTTCTGCACAGAGGTTGAACGGTGGAGTACCAGCATGGGCATCGACTCTGCTGGTTCTGCC
This sequence comes from Melospiza georgiana, assembly GCF_028018845.1. NCBI lineage: Eukaryota > Metazoa > Chordata > Aves > Passeriformes > Passerellidae > Melospiza > Melospiza georgiana. Next base: position 134,065,616 of record NC_080430.1, on the reverse strand, counting down.
CTGCCACAGTGTATTGGGTTTGCATGGCCAAGCTTTGGTAGCCAGGGACCTACAGGGGCAGCGTCCTCTTTGTCCATCAGAGCCACCTCTGGTAGCTCCAAAGGCACACTTGCCACTGGCCAAGGCTGGGCCAATTAGAAATGGGGGTAACACCTCTGCAGTAACATGATTAAGAAGAAAAAAACCCCAAATTATTGCACAGTTGTAACTGACGCCAGAGAAGAGCCGGGTGAGAATGTGAGAGGAACAACTCTGCAGACACCAAGGTCAGTGAAGGAGGGGGCAGAGATGCTCCAGGCACTGGAGCTGGGATTCCCCTGCAGACCATGGAGAATACCATGGTGAAGCTGTGCCTGCAGCCCATGGAGGTCCATGGGGGTGTAGACATCCACCTACAATCCGTGGAGAACACCCATGCCAGAGAGGGTGGATGCCTGGAGTCTGTGACCCTGTGGGTGTGTGGAGAGAGAACACTACACTCCTACACTGGAGCAGGCTCTCCTTGAAGGACTGCACCCCGTGGGACAGGGACCCACACTGCAGCAGTTTGAGGGGGACTACTCCCCATGGGATGGACTCACATTGCAGCAGCTTGCAGAGACCTGTTGTTCCTGAGATGGAGCCACATCAGAGAAGTTCATGGAGAACTGTCTCCCATGGGAGGGACCCCATGAGCAGAGGTGGGGTTCCTTTACCTGACCAGCAGGAGAAACCACGATGAACTGACCATAAGCCTCATTCTCTGTCTCCATGCACTGCTGTGAGGAGGAGACAGAGCTGGAAAAGAGGGAGAAGAGGGTAAGGTGTTTTTAAGGTCTTATTTTACTTCCCATTATGCTTCTCTGATTTTTTTAGTAATAAATTCAATTAATATGTCTAATTCAAGCCTGTTTTGCTTATGTTGCTATTTGGTGAGTGATCTCTTCCAGTCCTTATCTTAGCTCATGAATCCTTCATTATATTTTCTCTCCCCTGTCCATCTGTGGAGAGGAGGGATAGAGAGGCTTTGGTGGGTGCCTGGAGTCTGGCCAGCCTCAACCCACTACATAAGGGAAAGGCAGATACGGAAATTTATTGGGTTTGGTAGTAAGTTATGATTTGACTAGCACAAGGAACTTATTTGTTGAATTATCTTAAAATCACCACATTTCAGAGTAGAACCACACTTTAAATATGGGAAATGTTATTTGCTGTATATGTATTATGTTATTAAGCATAATTAAAGTTGAAAGCCATGAACCACACTCAAAGCTACTGCAAGGCTACAGAGCATTTCTGTGGCCAGCAAAATAAAGTACCATATGCTGGAGAAGTCAGCAAGCAAGAAGTAACACACTTAGTAGCCTTGACTACAGTATGCTGTGGGCCAGTATCTGTGCAAATATTTCAGAAATGAGTAATGAATAACTATTCTATTCTGAGAAACAAGTATGTGACTGCTAACATCATCATTTCTAGATATGCAAACTGCCAAAAAACTAGACCCAAACTTTGGAGGAAAAAAACCTCTCTTTTTATGGGTGCAAAATTCTACAGTGCCCTGTTTGAGGCATCTCAAAGATACCATATCTAGCTAAAGTATTTCACCTCTTGACTCTTCTAGAAGCCTTGCTGTGATTTTTTCAGGCACTAAGTCACACAGAATATTCTATGTTTCCTTTGTATCCTCAGAAGTAGACAACAAAAGCTTTTTTTTCCTTTATGCTATGTTTTATTCATAACCATTGAAAAGAAAAATCGAAACTCTGGTGTGAGTCACTCTTTAGATTTTTCTATTAGAAAATTGAATCAGAACTGTAAATGGTTTCAGACACAGATACCCAGGACCAGCACAGAAACAGAGCAAAAACTAACGCAGACCTGGAAAAGGCAGTTCCAGTGCAATGTTTTAGAATGCAACTGAAAAGAGACCTGATTTGCACCAGGATTGCCACCAGAATCATTCACTAGTGAAAGAAGTAAGGGCTATCTCTGAGACAAAAATAATAGCTGCAGGCTTCACTGGACTCCAGAAAAGAAGTGTTTTACCACACTCATCCTCCTGCCACAACTCTGGACTCTGAGCACCCTCAAGGGAACTAACTCTCCCCAGAAAGGTCACCAGTGGCAGGAGTGGAGCAAACACAATCCACAGTGGCTCTCCCTCAGCCAAAGTCATCCGATCTAATATTCTGGGATGTTCCACAGCTGAAAGAGAGCTTCTCCATCTCTACTGGAACAATCCCTTTCTTCACCTGCATAGCACTGACATGATGACAGCCAGAGCCTGATTCTGTTCCACTGCTGTTTCTGAAATCTGATACTTGGTAAAAATGCCCTTTAAGCTAGAGGATATACAACCCATATTCCCAGCCAACAACACAGAGTTTGCATTAGCAGAATGTGCTGAACTGTGTCTGCCTTCAGTCTTCTACAATCACAGGAAGCCATGAGGAACAAACCACACCTTAGAGAAGCTCAACAATTTCATCATTATATCTGGAGCCAGGTTGTCCCCTAGGTATGGGGAGCACAAAACTTCAGCTCATTCTAAGCAAAGAGCCAAAGAGATAAAGCGTCAAAACAGGCTCTCTAAAGAAGTTGCTATCTGACCTGTTCCCATTCTTCTAGCTCTGCACAAATCCAACTAATGAAACGTTGAAAAGGAACTGTGTATTTTTTCTGGGGGAAAAAAAGGAAGAGGAAGAGATCCTGGGGGCAAAAAAGTTAGAACAGCTTCTGTGGAGATGGATCACCAACTGAGAAAAATATAGTAGTTATGAGATGTTTAGCCAATTCATCACCATTTAGATTACATTACACTGGTATAAGCTTTTGTGAACATACCAGGGCAGTGATAAGGAGGGCTATAGAGAAACCTATACTATGTAGACCTATGTAAATAAAAGTGAAATGCATTTAAAATAAACCTTTTACTTACAATATTTCTTTCTTTCTTTTGATTGTATTAAGCAACACTTGTGAATTTACCAGTGGTGAGTCTTTTCCAAAAGAAGGGGCACTCCCCCACTGTTCTCTACCATGTGTGGACAGAGCAAAGAATTCATTCACATTCCTTTAAATACCACAAAACAAAACAGATAAAAAACCCCAATGAGCTCATATTTATACAAATACTATTACATTTGTGTCATGTACTTTTTATACCCCATGATCTGTAGCCTCAGAATGTTAATAAAAACCATGTTTGCATCCATAGTTCATAGTTTAAAAAACTTACAATTGATAACAGGGGTCCTATGCATTTTAAGCACACTATTTATCCACTGAAAAAGTGGGAGTGGGAAGAAAGCAAGGACAGCTCCAGGGCCCTGACCCTACTCCCATCAAAGACAGTGGGAAGTTTTCCTGTTGACTACAAGATGTTGGATTGTGCCTTTGATTTTGCTGGCAGAGCTGTATGGGACTTCTTGTTTCTCTTGTGGCTAAAACACAGTCATTTGCTGCCCTCTAGAAGTAGACTGACACATACACTTTAGTTCACTTCCATCCAGGCCTTCTTGCTGTAATTTTAAAAATGCACCTAACAACAATGAAGAGCAAAGGAGCAAAGTGAGGAACTAGAAGGTACTGAGATTTTGAAGTTATCTCTAAATTCAGTCATTTGATAACATCACTGGTTTTTCTGTTTGAAACATGGAACAGTGTCATATATTCCTCCTGGATTATCAAACTTTCAAGAAGAAATTAATTCAGATTATTGCTTTATTCTGCTTAATAAAACTGGAAATTAACAGAATAGAATCATTAGTGCTTTATTTAAAGCCCAACCCTCACCACACTAACACAGGACACTGAGAGAAATGGGAGCTTCATCAGGTTAAGATGGAAGAACTACAAAATAATTCAGCGAGTTTCAATTGATAGCTAAATCTTTTACTGCCTCCAAAAGTAGTAGCAATCTCATATATTAATAATTATTATTTATCAAGTGTTTAGAAATTTTATTTCAATTTTATTTTGGTTTTATTAGTGGAGGGGGAAAAAGGCTAAAAACCACTGGGAAGGGTCTGATTTCCACAAATTCCCCAATGAATGACAATTAGGAATGAAATTAATTTTAAATAAAAAAAAAAAAAAGAGAGAGAGAACCCCTAAACCTTCTAACTTCAGCTCCAAGAGGTTAAAAAACCTAAGTATGAAAGCAATTAATGAATAGCACTCAAATGTCAATATACCATTCAATTATAACTGTGTGATGCAATTAGATTACAAGTAACAAATATACAGCTTTCTTAGATTTTTATTTATTCATTTATTTATTACTTCATTTCCATCACAAGTGGATTTTATGTGTGAAAACTGTAAAAATAGAAATATTGTTCTAGTACCAGTTCACAAACAGCCAAATGCCATTAAGTTACATCTCACACCTTGCTCATTGCTATACTGTATTCCCTGAAGTGACAAAGGACTTGCAGACCAAGTCTTGAATAGCTGAAAACTTCTTGATTCTCCTTACACCTGACTATCAGAAAAATTGCCCACTTAAGGATATATGCACTAACCAACCAAAAATCAATTTATATTTAGCAGCCATTTTAAAAAAATTGTCTTAGAATCACCAAACTGTTTAGATTGGAAAAGATTTTTCCAACCTTTCAAGTCCAACTATTTACCCTGTGTTTGCTTCTCTTCTCAGACAACAAATACAAGCAGGACAGGCTTGCAACGTTAAATCTGAAGTTAGGGACTCGTAAGATTCAAACTGAATGTGACTGTTGTGCTATATGCCCTTTCAGAGACAAAGAGCTTCAAATTAAGATTTGGGCAGGTGAAATACATTTCCGATGTCTCATTTAAATGTCAAAATTTAGGTAAAGTGAATCTGTAGTTGCTTATATCTGCTAATAAACATTCTTTAGTAATGCCAATGTTTCACACTTTCTAGAATGAGTCTGAATATTTTTCCTTTGAAGTGTAAATCAAAGATTCAAGAAGGCTTTCTAAGTACACTCTTCCCTTAATCAGATCTATGCGATTTTTGCTGCTAAATGCCTTGTCTAAAATCAAACATTATTTTAAACTCAGGTAAGGTAAGCAGCAAGATCAAGACCAAGGATCCAAGAGCTTAAGCATATTTCCTGTGAATAAAAAATAGTTGAACAGTCTTCCAAAGAAGGGCAGCAACATAGAGTTTAATCACTTTGATTATTTGAGTCAACTGCAAAATTAATAAATGTGTATACTCCCACATGAAAATAAAAACAGAAACTGGGTCATGCATGCCAGGCCCTGACCAATCCAGACTAGTGTAAGGTTAACCATTTTAAACACCTTTAAGGAGTGAATGTCAAGCCAGGTACTCCCAAAATTTTCTCTGATTGCTGGCTGTGGAGTTTCCAGCTAAATAAAGTATGATTTGGATGCCACCAAGTGGTAGCTGTTATCACATACCAGCATCTTCAGCATGGCCTCACTCTAGGCTAACACTTCTGTTGCAGAAAATATTCCTGGTACAGGCATTTGCCAGGAATGGAGTACTGCTACTCCAAGAAGAGGAAAAGAATTCTCTAAGAAAAAAATTGATTCCTACTACTAATGACAGCACTGTCATGGACTGAAATGAAACCAATACCAACTTCCTTTTGAAATCTTATAAAATACCTATAATCTTCTGGCAGCAAATTCAAGGTTGATCAAAAGACTAGATCTGCAGTTCAGACCTGCAGAGAGATCCCAGGTGTGGCTGGAAGAGACCCTGTGTGCAACTGATTCTTTGGGTGTATGGTTCTTTGGTACTCTTAAATGTCATAGCACCGTGAGACAAATCCTAGTATTGCTTATCTTATCACTACTCTGTTTTTGTCAGTTGCAAATTGTTCTCTCTCAGACAAAGTATAAGCATAGTGCTGGGAATAATTTCCTCCAGGGAATGATCACAAAAGCCAGTTGGCTGAAACTGCTCTGGGTTTGCCATGCCCATTTGCTCTGCAATTAACCCCCTGCGTTCTCTACCATCCTTCAACATTATTGCAGGAAAGTTTGCAAATATCTCATAAACCACATCTCAGGATATAGATAGCCTCAGTTCCATGCCATAAGAGCACTCATGAGGGCCATTTCATGCCTTTGCATTATTTCAGCCACAGTGGCTCAGCAAAAGGCCCACAGGATCCATTCAGGCACACAGCACAGAGGTGGGCAGCCTCTACCCCTACTGAGTCAGGAATTACAGCAAGGGTGTAAGACAACCCCTGCCACTTGTTGGGATTTCTGGCAAGAAGTTTCTTATGTGAGAAGCAATTTAGAAACATGCTCTGTCTATGATCTCATTCTTGAAGAACATCCTTCAGGAACCCTGCCACGAGTACCAGCATAAGTCTGCATAGAAGACATGAAGAACCTTCCATCAAAGGCATTGCACCTGGTACATGTTGGAGATTCCTGGTTCAAATACATGAGCTCCATCCATATCATCACTCTTCCAATCTCACTCACTTCAGTTGTGAAGGACCTAGGAGAAACTACCAGACTGCTGAATGGGACAATCAAAGAACTCTGTACTCTCTGCTTTACTTTTCAGGCAGCCAAGTGACTTGCCACTAGTTTAATAGTTTAATAAATACCAAATTGAAAGCGAATAACTCCGACTTGCTTGTTCTTGTTGACTCATACTCATTTCAATAATAAAGTTCATCTGGAAAAAAACCTATTTACTAATTAAAATTATGTACTATGTTAATAATAACAGTGTCTATTTAATTAATGAGTTTATTAACACAGTTATCTGAAAACAAAAGGCACATTAGATTGCTTCTGGCACTAGCCTGAGGGGAATGGCAAAGCAGCCTGGCTCCACTGCCCGCCTTCATCAATCAGAGCCCTGGAAAGCTGAGCAGGCTGTGACAGTGCTCCTGCCACTGAGGAAAGGAGAGACACTGCTGCAGAAAGACTAACAGACCTGCTATCCAAAACTGCTTTTCCTCACCATCTATGCACTAAGTTCAAATAACTGCTTTGCTTTTTACTAAAGATTTCCGTGGAGATGTGTAGTAATAGTTTCTTTCCAAAAGTCCCCTCTGCCTTGTCTTTCCAATAACAGAAGTAGATTGGCACAGGCTCTTTGTTCTCAACAATGTTCACAATGCGCCCACACAGCTCAGGAGCCATGAGCAGACTTCAGGTGAAGTATCTGACAGCCTAATCTTGGATTTCTGCAGTGCAACTAACAAAAATCAGAGCACCATTTACTGATATTAATGAATTAGAGCACTCAGAATCACGGAGACACTGAATCCAAGAAACAGATGTTTTCCAATTCCTTCCCTGGAATATGAATCAGCACTCACCAAACATTACTGAGACCATGGTCTGCATCACAACAAATATAATTAGCTGAAATAGAGTATTAAACATCATAAACCCATGTCAACAAAGAACATCTTCATCTGTCCATATTTGAGCAGTAGGTCTTAATGATATACCAGAAACAACGCGGATTAGTCAGGCTGGGGAAGCAAGCCAAGGACTCAGGATCCTACTACATGAATAAGAGTTTGGGAGAAGCAAGTCTGAAAGTTTACATGGTAGAAAAAAGTGGCAGTAGCACTGAACAAAACCTTACTGCCTGACAAATCCCTGAAAGGGAGACACAAACAAAAACTTGTACAGCAGCATGTTCCAGACATATTTTGCATTTCACCTTTGAACTTAGTTTGCATAAAGAGAAGCACAGGAGCAGAAATACTTACACAGAAGTAAACAAGGAACTCAAGCTAACAAAAGGACTCTTCTTTGTTTATAAAAAATAACACCTTCAAAACAAGAGTGCCTGTGCTGAACAAAGACCCTGCTAGCCCAGCATCCTGCCTCTGACAGCAGCTAAAGCTCTTTTGCAGAAGTAAGAAAACAACAGGCAAATGCATAAATCATCAAGAGGTTGCTATGCTTTCACCAACACTGACAAAATGAATGACAGAAGGTTACACCGGCCTGCGGGTATTAGCCTGAGGAAACAATGTTTTACTGCTTTTCTAATTATGGTGACAACTTTTCCTCTAACAAACTAACTGATATTTAATTAAGATGTCTGAAACTTGGTATTGGGAGATTGTGCATCAGAGAAGGATGTTTCCCAGAAGCTGCCTCTTGTTCCTGAGAAAACACAGAGCTAGGAATAAGAGGTGGTCTAGTTCCTGCATCAAGTAAAGGAGCTGCAGGCCCAAAGAAGTGAAATAGCACAAAGAGGAAAACAGTTACAGAAGGAGAAAACACTTGAAATTATTAAATCTATATAATCAAATCTACCAGGAGCTAAACTTCTCTGCCAAAATAATGTTTGACATTCAAGGTCTACAGTGATTGCCTTTCCATACATATAATGCGAATTGATAGCATAGGTGAACAGGAAAATGGAATGTTATATAAAGAGTTTAAAGATCGCAAAAAATTATTCTCAAGTTATGAACACACTGTGAGAAAAGAAGTAGTAACATGAATATACAGGCAGCTCATCAATACATATAGACTTAATCAACCACAGTGCACAGATGAACCTCTGGACCTCTATGCATCCCTCTGTAATTACTGCACCATATAAATTAACATCAGTTAGCAAAATCAAAAGTTGACTGAGCATTCTGTTGGTATTTTACATATATCTAGTACACATTCATTGATTAAATTCCAAACCAGAAATATGGCTTTACCTTACTAATGGTTAAGGCATTCCCTAAATATGATGGAAGAAATTCTATCCCAATTAATGTTTCTGAAGTTTCCACAGACTTATACATATCCTGTTTTTTCTACGCAGTAATGACAGGCAATTCTTCACTGCTGCTGAACACTGCTGGAGTTACATACTGTTGTTCAATAAACCAGTACAGAGAATTTACTCAAGCTGATTTAAGTCAGGAGGAGTCTGTTGCTTATCCTCTGGAGAAATATTGGAAAACACTGTCAACTGGATATTTCAGAGCTTTCTTATCTGCAGAATTTGTCATTTATAAGATGTCATCATCTTTAGTATGTTATTCTGGAAACTTACTTAGAGGTAATGAGAAGGAAATTTGGCATTACTTTCAACATAATTCCCTGTAATTATTTCTAAATCATCGTACAAAAATATTTTTCCACTCCGTGATTTATGCAGCTTGTGCTCTTGTACACTCTGATGACTCAAAATTTCAACAGGCCCTCATGACATTATTTTCAACTTTCTATGTGCAGCTGGAGCTGGTGGGCCATATATTCCAGGACTATCTACAGCATCATATTAAGAACTATTAAGTCAAACCATGTGTGAAATCAGCATATATAAATTAGGTTTTTTAATATCTACGCCAAGTACCATACTTCAGGACTGAAGCAGAATTTGTTTGCAATAACTGAAGATGAGCTGTGATTCCTCTTTCATGTCGTACTCCAATGACAAGTACTTCTTGAACTTCAATCACAAGTAACTTTTCCTTATTTTCAATCTTTTAGCCTCTCATTAAGTGGCAGTTTCTGTTTCTCATTGACCAAGTCTATTTGCATTCGTAATTTGAAGCAAATAGACTTGTACTTCTTTTTACCGTTTGCACAGTACCTCATATAGCACCATTCTGCTGTTTATTAAGAATTTCTGGGTATTCTGGAACTTGCTTTGCTTGACCACTCCTGGGTGATGAAGTCCAAACATGCCCTCAGTAGTAGAATAGATGTTTTCAACTTTCAGAGCTCTTCAAATTTGTGAGTGGAAGGTTCTGCTGGAGTATAGGTCCTTGTGAAGAGACAAGACTACCTCAGGAGACCAGGAGATTGTCCAAAGACAAGGGCAATGACTTGTAATTAGGCACTTGAGAGCAGGATGCTTTCTGAGGACAAAAATAGTGAGGAAAAAATAAATTAAGAGGATAAGCCTTGCTCTGGTATGTCAATTGTCTGCATATAGGAAAAAGTGCTTAGATGTAAATTGATTTAGGTGAAGGAAGGAATAAAATGGAATGGTATGTCTCAGAAAGTGTGCCACATAAACAGCACACAGACAGTAAAAACTACATAACTGAAGGAGAATTTGGGAATCCATCCAGAGATGGATTGTACTGCATCTTGATAACAAGCAGTGTGGCGCAGTCAAGAGAGGGGTGATAGAGTTGTAATTCAGTAGTAGTTGTGTGTAATGAACAAGATCCAAGACTGATAAACTTGGATCTTGCTACAGTGTGGGGAACTGCAGGATTGCACAGTAATAATAGTGACATCATCATTTGCTAGGTCATTTCGCTGATTTATTAGATTATTATTACTATTAGATCAATAGGGGGTAGATTCAACAATAAACTCTGAAGCCTCTCCTCTCAGGCCTGCAGTTGAGAAATTAAAACTTCCAGGTAACAGCTGTCCTCTCATCCTTGCATCCTCTGAAAGACATCTTCCATTTAGATATATTAGCCTACCAAGTCCTTAAAGGCTGCAAACCTTTGGAGTGAGTTTTACCACTGGCTTCACAAACTTGCCTTAAGAAAAATTGGAACATTTTGTTTTAGCTTAAGGTGATCCAAACCACTAATTAGTACCTCATTATT